>NC_142680.1:7613228-8225728 GCF_964200805.1 Pocillopora damicornis | reverse complement strand
CACACCGCTGTCCGAACAGGAATCAATGTCTAAAAAATTGGGTGGCAATGCAACTTTTTTAAGATTTTGCTGTAATGACCAGAACAAACTTGTTTTCTATACCCATGTGTATATCTTTACACCTCCAATATGATAAACTTAACAAAATTCGGTAGTTTATTTGGTTTACATGATGAAACAGTTTTATTAAAGAATACGCTTACACTAAAATTATTATCAAAGAATTTACTGGCTTTGGCAGGAACAAAATTATAGCCTTCTCAGCTCTCTTCTATTTGTGAGGGTATATGGAACTTGCGCTATATAAATCTCAATTATTACTGTCATTAATATCATTATCATCATTATCATCATCATCATCATTACTATAATAATAATAATGATGATAATTATTATTATTATACATTATACATTATTCTAGAAGAAGAAGAAGAAGAGGAAAAAGAAGAAGAAGAAGAAGAAGGTTTATTAAAACTCCCTCGCAATAGAACTTAATTATCGAGTTAATAAAGAATAGAGACTCAATCCCATATAAAGTCCGAGTAAATCCTTAATATGTAAACATTAAAAAGGATCTAAAGGAATACACGTGTCCAAGAAGCTTACATCTTCACCCGATCTTAATAATTAAGCTTAAATTAAAGATATACATGTACTACATCCTCAAGCTAATTTAGGATTGATTTATACTAGTATTAATACCAAGAACGTCGGTATCATTCGCGAGTCCGACGTCTGTCCGCTGAAGTACGTTTTTGCTGGCTGCTGCGCTGCTTCTTGGGCGATACTGGCATTGAGTCTTGCGTCGTCCTGTACGTGAATCTTTCCAAAAATGGTACACTACCGGGGCTCGAGTCTCATAACCGTGCCAGTTGATGCAGAAGGAGAGGGTTGCCCGTGGTCATCTCTTCTCAGTATTTTTCGAGCTGTTTCCAGCACCTCTAAAAGCATAGGTCGCTTTTTTCGTTTTTTGCCACGATCTAGATGAATTTCATTTTAAAAATAAATAGTACAACTCAAGAGGAAAAGGAACGCTTTTGCTGAAAAACGTCAAAAAGGGTCATTACTCACTTGATTCCGTGGATTCCGCCATGTTTTACAGGAATGAAACCCAGTCCTCTATCGGACATACCTTCCTGGGTACCAGTGCTACACACTTCAGTTAGATTATATATCTCTGATAATTTAGTTCATATTAGCAATTGCTGATATCAGATAATGTAGGTGAGGAGGACATGTTTCTAAAAAGTACCTGCAGTTGAGACCGCTTGCGTCCCCTCATGTTTAGGAAGCTGCTGATTTAACAAAGCGAACGATGAAAAAAGTTTTAAATTCCTTACTCAAAGTTACGAAGTTGTTTTCCTTGGTAATGAAAATTTATCTGGATTTTAGCGAAACCATAAAATCATTTCATAGTTGTCAAAATGAAAATTTTAAAAAAACCGGTTCATGTGAAACAGATATGTAAAGAGGCTTTGCTATAGGTCCCTATTTTACCGTGGACGGCTAAGAAATATACACGGTCTTCAAACGCAGGTGCTGAGTTATTTTTCTGCTCATTAAATCTTTTGTTTGCCTCGTCCTCATTGCCGTCACCGTCGTGGTTTACGAAAGGTCCCTATTTACAGTTGTCATCTGGTATGGGATGAAGAAGATTGAAATGAACTGCAATATTTGGTATTCTGCTATTACTCGGGCTTTCCAAAGGAAACGCTCGAGTTGAAACTCCGTCTTGGTTTTTTTTTTTTTCTTTTTTCTTTTTTTTTTTTTTTTTTTTCAGAAATATGACGAAACAAGATAAGATGGTGCTAATTCGTTAAACTAATAAACCTAACGGAGCCATTGAATATCACATTTGTTACCTCGATGAACGTGCTGGATTTCTGTGCGTATTACATGAAATATAATGACCATTGATTGATGTGTACCACCTGATACGATATTGCGACAACCTACTGAGTTATACCTTTCAATATACGGTATTGTTGACCCAAAAAATATAAGGTTTATTATCCACATTGAATATCATATTGTGGTTTCAGGGCACGTGGCAGATTTCCGAGCGGGTTACTCGAAATATAATTATTATTAATGATATACACCTTCTGATGTGATACTGCTACAGAGGTATACCATGCAATATCGCTGAGTCAAGAAATATTAGGTATGCTATCATAATATTCTAATTCCGTCCTTATCAAGCAGTTTTCAATGCAGATAACACCACCACGAATTCCTCGCGAATTGCAGTGATACCTAGCACAATGAACATACAGTGCTCCGTAGAGTCGTCCTGTATTGAGCGGTTATGGTCACCCCTTGATTTATTACCTTTCCCTTACACCTCAACTTCAGCATAACGTGTAAAAGAAGCTTTGAGTTTCAAATGGAAATTAAAATAATTTGCCGTAGCGGTTTCAGTTTGCAGACGAAGCAAATTGTGGTGATTTCATGTTGTTGTTTTGCATAGGACGGCTAAGAAATGTACAAAGTTTTTAAAAGCACGTGCTGAGCTATTGCTCTGCCGATTAGATCTTTTTTTTTTTCCATGTCCTCGTTGCTGTCGCCGTCGTGGTTTGCTTAAGGTCCCTATTTTACCGAGGACGGCTAAGAAATACACACGGTCTTCAAACGCAGGTACTGAGTTATTGTTATGCTCATTAAATCTTTTGTTTTCCTCGTCCTCATTGCCGTCGCCGTCGTGGTTTACGAAAGGTCCCTATTTACAGTTGCAGCGAGCTGCTGTAGCGAATTGATTTATTATAAACTAAAATAGTGAAATAATATACGCGCTTAAGTATGATTTTGACTCATTTAATCTTAAAATAACTATTACATTTTCGGGCGAAAATCCTGCGCGCATTGCTCGGAGGTAAACAGCAAAGCATATTCGGAATTTGTGTAGCCAATCAGACCGCGTCTTAGACGTAATCCGCTGTTTCAGTATATACTATTTATCGTTAAAAAGTTGAGCTCCAGCTTCTCACTGTTACCCTTTGGTTTCAAAAGCTGGCTTTGGTTTTCAATACATAACGTTTCTTTAATTTTTAAGGCGATAATCAGTTTTGCCCAACGTCAAAATGTCAGCGTACCATATCCGGTGGTTTCGACATGTTAATTGATAGCTAATGATTGGTCAAATGCAGTCATCATACTTTGGATAGTGGAAAAAAATTACTTGAATTGCTTTCAAAAGTATTGGCGATTTGAGGCTGTTTTCACTTCCGTTAAAAACACACGCACGTACAAAACATAAAAACAAATCATCTGTTTCCATCAATGTGAACTTTTAATGGCCAAAGACAGAATTTCTGGCTCCGGTTGTTCGAAGGGTGGACAACACTATCCACTGGATAAATCTGTATCCGGTGGATAACACAGTACGTTTTGTTAACACTGAAGCGCTTAATAACGATTTATCCGTTGGATAGCATTATCTGCCCTTTGAACAAAGGGGTCCTGGTATTTTATCAAAGATTATCATTAACATAAAAGGTTGGTTAAGGGTCCAGTAATCCATTCATGGCGTACATTGTATCCAAAATAGCTTTCTGCCGTCCGGAAACTTTCTTCTCCATTTGATTTTCTACAGGAATTTCCGGAAATTTTTTCTATCGATTGGAAGCATCTTGCAATTGATGACACTAAGGGAGATATGTTTTTCGAAGGTAAAGGTGTTTCCGTTTCGTTATCAAATGGCTATGGAAAATCTTTAATATATCAAGCAGCGCCAGTGATCGATCGCCTCGCTTCACTGGAATAAACTGGTCACTATATTTATTGTGCCGCCCGTTAACGCTCTCTTAGAAGACCAAGTGCACTATCTTAATGGACTTGGGCCAAGAGGATTGTCTGCCTTCAACTTTCGGTCTCTTGGCGAACGGTGCGCATGCTGCGAAGCAGTTAAATTAAAGTTAGTTGTTTCTGGTAGCGATTCTTTCACAAATGCAAGAAGAAACCGCGTGTACGTTGAAATCTAGCTTCGGAATCGAACATCGTCCTCTTCTTACTCAAAAATCGCTCATAATCTTTTCCTATATAAGTAAAGCAAAGTAAAAATTTGCACTCGGACGCTGATTTGCAAATTTACTCGAAAAAAATGGAAATCAATCCACTTCAGTGTTGTTGTTTATCTCGATAACTTTCCACGTTAACACGTGAAAGGGCAGCGCTTGTCAGATAGATAGAAAGATTGCTAGACAACTTTATTTCTCCACAGTAAAATTCTTCAACACAATAAAGGAGTATAAAATATAAAAATTCTGCTTACTTACTAATGATTAATACAGCATTAAAAGTAAAAACCCATTATATCATGAAAGCTGTTTTTCTAAGATACTATGTCTCATTTAAAAGCTACGATGACGTAGTTTTTAATTCGCTTAAAGACACTGTTGAGCAGAGTTCTTGCGAAAGTCTGTTTCACAGCATGGCACCCCTAAAGGAAAAACTCCTCTTCAAATAGCTGGTTTCGGTGGTAGAATAGCCAACTTGTACGCAGGATTCTTTAGTCAATACGAAGTAATAACATTTCGAGATGTAAATCGAGGTTGTAGATATTCAGGGGACAGGTTGCATGTTAGTCGCCAAAATATTTTGATTTTGACAAACGAGTCGAAAGATTTGGGGTAGAACTTGTAAATACGCAGGCGAACTTTTTTTTACGTTTTCTGACGAACCCGTGAAGAAGGTAAGGGGGCATATTTGCAATAGGACGTATTTACTAAAAGCCAATGTTGGAATTTTTACTACAAAGAAACCAAAAAGATGGTTTGTTTCTGACAATATACCAATTCATAACCTAAATTAATTTCGATTTCGTCGCCTTAGCTGCTCAGAGGTGGATATTATCAGAGCACACTAAAAAATTACTATCTAGTTATGTGCTGTGTACTTATCTCTAAGAAAGTTTTTAAAAGTCCACCGGTCTAATTTTCATTTCAGTTGATGAAGGAGCGCTGTCTTTGGCACTGGTTCGATCTAACTTTGCCCAGTGAATCTTTGCAGAGGTTTTCCTTCCACAACGCGGATAAATACCATTGAGATTTGACAAAACAGCACATTTAATACCGTTGCCATACCACCAGCCTCTGCCACTTCTTTGAGCACAATCAACAGGTTGTCTATCCCAGGTACCAAAAACGAGATTCCTGTGGGGACCGAGGGAATCAGAGGAAACGGTGGCATCTGTTTCAAAACAGAACAAAAGAAATTCGCATAATTCTAGGATCCGTATAACGGCTTTTTCCCGCGAATAACTTGTTGTTTTCCGCAAAAAAGGAAATAAAGGAAAAAATGAAGGTTAGTAAGAAGTGAGTTCCTTACGTGGCACAAAGACCTAACTCCAGACCGAGTAAGAACCAATCAGACATTCAGGTTTACCTCAGGACTACCTTGCCAACTCATAATACCATTATTCGATCAAGTAGAGTAAAATATTGAGATTTAAATGAGAGTGAATTAATATATATAAATCGAATGATAAATGCCGAAAAAAGAAAAAACGTTAACTTACTTGTAATATTGCCAATGTATAGCCGGTACTTAGCTGTCTCGTTCCCAATCCCAAACCAGTCATACTCAGAGTGAACAGTTTTGCCAGTAGTTAACCCCAGATCTACCCGAAGCTTGTTCTTTGTCTTGTTTCGAGTCAGGCGGTTTATCTTGTCCAGTCCCAGCCAAAATTCACCGACTAAGTTACCGAAGCCATGTTTGTATTCGTTCCAGGTGCGGTTAAAATCAACGGAGCCATCCATCCTCTTCTGGATCACTGTCCATCCCCCGTTGGCTGTAGTTTGGTCACAATATACATTAAAGGCGCCTGACCCATCTGGGTCGATAGTGTAAACACCACTGATCCTTCGTCCGGATTTGTACAGCTCAGCACAGTTCCTAGCTGTTGTAGATAAAATACATATGCTTGACGTTTTGGGCATGCTCTCAAAGAGGGGGTTTGGTATGAATATGCTTATATCATCCGAAGAAGTATCTGTCTTGGAGAGAAGACTACGGACTTGGATTCTTCATATATCTTTTATCTTTTAAAAGCGCATCAAATCATAAGATAAGAATAAAAATTATTTTGAAAAAACTCGACAAATGACCAAAGATTCGAAAAAAGTTTAGAATATTTAAATTATTCTGTTGTCAATGTTCAGCTACACAGCAGCTTGAACAGAGAGTTGCTAAAGATAAGAGCTCCAAGCATGTTGAAAATTTTGTCATCTAGATTCGCTAAAATGCTTCCTCTGAAAATAAATGGAAATCGCCATGCATAAGACTACCTTTTTCGTGATAGACTGTGTAATGATAAAGATAAAATGGAATAACCAGTACAATTAAAAAAAAGTAAACGTACATCGCACCCATGTTCTGTTCTCTGTGAGAATTTTAACCTCAAATTGAAGTTGGGTCAGTTCCTTCATGATTTCTTCTAAGCAGACAGCAGTGTTCTTCTGGCAATCTATTGGGGCTGCACTTGTTGATGGTATAAACTGAGAATTCACAAAGAGTGCCAAAAGCAGTAGAGCTGAACCTGAAGAGAAGAGGTCATTGAGCGGTGAGAAGTCATTCCAGCTTAACTACTTTATGGTCAGTGCTACGCACTTAAAGAATGAATTAAACAACCGAGAGAACTTAACAATCAACGAGTGCTTTTGATTCGGAAATTGTACAAAGTAAAAAGACCAAAAGTTGTGCGTTTATAACAGTATAACTTGTTTTTCTTCGTAACACTCAAGATGTTCCTTTGAAGAGCCATATTTTGGAGGCCTTCTGCTCCACCAGTTTTCTATTTCGTCTTTTGATGAAGTAAACAAAAGCTGTTTTTTTCAGCCACAGGCTTCTCTATAACGTTTTCAAGAATAATCCGTGAACAACTTACAAGTCATTATTTTTTAAAATAGAAAGGAAGTTCCAGATAAGAGCACTTAAATATCACGCCACAATCACACCACCCACCTCAGCCACGCTCTGATCACGTGCAAAACCTAAACACTGATCATGCTTCACAAATGTCTTCCGATCGGGATCTAAATTTATGCAGGGTCATGTGTTCACTATCAGCCAATGACAATCGTGTGTAAAGCAAGGGGAACTGCGAGAGTATAGTAATGAACCGTTATTCATCTAACACAAAGTGCCTATTTACCGTCTCACAGCCATCAAGCGCAAATGGAAAAACAACTTTATTTGATTCTCTGCTTCTCGGTATTGCTTTGTGAGCTCATTAAATTTGTTTTACTCAAATTTTTCAAATGCAAACGACCAGAAGTCAATTCTGCTTCCAATCTCTAAATATCCACAAAATGCAGTTATTTCGAATCCAAGAAACGTTCAAAGCCACAAGGAATAATACTTCCAAAAGAAACATTGCATAGTTTTTGTGTTCCAGCGGAAACGTCCTCACGTTATAACTGATCGCGTGTTTTATCTGGTAGAACCGAGCAAAGGAAGTGATCGAAGACAGCCTTCGTTTATAAGAACCTGAAGTCAACTTCAAGCTCTGAGTTTACGAAATACGAGTTACCAACTTACCGAGACGACTATTTGCTTCAACATTTAAACTTCAATCCTATCCAGAAGCGGTCAGCATATTCACAAATAGTTTTGCTGCGTGGTAGCGAACGGAGGAACGGATCGAACGGATTTCAAAAATGAACTTTTAATTGCAAATAAGAGTTCTGGGAGAGCGAAGGAATCTCGCGGAAAGCTTTGCCTGACATCCCAAAATTTTGAAGGTTACCGGCATTTCTTTCTGTTGTGGCTATACCTTTTTGGGAGAATACAAAACCCTAACGTACGTGGAATTTTTTTTTATATCACTTATCTTTATGTTGCCACTAAATATGGGATCTGTGGTCATGAAGTCGCCGCGTCTTTTTTCTTCAAAACCGAATCAACTTTCATGGGATGTGAAAGAGAAATGGGATGTTTGTCTTACTGAGTACTTATCGTTTTTTTCAGATTGGGAGGTTCCCGTTGCTTCTTGTGCGTTTTCTTTTCTTTAACATAACCTCTGAAGCTTCCAATCGATTCCACGTCGAATGAATTTAATTCAGAGTCATTCCTACGAAGTACTGAACGGATAAGGTTAAATCGAAGAATCAAATCGTGAAATTTTCAGTCTTTTAACTTGGGATTCGGTGACGATAAATTTCTCTTTTGACGTTACTTTGGCGATAAGTTTTCTTTCGGAGTGGTCAATTTTCACTCCGTTGGGCGATTAATTGTAAATTACCAGAATAAACGTTCAATGCGGGGAAACTTCAATGATTCGGAACACTTGCTTGGCCTAACTGAAGAGCAGAAAATCCTTCGCCAATTTCCTTAAACCGGGGATCTGCAACAACTAGATTTTGTTCATTAATGAAAAACGGAATTTCTCCGGTTTCCCTGCGCCCAGGGAAAGTACCATTCATGCACTTCACATACAAAAAAGTATCAAGATATATGACCGCATTTACTGCGTGGCAGTTTAACGTTTCTGTTTCATCTTTTAAGCCAGATCAACATTCAAGTTTGTTGAGAAAAGCCGTCGCCAAAATTTTGACCCAGATCAGCTTGAGGATCAGAATAAGTGCATTAATTCTTTGGAGAGACAAGAAAAGGCGGCAGAGAGCAATATTTAAAGAAAGGAGGAGAAGGTGTCTGAAGACTTTTTCACAAGCGAAATTCCGTTTGAGAATCCTTACATCTTACGGTACTAGATAAACTTCACGCTTTGCCGTTCCCGTACGAAAAGCAACGCAGCGATTTTAGGATCATAATCATCAGCATGTATTCAAAATCATTATGAACGCAATTAAAGTTTGAAGGAACAAAGGACTGCTAGATGGAAAGGACTTAAATCTTAGACAGGACGAAATTCCACGAATCAACCTAATATTCGCATGATACCTGTTACATAGGAAAGTCACTTTCAAAAACTGATTATAGTTTTCCATCTTGACATTGACTAGACATTGAGTAGCCATTCCAAAGGTAGAAACAGACTTAAAACTGAAAGGATCTTTTGGATAGAACGAATGTGCGATCGAGCTGGAAAATAGAATTGTGCTGAGCTCGGAAAACGAAAATTATAGGACCGCATAGGCCACCACGACTGTTCCACTGTGTCAGACAATCTGACTATTCTTTATTCAAAGCCACCATCGAAAGACATTCCAAAACGTTTAGAGTTCGACCTCTGTTTTTTTTACGTTTGATAATACAGAGTGAACTTTTCGAAAGTTTTTCCTATTTGCAAGATTAAGAGTCGCATACCATGGGTTAGAAATTAGTTTTAAATGACATAAATGTGCAAACAATCTCATATTTCAAAAAGTAAGCATTGCATCTAATCACTGCTTCAGTTGTGGACGAAAGTCTCCTTAAGATGCGAATTCTTAATCAAAGAGCCAGATTTCACATACCTGTTCCTTGTTTAATACCTCTCATTGTAATTCTTTTGGTGTTGCATGCAGTATCACTCAGAAACGCTGCCAAAAAATGGATGATGACAAGGTTTTGTCAAAACTGATAGGACTCAACTCTCTACTGAGTTAAAAGAAGCTTGATGGAGTTGCGTGGGCACATGTTCAATGCATACATGCCTCTGCAAGTCGTGAGAGTCAAGTACCTCAGCTATCGTCAGAGACAGCACTAATTATATTATTTTTTGCTGGAATGATCGTCAAAAGTGACCCGTTAAATTAATTACCGTTTCGGCGAATTCTTAATAGGTCATGTTCAAAAAGTTTCCAAACGCAGTTAAAATTGCACAAAAATATACCCTAGGATTTTAACGTAAAGTTTCCACTCTTAAACGTAAGCGAGGGAAACTTGAGTTTTTTGGAAGGATCTTATACCTAACTGGATAACAACAATTTTTTAAGGCCGACCTTTCTTTGAGTACGTGCGAGTTCATGAGAATTAAACGTTAGCGGGGGTAACCGACGTTTTGTTTGAACAAAAACAACTCTTCGAGGAAATGAAAGACGAGATTCTAAAGTGGGTTACAACAACTTTTTAGGGATGACCTTTTGCGCGAAGACATGCAAGACGTTCACTGCCAGTTTTACTTTTTACTAAGGCTTTGATTTCATCGACGAACGTGACTAACGTTGATTTGAACTTCCTTTTTGAGGGGGAAAAATTATACTTGGTATACTCAAGAAGTTTTACCAAACCACGATGTTTCATTCTGACATTGTTAAAATCTTAACAATGTTAAGTGTCTCGTCTTGTGGCCGATGCGGTTACGACGGTATTCATACCGACGTCGAGAACAAAGACATCTAGCTCAGGAGTCCTACTCCGCCCATCAGATGTTTCTACTTTTTGTGCGTGGAAAGATTTGACGGACTTAGACTACTTTTAGGATCGTTAGTTTCTTATTTCAGTGTATGAGTGATGACTGAAAGGAAAAATTAGTTTAAAAAGAGCTTGGGAGGTGAACCAAATCGTAAGATTTGAGACAAGAATCAAAATCGGAGAAGAATATCGTAACTACAAATTGTTTTACTTGCATACGTGCTCCCCTAAAATTACCCTACAAGAGATTTGTTTACACAATTCATTTTGACTCACCCAATTTTAAAATATAATTGTCAGTTATTACGATTTGCAATCTGTAAATTAAACAGAATGCCTTCACCAATCCGCTGTTAAGCAGATGGCAAAAGCTCTTTGAGGATTTCGTATTTGGCTTTAAAGAAACCTTAAAGAAACTTTACGCCTCGTCATTTGATTATAAATCAGATTTGACAAAGCAAGAGCGCACATCTTGTGACTATATATGTCATAAGTAATCATATTGTTATGGAGCAGGGAAAAAAACGCATTGAGCTGCAGTGACAGTCCGACGGCCAAGCAGTCACACCATCAATCATTCAATCAATCGATCCATAGGTATGTTATCTACATCTAGCATCACATTTGTGGCCTCAATGAACGTGCATGATTTTTAACGCATATCATCGGAAACGAGAAGATAACTTATTTGAAAATGTACGCTTTCTGATATGAAACTTCTTCAAGGTACTAAGATATACTTGTCGTATGCATTATTGCTGACCCAAAAAATGTTATGTTTATTATCCACACTATTCCAATTACTTTCTTATCGTGCATGCAGTCTTTAATGCGGATAAGATCACTTTTAGAATCAAAGTGCTCTGTGAGCAAACTCGTGAATTGACACATGATTGTTTAGACTATGTTTAATGTTATCTGGTTTAGGGAATTTTGTAGTTGATTGTCATATCTAGAGTACGAGCAGTAGTTCAGTGTTCGCTAATGTAGCAAAGAAACAAAGTAACGTTGGGATAAAAAGGCATTACAATTGAAATGATCATGCTATTGCATTTGACAAGGTAGATGATGCCATGTGTTTTAAACGTCTATCATTTTTGTTTCTGGTTCAAAAGAAAAGGTTGGAAGTAAATGTGGGTGAAAAGTGAAATTTACTGTCTTTCGTTGTAAATATTAGAAAATAAAGGCAATACTGTCTTAATGAAAACATTAACGATTCCCTTTTTATCAAATGAGACAAACGGGAACGAGTTTGGAGTGATATAACTAAGCCAAGCGTGCCACCGTCATTTTGGATCTCCGCCTGGGTAGATTTAAGTCACGTGCTAGGCAACGTATCATCAATAACAAGATAGAATTTCATTTCAGGCCTATTTATCAATTTTGTGGTGTGTAACTTTCGCATTTTAGTACGTTGTATATATGTTGAATCTTCAAATTGTCTTGAAACTTAAAAGAAAATTGTTCTTTAAAAATTCACTGAAAATCGACAGCTAAAATTGTTTGTTTAGGTGTTATTTGATTTTCGTGTTAACTTGTTATTTCGTCAGTCGCCGGCATCTTTTGTTGCTTCACACAGGAAAAACACACGCGACGAAACGTAATGATCAATGTTGTCCTCAATCTCACGCCATAACGGAAAAAGCATTTGAACATCTGTAAACTCCGAGCGCTTCGCAGTAAGTGATATTTTCAATGAATCTTCGGATTGTTTTCAAGTTCAAGGATTGTAAATTACAATTTTATGAAAAACGAAGGTTGTTCTGTTATTTCAGTGTGAATCCTTGCATGCCTGCCAGTCGCTGGCGCCGCTTGTTGAAACTAAAACGAAAAAAAAAACTCTTTTAAGATTATCATTGGCGTCTTTTTCACCCCACCACTATTCTTAGCAACAAAGGTCGCCATTTCGTCTGTTTATTGCTCGCCAAAAACGATCAAATGCTCTCAAAAGCCTAAAATCTAAAAAAAGTTTACAGGAATCGACCAATCGAGCGAGCGAGCGAGCGAGCGAATGGCATTCCCCACATCGTATCTATAACTCGCTCTTGCGCATGCGCGCAATTCACGAGTTGAAAATGATGTTCCTCGACTATGCAAACTTCTTAAGGCCTATTTACACGGCACGACTTTGTCGCATGCGACAAGCTTGCGACAAGCTTACGACAGGCCTACGACATGACTTAAGATTCGTAAGCGAGTTGTAGGTTTGATTTACACGAAACAATTCGTGTCGTAAGCCTGTCGTAAGCTTGTCGCATGCGACAAAGTCGTACCGTGTAAATAGGCCCTTAAATAGACAAATGCTACAGAACAGAGAATGATAACAGTGTCAAATTGAAAATGACAACTTTTTTTTAAAGCGGTCCAATTTTTTCTCGTTTTCAAAATGTCAGAAAGGGGAAAAGGGAAATGTCTCAAAAATTGCGACGATGATTCTGGCCCATTACCAAGATTTATTCAAGCTAAAAATCGTCCCACGATTGCACTGATACAGAGTACAATGACCATGTACCCATAGAAACAATTGTGGAGATAAAGAAAAAATGTTAACTCATTTATAAACCTGATGGAGAATTTTACATCATATATACTTGACTTTTCCTGTGCTGGGCAACCTACATTTTCAAAAAGTTATCTTAGCCATTTTTTACGCGTGGAGAACGAGGGGCCTTACAGATAAAAGTGATGTCAGTAGAACTAGGATACCACTAACTGTCAATGGCAATTAAAATTTCGTTGTCTACTTTATCCGGTGGTCTCAACGTTTTAATTTATAGCTTTTGTTTAATCAAATGCAGTCTTCAGGTTTCGGACAGTAAAAATAACTGCTTGAGCCGCTATCTAAAGTTTGAAGTCATTTACATGGTGGTAATGTGGTATTTTATTGAAGTCCATAATTGACAAAGAGAATGGTGCAGATTTCAACGGAATGTTCATGGTGTACATCCTACCCAAAGATAGCTTTAGTTTCTGTCCTATGAGAATGATACTTTCAAAGGTCGATTGGATTGTGGCCAAACACGTGAAAAAATGCACTAAAGCTATTTGAACCTTTTTGTTTTGATCCCAAAATGTTAATCCGGGAAAAAAATGTTTGCAGCGGATACCGGGTGAAAGAAAAAAGGAAGAGCCGTTTGGTTGAGTTAGAAACTTCGTGAAACTGTGTAAAAATAGTTCTACACGTTGAATAACTTTTTGTCGTTATTATATAAATTGGTGGAGCCTTTGAGTATCACGTTTGTAGCCTTAGTGCACGTGCTATACTTCTATAGTGATCTGATAAAGGATACCCAACATTCCTTATCTTAAAAAATCAACAAAATGTTTATATTTGGTATCCTCAGAATGTTGGAAAGAACTTCTTATTACTGGTGTGCAGCTATGTTGCTTGTGCTGCGGCGTCAGATGCCCCCTAAATTCAATATAAGAACCCTTACTCGTTTCTGGCCTTATCGACGCCCGACACTCCCTAAAAGGAAAAGTAGCTTAATTTATATTTTTATCGTTAACTACATTTATCAAGCTTTCTTCTGATACATAATTTCCTGGTGTTTAGTGAAACTGGCGTGTGTACGAATTTTTTCCCGAAGGACACCCACGTTTCGTTCTTAAGTCCCATGAAAGTTGATTCAGTAATTGAGAATAAAGATGCAAGGTGCGGATGCTTGTGTACCATGCAAGCTCTTCGAAGTGACAGCTTAGTGTTACTTATTCAGCCCGACTGTTTCAGCTGTAAACCTCGATTATATCGGACCGGAAATTTCCATAAAAATGTTTGGCTATGCCTTTGGAGAGAAATACATATCAGCTCCTGATAATTCTTATTCTTGGTGGATTGCATGATGATGGACTGATTTTAATTATGTTGAAGGTTTGTCTCATAAATTTTTCGGCCTGCACAAGCGGTGTGTTCAAACATGGATACATCAATCTCGTCATGATGAGCGGTTTTTCTTTTGAGGAGAGTTTTCATTACATTTGCAAACATTGTTAATCTTGAGTTTATATTATCTTTTTTCAACGAAATTGAACAATTGGTTCATATGTCAGCATGCGTTCATAGATATATGAAGCATGCGAGAAGTTGGGAGAGGATGAAAGATTAGGGACCTTAAGCAGTCAGGACGGCAACGCCAATGAAGACTTCGATTAAAAAATGAATTTCTGCCTTTAATTGGAATTTCGAAAATGGCTGCATGTGTTTACCGCCTCATACGGCGCCACACCTCAACTTCAGCATAACGTATAAAAGAAGCGTTGAGCTCCAAATTGAAATTAAAGTAATTTGCCATCGCGGTTTCGGTTCGTAGACTACGCAAATTGTTGTGATTTCACGTTGTTGCTTTGCATAGGACGGCTAAGAAATGTGCAAAGTCTTAAAACGCACGGCCAATTAGATCTTTTGTTTTTCCATATCCTCGTCTCCCTCGCCGTCGTGGTTTGCTTAAGGTCCCTAATAGCAAGAGCTACTTTTGATACCCGATGAATTCGATGGAATGGCATTTGGTCGTGGTTCTATTTACCGACTTCCTTCGCCTTGAAAGAAGAAAGATCAAAATATCAAAATAGCTTTGCAATCTTATCAAAACCTACATTTAATAAACTTTTACTGATATCCGGTTTTTGGCGGTTTCCTAAAATCCGTAACCGAAAGCAACTTTAGCTTCTTGAGTTCCCTCCAACCTTTCCCACCTCGTGTGCTTCATATCCCGATGAATGAATACCCAACGTAAGAACTAATTGTGTTATAACATTGTCATCTCAGTTGTTTTGACGTTCCTTTCTCAAAGTTTAAAACTTCAGAGAAAGACAGCGCACAATGCATCCCAGATAAATCGTCTTCAAGATATATTCATCTAGGAGCAGTGCAACAACCTACTCTCAACCTGAAAAGATGATAATTTTGGGTGAAATGAACTCAGAAATGAAAATTTTAGATAAAAATCATAGTAGAAATCAAAGTAGAAGTACACAGATGTCAGGTTCATCAAATAACGACGTGCTAACCGAAAACTACAACTAGAAAGCAGGGCAAAAATCATAAAGAAATATTTCAAATATTGGAAGTGAAAGAAGTCTGAGTTCCTTGCATATGGGAACTGCGCAATAGAATCAACATGCTTGAATCGATGGCTGCTAGACTTCACGGCCCTAAAAATTACATTATGTTGTATTGAAAATTCCGAGAGTTGTAAGATTTGAATCAAAATCTGCTGTTGCCCAACACTTCAAAGACATATCAACAATCAAAAAATAATATTACCTGGCCAAAGAATGGTCTGAAAGTGCGAAGCCCCACTAAAGTCAGCAAATTCAGTTTCACTTTACAGCCTTAGTTCGTAACGCGTTGCTGGGAATCGTTGTAGTGTTTACTCGAGGGTTATTTGCGTTGCTTTCCATCGCTTTCCAAGTCGAATATCTTTCCGTTAATTTGCTTTTCTTTTAGAACTCTTAAAAGTTCATCTCAATCGGGATGGAACGGAAAAAAGACATCTTAAAAATCTTCATACAACGAAGCATTTGTTTGCTGACGTCATACGTGTGCACGATAGGATTACGACGCACGCTCGCGCAATTGAATTGATTAGCTGTGTCGTAATATTCCTTGTTATGGGACCTTGATTAATCTATATAAGCAAAATTTCAGGACTTTTTTCTCAGCGAACTAAGTTTACGTGCAGGTGATATTTGTGTTCGCGATCGGCACTCGGTGAATGTAAAATGTGATTCAAAATCGTCTTTGGTTCACATGCATTCAATATCACTTCGCCATCAAGTGCCGAGGCATGAACACAACAACCGGGCATGAAATTCGTGTATCTACGATACCATGCGCAGGCGCTGGTTTTTAAGAAACCGCCACAAACTAGATATCAAAAAGAAGTTATTAAATGCAGATTTTGATACGATTAAAGGTATTTTGATCTTTCTTCTTTCAAGGCGAAGGAAGTCGGTAAACAGAAAATGACCAGACGCCATTCCGTTGAGTTAATCGGGTATCAAAGATGATCTATGATTAAACGTAACTGCACTGTGTTAATAACAAACGATCAGTTACTATTAGCTTTCTTTAACAAATCTGTAAGGTGTAATATTGAAAAACTTGAAAAACATTTGTAAAGGGAAAAAAAAAACAAAAAAGAAAAGAAAAGAAAGAAACGGCGATCCAGTATCTTCCTCGTTTTCCTGTAAATGTACGGGCCAAATTTCCTCGCATATCCTATTTTAAAATTCGTTCGAGGAGCTAGGGGCATTTTACAAAAATTATATTATTAGTTTTCATCTCTTAAACGTCTTACGCCCGCCCAGAGACATGTGTCAGCATCAGGCTCTGTGAGCCGCTAGCCAAAAATACGTTAGTACCCCTTACACAAAGAAAGGCCCCTATAGATTGTGCTAGCGTAATTTTTGGCATAATTTGGAAAGAATAATATAATTTTTGAACTTCTTATAAAAGCAGCACTACTAGCTTGCATGATCAGCAAAATTGAAGTTTACTTGACGGGAACATTACCAGAGAGATAGAGTCATGACTAGTTTGGTCTCTAAGATTGATCATTTTTAAGTTCAGTTTTTTGTTCAATTTTGCAATGTATTGGATGAATAAGTTTATCGCAACAGTGCGTCGTTCGTCGTTGAATGGACTGCAGAAACCGGAAGTACAGGTCGGTCACAGTTTCCGCTCTCACAAGTAACTAAATGGGTGTGTGGTAGTGAACTGTGATGTAACAGAGCAAGTGTTTGATTTATGATCAAAAAGACACATGTTTATCAACATCATAAGTATAATTTTGAGATGTTTAGTGTTTCTCTTTTTAAAAATATACTTTAGGAAAAAGGAGAATGATGTCCAAAAACGAGCATATTTTAAAGCATAATTTGGAAAAAAAATCGACTAATGCTGTTTGAGTAATATGCTACTTTTACAAGTGAAATTTCATGCACAGAGGCAGCATTGCTGTGCTTATGGGCGAGTAGTAACGACTGGAAATGCCGAATGGAACAGAATAGCTCCTGAATTTCCAAATTTACAGAAAGATGGAGGATCTCAAGAACTTGAGAATTTCCAAACGAGTTTCCGAAAACTTTCCTTTCCATTCGATTTTCTGTTGGAATTTCAGGAAAATTTTTTTATCTAACGGAACCACTTTGCAACTGATGACTCCAAGAAAAACATACCCTGCTGTATTTCTCGCGACTTCCGTTTGTATTGTAGCCAAAAAAATGTCACTTGCTCAAAGACGCCAGTTGTTGCAATAAGGCAGCATATCAGAAATATATCTTTCTATGCGATACGTGCAACTGAAGAAAAGAGAACAGTCTCTTTTAGGTCTCTGACCTATTGCGAAGTGACTACTCCAAACATTTGCCACGAAGCCAGATGTTGGGAGCGCTTCCAACGACTCACTTCTTAGTTAGGGGCCCATTCATGTCTAAGTTTAGCGGGTCCATCTGGTATCTGGAAGGCCAGGCCAAAGTCGAAGCTTTTTTCCTTCAATTTCTTTAACTGCAGTTCACCTGCAACTATCATTTTTTCATGCATGTCAGCATAGGATGTAAATCTATTAAATTAAGATACTTGCGATTGTTAGGAATTTCCAATTGAACAGGAAACGGCGAATTAAGGGGAAATTAAGATAATTTCGCAAAACCTGATTACTGAACGGTAGCTCAAACGACTTCACGGCCTCCCAGTGATATGGTAAACGTGCACGTTCCCACGAAGTCCACACAAGACTGACCATGGGTGAGCCAAAAACGAGGAGGGTCTTTACGACCCCTTGTCGAACATTCTCGATAGAATTAGAACTATTTTTAATAATAATTATAATGTCTTTAATCGTTTATAGGATAAAAATATATTTCCTATGTTACAAGTTAAAATCTAAAGCGTATCGTACAAGGTATAAGAGGAGCAAAGGTTAAATTTTAAGCCACGTCACGCGGCATCATCTCAGAAGTTCTCTTTCCGAGAATATTAGCAACCGTATAATCGGTAACAAAGTTTTGTTGGTTGATTGAACTTTCGGATCAGACTAACCTTCCCTTAATTCCAGTAAATACTCGAGTGGAGATCTACGAAGTTGCTGTGTTTTTATTTTGTTATTATTAATACTATTTTTATCATAAATATAATCATCATTATAAAATAGTTTTTATTTCTCTTGTAGTTTTTGGTTCTGTTTTTTTTTTGTTTGATTGTTTGTTTGTTTTCATTTTTCAGCCTATTAATTGTTTCATTACTTAACTTGGCGTCGTGACATAATATAGCTGGAATGACTTCCTACCGCATAATGACCTCTTCATAAGTTCTGCTCTGCTTAGAACTATTTTAAATAATAATTATGTCTTTAATCGTTTATAGGATAAAAATAACAGAATAGCTGGAATGACTTCACACCGCATAATGATCTCTTTACTTAAGTTCTGCTCTGCTGTTTCTGGCACTTTCTGCGATTTTTCAAGTCACACCATCAACGCGTGTAGCCCCAAGAGATTGCCAAAAAAACAGTGCAGTCTGGTTGAAAGAAGTAATGAAGGAACTGACGCAAGTTCGATTTATAGCTAATATTCTCACAGGGAAAGGGACAGTATGAGACTCTCTTTGCTCACTTGTCTTCATCGTTCCATCTTCTCGTTATCATTAAATTTCGTCGCACGAAAAACCTATATTACAGGAGTGTTATTTTTCAGAATGGCGATGTCAATTTATATTCTAAGGGATCGATTTTGCGATTCAAGATGACAAAATTTTCTCTTCTGTGCTCTTATCTGTGCAATTTTTTTTAAAGCAGCAGCGTGACATAAATATAAACGACTGTCAAATACGGTAAAGACAAACTGTTTCAATGTTGTTGTCAAAAGCGAAACACTCACGACAGCGACACCATGACCGTGGGAATCCGGACAGCAATTATGACAATTTGGTAAAAAGTAACCTATTTATTTAAATTGAATTTGAAGATAATAAATCCATGACGAATGCTTCTTTATTTTATAGATACTGATAAAATATCGGGATTTTTTCTTTTACTAAAAACTCATATCTTCATCGCGCACAGTGAAGATACTATTTTTATCTTCCACGTGTGAGGATATTGGTGTCGCCATGGTTACTAACATGATTAGCCAATCACAAGAGAGATTCCCGCGGCCGGTTCTTTTGAAATTTCATTCACAAAAGGGGCTTCGAGGTGCGAAGACGATACATTTACCGGTGACTTTCTCGATGAGCTGCCAAATTTTCACATCGATACTTTTTGCGAGCTTAAAGAACATTCAGGAAGATTTGCTGAAGTCTCGGAAAGTGATGTTGAAAAATTCATTGAAAATTAATTTTAAAAATTTGTCTTTTATGCAGGAATTTCATAAGTATCTATATAATAAACAGATAATTACATGGCCAGTGTTGGAATTTTTACTACAAAGAAACCAAAAAAATAGTTTCTTTCTGACAATATACCAATTCATAACCTGAATTAAACTTTGACGCACGATTTCGTCGCCTTAGCTGTTCAGAGGTGGATATTATCAGAGCACGCTAAAAAATCACTATCTACCGATGTGCTGTGTACTTATCCCTGGGAAAGTTTTTAAAAGTCTACTGGACTGATTTTCATTTCAGTTGATGAAGGAGCGCTGCCTTCGGCGCTGGTTGGAACTAACTCTGCCCAGTGAATATCTGCAGAGGTTTGACTTCCACAACGCGGATAAATACCATTGAGATTTGAAAAAACAACACATTTAATACCGTCGCCATACCACCAGCCTCTGCCACTTCTTTGAGCACAATCAACAGGTTCTCTATCCCAGGTACCAAAAACGAGATTCCTGTGGATCAGAGGAAACGGTGGCATCTGTTTCAAAACAGAACAAAAGAAATTCGCATAATTCTAGGATTCGTATAACGCCTTTTTCAGCGGATAACTTGTTGTTAACCACAAAAAAGGAAAATATGAAGGTTAGTAAGAGCTGAGTTCCTTACGTGGCACAAATACCTAACTCCAGACCGAGTAAGAACCAATCAGGTTTACCTCAGGACTAAGTAGAGTAAAATATTGAGATTTAAATGAGAGGGAATTAATATATATAAATCGAATGATGAATGCTGAAAAAAAGGAAACCGTTAACTTACTTGTAATATTGCCAATGTATAGCTGATACTTAGCTGTCTCGTTCCCAATCCCAAACCAGTCATACTCAGGGTGAACAATTTTGCCAGTAGTTACCCCCAGATCTACCCGAAGCTTGTTCTTTGTCTTGTTTCGAGTCAGGCGGTTTATCTTGTCCAGTCCCAGCCAAAATTCACCGACCACGTTACCGAAGCCATGTTTGTATTCGTTCCAGGTGCGGTTAGAATCAACGGAGCCATCCATTCTCTTCTGGATCACCGTCCATCCCCCGTTGGCTGTAGTTTGGTCACAATATACATTAAAGGCGCCTGAACCATCTGGGTCGATAGTGTAAACACCACTGATCCTTCGTCCGGATTTGTACAGCTCAGCACAGTTCCTAGCTGTTGTAGATAAAATAAAGACGCTTGACGTTTTGGGCAATGTGCTTATATCATCTGACAAAGTCTCTGTCTTGGAGAGAAGACTACGGACTTGGATTCTTCATATATCTTTTATCTTTTGATAGCACATCAAATCATAAGATAAGAATAAAAAAATTATTTTGAAAAAACTCGACAAATGACCAAAGATTCGAAAAAAGTTTGGAACATTTAAATTATTCTGTTGTCAATGTTCAGCTACACAGCAGCTGGAACAGAGAGTTGCTAAAGATAAGAGCTCCAAGCATGTTGAAAATTTTGTCATCTAGATTCGCTAAAATGATTTCTCTGAAAATAAATGGAAATCGCCATGCATAAGACTACCTTTTTCGTGTTACACTGTATAATGATAAAGATAAAATGGAATAACCAGTATAATTTAAAAAAAGTACACGTACATCGCACCAATGTTCTGTTCTCTGCGAGAATTTTAACCTCAAATTGAAGTTGGGTCAGTTCCTTCATGATTTCTTCGAAGCAGAAAGCAGTGTTCTTCTGGCAATCAATTGGGGCTGCACTTGTTGATGGTATAAACTGAGAATTCAGAAAAAGTGCCAAAAGCAGCAGAGCTGAACCTGAAGAGAAGAAGTCATTGAGCAGTGTGAAGCCATTCCAGCTTTGATATTTTATGATCAGTGCCACGCACGTTACAGAATGAATTTAACAACCGACAGAACTTAACAATCAACGAGTGCTTTTGATTCGGAAATTGCACAAAGTAAAAAGACCAAAAGTTGTGCTTTAATAACACTATAACTTGTTTTTCTTGGTAACACTCAAGATGTTCCTTTAAAGAATCATATTTTTGGAGGCCTTTTGCTCCATCACTTTTCTATTTCGTCTTTTGATGAAGTAAACAAAAGTTACTTTTTTCAGCCACAAGCTTCTCTACGACGTTTTCAAGATTAGAATCCGTGGGCAAGATACGAGTCATTTTGTAAAATAGACATGAATTTCCCGATAAGAGCACTTAAATATCGCGCTACAATCACACCACCCACCTCAGCTATGCTCTGATCACGTGCAAAACCTAAACATTGATCATACTTCATAAATGTATTCTGATCGGGATCTAAATTTATGCAGGGTCATGTGTTTACTATCAGTCAATGACAATCGTGTGTAGAGCAAGGGAAACTGTGAGAGTATAATAATTAACATTTATTCATCTAACACAAAGTGCCTATTTACCATCTCAAATTCATCAAGCATAAATGGAATAACAATTTTATTAAATTCTCCGCTTCTCGGTATTATTTTGTGAGCTCATTAAATTTGTTGTACTCAAATGTTTTCAAATGCAAACGACCAGAAGTTAATTCTGCTTCCGATCTCCAAATATTCACAAAATGCAGTTATTTCGCATCAAAGAAACGTTCAAAGCCACAAGGAATAATATTTCCAAAAAAAACACTGCACTGTCTTTGTGTTCCAGCGAAAACGTACTCACATTATAACTGATCGCGTGTTTTGTTTTGTAGAACCGAGCAAAGGAAGTGATCGAAGACAGCCTTCGTTTATAAGAACCTGAAGTCAACTTCAAGCCCTGAGTATACGAATTACGAGTTACCAACTTACCGAGACGACTATTTGTTTCAACGTTTAAAACTTCAATCCTTTCCAGAAGCGGTCAGCACATTCACAAATAGTTTCGCTGCGTGGCAGCGAACGGAGGAACGGATCGAACGGATTTCATAAATGAACTTTTAATTGCAAATAAAAGTTCTGGGAGAGCGAAGGAATCTCGTGGAAAGCTTTGCCTGCCATCCCGAAATTTTGAAGGTTACCAGCATTTCTTTCTTCACCTTGGCCATGAAGTCGCCGCATCTTTTTTCTTCAAAACCGAGTCAACTTTCATGGGATGTGAGAGAGAAATGGGATGTTTTTCTTACTGAGCACTCATCGTTTTTTTCAGATTGGGAGATTGCCGTTGCTTCTTGTGCGTTTTCTTTTCTTTAACATAATCTCTGAATCAAGCTTCCAACCGATTTCACGTGGAATGACTTTGATTCAGAGTCATTGCTACGAAGTACTGATACGGATAAATCGTGAAATTGTCACTCTTCTATGTCCGGATTCGGTGACGGTAAATTTCTCTTTTTACATTACTTTGGCGATAAGTTTTCTTTCGGAGCGGTCAATTTTCACTCCGTTGGGCGATTGATTGTAAATTACTTGATTGAACGATCAATGCGGGGAAACTTTAATGACCTGGAACACTTGCTTGGCCTAACTGAAGGGCAAAAATCCTTCGCCATTTTCCTTAAACTGGGGATCTGCAACAACTAGATTTTGTACATTGATGAAAAAACGGAATTTCTCCTGTTTTCCTGCGCTGAGGGAGAATACCATTCATGCACTTCACATACATAAAAATATCAAGATATATGACCGCATTTATTAACGTGGCAGTTTTACCTTTCTGTTTTATCTTTTGAGCCAGATCAACATTCAAGTTTGTTGAGGAAAACCGTCGCTAAGACTTTGAGCCAGATAAAAAAAAAACTGATTTTAGTTTTCCATCTTTTCATTGACTAGACATTGAATAGTCATTCCAAAGGTAGAAGCAAATTTAAAACTGAAATTGCTGACTTCAAGAGGATCTTTTCGATAAAACGAATGAACGATCCGACTAGAAAATAGAATTGTGGTGAGATCGGAAAAAGAAAATTACAGGGCCGTATAGGCCACCACGAGCGCGAAAGTTCGACTGTTCGACTGTATCAGACAAACTGACCATTCTTTTTTGACCTTCTTTTTTGAACTTCTTGAAAGTATCAAAGTTTAGTGATTTCGAGGGATTCCAAAAAAAAAATTTTTATTTGTTGAGTTTAAGAAATGTGTGACCTTGGATATCCTATGTCGTTTGAGATACATAGCACGCGCATAAAGGCCACAAAAATGTTATTCACTGGCTCCGCCTAAGTTATGTATCAAGAAGTTCAAGTTATTCACGAGTTAGAGAACAAGCGACTCCTCCTGTTTCGTCCACTTGGTATCTGTCACAAAACATGGTTCAAAAATTTCTTACTCCCCTGGAAACTGATTTGTATCGAAAGAAAAATGGTCAAATAGTTTCAGAAAACCTATTTTTGTGTGCAATACTATGACACGCCACGATTGGTCAGCTGATACGTTGACCATTGTTTCATATCAGCAATGGACTTGAGTAAAATACCAGAAAATGTAGTTTTGACTATTGAGGAAAGGAAGTGCTAATCCGTTAAAACTGATAAACCTAACGGAGTACTTGCCTTCATATTGCTACCCGAGGTATGGTAATATGCTTACGGCCCTGAAATCGTTTTGCAACGGGAACGACAAAGTGTGATTTCTTGTTTGGGATTAGTTTGGTGCAGTTAGATCTGAGGATTTTCTTCTGCTATTTCATTGAAACAAACGGGCGTCAACCGCTTGGAATCATAGGTCTTTGGTTAAACATGAAGTCGGAATAGAACGAGGAAATAATGGTATAATGTTTAATTCAAAGACACATATCGGCAGTCCACTTTAGCTTTACCGCGAATTTATTGATTACGAGACTCTAAGTAAACTCGACCACAGTGGGAAATACTATGGTCCGATAGTTCAAGTTGTCCCCTACCCGGGGACACGATTTCATGCATCACGTAATAGACCGCCGAACCTTTGCCAATCGGTATTCTGAAATAAGACTTTACCAGGCCATGTCTATTGAATTTTTGTGTTAGGCCTCAGAAAATCTGTAGTTTTAAGTTTTCAGCAAGCAGCTAAATTTAAAATGAAAATAAGAAATAATTTGTGATGAAGTAAATCTATCTGATCTGTGGATTGAAATCAAATAAAGCCATGATCCTCGCAAGTGATCTGCAAAAAGTTGTTACATATTTCCCGTTGAACAGGAATGCCGAAACAAGGTGAAATTAAGATAATTGTGCCAGACTAGCTGATTTCCTAACACTAGGCAGACCGACTCCAAGCTATGTTCCGGTAATGTAGTAAATGTACAAGTTCTCGTGAACTCCTCACAAGACTTGTTACAGACTTGTTAAGACCCTGTGTCGGAAATTCGCAATGAAATTAGAAATATAAGTCCGTTTTCAATTAAGTGGTGACGGAAGTTTTAAGCTTTCACGAATTAAAACAAAAGAAGATTATGTCCTTTTTGTTTCCTTTGCGTATATCGTAAATCAAAATTCGCACGCACCAAGAAGGCGTGCGGTAAGAGAAACTAAATAAGCGGACTAGGTGAACTTAGCAGTAAGTTAAGTCCTATCAGTCTTTGCCATTACATTTTTTATAAAGAGTTTATGATCATTATTATTATTGTTTTATTAATTATTATTTTCTTTATTTTTTTGCAGCCTTTGGGAATAACGTTGAAAACGACACCCGAAAAATTACAGTGGCGGACTTATGTGCTAAGATCTAATGCTTACCTTTTTAAATTTAGGACTGTAAGTGGGGCTTACGTGTTGCTCTTAATTTAGTAACCAGAATAAACTCTAAAAAAATCGACGGCAAAGAAAAAGCCTCAAAACGTTTCAAAGTATTTAACCATCTGGTTCATGCAGTAAAAAGGTACAGTCAGTTGAACTTTTATGCTCATGGTAGCACGACACTTTTTGTTTATCTTTTTTCTGAGTTCTGTAAATTCAATTTCCAAACTCGATTGGCTTTTTCAATCTTTTAAATGTAAAGATTTCCTTGTAATGAGCATATTCAGTTTAAAGTTCGCTTCTGCTTTAGGAATTGCAAGGCAGTGTCTAGTCAATGGCATGATCGACAAATATATATATATTTTTTTTGAAAATGGCCTCCTAACAAATCAGTTCCTGCAGATATTTTTAGCTGATTTATGGCCGTTAGCGTTGAAATTAATTCTTTATTTGCCTAAAAATCTACATATTCTCGTAGAAATCAATATTTACGGAAACAAAATCATCTCAGGCTAAACCTATGAAATCTACCAAATCGTAAGACACAAAACAGGTTTCAATCGATTAACACGCTAAGAATCAGAATTCAGGGAGCTGAAAGATAGATCTTCTATACTTTTTTCTCCTGTGCGTTGTCTTCAGAAAAACTCCCTTTCTGAAAACATATTAGCGTTGGCAAGACCGGTAACAAATCGATCTGATTGGTTGATTGAAGTTTAGGACTCCTTCGAACGGCTCTCAAGACTTCTCTGGTGGATTGGTGGTCAGCCTCTGCGGGGAAGAAGAGAGGTAAGGGGCAGGGGAGGGGGGTGGAGGGAGGATTAGAAGGATTTCAGTTGAGTCACGATATAACTTTCCCGATCTCTCCCCAAAAGGCTCCGTAATATTCTTACTAGGTTGTTGCGGCCTTTTGTTGTCATTATTTTATCGAATCATGTTTATAGTTTTCTTCCCCAATCTCGTTTATTTCAATCTGTAACTTGGCATTATACCATATCATAGGTGGAGTAACTTCACACTGCATAATGATTTCTTTCCTTCAGGTTCAGCTCTGCTGTTTCTGACACTTTCTTTGACTTTTAATATTCTATCATCAAAGCGTGCAGCCCCAATACATTTCCAAAAGAACACTTATACTGTTGTCCACTTGAAAGAAGCAGAGGAAGAAGAGGTACCAAAAGAAATGACATATAACAGAATATCGGAGACGTGTAAGTAAGATTGCCTATTCTCGTAGGGGTGTTGACACCCCTTCCTCATTTTCAGGTATTATTATTATTACTATTATTATTATTATTATTATTATTATTATTATTATTATCGGTATTATTTTTAACAACTAAAAACTGTGCTAAGCCGTACAAATCCGGTCAAAGGATCAGCAGTGTTCCGATCACATGTAACATAACAATAATGGTTTGTTCCCCTATCTGTTTGATTATTCCACTCACACGGGGTTGAGTCCAAGATCCCCTGTTGAAAATAGTAGTTTGCTTTGGGGTCTGTAATTGAATGAAGCTTTAGAAAAATATCAGCTTTATTAACTATTTGACTTGCTCGCTATTAACATAATCACGATATTTTACCCTTCCTCGTCAAATACTAGTTAATTATCGTCATCTGCGATTGAAAATCCAGATTTTGGAGACTAAAAAGAAGCGCTTGAGCCCCTGTCTAACGTTTAAACTCATTCACATAACGGCGATTTGGTATTTTATTGAAGTCTGTCATTGACATAAGGATCGGTGCAGATTTCATCGACTGTTCGTGGTGTGCATCCTACCCAAAGATAGCTTTCATTTCTGTCCTATAAGAAAGAATCTTTCAAAAGGTCGATTGGATTGTGACCAAACGCGTGAAAAAATGCACTAAAGCTATTTGTACATTTTTTTTTATCCCAAAAGTTTCCAGGGGATTAACAAACACTCTGTTTTTGTTAATCCAGGAAAGAATGTTTGCAGCGGATACCGTGTGAAAGAAAAAGAGGAAGAACCGTTTGTTTTCTCGTTACATATTAAGGTGATCAGCCACTTAAGTTCTTGGCAAAGGTAATCAATAGATAAAATTTTGGTTGAGTTAGAAACTTCGGGAATCTATATAAAAATGGTTCTACTCGTTGAATAACCTTTTGTCGTTATTATATAACTTGGTGGAGCCTTTGAATATCACGTTTGTAGCCTCAATGCACGTGTTATACTTCTATAGTGATCTGATAAAGGATACCCAAGCTCGCACATTCCTTATCTTAAAAATCAACAAAACTTGTATATTTGGTACCCTCAGAATGTTTGAAAGAACTTCTTATTGAAAATTCTGCGAACAACTTCTAACTGCCACGTATTTATTCAGGGGCGAGATAATCTCCTGACGTGGCGCGAGTTGTCAGCAAACCTTCATAAGGTGAAATCTCGCCGTTGATATTGGCAAGAAAACATCCACCTTTGGCGAATTTATAGAGTACTAAATTAAATGTCAAATTTTACCAAAACATTCCAGGAATAGTGATAAACGAAAGTATTACGGAAAATTTTGATATGTAAAATATTTGTCCCGTAGCGTCATTTACACAACACGCCTCGTATATTTTTGGCTACTCCAACTTTATATGTCGATATCTAGACAATCAATCAGAATATCAAAAAAGCCCGACACAAATTTGTTGATTGATGCCTTGTGATTACGGCTGTGCAGCCATTTTGCTTGTGCTGCGGCGTCAGATACCCCATAAATTCAATAGAAGAACTCTTGGTCGTTTCAGGCCTTATCGCCTCCCGACACTTCCTAAAAGTAAAAGTCGCTTAATTTATATTTTTATTGTTAACTACATTTATCAAGCTTTCATCTGATACATAGTTTCCTGGTGTTCAGTGAAACTGGCGTGCGTACGAATTTTTTCCCGAAGGACACCTACGTTTCGTTCTCAAGTCCCATGAAAGTTGATTCGGTATTTGAGAATAAAGATACAATTTTTTAACTCTGAATGAACCACTGTTGAAGTCGCGCGCGCTTGTGTACTATGTAAGCTCTTTGAAGTTACGGCTTATTGTCGCTTATTCAGCTCGATTGTTTCAGCTGTAAACTTCATTATATCAGACCGGAAATTTTCGCAAAAATTGTTTGCCCATGCCTTTGGAGAGAAATACATATTGGCTCCTAATAATTCTTATTCTTGGTGGATTGCATGATGATGGACTTATTTTTTTATTATGTTGAAAGTTTGTCTCATAAATTTTCCGGCCTGCGCAAGTTGTGTCTTCAAACATGGATATATCAATCTCGTTATGATGAGCGGTTTTACTTTTAAAGAAAGTTTTCATTACATTTGCAAATATTATTAATCTTGTGTTCATATTAACTTTTTTCGATGAAAATGAACGATTGGTTCATATGTCAGCATGCGTTCATAGACATATGAAGCACGCGAGAAGCTGAGGGAACACAAAAGATTAGGGACCTTAAGCAGTCAGGACGGCAACGCCAAGGAAGACTTCGATTAAAAAATTAATTTCTCCCTGTAACTAGAATTTTAAAAATGGCTGTATGTGTTTCCCGACTCGTACAGCGCCACACCTTAACTTCAGCATAACGTTTAAAGGAAGCATTGAGCTCCAAAATGAAATTAAAAGAATTTGCTGTCGCGGCTTCGTTTCGCAGACGACGCCAATTGTGGTGATTTCAAGTTGTTGTTTTGCATAGGACGGCTAAGAAATGCACAAAGTTTTAAAACGCACGGCCAATTAGATCTTTTGTTTTTCTTTAAGGTTCCCTTTTTTAAGGTCCCTTATGGCAAGAGCTACTTTTGATACCCGATGAATTCGACAGAATGGCATTTGGTCGTGGCTCTGATTACCGACTTCGTTCACCTTGAAAGAAGAAAGATCAAAACAGCTTTGCAATCTCATCAAAATCTGCATTTAATAACCTTTTACTGATATCCAGTTTGTGGCGGTTTCCTAAAATCCGTAACCTAAAGCAAATGTAGCTTCTTGAGGTCTCTCCAACCTTTCCCATGTCGTGTGCTTCATATCTCGATGAATGAATAGCCAACGTAAGAACTAATTGTGTTATGGCAGTATCATCGCAGTTGTATGTATGTTCCTTTCTCACAATTTAAAACTTCGGAGAAAGACAACGTGCAACACATTCAAAGTAAATCGCCTTCAAGATAAATTAGACTGGTAGCAGTTCAATAACCTATTCCCAACCTGAAAAGATGATAATTTTTAGGTGAAATGTACTCAGAAATGAAAATGTTAGATGAAAATCACAGAGCGATCGGATTTCAAAGTAGACGTACACAGATGTCAGGTTCACCAAATAACGACGCGCTAACCGAAAACTACAACTACAAAGCCGGGCAAAAATGATAAACAAACATTTCGAAAAAAAAGCTAAAAAATACTAGAAATGCTACCTAGAAGCGAAAATAGTCAGAATTCCGTGCTTATGGGGAACTGAGCATTCGATTCACTATGCTTGAGTCGATGGCTGCTAGACCTCACCGCAATAAAATTACATTGCGTTGTATTGAAAATTCTGATAGTTGTAAGATTTGAATCAAAATATTCTGTTGCCCAATACTTCAAAGACATATCAACAATCTAAAAATAATATTACCTAGCCAAAGAATGATCTGAAACTGCGAAGCCCCTGTTTAGTCAGCAAATTCAGTTTTCACTTTCCAGACTTGATTCGTAACGCGTTTGAGTATCGTAGAACTGTTCACTCGAAAGTTTTTTGTCGCTTTCCGTTGCTTTCTAAATCGGGTATCCTTTCGTTAATTTGCTTTTCGTTTAGAGCTCTCAAAGATCCATCTCAATCGGGATGGAACGGAAAAAAGACATCATAAAAATCTCCAAACCACGAAGCATTTGTTTGCTGACGTCATACACGTTCTCAATAGGATTACGACGCACGTGCGTGCAATTAAATTTATTAGCCGTGTCGTAATATTCCTTACTATTAGAACTTGTTCAATCTATGTATTGGAAATTGCGGTATTTTTTTTTCTGCGAACTAAGTTTACGTGCAGGTGATATTCGTGTTGGCGATCGGTACTCGGTGAAAGCAAAATGTGATTCAAAATCGTCTTTGGTTCAAATGCATTCAAGATCACTTCGCCATCTCGTGCCGAGAGATATTAGAGTGGTTTAGCAAGAGGACGGGAACGTCATTTCAGAACGGCGCGCGCAGCAAAAATGCCGAGAAAAAACTGGGTCGAGAACGCCGTCGCGTTGTGTTGAAAAGTGATTTAGCAGTCGTTTCAACGAACCGTCTACGATATATTTGTTCTTGAATATCCTAACCTTGGCTCTTTAGGATAATTATCAGCTTTAAACTACCGGTTTTATAGACCACTTGAAGGAAAACGAAATTATTTTCTTTGAGAGTGTAACAAGCACAAACCGAGGATAGTTTACTACAAGTGAGTTGTTAATATGAATCCACATGGGCGGTTAAACTTTGAAATTATTCCATTCCAGTTAAGTCTCGAGTCTGCAGATTCATCTATCAAATTTTGAAGCCCACTAAGTGTGATTTTTATCGCTGTCATTTCATTTCGTGCTTCTGGATTTCAGCACTACTCGTTTTTCTTCATTATTTTGTAAAGTATAATTTGGAATTGAAATCGTCGCCGTTTTTTCCCTTGTTTACCGAATATTTATCTCAATCATGACAGTACACCTATTTTAAGTACCTTCTTAGAGTTGCAATGCATTTTGAACGGAGCAATCAGGAGTTAGAGCTAAAACATGTAGAGATCAAGCGACCCAACGATGGAGTTGTTTACAATGAGTTCCCGTTTAACCATGAACGAATGAAATGCACTCAAACTAGTCACCAACGAAACGGTTAGACTGAGGAATCAGACTTCGTTCCTATTTTATTTTGTTTTTGTTTAATTTAATTTTTTTAACGAATAAAGTCGTTCAAGACTGAATCGAATTAATAGATTTTGAAAGCCGTGCCGAAATCAAGTTGATTGTTATTTTCTTTCGTGTACCTACGATACCATGTACAGGCGCTGGTTTTTAGGAAACCACCACAAACTAGATATCGAAAAAAAAATTATTAAATGCAGATTTTGATAAGATTACAAAGCTATTTGGATCTTTCTTCTTCTTTCAAGGCGAAGGGATGCGGTAAACAGAAACATGACCAAATGCTATTCCGTCGAATTAATCGGGTATCAAAGGTAATCTATGACTAAACGTAACTGCTAGTAATAATAAATAATAATAATAATAATGTTTATTTTTTATATTGCGCAGTCTAGCATGCGATAAAGATATGATCGAGTGCGCATTACAACACTAAAATCCTAAAGTAATAAATGGCTAGTCCAAATAATGATAATAATAATAATAATTTACAATTTTCGGAAAACAATAAAAGTAGAATTTGAGTTAATAAAAGAACTAATAAAAAGCTAATTTAAAAAGATGTGTCTTTAGGAAAGCTTTAAAAATGTTCAATGATTGACATTGTCTAATTTCTAAAGGTTGTCGATTCCATACTTTGGGCGCAGCATTTTCAAACGCCCTATCCCCGAGTGTCTTTTTTGTTCTATAGGTATTGTCCATTAGGAGTATGCCCCGGTATGATCTCAACTGATACCGCGAGCTCTCTTTGATTTTTATCAAGTCTGAAAGATATTGTGGTGCGACGCCGTAGATACATTTGTGAACTAGCATTGCTATCTTGAATTCTATTCTGTGGGTAACCGGAAGCCAGTGCAGGTTGATCAGGGATGGTGTGATGGGATCATACCTAGATATAGTACATACCAGCCGAGCACCCGCGTTCTGCAGGCGTTGCAGCTTACCAAGATGACCAGCGGGCATACCATATAATAGACCGTTACAATAGTCTAATCGTGACATTATAATAGCCTGTACAGTGGACTTCCTATTATCATATGATAAATACTTTCTAATACGCCGGATGTTATGTAGATGGTAATAAATATTCTGGCATATGCTGTTAATATGTGTGGTCATATTCATGTTTGCATCAAACCAAGCACCCAGGTTTCTAACAGAGTAAACCGCAGAAACCTTTAGCTTACCTACTTGCAAGTCACTTATCATAACCTTATTTAACTGTGCGCGTGTACCTATAATAAGAAACTCGGTCTTAGCATCGTTCAGCCGAAGTTTGTCTTGGACCATCCAGGTTCTTATGTCCCTGATGCAAGTTTGTAGAGCGTCAACAGCATCCGTCTCAGTAGCAGAACCATCCGGCTTAAATGAGATATAGAGCTGCGTATCATCAGCGTATGCTTGAACGTTAGGGAGATGGGATTCAACAACATCGAAGAGCTTACTTGCGTACAACGTGAAGAGCAAGGGACCAAGACATGATCCTTGAGGTACCCCTTGAGGCAGATCAAAGTCACTCGAATAGCTCTCGTTAATCAGGATTCGCTGTTTCCTGTTTGATAAATACGAGCGAAACCATTTAAGAGCGGTACCTGTAATTCCATACGTCACGCACAGGCGATTCAACAACACTTGGCGGTCAATCGTGTCAAATGCTGCACTCAGGTCTAGCAATACCAAAAGAGTAACTCGTTGATTGTCCATTGCAGCTAGTATGTCATTCTGTATCTTCAATAGGGCAGTCTCTGTGCTATGACCAAGTCGATAGGCTGACTGGAGGATGGGATACAAACCCGACTGAGTAACGTGATCGGTTGTCTGATCATAAACTGCACTTTCAACCAATTCAGAGAGGTATTGCAGATTACTCACAGGTCTTAAATTGGATAAGGAAGTCCCTTGCTTGGTCTTCTTCAGTCTTGGATCCACAAGGGCCGTTTTCCAATCAGATGGAAAGTGTCCCAAGGAAAGTGAAGAATTCACGACATTAGTGATGATGGGGAGAAGCATATCGGACATGCCGACTACTAAATTGGTCGGCATAGGATCAAGTTGACAGCTTTTCTTCGATGATCTACTGACCAGCTTCCTTATATCTTCCACAGAATACGTATTGAAATGATCAAGTTTCCTATCGCCTGTAAACACTTTATCCTCAGCCACCGCCCCAGGATGAAGAGTACACGCATCAAGCTCTGCCCGAATCTTTGCAATCTTACGGTCGAAAAGCCGCCCGATATCGTTGGCTAAGATTGAGTTGTCCGGGTATTCTGGAAAACACAACTCATTCCTAGGAAGTAACAATGATCGAGTGGCCTTGAATAGCTTTCCTTGGTTTTCACTATTGTCGTTCACAAAGTCTGAGTAGAAAGCACGCTTAGCCCGTGCACTTAAATAAGTAACGTGGTTCTTGAGTTTCTTGAATGCCAACAAATCTTCCTGTGATCGTGTTCTTCTCCATCTCCGTTCTGCTTTCCGGCGTAAACTTTTTGCCTCGGCTATCTCACTGGTATACCAGGGTACCTTGGGCCTAGCCCGCACTATTTTGGTTTTTAAAGGTGCGTGACGATCAAGAACTTGAGAGAGTGTGGTCGTGTAATCCTCTACAAGTACATCCAAGTCCAGTGGGGTGATGGGATCGCTATTACCTCGATCACATAGCCCTGTAAGTACTACGTCGTTCGATAGGCTCTCAGCGTCCAAGGATTTAGTTTTCCTAAACTTTATTATCCTAGTCTGAAATGAAGGCTTGCTTATGGCAACATGACAATGTACAGCTGCATGATCGGAGAAATAGCGACAGGCGCGTGGTGGACTCGCCAGAATATCCTCAATCTTTCTTGTTATAACAAGATCCAGGGTGTGACCACGTATGTGCGTTGGCTCTGTCACATGCTGCTCCAAACCGAGAGACTCAAGCAGATCTAAAAACTTAAGTGCATCAGTGTCATTAGGAACATCCACATGTATGTTGTAATCACCAACGACAATCAAAGGCTCTTTGGATGGAATAGTGGACTCCATCAGGTCAGAAAACTCCATCAGAAAAGTGTTAATGGGAACCCTGCGGTGGTCATCACAATTCTGTGGACGGTAGACGATCACAAGCAGTATCTTGCGGGAAGTCGACGTTTGGACCAACAGCTCGCAAAATTCAAGCGACTCTTGAATTCCATCTCGAGTCGTGCTAACACGAAGTGAATCCTTGTACAGTAGTCCAATGCCTCCACCTGTCCGTTCTTGTCGTGGAAAGTCAATAAACTTGTAACTAGGAGGACACAGTTCTATTCTTAGCGCATCATCATGGGGCTGGAGCCACGTCTCGGTAATCACAACCAAGTCATATCTACGTTCACAGACGTAATCTACAAAATCGGCTGTCTTGTTGCGCACCGACTGGGCATTCATGTGACAAAATGACTGCTAGTATGCATGATCAGCATATTTTAAGTTTACTTGAAGGGAACATTACCAGAGTGATAGAGTCATGAATTGTTTGGTCTCTAAGAGTGATAATTTTAAAGTTCATTTCATTCTTCAATTTTGCAATGTCTTGGATGAAAAAGGTTACCGCAACAGTGCGTCGTTTGTCGTTGAATGGACTGGACAAACCGGAGGTACAGATCGGTCACAGTTTCCGTTTTCACAAGTAACCAAATGGCAATGCGGTAGTGAGCTGTGATTTAACAGAACAAGTGTTTAATTCATGATCAAAAAAATTCCTGTTCATCGACATCAAATGTATTATTTTGAGATGTTTAGTGTTTCTCTTTTTAAAAATGTACTTTAGGAAAAAGGAGAATGATTTTCAAAAACGAGCAGAATTTTGAGCATAATTTGGAAAAAAATCGACTAACGCTGGTTGAGTAATATACTACTTTTACATGCTCAGAAGCCAACCCCAATGAGCTCTCATCAATAAGTTTTCGATCACTTTAGTCACATAATGGTAAAATCAACGGCAAGATTGGTTCATCGTTATATTCAGCTCGCCCAAATGATCTGAATCGTTTCACTTGCGTAATTACATACATGTGCACGTGGGAGTCAAGTCATTTAGCTTTGGTTTGGACTTATCAATGGATGGCGTGACATTTTCTGAGCAGTAGACACAAACGTGTCTCGAAAAAAACGCACGATACACTGATTCAACAATGGTAACTCCGCCATCATGTACCTTTGTCGAGGCAGCATTGCCATGTTTACGGGCGCGTGGAAATGCCGAATGGAACTGAATAGTTCCGGAATTTCCAAATTTACAGAAAAATGGAGGATATCGAGAACTTCACAAGAATTTTCGAAACGAGTTTCCGGAAACTTTCCTTTCCATTCGATTTTATGTTGGAATTTCGGGAAATTTTCTTTATTGAATGGAACCATTTTGCGATTGATGACACCAAGAAAAACAAACCGTGCTGTATTTCATCACCACTAACGTTTTTATTGTAGCCAAAAAAATGTCATTTGTTCAAACATGTCATTATTTCAAATAATGCGGTTGCAGTTGCGGTTGCTTAAGTTACTAAGAAAAAAAAAAGGTAAAGAAATCCACAGCGACATAATTACGGAGAAGAAAAACCACACGAGACAAAGGTAGTTGCAAATTTTTGCCCTCCTCGAGACAAGGAACGAGAGCGATTTGACACCCACACGCAGAAACTAAAATAACTGAATGCGCAGATTCACAACGTCAGTTAACGTCTTTAACTTAATGCGAGTTGAAAGGCGATTTTTCTTTAGAGATTTTCGGCATTTCTAAATTTGCTAAGCCACTTGAAAAATCTTTCGTGAAAACACGTCCTGTGCTTGTCATCCGCATTCAAGAGTTTGAAATCCACAATTACTTGACAGCAAACAAGTTTTCTTCGGGTCAGGATTGATTGTTAAAACCGTTCTGTTGTTCCTGTTGTTGCAAGGTAGCGTAGCAGAAATATATCTTTGCCATGCGATACGTGCAACTGAAGAAAAGAGATCTGTCTCTTTTGGCTCACTGACTTATTGCGCAGTGACTACTCCAAACATTTGCCACGAAGCCAGATGTTGGGAGCTCTTCCAACGACTCACTTCTTAGTAAGGAGCCCATTCATGTCTCAGTTTAGTTGGTAATCGAGTCCAACTGGTATCTGGAACGCCAGGCCAAAGTCGAAGCTTTTTTCCTTCAATTTCTTTAATTGCAGTTCACCTGCAACGATCATTTTTTCATGTGTTCTCATCCGTATGTCAGCATATGATGTAAATCTATTAAATTAAGATACTTGTGGCTGTTAGGAATTTCCATTTGAACAGGAAACGGCGAATTAAGGGGATTTAAGATAATCTCGCAACACGTGACTTCTGAACGATAGCCGAAACGACTTCACGTCACGTCCCAGTGATATGGTAAACGTGCATGTTTTCACAAAGTCCGCACAAGAATAACCATGGGCGAGCCAAAAACGAGGAGCATCTTTACGACCCCGTGTCGAACATTCTCGACAGAATTAGAACTATTTCTAATAAAAGCTGGAAAATCTAATTTCTAATAAAAGCTGGAAACCACGCCGCTTCGTGTCGTAGTTTCCTACGCTTATCTCGTGTTCTCCCAACTTCCCGCGTGTTTACATCAGGCTATGTAAACACGGAAACCATTTAACATTTCTTCAATATTTTTTATTTCTCTCGTAGTTTTTGTTTCTGTTTGTTTGTTCTTTTTTCTTTTTGCAGCCCATTAATTATTTCATTACTTAACTTGGTGTCATTACATATAATGGCTGGAATGACTTCATACCGCATAATTACTTCTTTACTTTTAAGTTCTGCTGTGCTGTTTCTGGTACTTCTACGATTTTTCAAATCACACCTCCATTGTCAAAAGCGAAAAACTCACGACAGCGGTACCATGACCGTGGGAATCCGGACAGCGATGATCACAGGATCTGGTAAAAAAAAAATACCCTCTTTATTTAAATTGACTTCGAAGATAATAGATTCATGACGAATACGTCTTTTTGCCATGATAGACATCAACAGATACTTCATTAAGTGGGATGGAGAAATCCATATACCCAACCCCTTGCTTTAGAGCATGCGCACAACTCTATTTCACTAAGAGAAATGTTTCAACTGAGTTTTTTTTGTCTCTTCGATTGTTTGACTGTTTTTTTTTTGTTTTGTTTTTTTTTTGCGATAAACGTCATACTTGAGGCTCCAAAGAAGTCATCTTAATCTTGAGATTGTGCGAGTTTATTTTGTCTTGGAACAGATGCGACTGTTGCCTTTGATTCCCTCATTCCCCACAGAGATCTCAGTTATGGTACTTGGGATAGAGATGCTGCTAATTGTGCTCAGAAAAGAGGCGGAGGCTGGTGGTATGGCATCGGAAGCAATTGACTGGTTCGTTCAAATCTCAACAGTATTTTTACACGTTGTGGAAATGAAACCTGGACTGATATCCACAAGGGAGAATTAGTTTTTACCAGTGCCAGAGGTAGCGCTTCCAAAACTGATATGAAAATTCGACCACTGGACTTTCTTAGAACTTTCCGTAAGATAAGTAACACCACATATCTAATTAAATAGTGATTTTCGCATGTTCTGATCAATTCAATGTAAAATTCACCCAGAAGAGTCGAATCTTCCATATCCCCTGCTTTTACTACGTTTGTGATTGGCTGATTAGTGATCAAGTGGCCATGCTAGAATTTGCATAGAATCCGCTGGTAAAACATCATCGTAACCTGTTTCTTTCGCGACCAGACATCAAGTGCAATGATTTGATTTGCATCTATGGTGATATTGACTCTATTTTACGTTCCTTTCATTGTTTTGGTGTATACTTTGTGAACCATGATTTGAAAATGCTGCAATTCAAAAATTATTCCGCTTGCTCTCGGAAGTAGCCAAAATATTTCTGAATCCAGTTTTCTCATATCTTACTCAGTGATTTATGCGCGTGGTATGAATGCTACGGAGGTGAAATCTGCACCGGCCTAATTTGTGCTGTTTTTAAACGATAGGGATGTGAAGAAAACTACAAAGTAATGGCAACGAGGAAGTCAAAATAAAGGACATCGTGGACAGAATAATAGTTCAGTGCATGCGTTAAACCTTTATATAGACTTTGTGTGTTCTGACAAAAAACCCAAACTCAAATGATTTAAGTTTTGTTTTGGAACTCGATGCCACCGAGAAATAATGCTCCATTTACATAGTTTCGGGTACCTGAGACAACCCTTCCCCCGATCGCGAGTTACCCTGGGTGAGCTAACTTTTCACTTATTGCTTTACAAAATTCAGCCAACCGTTTGCAGGAGGTTGTAAACTCCTTTCGGGTAGGCGAGACAACTTGAGGGGGCGAATTGTCTCACCTCGGAAGGTAGGGTAGCCCGGGCAGGTGGGGCAACTTTTTCTCATGTAAACACCTTGTCTAGCCGACACGAGACGAGACAACTGGAATAGAAAATGCGTGCGCACGCCATTACCAGGGTGTTTACAGCAATTTTTTTCCTATAGTCCGCCATTTTGTCGAATGTCAAATTCCATATAAACGTTCCGTAAAGTTGTCTCGGGGGAGAGTGTCGTCTCGTGTACCCTAGACCATATAAATGGGCCTAAGTTATGCTAAAGCAGAGTTGAAGTGCAGTAAGAGACGGTATAAACATAAAGCCATTCGCAAAATTCTAACCTACAATAAACATTCATTTTTTAATCGACGTGTTCCTCGACGTTGTTGTCCTGACTGCTTAAGGTCCCTATTAAGAATTATTCTTTACTACAAGAAAACCCTCGTGTACTTTTTCAATCTCTTTTTATTCCAAAGGTTCAGATTTTTAGAATATGCAGATTAGAAAAACGACTACATCATAGAGACTTAGTCATGTAAGTAATTGCTATTAGAAATGCTTGATTTTTTCCAAACTTTACAGCATGTGTTTAAAAATCATATTAGTAGAACGTCAACTAATGAAATATAACAAACGAATCTTTTGTTGAAGTTTAAGTGTTTTTCAATTTTTTTGCAAGTTTTACCTTTCTAAAGCTTTTGTTATTTAATGATATTAATAAAACCATTTTAGATCATATTACTAAAAGTAACATTTATCTTTCGAGGAAATAAATTACGATAAAGGAGTAAGGTTCTAAAGAAACTGTGTTGTTACGTCTTTAGGAGAGTATAACAGGGTAATTTCGTTTTATCACCCGAGCTGATAAAGAACACTGGCCACCATAAAAAGTTCCAAAGCTGACTTTTCGAGCGTTAGCCTTTCGTCAGAGCGATAAACTGTCATACGATAGCTTGTACGATAGCTTGGCGATTTTGTTTCTATGGCAACCCAGCAGATCGTAGACCTTCTCCTAAGCTCAAATATTTTCAAGCCTACACTGGTTTTTCATTTAATTCTTTTGCCAGTAAAGCTTCTTAAGCGTAATCTGACCAACATGTTAAAGTAGTGAGGTCCATTTCAGTTTTGCTTCATCGTTGTACAGACGTTTAGGGGAAACGATCCTTTCAATATCTAAGAGGAGTCTTAGTTTTACCTAAGACAGAACCATTTCAGTTTCAGAAATGGTTACTGAATTTTTAGAAAATTTGAGGAAGTTCTTCGACTGAAAAAAGTATAATTGGATGGACGAAGTACTTCAGATTGAATATCTGTGAACTTTTGGATGACACTATAACATCATACAAATCACGTATAAAGCTTTACATAAGGGCTGGTATACTGGAATACCATTCGTTATAGACCAAAAATATTGTCATTCATAGGTTGGCTACTACTGCAAATGATGTTTGGTATGAGAGAAAATCTCGATTTGGAAAGAGTTATCACGGAAATAAAAGGTTTCTGCTTTCCTGTAGTTCAACTAGATTTTCATAAAGACCTGCATAACTAAGGGGTTGATAACCTTCACCGCTTTCTAAATTAAGATGCAGCGAAAAAAGAAGGAAGGAGGGGAGAAGTAAACTAGTAAGCTGGTTAGAAAATATTTATTAATAACAAGGAAAATGCGCCTTTTAGTTTGGATAAAGACATGAAATTATACCCCGGAGGGAAAGACCTTAATGTATGAAAATGATTGAATGAAGAAATGTAAAATGGTTTCCGTGTTTAATAGCCTGATGTAAATACTTGGGAGGTTGGGAGAACACTCGATAAGCTGGAAGCCACGACGCGAAACCATTTTACATTTCTTTTATAAAATAACTAATAAAAGAGGAACGAAAACCGTGTTTACATACGCTCACGTAAAATGGTTTTATGGCCAATCAGAGCGCGCGTACTATTTGAATTATTTTATAATAATCAGTGTCATTTTCCTATCATTATATCAGCGCTGTACTAATTGTCTTCTTTTAACAGTTATTTCTAAACGTGAAAAAACCGTTCAGGAATCGAGGAAAATCATTTAATTCTTACTAAGCGAAGGCCTTACTGGGTTGACTCGAGGTCGAAGCTGCAAAGACTGAGCGGAGCAACACCTAATCCAACAAGTGACGTGATTGAAAACCTCGAAAAAATTCTCACAAGATCTATGAAAAAGAAAATTTTATGGCCAGACATTAAAATAAAACTCTAATCCATTCAAATTGACCCAAAAAATAATTCACTATTGTATATCGAAGCTTATTTTCCAGATTAAAATCTTAAAAGAGGTTTTAACTCATCAAAAGTAAAGTTTTAATCTTGCAAACTAGAGCACTTATAAACTGAAGATTTTGAAAAAATTAGCAATGTCTTGTTTTCATCCTCGATGTTAGTGCTGTTCAGAAACATTTAGAAGAGGTCTTCGCTCTTGGTCCATATCCAAAGTACAGGAACAAAAGATAGAGATGCAGTAACAAAGTCGACTGGTAAGGAAACGTAACAACCTTACCAGCTGAGATAAAACAGCAAATGCAACCAAAAGCGACACTAACGCTGGAGCGAATGCCAAGAAGCTAACTTCTAGCCATTCCAACGCTGCCATGTAGGACTTTCCTGGCCCGCTGATGGTAATGCCGAACGAAATCAAGGTTGCTTTGGCCAAATTGATGATAGACATCACTGTTAAAGCTGCGAGGGAACAAGTCTCCGCTTTATTTGCCAGAGGACTATGATAGGGATTCCTTGAAATATGGTGAATTGTTATCAGTAGGCATGTTGTGGCCATGGAAACCATACGCAACATCATATCTGCGATGAACACTTTAAACACGAGCAGAATGAACCTTCGGCCAATTAGCACACTCTCCCAATACAACGTTCCTTCGTCATTGCCACTTGGAGGTCTAAAAGGACCATGGAGTATTTCCAAAATATCGGGGTTGACGACTTGCACTCTGGCAGACTCTTGTCTTGGCCTCTTCAGTAATTTCTTTATAAACCAATAGATAAGAAATGGCAGTGGGATCATGCAGGCTGCTATAAACTCAGCTCCTGTTGTGGAAGATCTTTGGAGTTTGTAGGATCCGTAGTAAAGGACAATGATGAAGGGGATTAAAAATATTGCGATGTAAGCAAGGAGAAGATATTGCCACCATTGCATGCAAGGAACATTGGCATCGATGAATAACCACTTTCCAGATCCAATGGAGACACAGTTCATTAGCCTTAAGGCCGTTTCTGCGAGGCTTTCGTATCCAAGCAACAACACTTCCATGAAAACGGCCATATAATGGGTAAGGGACGGCTTTTCCTTGCCCATAGCAATAATAACAACATAATGCACGCCATAAATGAGGAAAACGTTGGCCATTGTCATAAACACTGTACCAGAGAGGAGAAGCTCTTTGGTTACTGCGGAGAGTCCTGCAAATGGACAGCCAAGGCTTTCATTGACCGATTGAACATGGAAGTTATAGACAGAAATTACAAAGTGAATAAAAGGTATCTTTCCAATTAGCTCATCCATCGAACCAACCATTACAGTCTCAGCTGCTTGATAAAAATAAAATGTTATTTTTAGATAGCCACTGTCAGTATGTTCCCCATCGTCGATGGTGTTTAAGTTGTCTTTATCCTGATTCTGTTTTGAGTTGATAAACCAAAATATTTGGTTCCTAAGGATGATAAGTATCGGAGGCTTTATCAACAGGTAGAGTGCCAGTGTGATTGTTAGCGCCATTGTCACGATCCACACAGTGTAGTTACCGCATTTTGTTGAATTGCGGCATTCAGTCGAGAAAAGGGTTTCAGTGAAACCTTTTGCACATTGTCCACAGAGGGTGCCGATCCTGTTCCCCTGGCAACTGTTATAATATTTTGTTGCAATTGAAGGACAGTAATCTTCCGGACAGGCTAAAAACTCCAGGGACTGTGAATGTGTGGACGTTAGATAGCCCCAAAAATTTGGCTTTGCTGCAATGTTGTTTTCAATGCAGATGGCTCCAAATGGACATGGTAGACATTCAACATGATATGCCACAACTAAACCTCGGGACGTTCCCCTTTCTAGGCTGTAATAACCAGGAGGGCACGATCCGCAAGAATATCTCAGAGAAGTAACGTTCAATATACAAGCACTCTTATTTTTTTCCGTGTATTGAAGATGTGTATCGTTCTCCAATAGAAGCTGTTGTCCTTCACTGCATTTTATCTCAGAGTTTTGGTCTATATCGACAAATCCCCCACTAGCGATGTCAAAAATCGGATAGGTGCTCCTATTCGTGACCGTGGAAATCATAGATGTGTTTACAAGCTTTAACGAACCTGCGCTTTCAGAATAAATGAACGTGCCTGTCTTTGATGCAGCCATGTTGCTAATAGTCACGTTTAACTTTGTTCGAAAAAATGAGCAATCAACTAAATATATTCTACCAGTTCCATACGCACAGTACACGTGTCCAGCCCGTTGAATGCCAAAATTGTTACGGAAGATACATCTTCGGAATGTTGTGAAACCATTACTGATGTATACAGCTCCAACTGCCACTCCAAAGTTGTCTTCAAAATTGGTATCCTCAAACAATATGCGACTGTTATTGGTCCATGAAGGATGTACTTCCTGACTAATATGTGAATTCATGCAGCCCAAACGCTGCGGTTTATCTGGGCTAAACAAGACAGCAATTGCGCCAGTTATTTTCTGGTAAAAATATCCTGATTCTTTGTTGATCCATTGACGTCCATAGGCACTGATGCAATTACGAAAGTGTGAGCGCCTTATTGTCACATTTTTCTCCCCTTCGAACAGAAGAGAGAAATAACTGGGTGGTCTATAATGGAATACGTTATTTTCAAGTTCGATGACTGCCTTTGTAGACGTAATGTTTTCAAGTGGTGGAATGTTAAGGAAAATTGCATAGTTCCTCTTTTTTTGGAACACTTCTACTGTATGGTTACTACTGATAAAGCGAGTGTTCCTGATGAATAATTTGACTGATGTCGGATCATAAAAAGTGAGTATCGTGTCGTAAATATTATCAACAAAAGTGCAGTTTTCAATGAGGACATCAATCGGAAATGAGCAGTTTTTCGGTTTTGAAGATTGTATGTGCAGGCCGATTTTAAACGACATTAGCGTGACGTTCACCATCTTGATGCGGTATTTGGGACTTATCAATAGGGCTTTCTTTTTTTTTATATTGCTGACTATCCAGCTGTCTGAAACCATTGCCATGCCGGCATTACCATTCCCGGCTAGTATTTGGACAAAGATTCCTTGTCTTGCTTTTATAGCAGTGTCCTCAAAAATGCATCTTGAAATTGTCACATTGGTTTTACCCTGCGTGGTAATCACGCGCAGAGCACCAGCCACAGTGATTTTCATCTTCCTTTTAAACGTGGACCGCTCTATGACGACATTTCCATTTTTAAGAAAAACTTCAACAGACACACATTTGTGTTTGTACCCATTCCACTGGTCAATGGTTACATTTTTAAGGCGGAGGAATAAATTGTGTGGACATGACGAATTATTTCCAACAAATATGGTGCATCCTTTATTTGCTCTGCAGTAAGAAAAAGTAACGTTTGTGAGCTCAATTTTCAAGAAACCTTTGGGACTGTTGGCAAAGAGCGATCCTCCAATGTCTGCTTTATTTTTACGAAAGAGGGAGTTTGTAATTCTCAAAGATGCGTTTATATTAGCCATGAGCGATAGGCTTGAACCTCTGTGCCTTGTTACCTCCAGGTAACTAAAACGGGAGTCTTGAATGTCTATATCAGCTCTGGAAGACTCAACTTTGATGCAACGCACGTTCTTGTTGTAATAGCAATTTAACCTAATGAACTTTGCTCTTGTTTCCCTCGAATGAGAAGAAAACAAGCTGCGCTCAGGCAAAGAAACTTCTGGTTTTAGATTCGCAAAATAATCTTTAAGATTAAAGTGGTTGAAATGAAGTTTTATATCTCTGTAAATCTCGTTCGTAACCGCAGTTGGAACGTTGACACTGATAAAAGGACCTTTATTGTTAATAAACTTGATTCGACTGCAAGAGATAGAAATGTAAACTGGATCGAGCATGTTCTTTGCGGCGGACAATATCTTCACAGCTCCTCTTTTATCCTTCTGACCATGAAATCCATTTTTTTCGAATTTCGTGTTAGTGATATTAACTTCAAGGAAGCGATTTTGTTCTCTACAACCGTCGAACAACAAAAATTCGAAGCATTGAGAATTATAGCGAAATGACGAGTCGCCGTGAACATCTAACTGAACAGATGATATGTTCTGTGTTTCAATAATAAAAGTTCGTTCAGTATCGCGGAAAGAACAATTATGGATCATGATGCGGTTGCAATCCTTACATGTAAATGGAGTCTGCCGAAAATGGATTCCTGAGAGTTCGAACCTCAAGTTTTGTTGCTCATTAACTATCCACTGGAAATGAAATCCTCCGACGCATAAAATGTGTGGAGGGAAGTAGATTCCTTTAATGGTCAAGCTCTTGGTGACATGAATACTATGATGACAAGCCACTGAAGAATTGGGGTTGGAACAGTCATAGGGATGTTCTAGCGTTCCTCGCCCGTCTAGATAAATGAATCCACCAAAACTAACTCTTTTAACCGCTTGAATAATGGACTTGCATGGCTGATTTTTACTACCACAACTCTCGGAGTCAATCCCTTTACGAGATACATAAACATTCGGCGGGCCTACCCCTAAATCGAAAGAATTGGGAGAACAAAGTCATCAACTACTAGCTGCTGTCAAATTAGTTGCACTTTTTATAATAAACCTCTTAAGGAGGCTCCATAGGGTTTTTTCACCGCGGGAGATATGGGTGCGAACATAGCGCGAGTTTTAAAAGTAACAATATGAAAAACAAACAGTGACACGATTGTTACCTGAAAAGGTGTGTTCCAACAGTTTAAAACCATATAGTTTTTATGTGATGGAGTCTAGGGTTTCCAGCGACTGCACTCGTAAAATTAATAGGATTTTTATGCTAGAAAAAGAAGTAAACCGAAAAGAAAACGCGGTGGGAAAGATTGCCAAAAGACAATAGATTCGAAAGTTTAAGCATGCGCAGATATAGATCTTGGAGAAGTTCTATTTCATTACGTAATGCTTTGCGACAAAGAAAATAGGGATCTCTCGAGTGATATTTATTGCGTTTCCTTCGATGAATTTCCTAAGATTTGCTGAACCGTTAAACATATTTGTGCCCTTCCTAGTGCCTGTTGATTAAAAAATTTAATAAGACCGAATTTGATAGAGGAAGAAAACACGAAATTGCAAATAGAGGGAAAACAACCTTGGAAACCGCTATTTTTTTCTTCACACTTCACAAATTGTGAAACTTTTGCGAGATTTCACTGAAGCAAATTGAAGAAAATCATAGGGAAAGACATATTGTCATTGGCGAGCGCCTCCCTTCCTGGAGCCTTAACTTAATAACGAATATCATTTTGTTAATATTCACTACGGCAAATAATAGTCTGCACCTTGCTAGTCACCTTTTGATGACCTTTAGTGACCTTGAAAAACCAAAAGATCAAAATTTTCTAGAAAAACATGACACTAGCGCGCGCGCCAAAATCGAGCAAAAACCCCATGGAGCCTCCTAAAGCGAGATATTCCTGTAGCAGAAAACTGATTACTTTTCCCAGAGAGAGGGGTTTTACCGTTTTGCTTACGTTGTAAGAAAGTTAAAGCTTTTTCCCACAGCCATTTTTATTTTCAGTTGCTTTTTGTTATAAATCAGAACCAATCTAGGAAGACATGAGGCAGTTACCCTTTTCTTCTTGTACCAAACACGCTATACAGGATTTGCTCCTTAAGCGTTTTCATTTTCTTAGAACAATAACAATATTAATTTAATAATCTCCAGGGATCACATAATTATGTTAACTACATATTAAATTAGGTCTCTTTACACACGGACAAACTGGTTCCTTCAATAGATGTCTTCGCTTTGTCTCTTTTTCCAATTCCCCTCCGGATAAACTCTCTTTTGAAGCAGAGCCAGCACCCGTCTCCTATGGCTTTAGTTAAGTTTTGATTCCTGAGCGTGGAATTATTCCGAATTGAATTTCTCGTTTTTTATCGATTTTTCTTTGAAATATTTGCTCCTAGATCTCTATTTATCCCCTCCTACCCCCTCAAAAAAACCAACATTGCAAATTCTGAGTCGCATCAGGAGATTAATTTATCTAAAGACTATTTTCAGGTTATTTCAATGATATATTCGTGTTTTTTATATTAATCCCGGCTAAATTTTGGAGTTTGAAAATTCACTTTGGATTTTCGGTAAGTGCCGGAGTTATAAATAGGAATAGGGTAATGAACAACCAATAAAGCAATAGATATCTTAGAACATTAAAATTCAACTTAGCACCAAGATGAATTTCGTTTTCTATGGCCGTTTGATATAATCGAAAGACTGAAAAATTTAAATAACTATGTAGACGATATTTCAGCTGTTGAAGGTAATTAACCTGCAAACAGTATATGATATCAGGCCCCGGTAGTTCGAAGGGTGAAGAACGCCATCTTCTGGATAACTATCTGTCCGGTGGACCGCGCACTACGTTTTTGTTAACACTTATCCGCTGATGGGATAGCGATTTATCCGTTGGATATCGTTATGCGCCCTTAGAGCAACTCGACACAGAATAACAGAGGCACCCATCTTTGCATAAGAATCGATGTGCATGATACCTTATCACGTTATTTTTCTTCATTTCACGTCATTGATTTCGGAAGTGAACCTGCTGTCTAAAAAAACCACAACGTAAAATAGATTCTAGAGATTTTTATGTTACCTGAACTTGTGCTTGAGAAAGCCAAAATTATTAGAGCCGTTATGACAGTTTCTTGGAAGGCCATAACAAATCTCTGCGAAGGCAAAAGACTCAAGCATGCATCCCTCCTCCTTCCCTCAGCGTTTTGTAATTTAAAGTGGATCGATCAAATGGTTAACAAAAAACTGAAAGATGGTCTGAAAGCGAAAAGCAATCAAATTAAATCTGCATTTTAGTCTAATCATCGGACGTATATAGTTTCCAATAACAATTCTCAACAATCCTTCGCTGGGTCACTGATGGGTATCAATGAGGTCGGCAAGGTGGCCTTGCGCGCGAGCTCTCCTAAAAGACCCTTTACATCGTTAATTATGAAAATTATAATTTCCTCGATTGTGATTGGTTTGAAAAACTCCTTTTTTCCACTAATTCGCTTACCAAGTTGTTAACAGACAGTTTACATCGGACAGTTCAATAAGCCAATCACATTCAAAGTTGTAGCTTAGATCAACCAATCACATTCAAAGTTGTAGTTTAAATCAACCAAACATGCAAATTTTCCCTTTCTTTAATAACTTAGTCATTCTTCTTCTCTCGGAAATTGCAATTTTTATAATTAATTGGTAATGAGACTTCGTGTTGTCCAATTCAGTCTGTAATCATACTCATGATGAACAAATCGGACTCCCGCTACGCAACGTCCGATTTGGTTATCACTCGTTTGATTACAAACCGAATTGGATTTCTCCTATTAGCATTAATTAAATCGTGATTTTTTCGCCACAATTCCAATTTTTTGTTTTAATTTTATACCCCCATCCCCTACAAAAAAAGCCCTCCCCATATTGATACCAAACCATTCTTTATGTGCGCTCAGACGAGTAGATATTTTTTACGCCGAGAGGCGTTTTGGTTTTCGTTGTTAATGGTCATGAGATATATCGTGTAAATGGTAGGCTCCTTGGAACTATTGAAAGATTTTTTGGACATTGAATATCTAACACGGTGTAAAATATAACCCAAGTTCGCACAATGGCAATAAAAAACTCTTGATCGGCTCATACATGTTTGTTCACGTGGATCTGCAGACGCAAACGCTACTTGCAAATCGACTGAACACTTCTAGCGAAGTCACTTGACCTGATTACCAACAACTTCAAATTTCTTACCATCATTCTAAGTATTGTGGAAAAAATAGGTAGAACAGGATATTATGTCAACTTCGAAATATATAAATCTGTTTCGCTTTCCAACCAACTGGTTAGATTTTGTATGGCTATCAATTTTAAGAATAGATTTTCATTTTCTTTAATTATCAAGTGCAGAGTCGAAACCTTATTTAGCCCTCATAATTAAGTCTGTTATTAAATCAGTCGACACTCGGGTTGTCCAGTCCAGAGCTCCATACCGTGGTGTACTGAGGATTAAGTAAAATGTCGTTAACTTTTAATCAAGACAGACATCATCTTAATACTAGTAGTTGCTTCAGTAGGACCGTTTCTTCACTCAAGAAAACGTTTTAGGCCATGAGCAAGGCCCGCGAGGCAGTGAAAAGTCTCTTAGCGGCGTGCACTGATGATGAGCCAGCTCCCACGTAGATTTCTCTCTGGCTCGGTTTGCTTAATGCCTTAACAACCGAACATCAGTATGCATATTTTCTATACTGTTCTCTATACATCTCCCAAGGTGCTTGCAAGGAAAATTAGCATAACGATATAGAGCTTCTGTAATTAAAGATTATTCTCGTGACTTCAGTGTTTGATTCAGGGGTGATTTTGTAAGTAGAAATTATATGCTAGTCACTCTTTGGGGTTAAACAGTTAATGCCTTTTCTTTACCCGCGGGCGAGAGAACAGTCGTGCCACAGAACTAATGGAGGTAGAGACGACGTCGTTATTGTCTGAGATTTACATTGAAAGGCTCACTCGTGTCAAAAATTGACTTTTAGTGCAAACTCTCGCATAATCACGCGATTTTAATGAATTTGTTTTGAGGAAAGTTACCCGATTTTTCGCTAGTTGATGGGTTTACTGATAAGAACAGAAAAAAAGCACTCAAACAAACAAGAATAAGATATGTTCATCATTATATATTCAGCTTATTACAGAACAATTCTTAAGTACATCATTAACACATCACAAAGTACCCGCCACTAAGACCACTAATTCTTCATCAGCAAACACAAAGGAACCATTCAACGCTGCAGACCGGCGTGTTATTTAACTAAGCTTAACAAAGGGCAATAAACTTTTACCTGATACAATAAAATTTACGCATGGGAAAACCTGTCGCTAGCATCACTATTTGTTGACAAATAGGCCCAGATGTTTATTTTTCCCTTCGGGACTCTGAAATTTTCTCACAGACTTTATGCCCAAAAGGAAAAGTTTTTAAGCCTTCAAAGGTATTTTTAGCTCTCCACGAACAGCTAAATTTGTGCAAGGTACCACTAAATGCGCTAGCTTTTTAAAGTAACTTAAACCTTTTGCCGACTGCAACGCATTAAAAAAGCCGTTGTCAAGGATATTATTCACAAGTCGAAAACGGTAAGTAACAGGAATTCTGACCTCTTGAAGTACAGTCTGTTATTGTAGTTTTAAAGTAACGGATATATTGAAATTTCTCTCTAAACGTCATAACTAACCCGAAAGTTCTTAAACTATTATATAATCACGATTTTAGTAAAAACCCTATTTTAAAATATATGCTCGTGTTTGAGTCAGCGAAGGCCTTTCCCGGTTAGGAATGGAAACTTGCTCCGGTATTTGACCTAGTTTATTCCTCGTGTTTCACGACATGATAAGTTATAATTGAAAAAGTATGGTTATGAGAGAGCTGACAATACAATTAATAGTGGAAATGGGTTTGCATAGAGTTGAAATTGGTCTTAACGTAGTATTTGACAAAATCCCGACGAATATGTTTACACGAGTATGATTAAACACTAGTATGATTACAGACAGAATTGGAAGACTCAAAATCCTATCAATTATTCAAATCTATGAAGAGATTTGAAAAACAAAATAGTCATCAATTATACGTGTTCTACTACACTGTCCATTTACGAGCATGTCGTGCACACTGTCCTAAAAATGCTCAAATCAGGCTGCTGATAAACCAATCACAGTCAGGAATTTTGTCACAGTTTTGATTATGATGCAAGTATTTTTGGCAAGTGCACTTGTGAAGAGACTGTTGCTCGCTATATGTAGAATTTCTTAATGAAGCTAAGCTAGGGCTTCAAAAGACATGTAAGACATTTTGACCTAATCATTTTCATAAGTAAGGAAAATTTAGCTAGGAAATCATAGTACCTTTTATTTACGCAAAGTATATTTCTAATGTTTCTTTTTTTCATTATTCAGACATTTTTTCATACACCCTCGGTAAACGTTATTTTCACATGTGCTCATGGCACTTTCAACGACAATCCCGATACGATCACGTGCAGTTTCACGCCGCGATCACGTGTTAAACCTTCTTCCACCGCTGACTGTGGTGAATAGAGAGGAAGCTACCACGCATGATCGTTTGTTCTCAGATGATCCACCTCCAAGGAAATACGCAGCAAATTTTCCAAGTAAAGTTCTTCGACACCTTGGGGCATGGACATTTTATTCTGCTCCAACAAAAGGAGAATTAGCTCTACTTGACAAAAGTATGTATGATTTGGACAAGAACAAGGAAAAACTGGACAGAACAGACGGCGAGGAAAAAATTGGGAATAAGAATACTGAGAAACATTCCCACTACACCAACGATATCAAAAGTGGACCGGAAGTGAGAGGGAGTGAGACTTCAGGGGAGAGGAGAGAAAAGGTAATGAAGCAAACAATGAAAGACGCAAAAGAAAAACAAAAACAGAAAAGCAAGATAAAAGAGGAAAAAAATTCATCCGTCTCTACCCAGTCAACAAAGAAATTTTCTAGTGTGCCAAACTCCATGGAGAAAACCTTACAAGCAACTGCAGCAAATAAAGTCAATAAGGTTGAAGATGATAAGAGCACAATCAAGAAAAAGTCACGTAAAATTCCAGTGCACAGAAAACAACAAACAACCGCCAATAGCAATGGCAAATTACTCGAATCACATGTCAAAAATGAGATTAATTTGAAAAAGTTACGCGGGAAAGTGCTTGGAGGCGCAGACACTGGTACCGAAGCAAACGTTGATACGCTTTCAGTGGAAGGGCATCATATGTCTGTACCAGTACACAACGACCATCAAGTTAAAGAGGGGACTGGAAATATTGAGAAAGCTGGAAACCTTGAAGGATTCATTAAGCAAAAAAGAACTGAGGGGAAACAAAGTAAATTCAAAAAGAGAATTAGCAGTTTAAACAGGAGTTCAGAAATCAGAAAGAGTGAAAACGTTGATTCTGAGGAAAAGCAGCAGAAAAAAGTGAAGAGATCTGTCATTAAAATCCCCTTGCAGGAAAATGACAGCTCAGAGGAGGGAGAAAACAACAACAGAACAATCACACCATTAACAGATGATGTGAAGCTAAACAACAAAGCTGATTCTCTCCCAGACTTTGAAGAGCAACTTCAGAATTTGCCGAAACCGGAAGTGACGTCTGAGAAGCAGTCATAAAATGAAGCATTGCGTGTCAAGCAGGTCACGTTAACCCTTCAACTCCCATGAGAGACAGAATTTTTCCTTACAATATCAATTCAATATCAACAAGAAAAGTGATGAGAATAAAGAAAAATATCAATTTGGGGATAATTAATTGATCCAATACTAAATTCTCTGAACTAACATTATAAGAATTGTGTGGTTAACAGTAAGGAGAATTACAAATTGGATCTGGGAGTTAAAGGGTAAAATGGACTTAGCGGGAAACACTAGAAAATAAGAGTAAAGGACAAAGTCACGAACTGGCCATAAAAGGGAGAGAAAAAATGGTAAAGAGTGAAATCAGGTTGAACATGCAAATGAGTTGAATTAAGGAAATTTGTCCCAACATTTTATTTTCAAATAATTTGAGGATGAAAATCATTAAATTTCAATGAACAAGTTAATAATAAAGTTTAAGTCTTCACTTGAGTCAAGTTGTCCTGGAAGCCAGAGTTTATCCTGGTTTTCATAGCATAAAGCAACTGGGAGTATTCACTGTGTTCCCTGTGTGGGATGCCAGTCCATTGCGAGGCTACCCCCCAGTATTTCATCAGGCTTCCATGATAATTTGCCAGTACTCATTAATACTCCACAGTTAAGAGAGGCACTGTGAAAACAAAGTGTTTTTGCATGACAGAACGACCCAGTTAGGTCTTGTACCCAGACCTCCTGACCTGGCATCTAGCTCACTAAGCAGTGGGCCACTGAGTCTCCTAAGTTAATTACAAAAGTTATTAATTAATTATTAACAAAAATTAATTATTATTAATTATTAACCCTTTAACCCAAAAGAGTGACTGACAATCTAGCATTTCTCCTCACAATATCACCACTGAACCACACATTAATGTCATGAGAATGAAGGAAGTGATCACCAATTGAAGAAACTCTTGATTAATTAACAAATTCTCCTTATCAGCATCTTAGTAAATGCACAGTGAACAGTATGGAGAATATGAAAACCCGGTCTCTGTTAAAAATCAAGGGGTTAAGCTTGCATTTGATTGATGAAGTAACTGGCATGAGTTTGGCAGACCAACCTGAGGGCAAAGTGAACCAAATTTTTAATGTAACCCTGGATAAGTTTCAGCACTTTATTGAAAAAAATTATTTGTTACACACAAGTTAAGGGGGCACACATGGTTGAGAAGTCAAACAAAATGGATAAATCTTTGTCCATGCTCATATTGACCTTTTAACATATACCTCAAACACTTGGAGTGGTTACCCAAGTGCCTGCTGAGTGAGCTGTACAACTTTGTAATTAAGTATATTGATTGAGTTGATAACATAAATTAGCCACCATTTGGAGTTTCAAAGCTGATGTTTCAAGGGTTAGCCCTTTGTCATCTGCTCTTACGAAGAGCTTATGCTCAAAAGATCTGCTTTTTTACTGTGGATCATTTGATTCATCAACTTAGTTGATAATACTAAATTACTCTGTTTTACTCTCTCACCAAAGCAGCACTACAGTTTCTTTAGAAACTTACCCCCTTTGTACAACTTTGTGTTAACTTTGAATTTTTTCCAGAAGAGGGGACAAACTAAGTGACAAGTCCTGGCAGATATAATGAACAATATGTAGCAGCTACAACTTTCCTTTTCAATTGTCCTTTATAAAACTCTGCCCATGTAACATATATTTTTGCTTTTTTTATATCAGATAAGTCATACACATATTCAGCTTGTTTTGAATTCATACAGAATTTAGGGCAAGCAACACAGAGCTGAAGATCGCTTTCATATTCACAGAGATGTTCTTTGCAGACCTTTCATAACAATTTGTCACTTAGTGTGTGTATACCATTACAGTATGCCAGTCCTGGTGTCTTTTTAGCAATGATAGAGTTATTTTGTGACTTTCAAGATTTCTTCTTCATTAAATTAGCCCATGATCTCTGATCATGATCACCATCCTCATCCTCAAGTTCATATATTGTCTTTGGCTTTTCAGGTTTTAATCGCCTCATTCTTGCTCTCTTCTCTTCCTCTGTCATTTCAGCTGGGTTAATTGGCTGTTTAATTAATTTCAATGGCTTTTCGTATCTAATGAAGAAAGATGAACCATCTGGTTGGACCAGCCTGACCTTGTACTTGCGAGAATACACCTTTTTTGGAATTCGGCTAATTGTTGCACTACAGATACTGGAAGAGAAAAAATCAAATCATTGTTTCTACTAATACTTTACTGATAAATACAGAGTTTAACATGCATGTTAAATTTTCATTCAGCCGATAATTTTTTCGGGGTTTAGCCAGAAACTCAGTTGTCATCTGAAGATATCTCTAAGAAATAAACATAGGAACAGCTTGATTTTTAGCAACATCCACCTACTTCAAAACTTACAGCAGATTTCAAATACATGCAAAATTACATATGGCTTGGAGAAGAGAGTGAGAGAAATAGAATGACTTGGGCAATGATAAAATACCATGATAACGTTCGATTTCTATCGAGTATCGAAAAAAAAAACGATTAGATACGTCCCAATTTCAGGAACCGAGCTTTATGTATACGCGACGCAAAAATCTCTCACGAGCTCTTTCGTGCCTCCCTATTATTGCGCCCAGGACAAAAAATCTCCAACGAAAGCTTACCTGACTTGTCTTCTCGCAGAAATCAATAAGTTTAGTTTGCTCAACGATGTCGATGATGGTGATGTGGATGAGACACCTTGTAACAAACATTTCCTTAGTAACCGACAAAATTTTGCTCTGTAATACAAGCAATAATAAATTAAAGTTAGTAGATATCTTTTAGAAAAAAATCAGTCGATTAGAGGTTAAGATCTTGCTCTAAAATCCGAGAACACTGCGAAAGAGTAGATTTCGCTCACCTTAGGAGCGCCGCCATTATGAATTGAGTTGTAGCGCCGCAGAATTGTAGTACAGTGGGCACGTATTATGACAAGCAGGGCAATCTCGAGCCCATGGATTATTTGACCCTGTCAGCGGTCGCCAAAGTAATGGCACATTTAGGGACCATTATCGCTACAAGGGGCCAAAATGACTCTAGGCTCGAGATTGCATTTTAGTTTCAGATCCCACGGTCGTGCTAGTTACACCGGAGGATCTGGGTATAAATATGAGATTAAATTTGTGGGTTCTCTATAGTTATAGATCGTGTAAATTTAAAATAAAGTTAAAACTTGAATTTATTTCCCATTTTAAATTTTGCAAAAAAAAAACATTTTGAAATCATCAGAGAATTTAGAGAAGAGAGAATTTTCCCAGAAGGTCGTTATCAGAAGTGAAACAAATATTCCTAAAGAAATATCTTAGCATGCATTAAATCCTAACTTTGAGCTGAGGTCTAAGGCTGTTAACCTTGAAACTTCTTTTTCCCTTCCCCCTCCCCCCCACCTTTTTTGTTGTTGTTATTGTGGAAAAGCCGCTGTACAATTGTACACTATTATGATCGGCGCGTGATCCGGCGCGTGACATTCACGCGCTCTTAACGACAGTTTAATAAGAAAATGAGTCTACATCTTCCGTCAGAGAGATAACAGAAACCATCCTACCTACATAGATGGTAGCTTCCGAGAGTCTCTGAAAGAGATCGATTCACAGAATGTGTAAAGCGTGGCTTATCTCGTGCTTTATTGTCGTGCAAGTACTAAGTACTGAAGGTGAGATGAGAAACTGGCTCTGCTGTTTACATTTAATTTCTGGTGACCTGAGGGATAATTTTACATGAACAGTAGTTCTGATCAACCTTTCGTGTACATTTTTATAAGGAAAATGTTATCAAATTTTGTTGCTTGGAATTTCAATGTATTCTTAAACCAACCATTAACTGTGGAGTGATTTTCAACTTCCTTGTCGATGGGTTCATGAAGTACAATTCCCTTATAACAAGAGGTTGATTCTAACTTACGAGTGCTGATAACAAAGATAAATTTGTGCATGCAGGCTTCTTCTGCCTAAACTCCAAAACAAAAAGAAATTAACGCGCACTTTTTTAAGCAGTCTCCTACGCAATGCAATTCAACAAGACCTTTACGGAAAAAGTGACGAGAAATTGCAGTTTCGAAATACAGAAATAATTTCCATATATCTCCAGTTATGTCACCGGTAGATGTGATGAAGGCATGCCCTTGTCACTTGCTGAACTTAACATCTTTCACTTTAATCACCGGTGGCAAAACACCCAAATGTTCTTATCCTGAAGTCCATCACAGGACAAAAACGTACATGTAACAAAATTGTGCATTGACTCCCTAATCTTAGCATTATGTCTCGCGAGATGTTTGCTGGTGAACCATCTAAACCATCCTGAAAAAAAAAGGGAAAAAAAATTATTTTTTGTTCTTTTTTTTCTGGGGGGGGGGGGGTCTAACTGGCAAATCGATCTACTCTAGACAATTTGTTCACAGACATTTAATACCTCTTAAATGCAAGACGAGAAAAAAAAATCACTCCTCTCTTGTCCTGTGTCTTGTCAGTGCTGCTTTGTCTTTTAAGCTGAACATACCAATACATGTTACTAAGAAAAGATAACAAACTTAACAGCATTGAAAAAGGAAAACTGGGGTCAGGAGGAGTAGGATATATTAGTTCAGGTTGAAAACAAGGGTAGAATTCCATCAGTTATATATCTCTGTCTACAGTTTTGGTTGTAGCTCAGTTAGCAACCAGTTGTTTGAAAGCCAATTAGCACTTAAATCCAAGGTTAAATTTTTAATTCAAGTTTTGTTATCTCTTTATTCAAGAGTGTTTTTGGGATAATTTTCTCTTGTCTTTTTAAAATATCCAATCATCAAATTGCAGACTAAAAGAATTAAAATGAATTCTAAAACTTTCAGATATGAAGTCAGATTTCACACTAACCCAGTGGGTCATCTTAAGCCAGCTTTGAACAACCTGGTCCTGACATAACAGTCAGGAGCAGCAAAATCATGGGCTGGATTGCTTTATTTACACCTCTATTTTTTATTTGAAGGTATCAAACTGCATCTAAACTCAAACAAGGACAGAGTTCAAATTAATGATACTACACATTTTGAGTTTACAGTAACAGAAAGGTAATATTGCTATTGCTATTGCTTACTACTTCACCTACAGTATTAAACAGTTTCATTGATAATATTAATATATTTCATTTCATAGGTGATATTGATATGTTATGTTATAATAATTGTTATTTACTTTGTCTAAGACTGAAGACTCTTGGCCAGGGCTCAAACCCAGAAGTTTCAGTCTTGAATGTGGTGCTGAGACTGGCCAAGGCTCAAACCTAGAAGTTTTGATCTTGAATATGTCATACCAGCCATTGATCAGGCCACTAAATTAGTCTGTAATTCTAAAAGTAGTATGATTGTGTCAAATGTGTCAAAATGGAGATTCCCTTGATTGGTATTCCTGAGAATCTTCCATGATTCCTCCATCCATTTACCACGTACCTTCTCCTTTTCAAGTGATTGTCAAGGAAGGCATGCAATGCAAATTAAATGTTTACAACTTGTTGAATGGCTTGTTTACCTCATGGGATGCTTTCAAAACTGTGTTTTCTCCTTTCCTTAACAGTGGTAAAGCATCTTCAAATGTTACCATAGTGGTAATCATAAATAATACCAAGCCAGAAATAATTAAGGTGCCCAAAAAGGTGAGCTTACAATGTAGCTTTTCCAAACACGTCACAGACTAACTCTGTTTAACCCTTTCACTTCTAAGATCTCATTAGTAATTCTCCTTACTGTTTGCCATACAATTCATTTGATGTTAGTTTTGAGAATTTGGTTTTGGATCAACTAATAATCCTCTCATAGAGCTTTGATCTCATCACTTGTTTGCTTGATATTGTATTGATATTGTAAGGAGGAATTATATCTTGGATGGTCACTCAAGGGAATAGTCCATTTTATAGTTGCATGCTTGGTAGTAAGCAGTATTCTTCACAATTACCCAACATTTGAACCATTGATAGCAATTATACTATTGTGAAATTTAAACATGATTGATATATATATACCAGGTATCCTGGTGTGGGTTAATTTCTTGCAGATGTCAAGAAATGGAAGGATGGGGGGGGGGGGGGGAAGCTTTATACAGTGAGATTACATGTACACAACTGAATGAACTAAATTTCAATCCTATTATTTCCAAAGGTTCGTGTGCACTCATTAGACAAAAAGCATTCAGTGGCCATTAAAGGGATTGGAATTGGAAAAGCTACTATTTTATGTCATGTGCAAAATGAGACCAATCCAGACAGCCATTTTAGGTATGTTGACTATCTGCGTCAAATAAATGGTGACATTCATTCTTTTTAAATTTCCCTTTGTTCAGATAGATGAACTGTTGAAATTAATGGCATGTTTTGAATTTCTTTCTTGATTTTAGTTTGGATATGAGAGTAGTGCATTCCATGCCTCTGTATATAATCAACCAAGTGATTGGCTGGTTGTATTTTGTGGCATGGTCCATTTCATTTTACCCTCAGGTATTGAAGATTGCAATATTATATCATAAAGTTATTGGTTAGGACTTCAATTATTTATTATGGATAACTGGGGGGGGGGGGGTCTTAGTTTAAAGAAAACTTTTGAATTTATAATAAAACTGTTGTTTGAAAGTCTAGGCTTGGAAAGAAATTTGTCTGGAACGTGTAGAACAGAAATACATATGTATGCTCTGGCCAATTATTCCTGAAAGAATTATTGCTTTTTTGCAGGCTTTTCTCAACTGGAAGAGGAAAAGGTAACTTTTATATATAGCCATATATCCCTTTCACTTTCAAGATCTTGCAAGCAATTCTTTTTATACTGTCTGCCACATATTTCTTCTAGTATTAATTCTGAGGAATTATTGTTGGATCAATTGATAATCCCATAGTTGATATTCTTCTTTCTTCTTTTAACCAATTTCTGCTTGATAATGAATTGATATTGTAAGGAGAAATGATGTCCATTAGTCACTGATGGGAATGAAAGGGTTTAAGATTATTATCATGGAGCAATCAAGATCACAGATAAAGAAAACTTTCCCAGTTCCCAGGGAGTAGCATGAAAAGGGCATAATCCCTTTGTGATTCCTCATAAATAGAAAAAAATCAAATCTTCCTTCCACTTTTACAAGTTATCAGAAATGTCTGGTAAGGCAAAAGTGTTGAACTCTCTTTTGGTTATATTTCCAGCTGAGCTTTTTAAATGACTTTTTTAAACCTTTAAACTCCCGTGATTGATGGCTAGACAGAATTTCTCCTTACAACATCAATCCATTATTGAGCTCACAAGGAATGAAAGTAAAGAAAAATATCAATTATGGAACTATTATCTAATACTGAAATTGCATTGCAGAGAGTAAATTTCTAATTGTCTATAGTGAAAGTGAGACTAGGATTAAATTTCTGGAACAAGTTATGAGACAGTGAAATGTGTGTAACAAGAATTAGGAAGGAATGGCCTGTTTGAGTTGTAGAATCGACTTTGGACAAAAAAAAAATGTTTGGTAATGTAATCTAATGTTAATTTTTTTCAGTGTGATAGGTCTCAATTTTGACTTCTTGGCCTACAACCTCACAGGATTTGTAGCCTATGGTTTATTTAATATAGGCATGTTTTGGGTGCATGAGGTTCAGGTTAGTACAGAATGGTTTGGTTTGTTTGAATTGGGGGTGGGGGGGGGGGGGTTGGGTGGAGCAGGTATAGACAAGAAACTATATAACATAAAGATGTCAAAACCTTTTAAAAAACTAGTGTGGAAAACAATCAGTTTCATTGTTGTGGGGAGCACAAATTTTTAGAGAGAATTTAGTATTGAAGTCTTGATAATTGTCAGTCACAAAATATCTAACATTATAAGGTAATTAAGGACCTGTTTCTGTGGAAGTGGGGAACCCCAGGTAGGTGAGGTAACCCACTTCGCTGTGGTCCAAAACTAGCCCACGTCTACATAATTATAATCTTTCAACCCCAGAATTCCCTGTGACCCCGCCCAGGCAGGTTACCCCATCTTGAGATGTTTACATGGCAAATTGTCTCCCTGGCTGACAGGGTTACCTTACCCAACAGACAGAGCAACTCTCCAAGGCAAATTACCCCACTTATCATGTAAACGTGCATGAACAAGCTAAAATATTAGACAGGTGGGTTACCCCACCTAGGCATGCACAGGTTACCTCACCTACCTGGGATCCCTTACCTCCACCTGAACAAACCCTGAAAGTTTGATGTTATTGGTATAAGTAACAACAAGATTGCAAGACAATAGTGCAATTTGTTGTTAACAAGAACAAAAACTTACGACAAAATGAAATTTTGACAGCCTATGCAAGCTATTTGTGTTACAACTTTGCTCCAGTGTTAAATGAAAAATGAGGAAAGCCAAAGAAATTCTCTCAAATTTACTTGGCAGGGATAATAAAAATAGTATTGAAATTATAATTTCTCATCCTTGTCCCCCTTATGAAAGATGATATTTACTCTGTTAAATCTTTCTATTTTTCAGCGTGAATATTTTGCAAAGCACCCTGGAGGAGTCAACCCAGTTCAACCCAATGATGTATTTTTTACTCTCCATGCCATTCTTCTTACTACTATAACAATTTTTCAGTGTTTCTGTTATGAGGTAAGTATTTTGAACTCTTAATTATTGCTTAATTTTTGCTGTTCCAAAAAGGATAATAGTGAACAATGGTTCCCATTTTCGGCTGTCAGTCAACTGTCGGCCAACAGGTTACTGACACATTGCCAACACACTACCAACAGTTGGGTGACAGTGGGCCAACATTATCTTTCAGGAACTGTTCTTCTCTTTTACCCCAAAAGGCACAATCCATGATACAGTTGCTTTGACCCCTTCTCTTGCGAACTGAATTCCCAGTTTTCTGGGAATTCCTAGGAATTCCTAGGAATTCCTAGGAATTCTCAAAAATTCCCAATTATGCAAATGACCCTTGCAAACTGAATTCCCAGTTTTCTGGGAATTTCTGGGAATTCCTAGGAATTCCTAGGAATTCCTAGGAATTCTCAAAAATTCCATCTATGCAAATTAACTCTGATTTAAAAAGCTTGGAATTACTGGGAATTTCTGGGAATTAGGAAGACTCCAGTTTTGAGAGGACTTGGAATCCCTAGGAATTCCTAAGAATTCTCAGCTTTACAAACTACTTATAATTTAAGAAGTGTGGAACTCTTGGGAATTGCTGGGAATTGAATTTGAGGCAATTTTAATACCCTGAGGTCCACATAAATTCTAAGAAATTCTCAATACCTTGAATGTGAAGGTTTTAAGAAAAAGAGTAATTTCAGAGGCTTAAAACTTTGGCTCAATAAAAGGTATGCTATACAAAACTTACCAAGAGATATACATACATGTACATGTTTATAACTTAAAGATCATGAAATTTATTACTCAAACTAAGTTTTAGTAAATCTTTACATTAATATGGATTTTCTCATGAACCAGCTGTCAGTTATGTTAAATGGAAATTGCCAACTTCCACAATAATTAACAATAATTACATTGTTATCTTACTTCCCTAACCTACATTGCTGGTTGCCTTTGTTAGAAAACCTTGGAACAGTCAAGCTCAGTTGCCTCAAACGCTGTCAGAGACTTTTTGTTGACAATACTTTTAGTAGAAATTTCATGCCTTAGACAAACAAATTCAACACCTAATTAATCTTTCTTTTTTCATGATTGTTGTTGCTGCTTTTTTTTTCAGTTTTTTGCTCTATTTTCATGACTAATTGCTGTAATTTGTTTTGCTGTTTTTATTCTTACAAAACATTTTTGTAAGAGTTCCAATACTTGTGAATCATCCACACACTTTGCAAACATTTGGCATGCAGACAAGACAGAGGTAGTCAATGTACCCTTTGAGGAAAAACATCTTTTATATGACGTCTTCAATTTACTTTATTTGAAACTCTGATCTGAAAATATTTGTCAACAAGACTTGTTAGTAGTGAGAAGTACCAACCAAGTTTCCTTTCATAACTTAATTTCTTAAATGTCCCAATCACTGGATCTCCCAAAAAAATATTACATCTTTTTATTTTTGGTGCAAATTACAAGTCCTTCTTTATATAAAAATGAAAAGTGCTAGTCACACTTCAGTAATGACAGCTCTTAAGTTTACTTGTTGTTCTTCTCTGTCTGTCAGCTATCAACAAAATTGTTTTATACTTCGGGCAGTGCATAACTATTTGTGGACCAGAGTTCCAACGCACCTCTGTAATCGCATATAGCTACTCCTGTCTCTTGTACAAATGTTTCTTCTTTGTAAGACGCACTCTACTCTGTTGTCAATACTGCTTTAAGTTCAGTGGAAACGACTGACTGAGAAATCGAGATGGCGGCGTTGGAACGTGTTGCTGAACGCTTGCTACGGTCAAGCTTTGTAGATTTAGGTACTGGTACACTGGGATCATCTATGTATCTCTTACACTTCCGAATGTGGTATCCTTCTTTTATAAATATGAGGGTAAAAGACGATTTGTAGTCGCATTCAAAACTGTGATTGGCTTGTGTTATTTCTCACCTTTGCCATTAACACAACTCAAGTGAGTTTCGAGTCTTTGTTTCCTCGACAACTTTCGGCCACAAATCGTGCATTTGTAATACGATCGATTCTTGTCGATTATTTCTACATAGAGTGAGCTCACATTTTTATTTATATCACCAAGCTATCCATCTTCTAGAAGCAGAGAACCGGTCGGAGAAGTCAAAATAAAGTTGGGCGCTTCTCTTAACAATGCAATCGGCAAGCCAGCGGATTCACTTTGCTAGCCAATGACAAGTCCTAAAAGATCCACGTGATCATGCCCGTGATCGGAAACAAAGAAGACTCCATTTGGCGCTCATCTTTGAATGTACTTTTCATCGGTTGATCGCTTTTCTCAACTGTTTTGCTTAATATAACATTTCTAAAGATAGCTTTTATTCTGGTTCAATGGGAAAACGAGAATAGCGTGAGTGCTGTAAAAGAGAAGAAAGTCGTTGGCGCCGTGGAGTTAAAAGTAGGGACAACAGTTGACATATGGACCGGTACAAACAAGGGTCGAGTGGCCATCTGTAAAGCTACGATTTTGAAAGTTTGTGGTGAGTAAAAATTGCGATATTCGTTGTGATCAAAATCTTATAAAAGAATAGATGTAGCGGGTTGAATTAAGCTTACATAACGCTCGGCGCAACTGAAACTAGAATAATTCTGAGAATCGAATCGGTCACTTGCATGCCGCAGTTTCTTAAGCTTATGCTTTACAATGAAATAAACCTATCAGTAAGGTTTCAAGATTCCTCTAGTCACGTTTGGGAACATTCAAGATTCATAACAAACCTTAGTACATAAAGAAGCCCTCCTTGGTAAAAACAAAATAATGTATTCAGCCCTTTTTTAGTAAAATCCATGAGAGAGATGTACTAACTCCAATATAAAAGTCACTCAATATAACAGAGATTTTTTCAATTTGAGAATCCAATGAATGCCCTTTTCCTCATAGCCATCTTAAAAGCCTGGTCTGAGCTTTAAACATACATATTTTAATATATTATTTTGTTTTCAAATTCAGATGTCAAGGAATCCAGTTACAAAATGGTCAAGGTTCTTGTTGACAACCTCATTCAAGGCCAACTCATTGTGAGTCCAGGAAAAAAAATACAAACAGTACAAACAACAGCTAAGTTTGCAGTTTAGGATAACTTCATTCTAATTTATTGTTACAGTTATAACAAGATTTTAATAAAAAAATCAATTTTATTTGTCTGTAATTAGCCCCTTCACTCCCAAGAATATAACTATATAAATATAACTTAGGATATTGTATTTTTTGGAAAAGAATCAACAGATTTTATTCACAATTTGTGTCAAACCAAATTTAATGATTGATTAGAACTATTTTATATGAATAGCTGTAATTGAGGATTAATCTGTATGAAGTTTTCAAGAAAAGAAAAATAAATCAAATTCCATCCTAATATTACCACACATTGATGTTAATAATTAATCAAAAATATTTTACATGTACGCCTTAATCAAGCTTTTAAATAAATTTCATTGAATACTTGAATTTTAGCTGGGTTTTTTTTAATTTAAAGTATTTATTTTATATCATAAGCCTCAAATTTTTGCTTAAAATTCCCAGTAATTCTTAAACATTCCTAAAAATTCCCAAAAATTCCCAGAAATTCCCAGAAATTCCCAGAAATTCCTAGGAATTTTTCAGATTTACAGCTTTTCAGGGAAAGTCATTGGTTCTCTGAGTTGGAATTCCTAGGAATTCCTAGGAATTCCTAGGAATTCCTAGGAATTCCAAGTCCTGTTGGCTATAAACTTGGAATTTCTGGGAATTTCTGGGAATTTCTGGGAATTTCTAGGAATTTCTAGGTTTTTAGAACCAGAGTTGTTATGGTTGGGAATTCCTAGGAATTCCTAGGAATTCCCAGTCCGAATTTACCGTGAAAATTCACACCTTTATTCCTAGGAATTCCTAGGAATTCCTAGGATTTTCCTAGGAATTCCTAGGAATTCCAAAAGCCATTTCGCAAGGGTTAACACCCATGACTGTGACCAAGACAGAATCTCTCCTTAGAATTGATCCATACAGTATCAAGAAGACAAGTGATAAGAAGGAAGAAAAATATCAATAAAGGGATTGTTGTTTGATCCAAAACCAAATTCTCCAAATTAATACCATAAGATTTGTATAGCAGACAGTAAGGAGAATTATCTTGGGAATGAAAAGGGTTAAAGGTCCTTTGCATGTTCATACTGTTTGTGACATAACCCAAGGAGCGCGACTGGGTGGGATTCTGATAATTTGTAATATTTTGCTAACAAACTCTTGCTTAATATACATTAACATGATTATATTAACTTTCTTGATATTTGTGTTTTATTTATCTTTCAGCGTGGAAATCAGAAAGTGTCTCTGTTATCTAAGATCCTACTAAGTGGTACATGGCTGTTTGCAGCAGTGGCATTAGTGGTGACAATTTGCAATAAAATTACATGGCTCACTTATCTATATTATTTCTCATATATCAAAATTGGGGTAACTCTCATCAAGTACATTCCACAGGTAAATACAGAATACAAGAAAGATTTAAGCAAATGTGATTTTTCTTCTTCTTTTTTTTTTTTTCTTGGCATGCCAATATTTCCTTAATTTGCTCATACAAATATAACCATGTCAAAATGCTAACTAAAAAGATAAATAGTTCATCTTGGTCCATAAAACTGCCTTAAAAAAAACTTGGCCTAATGGTAAAGAGGTCTGAGTTTTTACTGGGCCACTGTGTTGTGTTCTTAGGGTAAGACACTGTTCTCATGCACATGCCTTCCCCTCCCCACCCTAGGTTATAAATGGGTTGTGGCAAACTGTGGCAATATGAGAGGGGAAGGGTGGTAACTTATTATGCCAGACTAGAATTTCATCCAATGGTAGCTAGCAGTAACTAACTCTTGGATGCCTTATGTTTGATTTATTTGGGATAAATTTAGGGGGTGAGGTAAGCTTTTAACAAAACTGTAAGTTGTGCTGCTTCAGTTAGGGGTAGATTTTATGGGCGTCGTTAGTATAGGTGATTTCTCTCACAATTTGGTGTTACTTTATTAGCACAAGTAAATTTTTCATAGACAACAAAATTGCACGATCAGCCTGTCTTTGAAAAATTTGCAACTGCTTAATTATTACATCAAATTGCAAGAGAAACCACGTCATTTCTTGTTAATAAATGTACATGAGAAAACATAACAGAAATTCGAGACAGATGAAATTTTGAAAGTGTTTACATGTGCGTGCTATTTGTAATTTGTACTTGTGCATATGCTATAACTTTGCACTTGTTTGACATGAGAATTCACTCGTTTTCAGCCAATTAGACTCTAATTGTAATTGTTTCTTGTACATTTTTATGAAAATCATTATGAGTGAAAACAAACACCTAGTTATATACTATAGGTATCTTGTACTAGAGCTTAACATTTCTCATGATTGTTACAACCCAAATGTCTACTCTTTCCTAACAGGCATGGATGAACTATAGACGTCAGAGCACTGTTGGATGGAGTATCGGTAACATTCTCCTAGATTTTACTGGAGGATCCTTGAGTATTCTACAGATGTTCCTTTTAGCTTACAATAATGGTAAGTGCATGCATCATAACATTTCTTACATTGCTACCAGTAATTTGCATGTTGTGGAAATCACTTCTTTTGTGCCCTTCCACCAAAAAATTCCTCGCCCCTTTCTCCTTGCCACAATATCTTCCTACCCCATTTTAATGCAGTTTTTCCTTTCCAGTGAGCCACTAATATTCCTTCCAAATTCTGCCAGGTAGAACATGGAAAAGACATAGAGTTTGATTTTTATATGATTATATAAAATGTCTAACAATTTAAACATTCTAATTATGATTGCTCCAGTGATTGTATGTATGAGTGTGCTCTGATTGGTGGAGGACTGCTTCATATCCTGCCATTATCACTTTGCATGAGGTGATGATAGCAGGGGTGCTAAATTTCAAAATTGCTGCCTTGGCATACACCTCAGGCAAAGTGAATATTGTTGAATAATAGTTGTCATAAATAGTTGAATTAAATGTATTTAACAATATTCACCTTGCAAATAATTGTTATACAATGTCTCTGGTTTATTGGAAATTATTTGCACCTTTCAAAAATAGGAAAATCCACAAAGCTTATAAAGATATATGTTTGTCACTATAATGCTTGACCAACATCTTATGCTATTACCACATTCTTGTTGCTGTTGTATTTTTGGTTTTTTTATTCCTTTACGCACTAATATCAGTTTGCATATTCTCTACACTGTGCTCTAATGTTTATTAAGGTGTTGAAAAGGAGAATTGGTTTAACAATCAAGAGCTTCTTTAGTTGCATGGTGATTATTTCCTTTATTCTCATGACCTTAATGTCTGATTTAGGGGTGATATTGTAAGGAGAAATTAGATGCTGGTTTAAGTCTTAGGGGTAAAAGGGTTAAGTTCCCCTACAAAAGGATGAAAACAACCTCCTTGCAATGGCAGCAGGGGAGGCTATGTGAAAACAAAGTAAGCAAGGGTAACTATAAACATCTACATTCTCCTCACAATAATGTCCCTGAATGACACATTTAGGACACAAGAATAAAAGAAATGATCATCAACCAGTGAAGCTCTTCATTGTTAAAACTATTTCTCCCTAGCAAATGTATACAGAACGACATGGAGAAGAAATGCATACTGATGTTAGGGTTACTGCATGTCAAGCTCCATGTGTTACCTTTCATATATACTGCATGTGTTACTTCCCAGAAGTTGTTTACAAGTAACTTCTCCCAACAATATCCATGCACTAAACAGGTAATGAGAATGCTCAAATGTATCAGGTAGAAATTGTTGTCTTGATCTAACACCAAATTCTCGTAAGTTATTTACAAGGAATGTGTAACAACTAGAGGGGAGAATTAACAATCAGATCTTGGAAGCTAAATGGTTAACTACCTTCCTTCCTCAAGTCTAAGAAGTGATTTTGATCAAGAAATTTTCATATTATTTTGCAGATGATTGGAAGTCTATATTTGGTGACTTTACCAAGTTTGGCTTGGGAGCCATCTCAATTCTATTTGATGTGTTTTTCATGGTTCAACACTATTGTCTTTATGGGTCAAAGCATCAGAGATATGAAGTAATTGTTGAAAGCAGAGATCCTAAGGAACACAGTGACAAAGCACTGAACTCTTATGGAGCAGTTCATCCATAGCTTATTTGTTATTAGTTTCCAACATGATTGGATAGGTTTATACTAGGCAGCTTTTTGCACACTTGATTCTAAAGCAGAATCAGTCTTTATTTTGGTACAGTCTCTGTTCAAGGGACATGAACTGTGAACTGAAAAAAGCTTTCGCCAGCTACTTTTAATAAAGGGACATTGTTGTTCAGGAATAATTGTTCATGAGATAATTTCTCAGGGAAGTTGGCTAACATTCATAAGCCTCTTTGGTAAAGTCTTACATATAATGAAATTCATTTCAATTTGTATTCATATGACATATCATTCAATCTCATATGTGAATACAAAAATAAAGAAAAATATGTATGCATGCATTACTATTTAAATAAACAAGGAGAATAATTTTTTACAACATTTCTCCTCAAGGGATGTCATGCAGTGATCATATGTGTTTTATTTATGTCCAAAATATTTTTCAGCTTAGAAATAATTTATCAAGAGCTCAATAAGAAAAAAGTTATAGCAATGATTATTACAGTTCTAATTATTTTTTAACTAACAGTGTTTAACTTTCAATTATCAGTTGAGAAGATATATATAATACTTTAACTCCAAACAGTTTTTGATCACATTTCCATGCTTCTCAAATGTTTGCTAAGTTTTAGTGCATCCATGTAATCAAATGCAGATTATGGTGTTTAATATATTGTTACATTTTAATCGTAACTATAAAATCAAAATGGAATGTGGGAATAAAAAGGGATTCTTTTTAAATGAATATTCAAGAAGAAAATCTTTTCTGTGTTAGTTTAGCTAGTCAGTTCTGAGTAATGGCAGGCACCTGAAGGTTAATTAACTCCTATGGCCAAACAGCTCTTCACAGTCAGTGCCTTTCCCTGGTTTCTGTGGCTCTAAGCAATAACGAATGAACCCTGCCTTACCATCAACTCAGTGAGGTGTTCACCCCAGTAATATGGTCACCTTGCAATTGCGTCCACTTTTTTATGGGCCATAAAAACAGCCTTAAAACACCCTTGTTAATGTAGTCATCTGTGATGATCACATTTTAAAATCCCAGAGTAGATTCTTTACAATTTCAGCCCAATGATAAAAAAAACTAGCATTAAAATTAGAGGACCAAAATACCTTTGAAATGTTGATCTCATTAATCTCTGTCATTTACTGAGCAAAAAGCCGATTTACTCGCAAGGAAGCAAATTTCCTCCCTGTTTCCATTACAAACATGGCAAAGGAAATAAATCTTGACACCGAAAATCCACCAATACAACTTGCAAAGAGATTAAGAAATTTGATCTTGGCCCAGTATTTCAGTCACCCTGTTAATGCAGCAATTTTTATGTCCCAGTGGTGATAAGATTAGCACGATTCAACTGCACTATTTAACAATTGAATGCCAATCCACTCCAGGGAACCTCCCAATCCAGATAGTTTGGGGTCCAATGTAAAAAGTAAACAAAGCTAGTGAAGCGAGTTTGAATCATACTTTAATGTCACGTGATCATGGTCCATATTTGGGCAGAACAGGTTTTACCCCTCCAGTTAGTTCTAGGGGCCTCTGAGACAGCATATACAACTTCATTACTCATCTCTGGACTGAAAGCCTAGAACAGGCTATGTTTATCAAAGCTACAACTTTTAGAATCTAATTAGAAGTGTTCTGTCCAATTAAGGTCAGAGTACCCTAACCTGCCACCAAGCCTCCAATGTTTGAGTAGGTTTTTCTACCCAAGAGGTTGTTCAAGTCAGCCAGCCATAGCTAGCAAGATAGCTCTCATTGGCAGTACAGAACAACCAGTTTTTCCCCAGGATAGTTCAAGTTGGAAGCAAAGTGAGCAGGAGCTGAGTCTGACAGATTACGGCCCTCTTGCCAACTCACTCTATTTGCAACTCAAATTATCCTGTGGGCAAAACCATTTATGAATTAACATAATTGAGAGCATACTCTCAAACCAAGGGTGCCTGAGCTGACACAGTTATCTGGTTTATATCAGTAAGCATGTAAAAGGATATCCTGGAAGACAGGACCTGGGGTTGAAGACTTTCATTGGTAGCACACACCCACCTAACCTTCACTTCAGGGCATCAAATCTGTATTAAATTTGTATAATAAGCTAATTGCTGACACATTTTCATTGGTTCTAATTATTGATCAGTTGGAGGATGGTTGCATAGATTATGTCTCCTCTAACAACATTTTGCTACTTTATAACAATTAGTTCCCATGTTGTTGCGGGTTGGTTCAGTATTATAGATCAGAGAAAACATCAAAATTTTGGTAAGAACATGAGTGACACACTTGCCTACACTATCCACACCAATTTTTTTGTTGTGATCACATTTTAATGTTCTCTGTGATCAATTGATGAACATATAAAAGGTCACATGGAATCTATTGATTATACTGACAGCACAATACATATCAGCAAAACATAAGTATTGAACATTTACCCAGAGGTTTAGGAAAGTAATGTTTTCCAAAGACTAAAATTTTTAAGTCGGAAAACTGACTTGGATGAAAGAGAAAACAAAAATTGGTGTTTATACCTCAAACCAGAAGTTTATTTCATTTTACTTCGCACATTTCTCCTGCAGCCATTTTAAAATTTCAGTTAAGCCTGCCCCTTCGCGAAAGCTGCACTCCAGAACTGTAATGTCTTGCCTAGCGCTTGCCGATATCTCCCTAAGTCTTAATAGAGCGCTTATTTCGCTCATACTCAGGCGGTCTGGTGAATCAATCTTGTTAAAAATCAGAAGAACAGACATATGTTGGGTCTGCTTCGAGGCGAGCACTTCAAGTAGTTGAATACATGAAGACGCAACCTGGGTCTGATTTGCCGTGTCTATGATGTACACTAAATAACTTGCGTCTTTAAAATAATTATTCCAAATTGGCCCCATTGCTCCTCCGAGTTCCCTGAAGGTATATTTCTTTCTGTTGTATGTTACAGTAACCAAATTCACTCCAATCGTGGGAATTGTCGAAGGTGCTTCGCCAAGATCTTGCTTGTGAAGTGCTTGCGCTAAATTCTGCTGGGCAGTCAACGTTTGAAGCCTTTTTAGCATAACAGTTTTTCCAACACCTTCTGGGCCCAGAACTAACAGCTGTGCTTCGGCCATCGCCAAAAGAAAACTACCTTGTCTCCTGGAAGAAACAAAATGGCCGAAGCTATATTCGGATACGCTCGTGATGTATCGGAGTTTTCCTGACTGTTCGGAAAATTCCGAATATTTCCGAGTAGCACATGACTATTTTGATCACCATTTGCAACATGGCGGACGATATTGACACCTTCAATCCTTTTGAGAACGAAAAACATGATGACGGTCCCGGAGAAGAACAAGCTGTTTTACCAGATGTAAGCCCGAAGACTTAACTTGTGTTATTTTACTAGCACAATCAAAAAATGTTTTATTGTTTTGGGTCATTTTTGCCACGTAAACCCGTTAATCGTGGATTTTGGCTTTTTATTACGTTTAACCATATCGTGATCTTTCATCAAAAGGCCATCATGAAATTTACTCAACTCTTCTATCTTTTTTGTACTCAAAGCGTCAGGCAAGATTTGTGCATGCGACGCTAGTTTCTGCTCCTTTTTGTTCAATCAAAGCCCAACAATATACTTCGCATAATAGTGTTCAACTTGGAATAATGTAATACATTGAGTATTTAATTTGGAATAATTCGGTGTGGTATAAAGTTTGTGTCCAGACATGTGACGGAGTTTTTGTTTGAACTTCGCTCTGATTTGGGTTTGTATTCTATGTACAATTTAACCATTTAACCTCAAATTCTCTCAAGTGGAGAAATTGCGTTGCTGTTTATTTGAGGTTGAGTGCCCAGGCAGATAAATAAAGCATTTGTATTAATTTGTATTGAGAACACAATTTATTGCTTATTTTATTTTCATGATCTTTTTTTAGAGTCCTGGAGGAGAAGATCTCTTAGAACATTCCATTTACTTAGACACTTCTTCAGCAGATAAAAATACACCTTTCCTGGAGTCTTTTAAGATTGGAGGTTATGATGATGTAGGCCAAGTGAAGGATTTACACGTGACAGTTGATGATCCAGAAAAACATGTGGGTGGCTATGTCAGTTATAGTGTTACAACAAAGGTTGGTATCTACACATTTTGTGTGTAATAGTAGAGGAACAGATTGCAAAGGCTAACTTTTGTTTTTAGGAATAACAACATTGACTGAGGGAAGTTAACGTTTCCACTCCCAAGATTTTATCAGTAATCCTCCTAGCTGTCTGTTTTAAAAATTTCATGAAGTTAGTAGGGAGAATTTGGTATTGGAGCAACTGATAATCCCCTTATTGATATCATTTTTTTCTCATCACTTGTTTACTTGATATTGTAATCATATCATTAGGAAAAATTCTGTCTCATCACATTAGAGTAGAATACTATTTGGGCTATTGAAAGTTAAGCTTAAAGTTCTGCAAGGTAGCCAGAGAATCCACTTTCTCCAATACCTAGGCTACTGAACACAAGTCAAGATCCTTAAAATCCTTTACTTTTTTTTCAACACAGACTACAAGGGGACAGTTTGATCACCCAGAATACAGTGTTAGAAGAAGATATCAAGACTTCTTATGGCTGAGACACAGATTAGAAGAGAGTTACCCTACACACATCATCCCTGTAAGTGTATCATTCCCTTAACCCTTAAACTCCCTGATCAATTTGCCATTCTCCTTACTGTCAACCATACAATTTTTATAATGTTAGTTCAAAAAATTTAGTATTTGATCAACTTATTATCCCCAAATTGATATTTTTCTTTATTCTTATCATTTATCTGATGGCTGTTGTGTTGATATTTTGCAAGGAGAAATTCAGTCTTGATCACTCATGGGAGTTGAAGGGTTAAATCACAATCCAGAAAGTTTCATAGCCTGCAGGCAGGCCTTCATTATTAGCATTCTGACACAAACATTTCTTTGGGAGGGAGGGCCTGGGCAATGCAAGCCTGTAAGAGGTCTGGCAAATGTGCTCCAACTTGTCTCAAATCTTCCTGCACACATAGGAACACAATTATTTTACTTGTTGGGACCACAAGCTTGCTTGTTGGAAAAACCTGACTACAACAATTACAGGGTAAGAAGAGGGAGTCACTTGGAAATCAATGGCCACACTTCGTGTGTGCAATCAACGCAACTGTAATTAACTCAAGATTATGTTTGTTTTACTTTCTGCATGCAACATTTAATTTTTTATGGGAACCAAAGTTATTACACATGGAAAATTAATAATAATAATAATAATAATAATAATAATAATAATAATAAAGATCTTTATTATTAAAAAAAAAGAAACACGTCCAGAAACAAAACGTCTGGACTTACAATTTCCTACATATATCTATCTATTATGTATATACAAGACTAAGTAACTACACAAATTCGAAAAGACATCTATTAAAAAAGCAACGTTTAAAGCATTCAGTTCTGACTGGAGGCAGGATGTAATTATGTCCTCTTTTCCTGAGGCTCCTAGCTCTCTGAGCTGGTAAAAGTTCATGTAATGGATTTGCGCTGTCAGAGGTTATCTCGTCCCAAAGAAGCCTGTCTTTCATTCTAATTACATCCATTATGGGAGTGTAAAGCTCTCTTACAAAACTTGTCAGTATGAGAGAGATATTTACTGTAGTGGGCGGAAGCCCACACCTCAATTGCGTAAGTGAAAAGGGACATAATTAGACTGTCGAACAGCAGTGTAAGTTCTTGTAGTGAGAAGCCATAGTATTTGCAGACTCTGAGGATGTACAGTCTAGAACTTGCTTTGCTAAGCATGTTTTCAAATTGAACGTCCCAGTTACATGGATCTTCGTTTACAGTAACAGTTATATGTCCAAAGTCAGGTAAAAGGAGAATTTATTGCCACATTGTTTTGGTGCCCGATCAGGCAAGTAAGGTCATTTGTAGTCCAATCACTGGACGAGACATTTAGAAAGCCCAAAATTCCCTCCCTGATTGTTGAACTGAACTTTAGCCTTTTTGTCTGTAGTCTGTATTCTCAATTATTTTAAAATTATTGCATTTGTGTTGAAAAGGAGATCTTTTCCTATTTTATTGTTACAAGCAGAATCAGAGGGAAATTTTTCTTTTTATCTTTACTGTCATAACCTGTCACTAACCACAATCTTATTGTGATTTATTATCCTTCCAGCCACTCCCAGAGAAGCATTCATTTACAAAGCACTTTGATCGATTTGCACCTGAATTTCTTAAATCACGACAAATAGCACTCAACAAGTTTGTTAGTAGGATTGCAGATCACCCTGTGATGTCTTTTAATGACAACTTCCATGTCTTCCTTACAGCTAAAACATGGGTAAGTGTTCTTAATTCTCTACCTACCTTGATCTGTTTGTAATTCTCCCCTCTGGCTGTTTCCCCACAAAGCACATTTCTCCACAAAGTGGTTGGGAGATTTGGATATTGTGTCAATTAAGGTAACACTCCCCAGTAGACAAATTGTTACATTCTTTCCCTGGCTGATTCAGTATAACTGCTGCTCTACCACACACTGCTGTTTTTTAAGAAGAAAAAAAAGAAAATGAACCAATCTACTTTCTGCTAGATGACAGTTCTGTTGCATGACAAGTTTCCAGGCTCATATGAAACATTTTTCTTATTATATGTCCATTGATAAAGGCCATGGGATCTTTGTCAGGAGAATTGTAACATTGATATGATCTGTGCTTTAACCTATGCGGATAGTTAGGAAAACACTCGCAAAAATGGGTTAATCACAACCTGTAGATGGCAAACTCGTAGAGAGTGCAGTCAATTGCTTTTATTAAATAACTATTGGTTTACTGGTGCAATAAATGATAGTCTATTGACCAATCAGCATGCTCATAGTTTCTCAGTTATTTTATAAAACTTTATAATGAATTCTTACTTCTTTTCTTGTTGTAAATTTAGGAACTAACATCTGTCAAGAAACAGGGTCCAGGTTTGATGAGCAGAATGAGTGATTCCATGAAGAACATGGCATCTTCGTGGATGTTGAAAAGTAGAGAGCCTGAATTTCAAGAAATGGCAGATTATACAAAGGCTTTTAGAGAAAAGATGCTGGCTGTAGAGGCTGCTTCTGACAAGATTGCTAAGGATAGATTTGGTAAGATGCTAGTGCTTGTTGATTAGAGTTTAAAGTTTCTCTTAGAGAGTTAAGGTTGCAATGTTAGGTAACAAATTTTGGCAATACAACATAGGGGCCAGCAGCAGGAATGACTCAAGAAATGTGAGGGTTAGACATTTTGAGAAAATCTCCTGGTGTTGAATTATCTCATACTTTTTCGTAGTAGTATCAAAACACCAAGATACTATCCTCTACATCCTAACCCTTTGACCCCAAAAAGTGACCAGCATATTATTTCTCCTTACTATAACACTTCTGATCATTCATTATGATCATGAGAATAAAGGTTGCCAAATGATTGCCAACCTAAGGAGCTATGATTGCTAAACAAATTCTCCATGTCATCACCAAAGGAAATGTATAGAGAAAAGTATGGAGAATATGGATACTGATGTGAGAGTGTTAACCCATTAACTCCCAAGACTTGATTGTTAATTCTCTCCTTTAGCTGCTACACATTTCCTTGTAAATTGGTTAGGAGAGTTTGGTGTTCGATCAGGATAATATTGTGTACCTGATAAGTTTGAGTATTCTCACTACCTGTTTGTGTGATAATGTATTGATATTGTAGGGAGAAGTCACATGTTAATCACGTCTGGGAGTTTAAGGGTTTTAAGGGTTAAACATGTTCTGATGACAAATCTGTGATGTAATTTACAGATCTTCTAGAAATGTACAAAGAGTACATACCAATCTTCAATCTGTGGGCAGATGCTGAACATAAGTTAACTGATCCTTTACATGCCATGGCAAGTGCTTTTGACAAGAACAGCTCTGCTCTGATAACACTGGTGAGGTTTGCTTGTAAGGTGACAGATGTATGTTTAGGGTAAAGGGGATAAGTTTCTTAAGAAACTGTGATACTGCATCAGTAGTTTGGTATTTTGGTATTATCAGCTGAGTTGATAGTGTATATAGGCTGCCATTGAGAGTTTCAAAAGCTGACATTTTGAGGGTTAGCCCTACATCAGAGCAAATCAATTTAGGGTACACAAGGTGAAGTGTGGTTTTGGTATTCCCAAACACAGAAAAATAAATAATTTTAGGCTGCTTTACACATACCACAAAAACACTTTTCTAAGACCCCATTGCTTACACTTTTACTTATTTGTGAAGGAAAATTTCACTCCACTTTTATCCCTCTCCAGCCTCTGTCTGTTTTAAAGTAACTATCAGCAGATAAAGATACTTTTTCATTACACCAATTTACGGATCAATGTCAGTATCTGAGCAACTGCACTCCTACCCCTCCCCTAACCCAACATTAGCCCAAACTTGGTTGACTGTTTTTGAGCTAGGGGAGGGGTAGGTGTGCAGTTGCTCAGATACTGACATTGATCTTAATTTACTTAGCTCTATACCACTGTAGCAACATGAAAAAGCTAAGGGTGGTTTACAGGTATTCCTTAAAATTTAAAATAGATAACGGCAGAAACACAAGTGGGGTACAACTCATCCTTTCCTGTTTTAAACTGGTATTTTGTTTTTGCTCAGCTAAAAGCTCAAGACTCCAGATTTATGGAACCTATACATGAATATGTGCTTTACACAGATGCCATCAAGGTAAGCTGGTGAAAACCATTTACAACAGACAAAATCCTTTCAGCATCACTGCTGGGCACTCACTGTGAAATATTGACTCCATACAGAGCACCCTTAAACACCGTGATACCATTCACATGGAATATGAAGTAACTTTAGAAGAGCTGTCAAGGAAAAAAGCTGAAAAAGAAGAGGTATGTTGTAATTTGTATTTTACCCATAGAACTTCCAGGACAGATTGACATCTTATTTCTCCTTACATTATGAAGACGTTGTCCATCGAACAGGTAATGAGAGTAGCCAAGTTTATCAGCAAGAGGTTTCACGTTGATACAGTAATGAATTCTCTTCACTAATTGAGAAAAAAATTATTGCATTTACAGGGAGAATTACAAATCAGAACTTACATGCATGAGTAAAACAGTTAAGTTGGCAGGCGATCTGTGTTACTAAAAATCACCTGTACAGACGACGGACATCAGCGATCGATTTGGCAGATACTATAAAACAATTTGACTCAAACACTTTTGTGTTAATGAAAGAAACTTCAACTTTTCAGCTTGATAAAGGAACTGGCGGTGGACGTAGTTTTGGCTTCTTTAGTAAAGACCCAGAGCAGGCGAAACAAGACAAACGAGAAAGAGTGGACTCTAATATAGAAGAGGTCAGTGAATCAGAGAATGTCATTTTGGTGTAACAGCCAATCAAAACCTGCTAAGTTACCCACAATTCACAACTATTCAGCTTCATTTAAACGTTCGTTACTTCTATTATGCAATTAAACTCTAGATCTGCTTGACGTTGACGACATTGGAACCTAGGGAACAATTTAGTCCCCAAGTGCAATGTAGCGAGGACTCTCCTATGCCTGTTTGTTTTGTTCCTTTTTTTTATTCTTCTCGTTTGAGTAGCTTTAGTTATTAACATTTATTAACGAAGGGGTCCACTGCAATTGGTCGGGCTGTCGTGGTCTCCCTACCCAATAATTTTTATACATATAAGTGTTGTATTCTAGATAGGAAAAGCTGAATAAATAAGTTAATTATTCAAGCATAAAAAAATACACCGCTTAATTAGGAAAAAAAAGTTAAAATACCGTTTTATATATATATATCTACCTCCGAGAAATCAGAAGTATTGATTGGTGTTTCCTAGTGCCGCGGTGTGACAATAACTTTTGCATGAAGTGTGAATAAGATGTCTACTGAATGTGCGTGGAAAGCGAAGTCGCTTTGAGAATCCTCTTTGTAAGTCGCACATCCACTTTGGCCGCGAAAGTTTTGGTCTTAAGCCACATATCAAATGTACATCACATATCAATTTTTGCCTATCGTTATGGCGGCATCTTCTGGTGAGAAGAGGGCTTTGTTTTGCATTTTCTCTTTTTTGTCGTAAATCGGCGTTCAAGTATAATCTGTGATAAGCGCGCCAGTCAAAGTGCAGAAACACCCTCTCAGGTTTAGCCACTATTTTTGTTGACTCAGAATTTTGTTTCTGTCAGCTTTCAAAACTCGCTGAGCAGGGAAGTGATCGACTCGAGTGTGCTAATGTTGATCTAAAGGCTGACATTGAACGGTGGAACAAGAACAAGAGAACAGACTTTAGAGAACTATTCGCGGAGTATTCAGAGAGACATATTACTTATTACCAAGAGGTAGGTGGCTATCCTCTAATTCATCGGATCAGAAAGGCTCGCGTATCGTCTTAGTCTGGATATAGGGTTCAGAGATGAGCTAAGGATAGAAGAGAAACACAGCGGTCAAATTTGTCAGCGGATGAAGGAGCGTTGTAGAAGCTAGGTGGCCCTGTGTTTAGACAGATCGTCATTTCGTAGCATCGAAAAATTGAGCGAAAAGTGACAGTCAGGTGGTTGACGCGCTGAATTCGAGGTCGAAATGTTCGAATTTGGGAATAGCAAATCTCCAATAGCAAGGTAAGGGCATGGTAAGAGTGTGGGCGATGGGACCTAGATGCCTGTAACGTCTCCTATGAAAAAACAGAAAAACAAGAAAACGAAAAAAAGTGCGGTCTTCCGTGGGAATTTTCTCCTGCCATTTACCTTGCCTGTTTGTAGCTTGCAAGTGGTACAGCACATTTGAAAACCTGCTTGATTAAAACTGGATCTTATTGTACAAAGCGCTAGGAGTCAGTCCAGGGACATGACCTTCGAGTAGTAGTAGCTATAAAATGAAATTAAACTTCGTCTATTTTCTACTCAGTGCTTGGCTGCTTGGCAGGAGGCCTTACAAATTGTGACTGGGAGTCAGCAAAACCAAGATTTGGAAGAGTCTTAAGAATTTCTAAGTGAATCAGAGGAAAATGGAAAATGAATTTAGCTATGGGAAATGATTGGACGATCACCGTAGTTGGATGAGAGAGTGCGTGAACCACTTCAGGTCATATGCGCAGAAGATTGTCTCCATCGATCTTTCTGTTCTGATTCAAATATTCAGTGCTATAAGTACAATTGTTTTTTTAAAGAGTAATATTGAGACAAATGTTTTCCTTGATAAATGACTTGATATTGAATTCATCTCATTTTATAGGTCGTGTGTATGTTAGGCTTAAAAAAAACAACCATTCGTTTTCTTTCGTTTTAGGTTGAAGCGAAATTCAAATGAAAAATATTATATGATTTACAGGACTTGAATAAGAAATGATTAAAATGAATTACTGTCGAAGGTCAACTCAGTGTGTACTATTTTAAACGACGACTGTCCAACGTTTACAAAATGAACCCATGAAGTTTGAAAAGACTCCATTTAACAAATATATTTCATGGTGCCACGTGTCTGTTCAGTGATACGTCACAAATGACGTCAAAATTTGGTAAGAAATAAAATGTGGCGCGCGAGGCGCAGTCTAGTGTGTCACTGATATTATTACCGCATTTTAACGTCTTCTGAGGTCTGTTACTGTACATGGAGTCTATTTGCTTTATATAGTAAAGAAGCAAAAGAATTTAAATGGTAGCATCATCTGTGCGTCTTTCCTCCAATAGATTGCAAGAATTAATTGAAATGCGTACGTTATTCAGCCTATTGTATAAACTAGAATTGAAACTAGAGGATTCTATTTCTCCGTACGTATAAATTAAGTTAGAAGAATATCAGGTCTTGACAACTTCGTTCATTACCATTAATAAACATTTTTAATGAATCGGTGAATGTATCCATAATTTGTCGGTTTCAAAGAGATCTCATGTCGCTGAGAAATGATTGACAATGCAAATAAATGTGTTTGTTTGGACGTTTTGAAGGGTCTATGGAAAGTGGTATATCCACTGATCCACTAAAGGCCGAGAGGAAAAAGCAGCGAAAAGGAAACCACCATGAGTGACGCGCTCAACTACTATTTGAATTTTTCCTTAAGTTTTCATCTGTCTTCCCCTTTTCCCGATTTCAATGTTGCGTGGTTGTTAACAAAATGCCCACTGATTGCAGCCAACATTGCTCTGGGGAAAAAGTAATGTATTTGAGATGAATTACAAGATTTCTGTTTATTATATCGAGTGGGGTGTTATAGACCACCCACTAAGGGGAGGGCTGCCAACTGTTATCGCCACTCATTCTAGTTATTACTCTTCCCGATGTGATGTTTTGTAGGGGAAGAACGCGCTCAAAATCATGGTTTTCATCTCCACCATTAACATGTGCATTGTGCATCTGAAATTGTACCACTAATCGTTTCCGTTTATTGGTTCCAAAGGATAACTGAACCTTTAGAAAATTACAATTAAAATTGTGGAAAACTGCGAACTTAAATGCTGCCATTTAAACCTAGCTTAGCAGCCTGGCCTCTTGTGACACTTCAAAGTCTCATTCCTGTCTCCTCTAAAAGATTTGTTTGATTAAGGAGCCAAATAACGATATCCACGAGTAGCAACTTATTTTGAACCGATCCTGGGATGTCATACACGTGCTGAAAGCCTTTTGAATCGTTTACCAAATGGCGGCGGCCATAGTCGAATATTTACAATTTTTAATTACGCAAATTGAGGGTATTTGACCAGCGGATGGAAATCAGATAAATAAGGATCCCCGCATGTGAACTGAAAGTTATCGGGCCTCTTTTTTCACTGGCGATGACCATTGCATTACTGGATTGTCGAAAGTGAGGAAAATTTGATGACAACTTGACTCGTTGGAGTCTAAAAACGCAGCAAGCGGTTATTTTTTAATATTTATTTTTCAATGGCTGGGATTAAAATGGTATGAGCATATGGGGCACACTTCTCCTTTAGAGAGGGACATGTTATTTCCGTATCGTTGGATGATGCGAGTTGTGTATTGTGTTTGGTTACTGAAGTTCCTAAGCAAAATTCTCTGAAGTAATCTCTAGAACAAACAGTTAAAACAGTTCGTTTAAGCGGGAGGCTGGAGTTATCGCGGTTCTTATGTGTAATAAATCGTTTTTTGTTCAAGTTTGTTTGATCAAGATCGCTCGATACAAGAGTTTACATTCTCTTGATTGATATTAGCCTCCTTCTTTTACCACTTAATTTATCTATAAACCAAACAAAGACAATCACCGCTCCTCTTGGCTGTACGCGTTCACTTGTGAGGTTAGTTTTCTCCAGGTATGCGCAAAGCTTGTACGAGAATTTTACTGAGGTTTTTAATTATCATATAGACTAAAATTTTCCCTACGCAAACGGAATGCATGTTAAGAGTGCGTCGACTCTTCAAACAGAACGGCGAGTCTTTACAAACACACGCTTTCGTCCAAAACCCGCGGAGGCACGTGCAGTTCGATAGCCTCCGTGGCTTTTTCAACTTCAACACCTCCCCACGCTTAGATAGAGAAGCAAATATTTGCACGTAAAACATAATTGCAGGAAAGTGGTTTAATAGAGGATTAACAGTGGGTTATTCAAATAAAGAGTTTAAAGGTTTGCCGATGCATGCATCCATTACTGTAATATTTTTTATCTCCATTGCCATTGTGTCGCAATTGTCATTTTTAATTACATTCTTTGCGCGTAGTTCGCTTTTGTTACTAAAGACGCGCTCAGACATATTTTTCTCTGAATTTCCAAACAATAAGCACTAACAAATTAGGACTTCACTGTTTTATTTTTTTTTCTTTTCACGCTGTGTAATCGTGCAAGCGACTGTGACTGCTTTTACTCTTACATATTCAAAGTTCCATAGTTTGCTTGAAGCACTCAAAATACTCTGAAACTTCATTATGAAGTATTAAATAACAGAGGCATTTTATGGTTCAAAGGATAATTGTCAGAAAGAACGCTGGAAAAGACAAAGGAGAAAAAGTTTGAAAAGACCAAGATTAAAATATTCATAAACTTTCTCTCGAAGTTCAATAGTTTGCTTTAAGTACTCAAATACTCCGAAACTTCATCAAGAAGTATTACATAAAAGAGGCATATTAGGGTTCATAGGATAATTGTCAGAGAAAACGCTGGAAAAGGCAAAAGAGAAAAAGTTTGTAAAGACTTAAAATATTCATAAACTTTCTCTGGAATGTTCCTCGTTTGTTTGGGAAAACAAAAGATGTCATTGCAACGTAACTACCCACACGGAACAAACGTGATCTCTCGTCCTTTAAAGATAACATCCGTTTTGCCAGTTTCTCATTTCCAAAGGACGATTTAAACAAGTATCCTACAAGTTCTCCACTCAGCGAAATCACTAGTGAATGTTATATACTGTTTTGCTTTAATTTATGAGCCAATCAACTCGTAATTAATGCTCCTCACACCTCATCCAGACGACGTTAAGCTCATTAAATTTGTTTATTGACTGTTCAGTGAAAGAAGTTGCTCCTTTTGGCGTAAAAACCTTGGCAACGTCGAAGAACTCAGCGCACGAGATGTTTGCCTTTAAAGAAAGAGTGGAGAGGAATACGATAGATTTTGCTGCCGAACGAGCGCGAATTAAGAAAGGTAAAGTACTAACTAGAAGGTATTCTCTTCCTGAATTAAGCCAAACAAGAGAAAGTTTTGTTCTTCCCGACATTACAACTACTCAACTAACACAAAACTTCGCAATGGCTCGTGCACGTTTGAAGAACAGCGAAGGAACGAATCCAGCACATGCAAAGAAACCCCTTCAGAAGGTTGCGAAACAGGGCCGACTTAGAGATAACACCGTTGCGTTGGAAGAAAATGGAGGAAAGAGCATGGATGACTTAGAAGGATTATTCGTTTCTAAACTAAACTTTCAGGATGAGGATCGAGATGATTCACCCGAATTTTCTCAGCCACTGGATCGCGCAAAGAAACTTAGAAAACAACGAAGCCGTCTTTCGAAAACTGACAGCGGATTTGGCGAAGATTCAAGCGACGATATTGCGGCTTACTTCGCTGATTCTCCGAATGAATCCGACCAGGTGTCGAATACTTCGAAAGGCTCGACTTCGTTGCCTTCGCCTGATCAATCGGCAAGCCGAGTCTCACCTCGAGAAAGAACACTGAAGATAAAGTCGGATTTCAGGACTATTTTGAACCGAAAGCAAACTATAGTGCGAAATACAGAAAAGCTTGCAGCACGGCCTCACATGTGTGTTCAATCGCAACTATCACTTCATGCTGACTTGATAGCGTTTAAAAATTTTACGGCCTCTCATAATGGTGAAAGTTTAAACTGCACTTTGCAGACAAACGAACACTGTGTTAAACTCAGAGACGTTATTTTAAAGACCAAAAGAAATTCGTACGATGGCGGCGATGCTCTTAAACAATCAGACACTTCACTTGCTGTTCTGAAAACGCGACGCCGGCTTTTAGGAAAACGAATCTCAACGGGACCTCCATTTCCTTTCACAGAACGGCGAATTAACAAAGAACGTGTTATAGACATGACGAAAGCAGTTTGTACCTGTAACAACCGCCGTGTGCATTTCTCGGATTTCGAAAGAATGGATTTAAACAGACAATGTGTCAGCTGCCCCGCCGATTTTAGAGCTTCTCAAGAAAGAGTAAAATTGTCGGACCATGACACCTCCCCACACTTTGGGTCTGCAGTTTCTACGTGTAGTTTAACTGAACAAGCTTTGCTTGAAAGGTCACGGTCATGGAAGCCTGTAGATGTTAAAGAGAAATGCCAAAAGTGGCTGAACAGATGGTTAGCTTCCAACCATAAAACACAACACGAAGAAACTTTAAATGAAGACGTTTGATCCACGACGCATAGACTCGTCTTTGCTCAGGAAATCATTATTTCCTGACACCTAAAGTTTCTAGAATGATATCTTTGTTTTCGTTACTCGAATTTTGATTGAGTTGTTTTCTCTTTTCATAACCTATACCTATCCAAATAATTTTAAACAGCGAAAACAGCTTTGCATTTGAATCTCATTTTTCCATAATTATTCTGGACAGTACACACCGATACACCTTTCACGCTGCTTTCATGAAGACAGGCGTGCTTATCAAATAACTCGTGGCCCTCTTCTCGTTTTTGCTGTATTTTTCTTTTTCAAATTTAAAGAGCGTACAATAAAATTGCTCTGCAAATTACTCCTTTGTAAATGTCTCGCTAATGCTTGTCTTTTTAATACTTTTTTTTTCTCTTCCTGTAAGGCCAGCTAGTTCTGTCGGTTGGCTTCCCTGAATGGTTTCTACAATCACTTTCTTTGCTTCGTTTGCTAAGTACGAAATTATTTCAGAACGTTGACGAAAAAAATACTATCGGTCAACACTTTTGCATAAAAGGGGTTGGAAATATCTGAAGTTCTTTGAAAGATGATGTTATTCGTGGTGACAACTGAAGTTCTACCTGAAAAAATGATAAAGGACTAAAATTTTAAGGAATATATTCCCATTGAGGTATCCTGACTGACAGCTGTTTACTCTCTTTCTTGCCTCATCTGTTTGACCATTTTTCTCATCATATCCCTGAAAAAAAAATGTATCATTTAGGAAAATTGTGGAGGCGCACATTCCTTAAAGGATTCGTAAGTGGGCGGGTAGTTAGTGAGTATATAAGCTGGAGCGCTTAATCGCTGGTTGAGAGCAGTCGGTGGTTGGATGGGAATAAAAAAATTATTCTCACCTGATGGCGTTGAGCTTTTCTTCGACTGACTCCCAAGGACTACGACCTTCACTGAATTCTAGAAGTTCTAATAAAAAGGCGAGACGTGCAGTAGCTAACTTAAAGATAAAACATTTAGAGACTTCAATGTTAAAATATTTGAACATAATTAAGTGAGCACAGTTAGAGATGGCGAGTTTTGCCATGTTAGAGCCATTTAGCATGGGGTAATTGCTTTGTCCAAAAAAATTTTAAACAGTATCAACAAGATCCAAACCTTCTGCCAGTTTCTTTTCACTAATCCAGTCTCCCTCTTTGTAATACTTCACGCGCAGATTCTGCAGGAACAATTTATTGTGACACTTAAGTAATTAAATAAATAAATAAATAAGGTAAACAATTTATCCATCCATACATTAATCAGCCACTTCGTTTAGTACAAAATTTAAATCAACCGGTTGCATTACTTGGGCTGGAATTTGCACCAAATGTATTCTGGATACTCAATTTTTCACTGCGCTGAAGTTGGCAGAACAAAGGCTTCACTGCATATGAATAATATAAAAAACCCAAATTGAAAAACGCTGGTATACTCGTCTTCGAAACTTGCCCCTCGTGCTTTGCCCCTAACATACCAAAAAAGGAAATCTCTCCATACGAGTGAGCTGTAGAATACGATCCACATCATACTCCAGACGGGCGACTTTCTTGGCCTGAATGTAAGTTGTGCTCATCTGTGCAATGAGTATGTTGAGAAGAATCACAAACACTGTCCCCATGTAAGCCAGCATCACCAGAATGGAGAGCCAGCTACAAGAAAAGCAGATTAGGAAAGTATTGGTTATCGGTAATGAGCTATAGTATACAAATAGTCAAATGCGCCTTGATGTAACAAAACCAAACGAAAAGCCAGCTATGCGTGCTCTTGAAGTACCATTACTTACTTGAAGCCTGAGTAATCTTCTGCAATGGGTTTTTGTTCAGATAAAGCGCGAAATCCACTCAATACAACATCTTCAAAGCGACTGAAAGGAATAAAAATGTCCTTGTAATTCTTCGCCTAATAAAGGACCTTTTTTAAGCATAACAACAACACAGGATTAAACGTTGCAAATACATCTTGGCATAGATAGACGGCTCCGTTTACTTTTCTGGATCTCCGAGCAGCTTGATAAGTTTTTGGGCGGGAGGTCAGTTTTCATTACTGCAGGGAACGGGGTCACTAGGATCAACAATTATGTTCCGAAATCAATCCCCACAGTTGTGAATATAAAACTCAAAATGTCTCAAGTGGTAAATTCCGGTCTGAATTGGTGCTTGGTGTTTGAATTTGCATTTGATCACCAGCCCCCTCTTGTCTCAATCATTGACACAGCAGGAGCCTGAAAACGACGCTCTAGTCGTGTTCTCCATTACTCAATATAGGCACGCAAGGCATGAACAAATTTTTAAGTAATCATAAAGTGAGGGGAAACTTAAAGTTAAGACTAACCTAAAATACTGGTTTTGATCATGAGAACGAAGAGATAAAAACAAGGCTAAACAGAAGGGAAGGAATATCACAACAAAAACTGCCATGAATCTTGTCAAGTCTTGATTAATGATCCTCCCCATGGTCTTTGTGTATAATCCTGTAGTCCTGAGGAAATAGACATCGATATCCTCAAGAGCGGTATTTGTATATAAACAATGAAAAATGCATTATATCTATGAGTCTGCTGGAAAATGTAGTTGTAAAGCAATTCACGAGGCAAACACTGCATGCGACAAACGCTCAGCGATTAAGTGAAAAGCCTTATAAAATAGAAAATATCCAAGTAACTGTGATGCAGAGTACAGGAAAACGGAATCGTCAAGTGACGTGTAATTTTAATTATTCGACAAATTCGACTTACACATAACTTCAATTGAGGTATTGAGCAACAAGCATCTGAGCCCTAATATTATTTGTAAAAGTTGATGTTGTCAAAATCAGTTCGGTTATAAGACCTACGTAACGCTTCTCGATGCTAGTGTGCTGGAAAAATATCAAAATAGTGACAAGCATGGGTAAAGGTAAAGGTAAAGGTAGAGAATCCAATCATACCACCGCGTCGGCCGAAACACTTTTTGAACGAAATACTAGTACCTAGGTCTTCTAGTTTTTTTTTTTCTTTCTTAAGGGTACTTAACCAAGGAAGTTAGCATGTCGGCCAACACTGATCTCAGAATATTAAGGTGTCCTTACAGAAAAAATATAGAACATGTTCATCTGATACTCAGTAATGATAAGTAACTGAGTGGGCAATGGGTTCCAATATCACGACAAACAAGATGGCGGCCAAAAGGAAATTATTCATTGTCATATCGTGCGTGAAAGTTCTCCAAAGAAGACGTTACAGATAAGCGTGGAAAAGGAAGGTTTAGCATTGCTTTAGACAAATAAGGCCCAAACAAAGTCACCGACACACCTCCGACGCATCTTGTACGCTAGAAGGATAAACGATGGCCAACACGTCGGCTGACTGTCGGCCGACGCGTCTATAGAATCGGATTCTTTACCTTTACCCATGCATGGGCCCTTGGCGTCAAGGATAGAAAATTAATTTTAAATACACCAATCGTAGCTTCAATGTTCCGTTACCTTGTCACACAAGAAAACTTGAATATTCTCAAGAAATTTAGCAGGAAAGCTAAAGATGCTATGAGCCACTGAGCTTTGCTACCCGTGTAACGCAAGGGTATTGTACACAGGATCAGCAACAGGCCTAACCAGTCAAACAGGGTCATCCAGTTGGTGAAACAAGAGAACCTTTCTCTGAAAAAAATTTTAAAAAATCAATGTAGCCCTGATTCAGTTTGAGCTCCGACTCCCTTACAAAATTATTCAAAGTCTTGCCATGAAATGTCAATCCCATTCAGTACTTCATTTCAACTGACAGAAAAGAAATTAATATCTCAATGAGATACTGGCCATTTCTAGTTAAGCTTTGTGCCTTGTTTTACTATCAAATTAGGCTAGCACAGTTTGCGGAATGTTACACCCTCTTGTTAATACAAATAATGAAACTACCTGAAATGTTTATAACAAATAATAGGGAATAATTGTCACTTTCAAAATGCTGCAAATTTGTTTTAGGATTTCAGAATTTGTTTTTATTCTTACTCTACAATTGTTAATAATCATTAGCTTATAAAATCTTATTTTTTCTCAATATCAGTATTTACATTCTTAGTTGATTGACTTCTTCACCAATGTAAAACACCACAATGACAAGAATAACAACCTCGCAAAATCCCCGCACTGAGTCTGCAACACTGTTGTAATGAGTGGGGTCCAGTTTTGTGGAAGCTTGAAGGAGAGAATATGATCCCAGCAGCAAGAATACGATATAAAGTGCTGCTTGAAGGCTTCATGAAAAAAGGCATCAAGAATATAAAAGATATGTGCATATAATATGGCTTTACTTGTGTTACTGTAATTAACAATAATAAATGTCATAAAACATCTTCTTACAATCAAAGAACATTACCCACCATTTTTATCATTTCTGCATAGGGGCGAGGGAGAAGAGCATGAAGAAGTTTTCAGATTTTTTTCCCAGAAAAATGCATCTATAACTCTGTACTTTCCAAAAATCTTTTGCTTTAATAATAAATAATTCAAGAGAAAAAATATAGTATTATCAATGATCATACATTCCAAAGTTCATCCCATGTTTGGAGAAGTGCACAGTGACAATTCAAACAGTTTGGATATGATCTGTCTCTATTTAGGTAACAGATCTTTAAGACCTTACTCTGGGAAGCTTGTAAATATGGTTTCCTCGTTAAAGTTTACCTCAAGAAGAGGTGTCCATAACTTTTCCATTTTCTTTTAATCAACATTCTAACCACTGGATGTTGCAAGGCCTCCTAAAATGAATGATCAAATTAAGGATTTTCAGTACACATGTGACATGAGTGCAGCATATAATGCCAAGAGACAAGCACACACAAAAAAACTTATCATATTTGTGGTCTGCTGCAAAAATGTAAATTCCTGAATGTTTGTCATGCTTAATTCAAAGTTTTAAACATAATTTTTTAAATGTCATACCAAGATCACAATGACTAATTTGACACATTTGCAATTCTGTGTTAACATCATTAATGGTTTAAATTGATGTAGACATGAAAGTGTCTATTTGTGAAGATACATAGGGAAATGCTACATCTATCAGTAGTATATTTGAATCAAAAAATGATCAAAGCATAATCATTGCATAGATAACTCTTGGAAATTAATCAAACAAAACATTTAAATTTCCTTACCACTATCATTCAATTTTCTAGTATCCTTTATATGAAAACATATCAGTTATATCATATGAATTTGATCTCTAAACTAACAACATCAGACTCTGAACCCATTGCTGTATTCCGAGTGACAGTCTACTCAGTGGCACTTTCCTTAATTAACATCATGATCATCACAGAGGACACTCATACCATATTATTGCTCTTTGCAATTACTTGCAAACAGGACTGGTCTCTCCAATTAAAGTACTCATTATCAGTGTGATGCCCCTCAAATGACACAAACTTTGGAGGCCGTCCTCCCTTATCACCATCCAAGACATGATAGTAAAAGTGGTAGTTCAATGGATCATCAGTGATCGTACTCCAGGCTCCTTCAATTCCCTCCTTCTCTTCTCTGTTTCCATAACTGTCTTTACGTTCTGGAAGGAATGGCCAATGAGGGCTCAGCATCTGGTCTAATACAGCTATCACTGTTTTCTGTACAAATATTTCAAAAATAAATATAAGATACATAAACTTCACCAATAAAATTTCTTAACATTTTCTCTGTGACAGACAGGCCTTCATGTGCTCCCTTACAAATCATAACTGGCAAAGAAGAAGACTTAATCATAGCCCTTGCAATAGAAGTTCATTTTTATACACTTATTTATCCTCACATTTTTTATGTGCTCACTTACCTATGCACAACAGTACTAACATTTTAAATGCCCAGGCCTGTTGACTAGAATGACACACTAACTTTCCCATGGAATCCATCAGTTGTATAATAACACTCATTTTTGAAAAAACACTGTGTACCTGTACTCACAAAAAAATAATTTACAAAGCCCTACCTTCAACTTGGGATTCTCAATAATGGACTTCAAACTGAAAGAAGAAGGCTGTGGATTTGTCATATCAACAGATCTCCATGAAAATAATTTCTGTACACTGAAAACATGAAATAGAAAAAAATAGATTTAAAGTGTCAAGTGAAGAGAGAATATGACTTCCAATGGAAAAATGTTTGAGAGTTCATAGCTTCTGCTTCAATTCCATAATCACATCTTTCTGTTATATTTCTAGCACTATTTACCTATCCCTATAAGGTAGTCCATTTTGGGGTGTTGCCAACTTTCTCCATTTCTTAAATAGAACTCGTACATGGGGGGCTACTAAAGAGTATTTTGAGTTATTCAAAATCATGGCATTGTTCAAATTTCTATCTCTGTCTAAAAGTTGAGTACAACACCACAGTTTCAGACATTTCCTGCAGATACTCTTGGGGGCAATTGCAATATGTATCCAGACCTTCCAGTAATACTTCTCATTCTTCTTTGATCATTTCAGTTTATGCACTTCCATTGATAAATTGTTATGACTGTTGAATCATTTCCTCATTGCAAAGTACTGTTGTACCTTTCATGTCGCATCATTCTAATCAAGTACGCAGCCACCTCATCCTTTTCTGCTACTAAAGCCAACTCAATTGGTAACATAGCCCTCTTTTCAACTGGTTTAAGTTGAGCTTTTGTTTTTAAAGAAAGCAGCTCTGGAAGTTTCTTTACAAGTGTTTTTGTGACTTGTAGAAATCCAAGTTCTGCAGCATAGTGCAGCAATGTCCTCTTTGCTTTGTCTTCTTTATCTCTGAATGACTCATATCTGTCACCTGAGTTAAGCTCACTATCTAAAAGAATCTTCAAAAACCGATTCACCTGAAAAAGGCAAAATAAGTGATTGATGGGTGGAAAGTCATTTAAGACAACTACTGGACTAAATTCCTTCACTTTGTCTGCTGCAAGTAACTGAAGTTACCCAACCAAATATTCAAATTAAATGTAAGATGAGTGAAATTGTCTGACACAGGTGATTTGCCATAAATAATTAAAACATTTGCGAAACACGACGATATAATTGGGATCTCGGGAGATTCTGAGCAGAAGTGACCTCTAATTAATAGTAATTTTCTTCCAATTCTCCAGATTAACAAGGTCCAAATATTTATTTCAAAAAAACCTTGTCTAGCGGAAAAATTAAACACTTTCACTAGAGGATACAACGCCTGAGAGCAAATGACAAGAAATAAAATATTTTTGGTTTAGTTTTGACGTCTGAATGTAAATCATTCTTTCCAATAATACATACCAGCTGCTCGAGCCCTGGAAGGTTCTCAGGATTATCTATGTAAAGCTGCGACGATGGCCATTCTTTTAGCATCATAAGTGCTGGATCCGCTCTATCAAGCTCCCCATCGTCGCTATATTTTTATATCAGACGTCTGACTCGCACCTCGTCCATTGCACTAGTCCATGACAATCCTTTACTCTGTTTCTCATGCACCAATAAATTTCATTATCGCTTAAGGGTCAGGCTACTAGCAACGTTTTCACAGTACATTTAAGCCTTATCAGCTCACCTCACTCCTATAACCATTGATTACCGGATACGGATATGTTGCACAAACCCATCTGTTTGAGCCACACTCAGCCAGTCGGCAGTATCAGAAGTTTATAACCTAAGATCATAAGGTTCTGGCAGTACAGAAGACATTGCTCTTATCAATTTCACTAAACAGAAGCGACTGTCGCAAGTCGCGACAGTCTCTGACTCGCTCTGACGTCGGGCATGCGCAAATGGACCAGTTTCGGCCAGCCGCGCGCTAATTTCCCGCGAAAAATCTATCAGGAAATCAACGTTCGTACAAATCTGTGAAAGAGAATAAGTAGGGCAAGGGAACCTCAAGACTACCAAGTAAAATTCTATAAGTACGAGAATTCTGTCTACCATTTGTTGAAACTCGGTGCTTTGTAATGAAGAAAAAATATATATTAAAAGAACGTCAATGATAAAAGGTACATTATGAAGCTTGGTACCCACGAGGCAGAGCCACAGACCACTGAGACAAATTGATTCATTTGTACTAGCTCTGGTTTTGCGACAAGTTGCGACACGTCACACGGAGAACTCGCAGCGACAGTTCGTCACTGCAATCAGTCATAATAATTCCAATCAGTTTTGATTTTTGCGACGGGTGCCAACGATAAAGATCATCACACATAATCCAATATCACACATGGTGAATTGTCGCAGCAATTTGTCACCTTAAGTGTCCGGGCTCTTAATGATGACTCTCCAGCTCCAGGCCCATAGTAAAGAGATGGCGTACAGGATAAACCCTCAAAAGCCAGAAACTCTACCCTTAGAATAAATTATAATTTAATTTCATTCCAGTATATCTTCATTATTGTGAATTTTTGTAATAGACAACTTCATAACCTTAGAGATGAGGTTGTTTCTAGGAAGAAAATTTTAAATGAAAAAAAGCTACACGATCCATCCTGACAAAAAATATAAACGTACTTATGTACCAGTTAAATCGGCATTTTACTATCTTCCGTTCCCCGGGCTGGGGAATTTGAACCTCGCCTGTTTCATGTATTTCCAGCGTACTACGCGAATGTCGCTTACAAGCTGAAAACCCAGCAGCAGCACCGAAAGCTAATACGTGACTTTGCTAAATTCTCCAACATTCGCCGCTCACCAAAGAATTGTTCAATAAAGTTTCGGGCTTGTGTGGGGCATTCTAACTTAATTTTGACCCGGAGGGGGTGGGAAAAAAAGCCAATCTTCAAAAAAAGAGGAATGTCCAGAGGGAATGTTGAAGCCTCGAATTGATCAATTCTTTAACTGCATGCTGAGGCCCAAGGCGGAAAAAACTGTTTTAGTGCCACAGGACTATAGAGAACAACAATCACGTGAAAAAACCACCACTGATTTGTGCGCTTATCAAAAGGTCTAATCATCACTGTTTCGTTAAAGCAAACCCACGGAGACATTTAATGAGACCTTTAATTTTATTGTTCTTGCAAAACAAACGTAAAGACAAACATTTCACGGGTTTTTGTTCGCTTTTCTTTTTTTTTCTTGCGCAGTTGCCTGTGGAATTTATCAGAATATAATGCACCCGACGATGTCCGTTTTTGGTCACAACAGCCACAGTATTCAAAGTTAGCGCAGTTGATACGAGCAGTTTGTTGACGGTAGCTCTTGAGAATCAACAGCCCTATATCTGTAGCAATTCGTCGATTGAAGAACTTTCACTGATATATTTCCTTTACTCAGACAAAATCAAGGCGAAAATGAAATCGGTCCTCTTAATGTACACTGAAAGTGATGGTGCCAAAGCCGACAAGCTACAGGATTATTTACAAGGTAGGCTGCGAAAGGTAGCAGAATTGAGAAGTATCATTGACATTTTAGCAGAGAAGCAAGTTTTTATAAATGAACTTCGCGCCATTGACTGTGTCCTGTTAGTCGGGTCTCGCCAAGCTTCGTCCCTTATACAGAACAGACAGCAAGAAATCGACGAGAATTTCATCACTTTTGATGGAAAGGCTATACACGATGAATTCAGTTAAAATCAAGACCTTGTGGGAAAACTAGTTATTGTTTTCCTCACGGAAAGAACCAAGAATGACTGGATCCCATATGAAGGTTTTGATGAAAAGAGAGTGTTTAACCTACAGGGTGGCAAGATTCAGAAAGGCAATCCTACACTATACCAGCTAGAGTATACCATGAGACGAGTTTTTGGTGAGACTTTTTTGGATTGGTAAAAAAAAATCAGTTTTCTTTCCAATCTCAGCACTTGTTTAATGAATTGAGACACCATGGATAAATGATAATTCAGTGAGCAGTGAGAAAACAGTTAATCTTAACCAACGAAATATTCATTGTCTATACGGGATATCAAGAATCTTCTCTTTGCTGATCAGTTATTTGATGAATTGAAAAGGATGCTGATGATGGGATGCAATTCAGTTATGGAGGAAATATTAACCTTTGTGTGCTTTGTGTACTATTGTAAGCCACTAAGGCATTAAAAAAAAGTAATTAGTTTTATTGCATAGTTGTGTGTCATTAGGAATTTTCTATCGAAGCATTTTTCAAATAGAAAACAAAATATTGTATAATTTCGGCGTCAAAAAGTTTTAATTGACTGCTAGCCATGGTGTATGTAGGTACTTTAGTGAATAATTAAGGGAATAATTTATCTAAATTATATTCAAAACTATTTCAAGCTTTGAGCCGTTAGTAAATTGTGTCATTCTAACACGTATTAGATAGATTGAGGTGCTAGCTGAGAAAACACTAAATTGCAGACCTAGGAAACTGAGTAATTATTCACTGCTGTGTAAGCTAGTAAAATTAAATAAAAACTGCCTAATTTTCTTCATTAATTCAAATCGGAATTTCACGACGACGGTGGCGCAACGGCCGACGAAAATAAATCACAGGATAGCTTGTTTAACTGGCCCTGGGAGTAACTTAAACTTCTAAGCATCGAAATAGCCATTGCCTTGAATAATCCGGCACGACTATGTTAGAATTTTCAAATAAAATGGAGGAACCGTGCGGAGGATCCTTTGCGGAAAAATCGTTGTTTAATATCCAGAATGAATGGGTCAACATTTTGAACATTCAATAGAAGAATTCCTTTCGAAAGGATTGCAAATAAACAGACTGGTTACATGAAACCTACAGATTTTCAAGATAAATTTTCTGATCGTTAACCTTGCCAATTCCAAGTAGCGGCTGTGAGAACTTAAATCTGAGTAGGAAACTTCAAGGGAAGTAATAACCGAAAAAAAAAGGAGAAGATTTTCCTCTTCATCTCAACTTTTACGTTTAGAAACGGAAGCAAACATGAGACGCGTTCTTCTTGTTCCCCTTTGGTTTTGTGTAGGACTGTCCTTTTTCGCTCCTTGATTAAAAATCTAAACCAACAAACAAATGGATGCGACGAAGTAATTCCTTGTTCCTTTCTTAATTGTTAATGCAGAGCTGATTAAGGTAACAGAGTTGATGAAACACATTATTTTTTTGCCTCAACAATTAACCTCAATTTTGATCATTATTATAAGCTGCATGAAAATCAAATTAATAATCAGATTAGTAAATTTAATATGACAAAATTTCTGAAGAATCTTGAAAAACTGCAACAAAGATTCTTTCTGAGTAAAGATAACCCTCTGTGGAAAAATAATAATACTTTTAATAGCTATATCCATTAGCTGTTATCCTTTTTCTTAAAATACAATATTCCATCCAATAGTTCACCCGATTTGATGTTTCTCTTCTCACATACACAAATAGTTTAAATTTTAGTTTTCATTAAAAATCTATAAAATTCTCGCTACCTCAACCGACAGAAAAATAGCTTACCTTGAACAACTGACATTGTTTGTGGTTCATCCCAAATGACGTCAAAATGTGGTAAGAACAAAACATTAGCAGTGAAAAAGTAGTCATGCTTATCAATGTTGTTACTATTCCAATCAGCACTCTTCTTGCTATTGTTGTCAGTGAGATGGTATATGTTAACTTTCATCCAACTAACGTGGCACGTGTGTTCATCTGTTCTTGGCCTGATTACAGGTGCCGTATTCAATTTGGGTTATCAGTAGCCTAATGTGTCCTTCAAGTTCGCATACAACTGATCAATTTGATTTCATGATACTCTATCATGTCCATTGTACCGTTTTAACAAGCTTACATTCCGCATTATCTCGTCAAGGGGCTTTTAAAACAAGCTACAACTGACTACAAGTCGTATTCAAAACTGGAGTCGAAAATATCTCCATTATGCCATAATTTCTGACACCCTTTTATCTGCTTTCAGTCCTCATCTGCTTTATCGTCCTTCTCATCATATCCCTACAACAAAGAGTCGTACCGAAGAATAATTAAGACATAAGACAGGGAGATACGGGCGCCTGAATGAGAGACTGGGTGATAATATAAGTAAATAGAAGGAACAAATTTTAATGGGAGAACGATTCTTACCTGATGGCATTAAGCTTATCTTCCACTGACTCCCAAGGATTTCGATCTTCACTGAACTCAAGAAGTTCTGTAATGGAAATGGGGCAGAAAAAATGCAGTTTCTTTACTTGATCAAAAGGAAGCAGATTGGCCTGTAATGGCCACATGACCAACATTCCACATCATTATCAGCATCATCAAGGGTACGTGTAATATTCCTTGATCTATTGCCTATCCGTGAATAGAGAAATTTTTAATTGAGTGTCGAAAGTCATCCGAGATTGCATTGGTTTTGCTTTACTTCGCTCTGTAACTGGTCCAGAAAGCTCTCGCCACTTTCTCAACTGAATCGGATGCAAAACTCAAACCAATCACGACATGGTCGCCCGCGCTTAGCCTTTAATGGCATTTTCCTCTTTTCTGATTCGCCGTTGTGATTACTTTGGTTTTGGTTTAACCGCGTTCAATCGGAAGCGATTTATGAGCGTACTATGCTTGATATTTCTTTCGAGAAAATTAGGGGTATTTTGGTCCTCGAATATCCATATGATTTCTGATTCAATTTCGTTAAAATATTGTCACGTTCGTAATGCGAACTCAGAAAAATATATACCTATTGTCCTTGTATTGGTCATTCACTCCTATTCAGAATAAAGTTCAAGCAGCCTACAGCTACGCCAAACCTTCAGCAAGTTTCTTTTCACAGATCCAGTCTTCCTCTCTGTAATACTTCACACGCAAGTTCTGCACAAAAGGTATGTGAATATATGCAAAAAAAATTAATGCGGAATTAAATTTCTCAGGAAATACAAAACTGAACATACATTACACGCTTTTCAGCTGATTAAAATATCAAACGCAAAATTGGGTAATCATCTTTACAATTACTGGATTTTGCAAGTAGAAATTTAACACGTGAGAATCCGGTTTTTCTTGGGGTCCAATTAATCCAGTCTCGTGGACGCAAACTACCTGAACACGCGCAAGCACGAGCTCACTTACACGAAGAGACGTGATCGTGCACGTCAAGGCCTACTAAGCCTTGACGTGCGTTAGTCGTCCATTGAGTCAAATACAAAATATCGTCGCACACGAATCTGCAAAAGCTTTGTGAACAGTGCGACCAGCCTTTAATTAGTGTGCTATTGTTAGCTCCAGCGCACCTTGGGGACTGACATCACGCACCAAACCGTTTGATTGTCACAGCTGAAATCTGCAGTGCGACTCAAGTATTCCCAAAGCTAAAGTTGTTAACCAATCACAGCTGATAAGTTCGAGACTTGCAAATTGATATTCCGCTCGTTGATAAACTGGGTACTGTAAGTACATGTCGCGAAAGACAATAGCATTCTGCGCGATGTACTTCTTAAATACAAAATCTCTGTGCCTTGTGCGAGTGAGCTGCAAAATACGATCTACATCGTACTCCAGACGGGCGACTTTTTTGGCCTGAATGTAATCTGTGCTCATCTGTGCAATGAGTATGTTGAGAAAAAACACAATTACTGTCCCCATGAACGGCAGTATAAACAGAATGGAGACCCAGCTGCAAGAAAACAAGGATTCACAAAGCTTTGAACGGTATCAGCACACTGGAGGTTTCGGCCGATTGTAAGTTCGCCTCCACCATCTAAGTGAGTTCGCCTCCTGCGGTAAAATTATTTCGCACCCACCTTCACCAGTTCGTCCCCAAAATCGTTCGATTCGTTTCGTTAGAGCAGAACCACCAGATAAATAGCACGAACGGAGGAATTCATATTGTATAGCCTACGTTAATAGCCTAAGTATTGCATATAATACCATTGTGAAAGCTGGTTTTATTCATGAATACCTGGGTCGGATTACTCACTTGAAGCTTGAGTAATCCGTTGCAATGGGAACAACACATCTCCAAAGTCACTGAATGTAAAAAATAGTTATAAATACATATATATTTTTAAAAAAACGGAAAACAACGATGGTTCTCGATATTTCCCCGTCTAAATAATTAAAAATACATATATACAAATAATTGTACGTTGCGATAGGGGGAAAAAATAGAGAGACTATGCTTTCATTCCTACAAGCCTGTTTCGTGATAGCTCACTCATCAGGAGATTTTATTGAATGAACAATCACGAAACAGGCTTGTAGGGATGAAAGTATAGTCTCTGTTTTTTCCCCCTATCGCAACATATATCGCGCTCTACTCATAAGTGTCGAGCACCGTAAAACGGAAAAATTAATACGCAGACTTCCTACAAATAAATATATATACATATATATTTTCAAAAAACGGAAAGCAAAGATGGTTCTCGATATTTCCCCGTCGAGTAAACTAAACATAGTCATACTGTCAATTACACAGTATTTCTCCCATACCTTAACGAATGTTTACACTATAGGTAAGCAAACAGTACTATGCAATTTTGTCTAAAAAATAGGTCAAATTAAGCTCAAAGAGGAAGAAATGTGAATAGATGTAACAACCACATGCACCTTAATTCTTGGTTTTGATAGGATGAACGAAGAGTTAAAAATATAGCCCCACAGAAGGGAAGGAAGATCGCAACAAAATCTTGTCAAGTCTTGCTAAATGATCTTTGCAAGAGTTTTTGTGTATAATCCTGTAGTCCTGGAAAGATGAAAGTCTGATTAAGATTAATGAACTAGGCTTAATCTTAATCACAACTGACTAACTCCTTGGATAAGTATACTGTTGACAGCTGACGATTAATTATAATCTGGAATAATTAAAACCTCTGCTTTTGGGAAAAAAAAAAAAAAACGGGAAAGAAAGGCAAACGCTGTGCCTTACGATTGATAAATGGCTTCTAGATACTGATTACTGTAAAATTCATGGTGATGTTCCAGGAGAAATGAGAAAATCGTGAGAAAGAAGATAAACAAAATAGGGGAAAATACAAACAAAGGTGAAACGAAATTGCTACTGCTAGGAATCGATCCTTTGACCTCAGTAGCTCGCACCCACTTTGATTGGTTAATGTAGATTGTTGCAAAATGAAAATACTACGAACGTTTATTTTGTAACCGAAATTAAGCATGTTTTTAAAACTTTACAATTAAAGATTTTTATGTCACCTACCTCGTCACACATGAGAACTTAAATATTCTCAGGAAATTAAACAAGACAGCTAAAGAAGCGACCGTCCACTGAGCTTTGCTACCAGAGAACCGCAAGGGTATTATACACAGGATCAGCAACAGGCCTAACCAGTCAAACAGGGTCATCCACTCTGAGAAGTAGGAATACCTCTCTCTATGAAAATGAAGCCAAAAAGAGTAATCACTCCACTGGATCATTTCTGTTGCGAGAGCTTTATTCATGAACAAATTTTTTTATTTTTGTAATAAAAATGCTGAGTACATGTGGCACATTTGTCAAACCCATTGGCTCCCATGAGTGACCAGGAAAAAAATTCTCCTTGCAATGTCAATACAATATCAAGCAGGCAAGTGATAAAAATAAAGAAAAATATCACTAGGGGGAAAATTGTTTGTTGATTCAATACCAAATCTTCCAGTTAAAAGAAAGTGTTTTTCCAAAGGGGGAACTAGCAATCCAATTTTTTAATCATCTAACGTAAATAATTCTTAATGCATTTAGTTGTGTTCTCAGCACTAAAAATCACTTACATTCTCATTTGATTCATTTCTTCACACATGTAAAAGACAACCACAACAAGAGCGACAATCTCACAAAATCCACACAACAGGTCTGTCCCATTGCTGTACTGGGTGGGGTCTGGTTTGGTTTAACCGTACAGCAGAGAATATGACAAGAACAGCAAGAAGATGACATACAATGCCATCTGGAGGCTGAGTAAAAAAAAAGGTTCACATTGATAGCCTAAGTTTATAAGGAACAAGATTCCAACAGTGTAAAAATAATTAAAAATTGAACATGTTGAAGACCATTCAGGTTAGGTTATTACTAATAATTAAATAAGAATATTCTTTTTTCTATTAGAGGGATGAGAATTAATTTAGTTATGGTGCACTGCACCTGTGCATTTGGGTAAGTGATCTAAACTTACAAACATTGTCAGAAAGGTAAAAGTTATTCACCTGAGGAAAAAAATGTCTATAACTTATCCATTTTGTCTTAATCAACATTCTAACCACTGGATGTTGCAATGCCTCCTGCAACTGAAAGTCAGGCAGAATTCTAGGTTCAACTACAGTTAACAAAATCAATCATACAAACTTGGCTTCACCTGGTAAACAATTCCCTTCACTAATAAAACAGTCTCATTTAAGTCTGATTACTCATCCAAAAGCAAAAGGGAAAGACCTCATGTTACTGCCAAATATTTCAGAGCTTCTTTGATTTAGAATTTCTACTTTCCTGTGGCCGAGACAACAGATATTTTTACTCATGCACTGTAAGTGGTACAATCAAAGTTATAATCCTTTGCACTACTCTGTAGTTCTTTGTACTATCTAGTATAGTAATATTCACACATGTTCAGGAAAACTCTCCGTTCAGGCTAATAACTCATTGTGATAGCACCAAGATTTAAAGATACGACGCCAGCACTGTAAAATCCCTGACGCAGAAACAGAATTTAACCTTAATGTCTGAACACTTTCCTTCGATAAACTTTGTTTACTTCATTCTTTATTGTCGTAAGCATCATCATCGTAGCTATCATTTCTTAAAGCAACTTGGGATTAACCGATCAGCTTGTGAGTATAACGTGGTATCCTCACACTTCACATACGCTAACTTAAGATATACCTTATTGCTCTTTGCAATCATGTTTAAACATGACTTGTCTTCCCATTTGAAATATTTGTTTTCTGACTCATGGTCTGGTCCTGTCAACAAAACTTTCGGAGGTTGCCCTCCCTCATCACTATCCCAGATAGCATAATAAAAGCGATAGTTCAATGGATCTTCTGGGATGGTTTTCCAGACTCCTTCAATTCCTTCCTTTTCTTCTTGAGAGACACAATGGTCGTTCCGTTTTGGAAGGTAATGCCAGTGAGGGTTTAACATCTGGTCAAGCACAGCCACCACTGTGTTCTTTTAAGAAGGCAAAGAACATGAATAATTACTGATTATTCTCTTATTTTTTTAACATATGCAAAGTTCTGTTCTTGGTAATTGATAATCAACTATCAAGAATTGAACCGTCGTTGAGAAGAGCTTGACTTTTGCGTGACATTACTTTGCGTTATGTTTTTTTTTTTTGTAAGACAGAGTGGCAGCTGTCAAGTTATTTTACGATAAAAAAAAACCATGCGGTTCGCGCTGTCTGTTGTTAGGATTTAGGTTTTCGGGCATTGTTGAGTGTGTAGACCGTGTTTCGCTACAATATCTTTCATTTATTTTTTAATTAAATCGTTGTGTTATTCTGGAGTTCGTTTATGTCTTCACAACAACTGGGCATAAAAAAAGTCACACATCTGCATTTCATGAGAGTTTGAATCCAAAGAATAATGAATAAAGGCAACATTTAAGGGGTCATAAGTGTTTTCTTTCTGATAACAATGAAGGCATTATAGTTAACTTAGTTACTGTACGCTGTACATAATTAAACTAATGACCATCCTGCATAATTATAAACATTAAGTACTAGACTGTGTTTAAAGTTGAGACACATAATTTCCTAACTATAGATTGTCCCAAGATTCAAACTTCAAATAAGAGGTATGTAACGACAAGTGAAATGAACCAACATTTTCCGTGTCTACGTAACAACATTCTCAAAGTCATTAAAGGAAGAAAATGTTTTTCAATAAAAATGAAGCTCAATAAATTAGCATGTTAAGTTACTGTCCTTCTAAAAGTTGGTTCAAAGCTCTTCATGTGTAACCCACACTGTATATTGACAAAAATCATCCTGTTTTAGCAAATACTACTAAGGTAAACAAGGCAATTAATCTCATATTGAGCCACTGCAGACCCAAGTAAATGTTCCCCAAAACCCCACCATAGCATCATGCCAAATTGCAGTATCATGGTTGCGACATGATCACTATTATGTTTATGTTACATTTACGGACACAATGGAAGAGAATTAAGGGCTGCACACAGGTACCATCATCATTATGTAAACAGGTGGGAATACCACACCGAGAGTTAAATTGCAAATTGTATGCATACATTAATATCACTTTGCTTGTAACCAAAAAGAAGATTCTAGACTTTTCAACTAACTGTGATCGTTTGCATTATGTGAGTAATCTGTGTAGTAAGTCATAAACGAATCACTGCCAATAATTTGTTTCTTTTAAAAACAATCCACTCTTATCTACTTTTCATGCCACATCATCCTAATTAGATGTGATGCCACCCCATCACTCTTTCCTGTTGATGCCAGTTCAACTGGAAACATGGCTCTTTTGTGAGGTCTTAATTTACTTCGAGTAAATCCAACAAGCAGTGGAAGACATCGCTTCACAAGTGTTTCGGTAACACGTAAAAACCCAAGTTCTTCAGCATAGCGTAGTAACGTCTTCTCTGTTTTGTCTTTTTATCTCTAAATAACCCATATCTATTGCTTGAATTCAGTTCACTTTCTAACAGAACCCTCAAAAGTTGATTTACCTGTAAAAACATGACAGAATAACAGGCCTATAAAGCTGCATCTTAATGATGTTGACTACTAAGGAAACTACTTTACGTACTCCTTGTATGTCTTTTATGTACCCTTTCATTACATATTCATATAGGATGATACCACACTGTCAAATTGCAAAATATTTGACTGCAATCATTTAACATAATAATAACATACCAGCTTTTCGGGACCTGGAGGTTTGTTAGGTCTATCTTTGTAATGTGTTGATGCTGGCCACTGTTTCAGCATCACAAGAGCTGGATCTTCGCTGTCGAGTTCCCCACATTCCTTATAATTTTGAATCATTCTTTCAACTCGCACCTCATTCATTGCTCTGCTCCATGATAATCCTTCGTTCTGCTTTTCACGAACCTTCCGATTAACATTGCAGAGAGTTAGGTCAACGGCTCTGTTTTATTAGCAATAATCGCAGCATTCTAGGCATTAAACACAAGCAATATTCCTGGAAATGACACTATCGCTTGCCTCTCTTGGAGGCGCTGTTAAACTGCCTCATGCTTCATTAATTATTTATTGGTAACAAACCGTATTAGGGCCAAAATTACTCATACTTGTTCAAAACACGCTCTTTAGTATCCTTCAACAAAATATTTCAACCAACCGAAATAAATTGAAGTATTGATGCGAATTGAACAATCGAAGCGGTTGCTAAAATAAAATTACGGATAGTGAGTTACTACAATTACTTATTGTAGTAACTTGGTATGTAAAGAAACTGACCAACGAAAAATCAAAATAAAGGGAAAAATAGACACAAAGTTTAACGTTGTACGAGATCCGGTAACAAATGGATGGTTAAAGACAACGTAAAACGAAAGAGGAAAACGATCCGGCGCAATCAAAAGATCAGCTGAATGAATAAAATTTACGGTAAAGAACTCATACGAATAACAAAAACAAAGGAAAATTCTGTAAACAAAAAGGGAACAATATATCGATGAAAGCAGTGTTGGTAAAAACAACAGAACTCAATTTATGAGAACGCGACAAAAGGAAAAATACCAATTCCTAACGAATAACGTTAAATAATTTTGGCCGCAACGAACCACTTAACGATGCACATAATATCTATCCACCACTTGGAAACTTTTGACTAATGAAGGCCGCTCTTCACCTAAATCCAGAAGTCTCTTGATGTAGTGAATTCAACATCCAGCAGATCGTCGTGCTTATCACGTTCAGTTTGAGGACCTTGATATTCAAGTCTATTGCCATCGTCACCAAGCTGTAACAACTTTTCTTTTCCCATTTCTAAACAATTCATCTTCATCTAGCACATCTCGAGGATGTGTTCGTCACAATGCTATATTTTTGCAGCAAAAATCTGACGGATAATTTATCCCTCGAGCCTTATAGCAAGCTGCGCGAGCAAGCTTCTCGGCAACGTCGGGGAATTGTACGGGCTGACGCCGTTCAGTAAGTGCATAAAGAAACTGGGAGCGGAGCCATTGGCGAACACGTCCGCTTGCTAATACAGTGTATGTGTGTTTTGACAAGGGTATCCCCGTATCCAATTTCGGTGTCCCCTCTGGGGATATTCCAGAACGCTAACAGTGAACTAAACAGGAGACTGGGGCAAGTAGTAGGGCGTCTAATGTTGACTAATTGTGGACTTGTAAACTACCTTTTGAAATCAGAGAAATTACTTTCTTTAATTAAATAACTCCAGAAATGTCCGTCAGGATGGTACCTAAAGCAGGAGAACTATAAAAAGTCCTTTGAAGCGTTGAGAAAAAGAGCTATGAATCAGAAGAAATGGTTCAGTAGCTTCGCTCGTAAGAGTTATACCATATCACGAGTCAAGTTCGAATCCGAGTCATGTTAGAGTCACAAGTCAAGTTCGAGTCAAATCAAATTGTTTTCTTCTTTCCTGCCTTGATTTTTTTTTCCCGCTGTAATTGTTGTTTTTGTTTTGATTTTAATGAATTCTACATCCAGAAGATTCCCGCGGGTCACGCGGGGTCACTCAAAATACTCTGACAGCGCCCAAAACTCTGCATCTCAGGACTTAAAAAAATTACTGTCGCTGCCTTGTTAATATTTTGATAACACAGGATTTTGTAAATTCAAGACTTTACTCCAACCCTCTCTCGATCATCAGAACAATCTTTCCCTAGAGACCCAATGGCAAATAATTGGGCGAGAGCGAAATAATACTTTGAGGCGGGTGTTTACTTGATGGGTGTCACACCGCAACCGCTCTTTAATTATTCTCTCGCCCGCCTATTCAAAGGTTAGGATTAGCCAACAAAATCAATAAACTCTCCAAAATAGTTCACTTCCCAGGTGCCCTAGTCTAAAGTGGCGAGGCCTTCTTTTTAAGCTGCCTATACATGGCGTGGATAAAATTCCTCAAGGGTTGCCATTTTTCAGACATATTTCACATTCATCACACACGCAATTTTCACGCATTTGCTTCTAATAAATATTGCGGCCACTGAAAGTTTAAAATTTCTTTTCGGCGACAGGATCTGATGTCAGTGCAGATATTGATAGGCTGGTCTCCGTTTTTTCATCTCCTTCTCACTCCCTTTCCCACGTTCTCTCGAAGCTTTCCAAACTTCTTGTTGCTGATTACGCAAATCACATTCGGCTGCTTTTAAGGTCTCAAAACATAGTTCATTTACACCTTTTTTAGAGTTTCCGGCTGTAACTCGTTGATACTCTGATGCCAAGCCTAGAAGACGAAAATGAAATCCGTTATTGTCCTGAACACCGAGAGCGAAGGTAGTGAAGCTCATACACTGAAGAACTATTTACGGGGAAAGATGCTTACGTTAGCAGATTTGAGAGGTATCATTGATTTCTTAGCTGAGGACTTGGATTTTGAAAAGCAATTTCACCGTAGTGACTGCGTCCTATTGATTGGTTCACACCAAGCCTCGTCCCTCATTCAAAACAAGCAGCAAGAAACCGAAGGTGACTACATCACTTTTGATGGAAAGTTCATACATGAGCAGCTCACAAAAAACAAAGAGCTTGTTAGGGACAAACTCGTTATGGTTTTCTTGACGGAAAGAAACGAGAGTGATTGAATCCCAAATGGCTTAGATCAGAAAAGAATATTTGATCTGCATCACGAAAAAATTCACAAAGGAAATCCCGCCCTAACCCACCTTGAATATACCATAAGACGAGTACTGGGAGAGACAATGGTGGACTGGTGAAGAGACATAGTTTCGTCCTCTCACGGCAGAAGGCAGTTACCACTTATGCTTGTTGAGTTGGAACACTTGTTAAAAGTAATAGAAACTGCGAAGGAAAGTGTTTTGATAGTTCGATTGAGTTAGAGATAAATTAAGTGGTTCATTTTAGTCGACGAAATAGCATATCATGATTGAATTTATTTGTGATGAGAAATGTTCCTCAGTAAAAGCACCTATGAATGAAATGACATTTGTTTATTTAATAAAAAGAACAAGTTAATCTGAAAGTATTTAGTAAGTGATTATTATAACAAGTAAAACAAATTTATTGTCGTCGTGTGTTCTGATTGGATTGATATACAAAATAGCTTGCGATAATTTCATGCCAGAGAAATGTTAACTCATTCAAACATAATTAGTATGCACCAAGTAATTTAGTAAGTAAAGCATACCATTCTGGTTGTGTGTGATAAGCAGTTCCTTGCACTCCACGACTATTGGAAGAAGGATGCAAGAGAATATGAGTGTGGAGGAAAAAAAATTAAATTGTTAAGAAAATGTTACCTCTTGCTCTTTTTTGTTCGTTTAGTTTTGTTTTTGTTTTGTTTCTGCGACTAGTGTGCCACTTTTTGTTCGTACCACATTTTTGACAACATCTCGTGATCCACTACTGAGAAAACACGATGCCATGGAATCTATTTGTTAATTCTTTAATGGCTTCTACCGTGTTAGCTTAATAGCTCTACATAGTTTCTGCCGACAAATATATGCAGGATACATATATAGACGCATTAGTGAGAGAAGACTGCATTTCATCGGAACGACATGATGGTCTCAATGGGGTGGTGATTTTCACGGCTAACGTCTATGATTTTGGCCAATTTACGGCTAACGAATAATATCTTTCTACTGTTGTCACAAGCAATTTTTTTTGACGGTTATCTTACTTTGCGTCTAACGGTTAAAATTTGTCAATTTTTACGCCTATCGGCTAAATTATTTTGGCTGTTTTGCCCCTAACGGTTAACCCCATTGAGACCCTCTTAATAAGGACTGACAGAGCAGATATACAGGAATTGCTCGTGGTAGGAGTTTTGCTTCCTCTTATTAGTGATAGTGAAGGCGATGCACACCCACAAACCCCTGAACAAAATAGCATATGTAACTCGTGATGCAAATGACAATTCGTAGCGGCAGTTTAAGTAAGTAAACGCCACAAAGGAAGTCCTTATCCACTTATCTTTTGTAAAGAAAGGAAGTCTTAAATGATCGGGAGCAGGCAAGTGTTCTTAAGACAAATTTCACTCATTTCACGACATTTAAATAGCAGGAGGTACGAAACAATTGCCTATTAAAAGCAAAATGATAGGGATGACACAGAATCCGTCCAAAATTGGTAATTGCCGGATTTTGGATTGTATCCGGCCAGGAGGCTTTATACTATATTTAAATTACCATGTCAAGTAATGACTACGATGGCTCCCGCACATTTCTGGCAAAGATCATGTTCGACAACACGCGAGCCAGCCAAACACACTAAACATCGCCCAATACAGTTAAATTATGTTCTGACGGTGCAATTTGCAACAGTTATTCTTTATTTAATTATATACCATGAAGGTTATTGTAATCACCCTAAGTGAAGCACTTACCACCGCTGTTACTTTACTTCAACTCTTCCATTTAAAACCGTTCTTTACGGCTGAATGACTGGTTAATGAAAAAACCGGAAAAAATTAGTCTATGGAATTAGATCCTCTATAAGATAAAACAATTTCCCATCATTTCCTCTTGATCCTCTTCAAGTTGCATACGCTCTTTTTTATTATTATTATTATTTATTTTTTTTTTTTTATAAGAACCCCTTTTATGAGAACTTTCAGGCTGAAAAAAACTAAAATTTTAAGAACATAATTGTAACATCCCCAAGCTGAGAGTCAGATAGGAACGACTTCATTTTGCCCATTTTTTTGCGTGAGAAGAATAAATAAAGGTAAAAGAAATATGGGCTTGTGGTCTTCCGTGAGGACAACTAACTAAAATAATTAGAGACATTTCTGAGATTAGCTAATTGAGATATTACAACACACAACTTTAAGAACATATTAGGAACGTTTTCAGACTCAATCGCAGTTTAAATAAGAACGGTCAGCCTCAACCCCATAAAAAAATAGTGTATCTGTGGACAGTAAATAGCTCAGAGGTATGTTATTAAATTTCTGTTTTGATAAAGTAAACAGTACGTATTTCTATATGCGCGATTTCCAGCGATTCACTTCATTACATTTAAATTTGTTTTTCTACTGAGTCGTGTTCAAGGGTTTTGAACACGTACGACTAAATACTTAAAAGACAGATTTTCCTAGCATGCAGGAACAATATCTGCTCTTAATCACCCTCCCCTCTCGGGTTATAGAGTTTCAAAAGAATCTGCTCATTTAATTAGTCAAAACGTATTTAGAGGGAGTTTACTTGCCGTGTAAATGAAGTCACATAAGTGGGCCTGCCAGGTTCAGAGGATATTTAAAGAAAAAAGGGTGAAAATCAAAAATTAGCCCTTGATGATTGAAAAAGCCGCTAGCCTCTCTAAATTACTCATGGTAATGGCTATGATGTTTTAGAAGTAACTTAAAGTGTTTGACAGAATAAATATCAAAGAGCATTGCGTAATATGTGTGACAGAAGTGTTTTTCTCTTGAGGGTGATGATAAGTGCTGGTCAAGCCACGAACTCGACAAAAATATGAGGTCGTGTGCGCATTTTAAATGAGGAAATGCTTCTGAGGAAATCGTAAAGTCAATATTCTTGGGCAATGTAAGTTTTAACGGACATTCAAAGAGAGGTTGACGTTAAAAAGAAATATCTTTTATTGCAAATGCAGAAATCCAGGATAAAAGAGGAAACGATCGCTCCTTAACGGCAAAATGATGGCGACTGAAAAGTTAACAGTAACTGGCACATAACCAAAATCATTTGAAGAACTGATATGTTCCCCATCATTTGCAGATGGCTTAAAACAACACGCATCTTATCTTTCAACAGTCAACTTTCTCCTTTCCCTAACAGCATTTCTTGGGAATTCTCTTATCCTTGTTGCCCTTCATAAGGAATCTTTCCTTCATCCACCATCCAAACTCTTGTATCGCTGTCTGGCAACAACTGATCTTTTGATTGGACTTGCTACACAGCCACTCTATACCATTCATTGGATTTCTTTAGTTCGCGAAGATTGGGTTCTCTGCCGATTTGCTTTCGATACAGCCTTTATATTAGGCTATCAATTAGGTATAGTATCTTTGTTGACGTTGACGGCCATTGGCGTGGACAGACTTCTTGCGCTGTTGTTGGGGCTACGATACAGACAAACTGTAACTTTAAAGCGCATTTATATCATTGTAGCCACCTTTTGAGTTGTTTCTGGTGTCGGTGCCTTACTCTTCATTCTAGATTATCGTCTAACATTTTGGTATAGTTGTGCGGTCATAATATCATGTTTGATTATCTCATTCGCTTCCTACACGAAGATTTTCTATAGTCTTTGTCATCGTCGCATTCAAACGCAAGATCGTGTTCAACAGCAACCGAGGGCATTAAATGCACTGAACATCGCACGATACAAAAAGGCAGTGTACAGTGCACTGTGGGTGCAGTTAGCATTAGTTATTTGTTATGTCCCATATATTGTAGTGGCAATTTTAATAACTTCAAGTGAAACCTATCCGTCACAATTAATCGTCAGTTCGCGAATAGTGCTTGTTTTCGTCTTCTTTATTCGTCTTTAAACCCGTTTCTTTATTGCTGGAAGATTAGCGAAGTAAGGCAAGCAGTAATAGAAACAATTAGACAAGCACTTTGCTGTCCATGCAGTTGATTCCTCTTCTCTCTAAGTATATATTTTTCTGATATTTTCGAAGACAGTATGTAAAATTGTGGCTGTAAGTGGAGGAGGAACTGGTTTGTCCTGGGATGAGAAGAATCAAGGAAACTCAACTGAACTTGCAAGAGGTGCCACAGTAACGTCTCTCTTCTCTTTTGAAAAACTGAAGGACAGAAGACAAAAAACTGAAAACATTAATGATTCGTTTTATGGTGGTACCACATGAAATGGAAGAGCGATTCATACTTAAAAAAAATGTGTCCTCTATGGACACAAAAGAGAGCTTTCTTTTCCGTATCTTCATCGAATTCCAAGTTTTGAAGAGTTGTGACAATGGACCAGTTTACTTCTTTTTTTTTTTTTTTTGCAGCTCAACTATTGTCTTACGAGTTTTGTCACAACTCTAGTTTTAGGTTTCATTTCGCTATGTTATTTAAAGTAAATAACGCTAATTGATAAAATGAACGTGGATGTTTTTGTTGCTTTTAAAAGCTATGGAAGTGAGTGGGTGAAATAAATTTGGCCATTGGCGGCTTTTACAGGTTTCTCTTGTATGATCGGTCATCTTTTCCACAAATTCATTTACATTTTAAGGAGAAAAAACAAAAGATAATGAGAAATACAGTCAGTATTCAAGAAGATTCAGTATAAAGAAAAAAATTAATGCTCACCGCACAGTATGTTACCAAAATGTCGCAAATTGTGTGCGAATTATAATCAGTATTTTAATATCTATGACCTCCGAGCCATTACCATCCGTAAGTTTCATTTTTTTTCTCTTTGCCAAACTGTGTTTGAAAGCTTAACCGGAGGTTAGTAACCCAAAAACATGAAATTGTTATAAAATAGGGTAGATCAAGAAAAAGGGTTTTTATCGATGATATAATGACGAAAGAAATTTTTTCTTTCGAGCTGTCAAAGAACAGGTCTACAATTTTATTAATGTTTACACTCGAAACTAAATCCTCTCTTATTTGCAGTTGAATCGAATTTTACCGACTTATTTAAACAGCAATTGTTCAGTGATAAGCAGCAGCCTTTTTGAGGAGCTTAATTCAGAGAGATGGCCCCGACAAAGGTCCTCGAAAAAATATTTAAGCTTGAGGTGACCAAGTAACTCTGTAAGAATTGATATCACTCTTTGATGGTTAATGTCGTTTCCTGATACAATGTACAGTGAAAGTCACGAGGGGTCTTTGAAAGTATAAAAATGGAAAAGTGTCACAAGAATTGATAATTTTTAAAGAAGTATTTCCTATTATGAGCGATGACTAATGCAAGGCAAACTTTCCAGCTTAAATTACGCGCATTACAAATGTGCTAAATGCTATTGGGAACACTTGATAAAAATGGAAATAGGCAGGAACCGTTTTCCCAAACGACTGTTCGCTGTAATTGCAGTTAACTTCCAGAAAAATAATACAGAATGAAGGCAATAACAAATATAACAGGAGGAGAGAAGCTCACTATGACCTTTAAAGAACTGGTATTTTCCCCGGCGCTGGTGAGTGGATTACAGTGATACATACTTTAATTTTCAACAGCCAATTTTCTTCTTTCCCTCAAGCCATCTCTTAGGAATTCTCTCATCATTGTTGCTTTTAACAAGGAATCTTCCCTTCATCCGTCATCCAGACTCTTCTAGCTGATCTGTTAGCTTTTTTGTAGTCCATCCTTTTACAGCTAATTTTGATCATGAGGTGTTGAATCTCGGATATAACTTTACGATATACTTGCGACATCAGACTGGATGTCTGTGTCTTCCTTTCAAATGAAATCTCTCACGAGTGTTCTCTATGGATAAGTGAGTCTTAAGAAGTCAGTTTTAGAAGCATTAATACGAATAGGAACTACATGAGTATCTAACTCTAAGCATAGCTTGTCTGATTGTCTGCTTTACCATTCGTCAGAGTTCACTAATCCTCTAATAATTACTTGGCGGATTTAACGTCGAGTTAAAATAAAGTAAGGTCATTTCCATTCGCATAGTACTGGCTAAATGCGACTGATGATGAGCGATGATTATTGCTACCTGAACAAATGGTACAATACATATAAAGCAACTGATGCAAACTGTACCCACAGTACACTGTACACTGTCCTTCTGTATTGCACCATATTCAGTGTATTTGCTTGGCAAGGCTGCGGTTGAACATGATCTTGTACATTAGTGTGATGTTGAATGAAAACATGGAAAATCTTTGTGTGCGAGGCGATAGAGATTGTTATTTTGAGAGGTGGACCTGTACTGCCTCACCAAAAGGGTATTTGAGGATCTAAAACAAAGAATAAAGCAGGGACAAGAATAACAACTCAAAAGGCGGCTATAATGATATATGTGCGCTTCAAAGTTACAGTTTGTGTACTCTGCCCCAACTGCATTGCGGTAAGTCTGTCTACATTTATGACTGTCATCGCCAATAGAGACACTCCATATAATGCATAACTGTTCATGCGGGCCTTGAGATAAGTCCTTCGCGCCGCTGACCAAGAATTCAACGTTCGTGAACAAAAACATCCATAAATAGCTTAGAGAGTATGTGCAGCAAGACCAACCCACAGATGAGATGTTGTCGGACAAAGATATAAGAGTTTAGACTGCGAATGGAGGGAAAATTCCTAGTGAAATAGATTGATTGTTGTCGTAATCCACCTGAACAAGCGGCATAACAGTTCTTCAAATTGTTTAGTTCGCATTCCAAGTCTGTGTCCGTGGAGTATACGAGTCGTTTCATTTACTCCGGCAAAATGTTCCGATCGTGATTTGAATAAATACAACTGCTATTCAAGATCAATGCATGCATCGCCATCGAACTCTACACTCTTCTCATATTCAATAACATTTAGCTTTTTCTCGAAAAGCCACGAAGAGATTACAACTATAAACATGAAATCATGAACAACTCGAATGATCTAGCCTTAAGGACAGCAAAGTGCTTGTCTGATTGTCTGCTTCACTGCTTGTCTAATTTCACTAACCTTCCAGCCACAGAGAAACGGATTTAACGTGGAGTTTAAGCAAACTAAGGTACTTACCACTCCCCGCACGATCACGAAGTGTGATGAATATGTTTTACTATTTCTGATCACAATTTCCACCATATATACCGTATGGCAAATAAAGAACGAGTGAGGCTAAATAATAAAGTTCAATGTATTTCTTTGGCTCGGATGTTTTTGAACATGATCTTGTACTTGAGCGTGACGATGACGAAAATTTCGTATACGGAGTGATTTAGATTACTCGGCAAGATGGAACACCTTTGCGGCTACATCATGAGGTTATACGGTGATCTAAACTGTGTAATAACCGACACTATATGAAATCCAAAATAGAGCTACAATGATGTACGTGCGTTTTAGAGTTACATCTTGCCTGTATCTTTGACTTAACAACAGAGCGAAAAGTCTGTCCACGCCCATGGCCGCCAACGTCAACAAAGATACCCCGCGTAAAGAGTAGCTTGGTATCGACGCCAGTGTCCGTAAACAACAGACATCCAATAAGTAGCATGGACACGCTGAGTAACAAGATCAATCAAAAGATCAGTTGCTGCCGGACAACGATAAAAGAGTTTGGAAGGCGGATGAAGGGAAGACTCCTTGTGAAGGGCAACAGAGAAAAAAAGAATTCCCAAGATGGTTTGTAGGCGTGTCTTACTTTCATTACCAAACAATAATAACATACATCAATAAGCACGCAATTCCGCAAAATTTAAATCTCTTTTTACCGTGAAAGGTTGTCGAGCACATTTAGCGCAGGAAATTTTAATCTAAACACCACAAACGATTCAATAGCCCCTTTCAGTAGGGTAATGTTCTTGCAAATTGTTGGTCAATTTAGAGGGCCGTGTTACACCGTACGGCACGCTTAAAGTTTGTTTGAATTTAAATCCGCCCTCTAGTTAACCCTTTGACTCCCAAGATCTGATTGTGAATTCTCTCCTCTAGCTGCTACACACTTCCTTCTAAATTAGTTCGGAGAATTTGATGTTAAATCAAGAAAAGCAACTTCCATGCGATAAGCTTAAGTACTCTTATTAACTGTTTGCCAGATAGTGTATGGATATTATTATAATGTTTGACACAGTACACACATAGCGCCATGCTCAATTCTTTATTATGTAACAACGCCACAGCCCACGTGCAACATAATGTATGCTAATTATGCTAGCTTAAACATGACAATTATAGGGAGAAGTTACATGTTAATCACTTCTGGGATTTAAAGGGTTAAACCCGGAGGTAAAGTAAATGTCTCATCAGCCTCGTTTTCTTCACGGTTTTTTTTTTCGTTTTCGAATTGAGTGTTGAATAAATTAGCTCTGTTAAGTGGTGCTTTGTAAATTTCTTCTCTTGGCTTCTCTGTTTAATTGTTCCATTCCTGATAAGCCTTCCACTCCATCGCAAACTATTGGTGAAAAGAAAAAGAAGACGTTCCCTGCAGTGCGAACAATTTTTCCTTCCTTTGTGTTATTAAAAAACAATAGACAAGAACTTATTTTCACTCGTAACGCCTTTTGGTTGATTCAAAACAGGAAAGTTTTTCTCTTCTAGCGTTACCCGGCCTCTTTTCATTGGCCACCTAACCATCGAATAATTCGCTCCTTGTTTTGCAGGCCATTTTTCGCCAAATGGAGGCAAGAGTCGAGGAACAAGTCAATGAAATCTCTCAGCGGAGTTCCCAATATGCGTAACGCGGCTGCAAAAGTAACGAAATGCGCATTCTAGTCGCATTCTATCCATGTTTGTTTCCATCGCGGACAGCAAATAATCTTAACTTGAAAAAATGAATTGTTTTTCTTTTCACTCATCCCAGTATTGATTTCTTCGATGAATAAATTAAAAAAAAAAAAAAACTGTGTAGCCTACCGGAAATAACACACAGAAAAATTGTTTGATGGTTTGTAAACGGTACTTTAGAGTTGCTTCAATAAAGTACTTGTTGTTGTTATTATTTTCTTAACTAATTTTCCTGTTAACGCGGTTAGTGAAACAATATTGTAATGAACTTGGACTCGTCGTTTTTCCTTTGAGTTATCAATAGTCCACTGCGTTCTTCGTGTTTGTTCAGATTCTCACCATAACAAGGGCCTTGTGACAAGCAAGAATAGGATAGCACTCGATATTTTAGTAATAGCCAACATGTCTAACAACTGGTCACCCTCTTTCAGGTCTCATCTGTTTTACTATCTTTCTCATCATATCCCTGAGAAAAAGAGTCGCAAAGAAAAAAATTATTGAGACATACCACAGGGAGATAAGGCAGCCTAAATGGATGATTGGATGCAAAGATAAGTACATGGGCGGAGCAAATTTAATTGCATGAATTATTCCCACTTGATCGCATTAAGCTTTTCTTCCACTGATTCCCAAGGATTGCGGTCTTCACTAAATTCAAGAAGCTCTGCAAGTTAAATGAGGACAGATAATATTCAGTTTTGTAATAATCTGAATCGAGAGTAACCGGTGTTTTTATTCTTTTCTAAGAATTTTACGCGTTCCTAGATGCTCGAGTTTCCATTTTATAACAAATTTAACACACGACTGATAAAATTACAATTACTGAACTATTGCCATGCTACATAGCATTGTAATGAACACTTAGACAAAAAAGGCTCATCCTCAAGCCTTGTTCCAGCCCATCAATACTTATAATTGTAAAATTCAAACAGGCTTAAATTACTTCAAACCTTCCGCCAGTTTGTTTTCACTGATCCAGTCGCCCTCTTTGTAATACTTCACGCGTAAATTCTGCAAAGAAGAGAAGTGAATTTTGGCAAAAAGAAAAGTTAAATAAAAAAGTTAATAGGGAATCAAATCTCTCAAGAATATATTACTTGAAGAGAGACTATACGTTTTGAACTGATTGAATATCATTCGCATAATTGAGCATCCATTACTGAAAGTTCTCGCTCTTGCAGGCTAAGTCGTGATTGGTTTTAGTTTTGAATTTGATTGGTTGAAAGAGTGGTGCGAGTTTTCTAGACCAATCACAGAGCAAAATAAAGCATAAACAAAGCGATAATGGTTACTTTCGACATTTACAAGACAAGTGTTTCTATGGCACGATATTTCGTCGATAACTCGCGATTTTCGTGATAATCGGCTCACAGTTTTGAATGCTGACTATAGAAAGCTGTTCAAGGATGGAGATTGGGGAGGAGTTTCTGCTTGCTCCCTCTCTGTACTTCATAACTTGTCTGGAACCATCCCCAGATAAGGGTAACTATTGTTAAAGTTTGCGTGGAAGCTTTTACTGCTGATAAAATATCATTAACTTCTTTTTTCTAGGGTGGCGACGAAATCCGCGGTACGCGTTTGGCCAGAGAAACGGAGATCGCTCACATGACGGAACTCCTGTATCCAGCATCAATTTCGTACGCGTTTAAAATTGATGATCTAGCAGGGTTGGATACCAAACTCTGACAGTATACTACATATAAATTTTATTAAGATAAATTGTTGTAAAACGGGTTTTTTCCCACAGTAGAGTAATTCCCATGAGATCTTTATCGCCTGACAGCTTATGAGAGCAAAGCCGGAATCGAAAATCAAGCACATAATTCTCAGGAAAATAACGATATTCTCTCAGACACGTTTCTTCATCTTACAATCTGTTCATAGGCTATTCAGAATGTTGGCGCTTAACGGAGAAGGATCTATCAAAACTCTCCACTTTTCACACCAAAAGCCTTCGGCGTACTTTACGCATCTTTTGGCCTAATGTCACTTCCAACAAAGATCTTTTTGAACGGTGTGGAACCGAATCAATGGCTACCATCCTGATGAGGAGACGCTGGAGGTGGATTGGCCATGTCGCCCGCCAAGAAGCTTCCATTGCAAAAACTGCTATGCATTGGACGCCAGAAGGGAAACGCAAGCGGGGTCGCCCCAAGATCACATGGCGACGGACATTTGAGAAGGAAATGAAGGAGATGGGGAAGACCTGGGAGGGCATCAAGTTCATGGCATGGGATCGCCAGATGTGGAGGGAACACGTTGCTGCCCTACATGCCTGTTAGGCGTATAGGGCATGAAGAAGAATCAATCTCGGATTGAGCTCTTTAAAATTGAAACTATGAAATGAGAGTTGACTAAGTATGTCGCTGTTGACGAGTGGACCAATAGTGTTGGCGAGATGACATGTCGGAGAAGTGACCTGGTACAGAATACAACTACCAGCGTTGTGATAGAGAGTTGGTTTTTTTGGAACCTCGCTGATTTCTACTCCACCCAAACCTCTCTCCTGTTTTCTACCCATTTCAAACCTCCTGTAGCGTTGCAGTTGTGTCTTCCGTTGTAGCTATGTCCTCACACCTAATAAGCAACAGAATGCGGTTTTATTTTTTCCAATCAAAGTGCGTTGTGATCGTGTTTTCTGCGTTTCACTTCCCATCTAGTGGAGAGAAGCAATGCAAAAGTGTATGAAGATCGTAAAGATTTCCTCGCTCGAAGTTTGACTATTTCAAAGGGAGTAAATTCTATAAAATTGACCCTTTAAGTGGAATATATCTTACGGACTTACCGTAGCCATCTTTACACCGACTTTCAATTTGATCAGTGAACTCTAGAAAAACGGGGTAAATTCTATGAAGTTCACCCTTTAAGTGGAATATATCCTACTGACTTGCCATAGCCATCTTTACATCTATTTTCCATTTGATCAGTGAACTCTAAAAAAACGGGGTGAATTCTGTGAAATTCATCCTTTAAGTGGAATATATCCTAGTGACTTACCGTAGCCATCTTTACTCCGATTTTCGACTTGATCCTTGTGTGAATTTGTCATAAACGGGGTAAATTATGACAAATCCACCCACAAGTGCAATATATCCTTCAATGATTTAGAAACTGTACTAAAAGAGAGATGTGTTTAGGTGATGGGATGGAAAACGAGCATCAGGGGATAGTGTATATTCGTGAACGGCTGCCGTACTGGCTTTCATGTGATGTACGTGCTCATAAGTTTCACGTGAAGAATTTGGTTTTCAAAGATCATTGTCTTTCAGATCACTGAGCTTGAAGCGCTCTGTGGAACAACAACAGAGCGCTGATCTGTGACAGCATCAAATATGCGGCTAGGTGTAACAGCTAAAATCAGCGGAACCGCAATAAAATCACAATCTACTACTTTACCCTTTTTAACAGAGGGCTCGGTGCGATACAGCAAAAACCCACAGTATTCCAAATAAATAACCGATGGCCAAACTTCTGTGACTGAAGGAAGACTTTGTGACGCAGACAAATAATCACAACTTTGACCTCTCAGTCGATCTCACCTCTGGTAGATCAGGTAGAAGCGTCAAAAAAATATTTATTTTGCGTCGACGAATCATAATCTATGATCTTCAACTATTAAAGAAAATAAATGATATGACACTCCATTGAGCTTTTGTCTCAGCTTGTGGGTAAAATGTTGTCATTGGAGTCGCAAGTCGAGCAGTGAAGACTGTAAATAGAGCAAGACTGCAGGGAAGTAATTTGTGGGAGAGAGAGGCCAATGATCTGGTTAGTAATGACCATGCAGATAGCAAATTTTCCTGAAATCAGCAGGAACTTGTTCATCCGTTGTTACTGGAAAATACTGGTCAAATTTTCCACTTATCCCGACCCCCCTTGAATGAGTACTTTTGCTTAAAGACAGAACTACAACGGAGTCTCTTAACCAGTCCCAAGCCGCGTGTTGCTCGATAGATCACAAGATATGATTGGCCACTGTATCACATTACGTCAGAGGACATATCTATAATAAGGGGGCATAAGTACAACGGTACAACCGCCCTTCTATTTTCAACCCGACCCAAACCTCCCTCTTGTTTTCTACCCGACCCAAATTTCGACGCGACCTAAACCTCACTCCTGTTTTCTACCCGACCCAAACCTTCCTGAAACAGACCAACAAAAAAAGGAAAACAAACAAGCAGACACGCCAACCAAAAAGAAAAATATACGATCCTAACTCAGGGCTTCAAACAACCGCCAATAAGACAATTAAACAGGAAAAACTGTTACGAACGACAGATGAGTAAATAGACTTGGTTAGATGGTAAATTTTTATGGCAATATATATATATTTTTTAATTTTCTTTGCAGGCGGGATAGAAGCAGGACTTGTATTGTCTGCAGTCATTTCTCTTTTGATGTTGCTCCACTTCATGAAATGCCATCGGTGAATTTTCATCATAATTTGGAGACGCTGAAGCTTCTCCTGAGTCAGTCATCGTGTTCTCAATCTGTTTTATTGAGGAAGATGAAATTACAAATATATATATTGATTTTTTTTTTCAATTAATATCCTTGCAAGCACTTTTGTTTGATGGTCCTTTTCATTTTTTCTTCCCTATTGTTGTAGTTTTTTTATTATTTCTTGACTCTATTTTATACTGTTTATTAAAATAAATTATTCCGTGGCAACTATGCACCCTTGCAAAATGGAGTTGTTGTTGTTGTTAACGATTTCTGAACCAACGCGCTGACGTCCAATGTTTTAAAATTTATTTCGGAGAACACGTGCTTAGTTGTTTCCAAAGCTTCAGTGGTACGTACTGTGGTTAACTAACGGATAATAGGAAGTTTAAGAAACGACGACAGCGGTTGGTTAAAAAATGAACTTCTATTTTACCTACGAATCTCACGATACTCAAAAGTCATGTAATTTCTTTCTCCCTGTCAAAATATCTCGAAACTGAATATGGAAAACAGTTGTTACTAAGAAAGCATGTTTTTCATGTTAAGTATGTTAAACTTAAGGTCGGTTTATTACGTTACATAGGAAAAGCTTTTTTAGGTTGAGAAGGCGACTTTTCGTTTACATACCAGTCCTTACATTTCGCCCACTGCACAGAGTAAACACGTTTGCATATTAATGGTGGCTGTTTGGAAACTTGAGCTGCCTTTGCCCAAACTGGGTATGAACTTTCCGAATTTAGTTACAAAACGACGCTTGGTACGAAGGGACTGGATACCATATTTTAAATGAAATTGTGATCATGGTAAAGAAAATAATAACGATGATGATAATGATAATTAACAATGATAATACTTCTCATGATATAAAGGATGATGAAGATACAGATAACCGTTATGATTCGATTTAGCGCCCTCACTCCATTAAGAGTCCCGTCCGGCTTGTGAGCGCCCCCTCGATTCTGTTTTTTTAATAATCGCCAGCGCACCTTCATTACAACAAGCACCCCTATACCGAAAACACACAGTGTTAGAATGTGCGGACATTGAGATCAACCGTAGCTCATCTTTCTTCAACTTTTCACTTAACCCCTTAACCCCTAAGAGTGACTAACATCTAATTTCTCTTCAGAATATCCCCTTGAATCAAACATTAAGGTCATGAAGATAAAGGAAATGATAACCGATTAAAGAAGCTGTCGGCATCTTAGGAAATGTATAGAGAACAGTATGGCGAATATGCATTTTGATGTTAGGATGTAAGGGGTTATAGCCTCTTTACAATAACGGTGGTCTTCCTCTCAAGTCCAAGCGAGTTCATAGATCCTTCAAACGAATGATTTTGTCAATAAATTTTGCAATGATTGCTTGGCTAGTCGTTGTAGTCAGGATGGATCCTGGAACAACAAATCCATTTCCCAGTCTACTTGATGCTTTTCAAATAAACATCAAAGCCGTGTTCCTTACATTTTGCTGTTCCTCAAAAGCAAAAACAAAAAAAAATGAGCCCTGTCCCTAACAAGCGCCCTGTTTCGAGTAAGCTCCCTTTCTTGAAGTACCAAAAGTAAGTAAGCGCTTCGGCCCTAAATCGAACCATTGCGGCATGACGATGATGACAATGATAGCACTAGTATTTAAGATACTAATAATGATGATGATGATGACAATAGTAGTGATCGGGAAAATGATAACCATAAAGATGATAAGGATAACACAAGTAAACGACAGAAATAGGAAGATTTTCAAGAACTCTAGACCTGGAAAAATTGTGTGAGTCCTTGGTTGGACCATAAGGCTTCTGTTTACGGTTTAGTATACAAATTTATAACGAAATGGAATTCGTTGACGAATCAAGCCATCTACAAAGCTTGTCATGTGACAAGCGTACCGTATGTTGCTAGAATAATTACCTCCAATGTCTTGTGCAATAGTGTGTCATTAAGATTTTGTTGTTGCCTTTTTTTTCTTTTTATCCCTGCTAGGGGAGGAGCCTCCGATTTTCTGGATATCAGATAGCGTACACATTAATTGGTATTAGAAAATGAATTTGATGTCATACAGTATCTTAAATGCAAATCTTCTGTTTGTTCCTTTGTTCATTTGAATGATCGACATCAGTATCTGAGCAATTGCCGCCTGCCCCTTCCCCAATCCAACCCAAAAACAGTCAACTGATAACATTTTTTCTTCAGTGACTTTGATTCTCCTACAGAGTTGTCGCGTTTGAGTGAATGTTTACCGTAGATTCATGAAACGACACCTTTATGTTGTTGCCAAAACTTGAATTTGAAGAGATTCAGATTGTTTATGATTTAACCATAGTTGAGAAGCAGCGCAGTCGTTAAAGGGAAGTAATAGTATTTCATGAACCTTCAAATTTTAAGTCATTGTTGATACTACAAGGTGGGCTCGTAATTTCGCAATGCTCTTGGTACAAATGTGATCTCATCATGAAGCTCTTTGATGTTTTGTCTTCGTTTCTTTTCTAGGTTTTGGCACCCTGACAATTTTTCTGTCAACTGTGGCTGTTGCTCTGGCAATCGTTTTATTATTATATACCACAGTATAATACAGTTTGTATCTGGGTATTGTTGTAATTGTTTTTGTTTTTTTTGTATTTTAAATTTCTTTGAGTCAAAATGTTACTCCCTTAATGAAAGCTACTTTAAGTTATGGGCTAAACTTTATTAAACACGTAGATTGTGGTAGAGAAGTGAGCAAGAAAGCACACAAAGTACTTATTGAAAAACAATTTAAAATTGTGGATTTCTATTGGTGGCTTCGGAAATGGAAATTATATCATCTGGCAAACATGGAGAGGCAAATGGTAACATTTGCAATTTAAGATGAGATTTTTTGTAGATCTATTTCTCTGTAAACGATAATGGATTCTAAATATTGATTAATTTTCTTTGGTACATTTGAATTTCATGGTTTTTTTTAAGATAATATATCAGGTATTGGAAAGTAATATATACAGAAGAGCAAGCAGTTTACGTTAGGCTAAAAGCCAAGTATATAGGAAGGGAAAAAAAGAGAAAAATAATAAATATATATTGCGGTTTGCCTAGGCGTTTTAAGCGGAAGTTTTGGTTTATTTCCTTTTTTTTGCTTTTTTTTTTTTGTTTTTGTTGGTGTTTTTTTTTTGTTTTTTTTTTGTTGTTGTTTTTTTTCCCTTTAACTATTATGAAAGTAAGAAAAGCACGATACCCAATAATGTTGTGAATTAATGAAGTCCATGATTAGAGGAAAGACTTGGGAAGGAAGGTGTGGGTTTGGAACTAAGGAGCAAAGAACCAGCGGCGAGAAAGAATACGTAGTTGACAGACAGCTGTGAGCATTAATTACACGAGTGTTTTGGCGAAGGCCGATTTCTTTCACACGTGCGAATATATATATATACAATTAGCGAACTCTAACATCGTGAAGACCTCTGATATTTCTCGGAAAAAAACTTAGCAGAAGTGGAAAGGGAGGTGGAAGTGAAAGATTGGATTGGTGGGACTACCGGCGAAACCGGATTTCATTCCATTTTGTTTCCTCGTTTTTATCCGCGCGGGGATCCCGGTCCAATTCCCGTTGGCTCCTTGGTACAAATCTCTTCACCGGCATCCCGAGAGTGATCCCGATACGTGTCCCGTGGGAATCTCGGCGGGAACTTGCGAAAATACCGACGTAAACTCCAGAGAATAAGGACATCAAGGAACTCGTCTTTTTTGTCCAAAAACCAACCATTTCATTCTTTTACAAATTTACGAAGACGGTACAATCGAGCAACCGTTTTTAACCCGTAACTGAGTGTCATCACCATTTAATACAGGTTAACAACAAAAGACAAGAAAACAATATTTTAAACCATAATTCATCATTTTAATGTTTAGCTTATTTTAAAAATCGCTCAAAAATTTATCGAATAACTACGGAATATGGAATAAATTCTACTTCAGAGAGAATTCGTCGTTTTATTCAAGTGGTTCGGCCCTAAGTAACCGTGCCATACAACCCGAATAGGCCGATGGGACTCAGTCAAGGATGACCACAACCGCTTACTAGAGACCACCGTCGAAAAGCGGTGAACATGACAGTGCATAGGAGGAAAAAAATTGGGAATTTTTCAACCGACCGCTTAATACAGGTTCGACTATTAATTCCGAATTAGCTAATGAGCCCATGCAAAGAGCTCTATTCGCCTGTTCACCTATTCACCCAGTCGAGGGTCTCCATGGGGTTAACTGTTAGCCGTATATCGGTCAAAAACTAGTTGTTAGGCGTAAATATTGACAAATCTGAATCCTTAGTTCTAGAAAAAATTAACCTTAGAAATATTTCCTTCCTACAATGTGTTATTTTGTGTTAGTCTGGGTTAACCGCAGCAAAAACATGGCCACAATTTTAACTGTTAGCCGTAAAAAGTTCTCCTTGGTCGGCCCTCCTCAGTTTTACGAAAATTTCGGCTTTTTTAACAGGCTGTTTTAGTTAAGTTTGCAGTCGTGAAAAATAAATTCATTAATATTTTCCACACTGACCTAGGGTACCTCCCATTATGAGGACGCTTTCTATAAACAGAATAACGCACCATCTCCCAAAGTGAAAGGTAATTTCTTTTTTCTTGCCTCTTCAACAATATATGACTAAATATCATGTCGCTCTCCATGCTAAAAAAAACGCGTCGCGTGACATCCTAAGGAACGGCTGCCAATGAAACTGGCAGATATAAAATCTGAAAATATCGAAGTTTATATCTCATTTATTAACTCTATCCAAGGAAATAGAAAGAGGTTGAGCGAATAAGACATAGGTGCACTCACTACTCCAAACGACAAGGTCTGAAAAAACATCATATCTGTCACATAACGTGCTAAAGAAGTGCGTCGCGTGACATCCTAAGAAACGGTTGCTAATGATCAATATTAGCAGTTATACAGTCAGAAAATATCGAAGTTTATCTCTCATTCAATAAACCTATTGAAAGAAATGGGCAAATGTTATCAAGCGAGCAAGACATAGGCGCGCTCACTACTTCAAACTACAAGAAATATGTTATGCAGGTTGACGTAGAAATTTTCTTCCCTTTGTTATGGATTTCCTCTTCCATTCTAACAAAATATCAACCGACTTGTTTCATTGTTTCACATTCAAATGTTAGTTTATTGTACTTAGATAATAGGTAAACAATTTAATCGAAGAAACTAAACAAAATCATTTGGCTCCAATTTTCTAGCTCGTTCTGAGCTTTCTTCAATGCTTTGTAGGCCAGTAACTAAAATTAAAATAACACTTCTCGTTTTGCCTTTGGACGATTAGTTTAAACATTATACTTAAAATGCATCGTTCTGCTTGTAAAAAATTAACACAATTTATCGCCTTCAAAATTAAAGGAGAAATCTCAGAAAATCAACTAATGAGAAGACTAAATCCTGGCCATTACGGCCAAAACCTGTCATTTTAAGTCCAGATAAACCTAATTCTGATCGGCAGAAACTAACTTTAAGTACCAATGATTGGGGTACAAATCCTCGAAAAGTTAATCACAATTTCCATGTGACATAAACTAAGATAACTGAGCAATCGGAAAAACTGATTATTGTCCAATTTCCATGGAAATTCTCCATGCACGCACATGGCTGTAACAGCTTTGCATCACTCATTAGACTAAAACCGATCGAGAAAAATTTTGTAAGAGAACCGAGGAAAACGTTTTCAAGAGCTTTCAACTTCCACGTAAACGTAACGCCTTAATCCTCTTAGAAGTTAATACTTAGATTAAAAATAACTTTTTACGTAGCTAGTCATGATGATTTCAAGACATGAAAAAAACAATAGTTTCAGCAGGATATCAAAGACGAAGCTCGTAAAAGCAGTTCAGACAAGCAAAAAGTCAACTTTTGAATCAAAGGAAATCCGTTCTCTTGTTAAACTTGACTTTGGCCGTCTTTTGGTTCTTCCTGCTTTGAAAAGAAGACTCTTGAGAAAGATTTCATAAGTAGCTTACTGGTGTCTGGTCCAAATATCAGCGTTTGCAGGTATCCGAAAACACCCTGAGATTCCAATGCTCACTGCCTTAACTGAAGAATAAAAAAAGCTAAGTTTAGGGAGGATGGTTGAGTTTCCATGAAATATTTCCTAGCACATGCGGAAACGATACATTGCACAACAGGATTATTTTAAAATAAATTTGCTTTTTTACTATCATGTTTCCTAACGAGAATGTCATCATTGTAAACTTGTCCACTTGATTGTACTGCATCTCAATTTTCCGGAGCAAAAACTAAATTCGTAACCCAACTGAAAGGAAAATAACACGCAAGTATCACTGCTCATACATAAGCTACAATTATGATTTAAGGTAATTTTGTATTGAACAGAATGTATAAACAGAATATTTACTTGTTTCGGCTTCTAATATCCTTGAAATCCAGGTTGACGTCGTCACCAATGAGTACAAATGGTGCCCAGTAAATCACCTCCCTGAACTTTTCAATTTCTCTCATACACTTCATGGCCTGATTGAGAGCTTCACTTGCCTTCTTGCCTTTGGTAAGTGCATCGTAGAAGAAACTCATGAACTCCAGGGTTCCCTCGTCGCCAATCGCCCACAAGGTTGCCACAACAGATCTAGCACCGGCAGCCAAAAGTGCACGCGCCATGCCGACCACACCCTCGGCCATGACCTCCCCACGAGCAGTGTGACAGCAGCTAAGTACAACCAGACGTGCTCGCAACCCAGCTTCTACGACATCTTGCATCGTCAGTAGATAGTCTTTCTCTTGCGGCTGAGGGTTTTCTCTAGTGGTGTTTAGTGCCAGGATAACTTCTCCAGTTTCCATTTTACCGTGTGCTGCTATGTGAACTAAGGCCACTGATGATATTCGTTTTAACACTTCATCTTTTGTTGCCATTTCTCCAGTGAGGGGAGAAACATTTAGGACACGTCCGATCATCTCCGCTTCTTTCCTTGCTCCTGGAAGTTGCACCAATAGTCCTTCCTCATAGATGATATGTTTGAAACATGGGTCGCCGACAAGCAAAGCACCAGTCTTCATGTGAAAGTCAGCTGGACAATCATTAATTAGTTTCAACGTCGTCAGGGAGGGAAGCACGCGAATTCTGAAAGAATTACTTAGATATGATGAGTTGGAGTCCTCCAACGCTGCATAAGGTACGAGGCAAAATGGCCCCTCTGGAACGAATGTGATATTGTCGTGGCCTTTGATCAGGTCAGCAATAGGAGCAACGATGATGTCATGCAGCTTCTTTAAAGCACTTGATTGGGAGTGCCTCACATCAACTCGACTCACATCATTGGCCACTTTCTCTTCTTTCGGCGAATCAAGCAGAGGATTTTCGATTGTAACAGTATCTCTTGCACCGATCTCCTTAAGAGCAGTTTTGTTCAGTAGCTGGATGAAAAATTCCAATTCATCCTCATACTTATAATTGTTGACGTGTACCTGTCTCATCTGGATGTTATCTTCACTGACGCAAACCCAGAAGTAAACGCATGGTCCACTAATAGCTATGAAAACTGTGCTCAGTGGAACCCAACTCAGAGATGCGCTGTGCGTTGAAGAATCTCGAGGCTGATATTTTGTGGCCATAAGATCTCTCAGAGCTTGAGCCCGTCCTTTCTCTGCGGCAAGAAGAGCCTTTACAACATGACCTTGTTTGAGATTTATACGCCACAAGTCTTTGTATACACTTTGGTACTGATCACGATAACAAATCTTCCACTGATCGTTGAGGTGAAGACTGGCCCTAATATCATCATACAACTCTACACTCGAGTGATAATAGTCACAGGCCATCATAAGATTTCCTTGGCACTCGAAACTGCTTCCAAGGGAATGGAGTGAGCACGCCTCCCCAGTCTTGTCTCCCACTTCTTTGGATATTTCTAGGTGGCGTTGATAACACTCCATTGCCGCTTTCAACTCTCTTTGACGGAAATGAATCTTGCCGAGATGGCAATAACTCCTACCCTCTGCGAACTTGTCTCCCACTTCTTTAGCAATTTCTAGATCACGTTGATGGTACATGATGGCTGTTTTAAACTGCCCTAGAACTTGATAAGTGCAGCCGAGACGGCCATAACTATTTCCCTCTCCAGCCTTGTCTCCCACTTCTTTAGCAATTTCTAGAGCACGTTGATGGTACTCCATTGCTGTTTTGAACTTTCTCAGATGTTTATAAACGCAGCCCAGATTGCCATAACTTCCTCCCTCTCCGGCCTTATCTCCCACTTCTTTAGCAATTTCTAGATGACGTTGATGGTACCCGATTGCTGTTTTGAACTCTCCTAGACCTCCATAAGCGCAGCCCAGATTGCAATAACCTCTTCCCTCTCCGGCCTTGTCTCCCACTTCTTTAGCAATTTCTAGATGACGTTGATGGTACTTGATGGCTGTTATGAACTCTCCTAGACATATATAAGCGCAGCCCAGATTGCCATAACTTCTTCCCTCTCCGGCCTTGTCTCCGACTTCTTTAGCAATTTCTAGATGACGTTGATGGTACTTGATAGCTGTTTTGAACTCTCCTAGACATTGATAAAGGTTGCCGAGATTGCCATAACTTGTTCCTTCTCCGGCCTTGTCTCCCACTTCCTTAGCAATTTCTAGATGACGTTGATTGTACCCGATTGCTGTTTTGAACTCTCCTAGACCTTCATAAGCGCAGCCCAGATTGCAATAGCTTCTTCCCTCTCCAGCCTTGTCTCCCACTTCTTTGGCAATTTCTAGATGACGTTGATGGTACCCGATTGCTGTTTTGAACTCTCCTAGACCTTCATAAGCGCAGCCGAGATTGCCATAACTTGTTCCCTCTCCGGTCTTGTCTCCCACTTCTTTAGCAATTTCTAGATGACGTTGATGGTAGTTGATGGCTGTTTTGAACTCTCCTAGACATATATAAGCGCAGCCGAGATTGCCATAACTTGTTCCCTCTCCCGCCTTGTCTCCCACTTCTTTAGCAATTTCTAGACTACGTTGATGGTACTCGATTGCTGTTTTGAACTCTCCTAGACCTTGATAAGCGCAGCCCAGATTGCAATAACTTCTTCCCTCTCCGGCCTTGTCTCCCACTTCTTTAGCAATTTCTAGATGACGTTGATGGTACCCTATTGTTGTTTTGAACTCTCCTAGACCATCATAAGCGCAGCCCAGATTGCAATAACTTGTTCCCTCTCCGGCCTTGTCTCCCACTTCTTTAGCAATTTCTAGATTACGTTGATGGTACTTGATGGCTGTTTTATACTCTCCTAGACATCTATAAGCGTTGCCGAGATTGCCATAACTTCTTCCCTCTCCACCTTTGTCTCCCATTTCTTTAGCAATTTTTAGATGACGTTGATGGTACTTGATGGCTGTTTTGATCTCTCCTAGACCTTTATAAGCGCAGCCGAGATTGCCATAACTTGTTCCTTCTCCGGCCTTGTCTCCCACTTCTTTAGCAATTTCTAGATGACGTTGATGGTGCTTGATGGCTGTTTTGAACTCTCCTAGACCTTCATAAGCCCAGCCGAGATTGCCATAACCTGTTCCCTCTCCGTCCTTGTCTCCCACTTCTTTAGCAATTTCTAGATGACGTTGATGGTACTTGATGGCTGTTTTGATCTCTCCTAGACCTTCATAAGCGCAGCCGAGATTGCCATAACTTGTTCCCTCTCCGGCCTTGTCTCCCACTTCTTTAGCAATTTCTAGATTACGTTGATGGTACTTGATGGCTGTTTTATACTCTCCTAGACATCTATAAGCGTTGCCGAGATTGCCATAACTTCTTCCCTCTCCAGCTTTGTCTCCCATTTCTTTAGCAATTTCTAGATGACGTTGATGGTACTTGATGGCTGTTTTGATCTCTCCTAGACCTTCATAAGCGCAGCCGAGATCGCCATAACCTGTTCCCTCTCCGGCCTTGTCTCCCACTTCTTTAGCAATTTCTAGATGACGTTGATGGTACTTGATGGCTGTTTTGATCTCTCCTAGACATCTATAAGCGCAGCCAAGATTGCCATAACTTGTTCCCTCTCCGGCCTTGTCTCCCACTTCTTTAGCAATTTCTAGATGACGTTGATGGTACTTGATGGCTGTTTTGATCTCTCCTAGACATCTATAAGCGCAGCCGAGATTGCCATAACTTGTTCCCTCTCCGGCCTTGTCTCCCACCTCTTTAGCAATTTCTAGATGACGTTGATGGTACTTGATGGCTGTTTTATACTCTCCTAGACATCTATAAGCGTTACCAAGATTGCCATAACTTCTTCCCTCTCCGGCTTTGTCTCCCACTTCTTTAGCAATTTCTAGATGACGTTGATGGTACCCGATTGCTGTTTTGAACTCTCCTTGACCTTGATAAGCCCAGCCGAGATTGCCATAACTTGTTCCTTCTCCGGCCTTGTCTCCCACTTCTTTAGCAATTTCTAGATGACGTTGATGGTAGTTGATGGCTGTTTTGAACTCTCCTAGACATCTATAAGCGCAGCCGAGATTGCCATAACTTGTTCCCTCTCCGGCCTTGTCTCCCACTTCTTTAGCAATTTCTAGATGACGTTGATGGTACCCTATTGTTGTTTTGAACTTTCCTAGACCTTCATAAGCGCAGCCCAGATCGCAATAACTTCTTCCCTCTCCGGCCTTGTCTCCCACTTCTTTAGCAATTTCTAGATGACGTTGATGGTACCCGATTGTTGTTTTGAACTCTCCTAGACCTTGATAAGCGCAGCCGAGATTGCCATAACTTGTTCCCTCTCCGGCCTTGTCTCCCACTTCTTTAGCAATTTCTAGATGACGTTGATGGTACTTGATGGCTTTTTTGAACTCTCCTAGACATCTATAAGCGTTGCCGAGATTGCCATAACTTGTTCCTTCTCCGGCCTTGTCTCCCACTTCTTTAGCAATTTCTAGATCACGTTGATGGTACCCGATTGCTGTTTTGAACTCTCCTAGACATCCATAAGCGTTGCCGAGATTGCCATAACTTCTTCCCTCTCCGGCTTTGTCTCCCACTTCTTTAGCAATTTCTAGATCACGTTGATGGTACCCGATTGCTGTTTTGAACTCTCCTAGACCTTGATAAGCCCAGCCGAGATTGCCATAGCTTGTTCCTTCTCCGGCCTTGTCTCCCACTTCCTTAGCAATTTCTAGATGACGTTGATGGTACTTGATGGCTGTTTTGAACTCTCCTAGACATCTATAAGCGTTGCCGAGATTGCCATAACTTGTTCCTTCTCCGGCCTTGTCTCCCACTTCTTTAGCAATTTTTAGATCACTTTGATGGTACCCGATTGCTGTTTTGAACTCTCCTAGACATCTATAAGCGTTGCCGAGATTGCCATAACTTGTACCCTCCCCGGCCTTGTCTCCCACTTCTTTAGCAGTTTCTAGATGACGTTGATGGTACTTGATGGCTGTTTTGAACTCTCCTAGACATCTATAAGCGTTGCCGAGATTGCCATAACTTCTTCCCTCTCCGGCTTTGTCTCCCACTTCTTTAGCAATTTCTAGATGACGTTGATGGTACCCGACTGCTGTTTTGAACTCTCCTACACCTTTATAAGCGCAGCCGAGATTGCCATAACTTTTTCCTTCTCCGGCCTTGTCTCCCACTTCTTTAACAATTTCTAGATGACGTTGATGGTACTTGATGGCTGTTATGAACTCTCCTAGACATCTATAAGCGTTGCCGAGATTGCCATAACTTGTTCCCTCTCCGGCCTTGTCTCCCACTTCTTTAGCAATTTCTAGATGACGTTGATGGTACTTGATGGCTGTTTTGAACTCTCCTCGACATCTACAAGCGTTGCCGAGATTGCCATAACTTGTTCCTTCTCCGGCCTTGTCTCCCACTTCTTTAGCAATTTCTAGATGACGTTGATGGTACTCGATGGCTGTTTTGAACTCTCCTAGACCTTGATAAGCGTTGCCGAGATTGCTATAACTTGTTCCTTCTCCGGCCTTGTCTCCCACTTCTTTAGCAATTTCTAGATGACGTTGATGGTACTCGATGGCTGTTTTGAACTCTCCTAGACCTTGATAAGCGTTGCCGAGATTGCTATAACTTGTTCCTTCTCCGGCCTTGTCTCCCACTTCTTTAGCAATTTCTAGATCACGTTGATGGTACTCGATGGCTGTTTTGAACTCTCCTAGACCTTTATAAGCGTTGCCGAGATTGCCATAACTTGTTCCCTCTCCGGCCTTGTCTCCCACTTCTTTAGCAATTTCTAGATGACGTTGATAGTACTCGATGGCTGTTTTGAACTCTCCTAGACCTTGATAAGCGTTGCCGAGATTGCAATAACTATTTGCTATGACTATTAGTTCAGATTTAGTTTTCTTCATTAATTGAAGCAGACGTTCGTTATTGTTTTCAAGCTAAAATGTGTCAAGGGTAGATAAATCATGAATGGGTTTGCCAAAATGCAACAGAAATAAGTAGAGATGGAATGATATTTCGAACGTGGGTTTTTTTGTAGAGACTTGATTTCAAGTTATTCGAGAGAGTTAACAAGCTCTAAAGCGCATTTATTATATTAGGCTCGGTCGTTATGGTGATACTCGTCTCAAGACAAAAATGCGGGGTATTCAGCTCAAATTCTGGGAATTAGTTAATATGGCCTCATCTTTCAAGCAAAGTTTCGTGGGATAATCGAAAGAACTCTTTAAGAATATTTTAGGTATTTGAGACTGCTCAGTGCAGTTGAGAGAACATCGCTTGCATTATGTGTAAAAGAATCTCTCCGGAACGTATTGATTTTTCTTGAAACATTACTCGCATTGCATCTTGTATCGCGTTTGAAACATTCGTTAAAGGATACGGCCAATCCCATATGCAACCAGCTCCTCGCTTCTTTATACATGCAAAGTTCGACACAAGCTCTGGCTCCTGAAAAAGAGAGAATATTTGGTGGTGCGAGGTAATTTATCACTGTTAAGGTATAAACGTATTGATAAAATGGATTTGATTTTTAAGCGCTTTTCGGCACTTTTCGGGGAAGTTTTCGGATAAACTGCATTGAGCAGTTTACAACTTTTGAAAGGGAGTTTTTCAGGTGCCTCCTTGCCGGGTTTTTTAACGTCTCCTGCTAAGAGTTGAGAAGATGCACGAAACGGGGGTTACGGTTTTCCATCCTTAACCGGGACAAGAATATCAAACCATTTGCAGATGTCACAGCTTAGGCGGCAGCACATTCTCCTCAGATATCTTACGACTCTGAGTGTTGTTCTGGTCTAGAGCTTCAACCCACGACCTCTGGCGCTCTTTTTGAGAGCTTCTTGAAATTTTTTTTTTATGCTTTTTACCCACATAACAGACATTGACGCACCAGATACAATTGACAGTTGGGGTGCAGTTACCTGCCACAAACAACACAATCCTCTTTGACGGAATCAGAGAATAGAATGTTGATGGCTCATGATTGACAAACCCACCTTTCTTAATAGGTTTGATTAAAGTGGGTTCCAATTGAACAGCAACTGTTGCATCATCAAGACATTCCACGTATTTTGCTGTGAAATTGAAGAAATTAGGTTTAAAAAAGTGGTCATCACATGCAATTGCACCAAAGACGCCTAAAAAATTACAGTTGCATAAATTGCAGTCCATTTACGAGGATCATTTCTCTGCTTAATTTTGATCTGCTAAAGGGTGATATCTCTTTCCATGCTTTTTTTCTGCAGTTGCTCAATTTTTTTCCTTTTTTTGAGGTAGATTGTGTATTCCGTTGTCTTGTAACGCTGCATGAAATATTTATATATTTAGAAATGAAATTTTTACCTAAACGGAAATGAGCTGTTGCCCTGTTGCTGTAAAGCTTGGCGTTCAGCCGTTTATCTTTGCAGTTGACTTGAAGTCCTTCCGTGTAGGAGTTTATCGCGTTATTAGCTTCTCCTTGTCTGTATTCTTTGTTACCTTTCTCCAGACATACTTTCGCTATCCCTGAAAGCACACCATTTTAGTGCTAATGATTTAATAATTAGTAATACGACCCTTGACCAATGATGCCAACTTCATACTTCCAAACGAACTGCTAGATTAAAGGAGCTTAGAGCTATGAAAAACGAAAATAAGAAAAGTTTACTATCTGTGCATTTTGTTTGTGTGCAAGCTGTTGGAAGTCTAGGCTGTAGCTTGGCTATTACCAGTTCAAGTTTCTCGGTCTGCATTTGGGTCTAGAGGCTTTCTTAAACCTCCTTTTATACTTGGCTTACGTTTTCAAAAATATCACAAGTTTCACCGGGAGATCCTATTTGAACTTAACTTTGTTTGCAATCGCCCTTCAAGAGTCTGTGCATTTTGTTTGCTTTAAAATATGCAAGCTATTAGGAGTTTTAGGTGTGGTTTGGCTATAACCAGATCAAATCTGTTCGGTTTAGAGAGGCTCTACATAACCCTTTTACACCTGCGTTACGCATGTTTCCTCTTTATTCGTGTGTGACTTTGTTTTTCCCACACATGTAATTGTCTATTGAGAACATACTCGTAGAGGCTAACTGGAGAGATTTGATTGGGAAAGTAACATTTTACCGCGAAGTGCCATTTTGCCTGTTGTGAAAGTCAGCAGTTCTACTATATTAATGGCCAGTGGTTTACAGCGTGGGCTTGATGTTTTCATAACTGTCCGAAAAGGCGTGAAATATTTAGAGGACCAAAACAGGCGATACGACCAAGACAAAATGCCTCCTCTTCTCTGTAGAGTTCTACTATTGCGTAAAAATTTCCTCCGAATATGTATTGAACAATGAGGAACAAAAACATTTCCTCTTGGTGGCCCAAAAAGTTACCCGTCGGCAAATTTTCAATACTCGACTTTGACAGGTTTACTGGTACCAATAGCTCTCTCTCGACGAAAATGACTTTCATACTGAAAATGACCAAATGTTGGGTATTTTTTAATGCAAAAGGATAATAATTCTTCTTCACAATTGTCATTAATTTTAGGTAAAAATTGTAGATACGTCTTTATTATTAAAAACACCGTGTGTCGAATTAGAAGTTAACACTTCTAAAACTCAGAAAACTGAGTTTTACCAAGACTAGTGGACCAATTCTGGCCCATTCTTCTCTAATTTAGGGCTCTTCAAAGCGAAGTCGCGTTCAAATTTGCCGCTTTATCGATCGGATCAAGCAATCGATTGTTTTTCCTTTGTTTTATATTTTACTGGAAACAAAGTTTGAAATTTGAAGAATTAATCTTTTGCTGTTTCAAAAACTTATCCACAGAACATGAGCAAATTTTGATGTAAATGTGACAAAAACTTCACTGGGCCGTCTTTCAAACAATCTTATTTCACCTGGTTTTCTTACCTCTTAAAGGGTCATTGTATACATCCAGTTCAGCGTCACTTGACGTAACTTGACTTTCCTCTGTCGCTGAAATTACCGAGAAGATATTTCAACTTTTTTATTGATCACAACTAAGTGCAATAACAACTAACGTTCTAATACTGGCGTATTTAGAGGATTCCTTTAAACCGTCGAGTGGAAATGATCCAAAAAATTGTGCACCAGAATTAAGACATACTTAATCCACAAACAGTACAAAATCACTTTGACGAAGTCTTTCCCTGTTGCTTTTTCTCACCTGTGGCTGGAAACTCATTTTTCACCTCCAGTTCTTCTCCCGTTGTTGGGATGTTGCTTTCTGCCATAGCTAGAAATAAAATTGAATCGATTGTACTACGCTACATTGTTAAAAATCAAAAAGAGGAGACTCAGATGAAAGTAACCTAAAGAAAACGTTGTATACTTAATCATACAGGAAGAGTGAGAATTTCAAAGTTTCCTCTGTCACGCTATTGCGATTGCGTGACGGCTCCAGTCAAGTTCTACGGGTTGTGTCATATTTGTTTCTTTCAATTGTTCAATTGTTTGTTTGTTTGTTTTCGTAGTCTCATCTGCTGAAACGTCGTTCAAGGCTGCCCCCAATCAAAATGCGTGAGTTGCAATAAACATCCTAGTTGTACCCAGTAGGCATGGATAAGTATGGATCAAAATTAATGAAATAAAAGACTCTTTCTCTCATTCCTTCCTTTTATCGCGTGTGGGGCTGAGAGAATTTGCGAAACTTATTCCAAACCGAAACACCTTCGAGGGTTTGCGTTACCGTCATGAATTCTACCAACACCCCGCGAGCCTATTGCGTAAAGAAACACGTTTATCGACCCTGTTCTTTTACAAAGTGCATGTGTAAAATGTCCCTCAAACCTATCAAAAAAATTGCTGGACAAAGTCTGTTTTTATCAACAGCATTATAAGTTCTTGTCAATAAACTCCTTCATTAAAAACTCCTTTTTTTCTGAAGGAACCAGGAAATTTAGAATAACTGTAAGAGCTGATCCCTCTCCAAATTATGTTGGGGAAGGATCCGATTTTTTCATCTCGATTTCAAAAAAGGCACTGAATACGAGGTTATTTTGAGGGACTAAAGAAGATGGCACTGGGAAGTGTCTTATTCATCAAAACTCTTTTTATCAAGAAACTTCATCTACAACTAATTGAAAGCCATGCGCAGCATATCTTAATCTTGTAGGCCATCGAATGAAGTCGCTGCCAGGTCATGAGCATTTGGCGGAGGAATTAGACTGAAAGCGAAATGAAACTGAAAAATTATTTGTGAAAGAATTGCTGATCAAAAAAGAATCTTTTGCAATATTATAGCGAATGGGAAATTAAGGACATTTCCATGAAGCTGCTCTGATCGGCTACCCGTGAGTGCAAAATGTGTTTTCTTTCGATTCCCACTTTGATTCCCACAGAAGGAAAAAAAGAAATGCTTGTAGCCTGTTAAATACCTCGTATAATGTCGTAACTAAACAGTATATTTTTTTCCTATGAATAACCGCTTTTCCAGTGGCTGAAACAGAGGTCACAGATTCGTCCTAAATGAAAACAAAACAAAACAAAAATCTCAACGAAACTCGCAGATTCATTCGGTAATTCCATGGTGCATGAATATATTTTGTTATCGTGTGATACATCCTTTGATCCTTTACTGACGAAGCCTTCGTCTCGGTCCCGTCTAAAAATGTAGTGAGGGAAATTGGTCGATGTACAGCCTTCCTAAGCTCACACTTGTTCAGTAATACACACGCATATATGAGGTATTAGATAAACACGCGTCGATACGAATTTTACCATCGAGTGTTCATGACATCTTTTACTCCTTCAAATAGATAATTCAATTCAAGCAGATAAATTCGTATCCATAGGCCGACGTGCATCATCCTTTTTATTCAAAAGATATTGATCGAAAATTTAAATCAAATACCATTTTTTAAAAAGGAGCATCGAATACAGAGATCCGCTACACCGAAACTCAGCTCGCCGGAAAACCAATTCAATTTCGGACATTACAATACAACAATTTCACATTAAAAAAACTATTTCCTTTGAAAAATAATTGAATTCAGTTTCAGGTTAAAAAACAATTTAAGCAAAAAAAGCCCGCATGGAATGAAAAACTGTTATGTTGATAAATTCGGTTCTAATGACGACCTTGATACTTTTATATGTGAAGATATAAATGGTACATTTACAGCGTGCGGTGGAGATGTCACGTTTTGGAAACAGAAAAAATTCTGGTATTTCACCGACAACCATATTACCGTCATTATTACTATATATCGCGAATGTTACGATATCAGAAGAAACGTAAGGATTGTGGCTTTTTTTTTTTTTCAGTCTGGAGCTTTGATTCAAACTTCGTTTGTTTTCGAGAGATATTTTCTGGTTTTGATATTGACGAGAGCTATAATTATATACAGCGCGTTATATAGCTTTGTCAAATGCTCATCACGCGCTTCTGCCGCATAATTATAACGCATACTTAAACTTTTAACTCTCGTAGTCTAATTATTAATTCTCCCCTCTAGCTGCTACATGTTTCATTTCAAAGTAGATACAGAAATTTGGTGTTAGTTCAAAGATAACGATTCTACCAGATAAAACTTGGAGTATTCTGATAACTTGTTTGCTGGATAATGTATTGATATTACAGGGATAATTTACAAGTTATATCACTTCTAGGAGTTTAAAGCTTAAGGAAATTGCATCGAGTGCAGAATATTAAACCACGAGTCAAATAAGAGAAACCACTGAAATATGTTCACATCTAATAACAATAAACCGGGAAAATTCGACTGAATTAAAATTTAATTGTTGTCAGCCGCAAGAAAAATAAGATTGCGATCTTTCATTATAGATAACATGAGCTCTACAGCTCTAATCACAGGCGTTTCTGTTCTCTTCCTTTAACCCTTAAATACCCAAGATCTGATTGTCAATTCTCCCTTCTAGTTGCTACACATGTACTTGTAAATAAGTTATGAGAATTTGATGTAAGATCAAGATAACTTTTGCCTGATAACTTTCAGTATTAACATTATCTGTTTGCTGGATAGTGTTTGGAGAAGTTGCATGAATCAGTCACTTCTGTGAGTTTTTAAATTGTCTAATATTTTGGTCTGATTCTTTCAATGGTGTCTTGCTACCTAATAAATTACCGTGAGTCGCAACCTGAGATGGTTTTCAATGTATCACAAGCATAAGTTGTCCTGGGCCAGATGGGTATGAAAATATTATGACATCTGTTAGTTACAGTTTTCCTCATGGGTTGATAGAAACAAGGGTTATAATCAAGTGGTTCTACAGGCTCTATTGTATAGTTTCCCATCAGATAAAATGTACAAATGGGTGAACAAAATGGGAACAACTTTAACTGAAGAATATGATACAACAACAAGTACCACATTAACCACAGCAGCAATAGCAAATCTCCTCTACCTAGAGGGCCGCAGCCTTTGCCTCGCTTTCTAAGCCATACTGAACAGCTTCTGTGGTACTTCCTGTAACAAGTGATACACATATACTGTAGTTTCATTTCAATTCACTAAAAACTCAATCGTCCCCGTGCAACCGACACTAAGCCGCAGTTTGCTTCAAAAATTTCCAGTTTAGAAGTTTCTAACAGCCCGTGGCCACATCAACCTTGACACACCATAGGCGGCCCAAGCTCACGTCTCGAGAAAATGCCAACGATGAATTCATGAACGCGTCACGCGTTGTGTGACTCGGTGTTAAGTTACGGGAGGAACCGTTGAAAATTTGAACACGTTATAAGGCATAGTATGGGGAACGACATATGGTCGATTTACAACGATAAATACTTCGAAATCTGAATATTTTAGACGTAAAATCAATAAAAAATTACTCATGCCCTGTGTATCCGTCGTAGTTTCTAGCGATTTCTGCTGTTTTAAGCTTGCTTTACCATCACTGTTATCCTTCGTCTTTTGACATGGAACGTTAGTTGTTATTGCACTTAGTTGTGATCAATAAAAAAGTTGAAATATCTTCTCGGTAATTTCAGCGACAGAGGAAAGTCAAGTTACGTCAAGTGACGCTGAACTGGATGTATACAATGACCCTTTAAGAGGTAAGAAAACCAGGTGAAGTAAGATTGTTTGAAAGACGGCCCAGTGAAGTTTTTGTCACATTTACATCAAAATTTGCTCATGTTCTCTGGATAAGTTTTTGAAACAGCAAAAGATTGTTTGATACACTGTGGAAGTAAGGTGAAGTATTTTTATTGAGAATTTGACGTATTTTTTTATTCCTTAGAGCGGTCGTAAATATTCCCATACAAACTCTTATAATTCCGCCATGACTGTTATTGCGCAAGATGATCATCTCACAGCTGGAGCTTGGGCCGCCTGTGCTCTAATCAGTTGCAGAATGAACATTGATTTGTACCTGTTAAAATGTTATCCTCTGAATCCTTCTATTCTCCAGACGATGTCATTTGTTAATTCTACATGCCTGAAAATATCAAGAATAACATTTTGATTTACAACAATTTCGATGAAAAAATGAAGGTAACATTTCTTCTTTAAGAAAATTATTGTGCTTGTTTTTTTGTTTGTTTGTTTTTTTATTCTTTTCATGATTATTACTTGTTTACAAGTTTCTGCATGACGAGTAATTAATTCTGTGATTTAAATTCAGCTCTTTTTCTTTTGGTGCAGAACACTCGCAATCCCCAAAACCCTTTTTCTCCTCAGAGCAGGACATGTTACACTCTGCCATAACTGAATCGATAAGGATGAATTCACACCGTGAGTCACATTGTACCAATGCAATTTCTCTTCAAGTGATCAACTCGATATATCCCTCGTTCAATATGATACACATTTGTTTTTGGTCATCTTCCCATTAGCGTTACAGTTCTCTCAAATTTTTATTTTCCGCTCTCACCGTGACAACTTCATAAAGTTTCTAAAAATAATAACGGTAAGCTTTTTTCTTGTAAATAACTCCCGCCAAATTTTGCATGAAATATTTTTGCAGTCAAAAGCGTAGGTGTCCAGTGAAATCACCAGAGGGAGATAAAAAGCTAAAGAAATCAAATCAATAATATGCATTCTTTATGTAAATTTTTTTTTCCAATTCTCTCGTCTTTCGATTATAATATGCTACATATTTCTTCATTATCTTTCCTCACCTGAAGAGTACTTGCAATAAATTTAACTACAATAAAGTTCTTTTCCAAGAAAAACACTTGACTTCTCGTTGTATCTAGAGAAAAGCGAATTTAAATCGTTTCACGTCTTGTAAAGAATAAAGCGAATACCATAAGAACTCTTCTTAAAGAAATATCTGAGGAAAATATTCAAAATATTTCAAATCTATGTACTCCATGCATCGTTGTGTACAGAAACCCTCAGTGTATCTCACAGGAATTTTATGAATAAATTGTTACTGAACCAGTCGTCTTTAAATTGGAAGAGAAATCTGAGGCCCTAGCTCTCTGAGCTCTAGAATTGTCTGCTGAGTTTGGATGCAGTAAGCGAGGCCATAAATAATTGTATAATAGTTCATACAGACAAGTGACGCACATAATTCTGGAATCAGAAATGTCGCAACTCCGTAGATCCCTCATGGGAAGATAAATAAGCTGCCTCAAGGTCTGGTATGCTTATCAACATGTCAGCCTTGATATTTAATCTGCTGTTTAACCTGATCTGACGGATAGGGATTTTTTTTCGGTCGTCGGTTAAAAATGATTTTTTTTCCTTTGTCACGAAAGGGCTTGAAATTTCTTTTCTAACATTATGTATTTTAAGACATGAAACTTTCGACATTGAGGATCTAAGCAGTGTGCAGGATGATCCTTTATGTATCCACTGTATGTCATGGCTAATTAACGAGAAATCTATGGCCATATGTGAGAACTTCTGATCGTAAAATCCGATGGTCTAAGATTCGATCCTGCGTTCGTGACGAGTAAACAAGATCGATATTTCTTTCATGTTTTTGTCTCATGTTTCAAATTATTTTTATTTGTATCTTTAGTCAACACCCGTTTACCTCATTTACTGCACTAGGTCGCTCTTAACTTATAACTTATTCTGTCCTCACCTCAACTCCTGTGAAAATGTGATTTGCCCCACAACTGTGTAACAAAACGGTGCACTTGGTAACACCTGCAGTATTGAAGAAGCTGAATACGAGCTCATCAACTCGAAACAGAAAATCGTGTATCATTGTTTATTTGGGGATCTATGATTCTATTTTGTAGCAATGCTGTTTCACTATTATTGGTCATCACCAGCCCGATTTAAGCACCAATATGATAGTGTACGCGTCACGCTTGTAGTTAGACAGTGTAAAAGGACTGCTAAAGGGGCACTTCATGCCTGTGTAAGTGGACAGAAAGCGTCATATGCGCGCGTTATTGTCGCGCATTTCGTCGAGTTAATTGTTTTTTTTTTAGAAAATGTATAACCGATGTCTAGTTTCTTTCACGAACTTTGTCATAGTTTTGATTAATTGGTAACAGGACTTCGCGTCGTCCAATTCTGTCTGTAACCATACTCGTCATTAAGAAATAGGACTCCCGCGGTCGCTCGATTTTGTTAACCACTCGTATGATTACAGATCGAATTAGACTCCACTTGGTCCTATTAACATTATAAAGTATTTCATTTGCTTATTCCGATACTTTGCCTGTTTGCCTGAACTGTTTGATTTCAACTTGCCTGAGGAGAGGAAATTTGAGAGACTGACTTCTTTATGTTCTTTTCCCAGTCTCTCAGCCAGTTCATCAGCTTGCTCATGTTGCTCTTATTACCCAACTGACTAATAATCTGTTTCACTGCGCGAGGCCGATATTTGACCCATAACAGACTTGGTTCTCCTGCACAAAAGCAAAGATCAGAGGCGAAAAAAAAACCTTTACTATCAAAATCTTATGTAGAGGTGTGGGTGACTGGACAGAGGGAAAAAGAAGAGTTAGCGGCTGATAGAAATACAGTAATTGGATTAATGTAAACACACAAAAGAGCAGACAGACAGACAGACAAATTGAGTAATACTTTAAATTTGCCACCGAAGAGAGTTTTTTAAGTTGATGAACATTATGTATAAATAAAATTAGCATACTGGAGTGCCCAATGCATTGTGGTTAGAGTGGCATCAAAACCACCAAAATGGCTGACAATTTCCCGTGAAGTTCTCCGTTGAATACTTTTACCGATGTCTTTTCTGAACCTAGCGCTCCTAACAGCTCTAGAACGGCTCAGAAAGAGTCGATTGTGCACTCAGATAATTTATATCATGCTCATTTAGGCAGCCAAAACGATGGGAATAGCTCCATAAGAGAACCGCTTCGAGAGATAAACGACAACAACACCAGTCCTGATTGTAGTGCAGCTACCGCGTGAGGTAGAAGTCTGAAAAGCATGCCGCCATTCGGAGAAAAACAAATTGACAATCGACTAATCCACAATTCGAAGACCGTGCCCGACCTAAAAGCGCCATTAGCGTACAGACACAAAAAACAAGGCTACAAACTCTGGAAGGAAGGGTATGTTCGAAAAGTTGTTACTAAACCTGACATTCTCTCTGGGGTTAAACGGCTTTTTCTGGTTAAAGCTAATGTTTCTGCTTCAATGAAGCGACAGAACTATTTGGTATACTGTCATCTAGACCAGCTATCTGGTGAAGTGGCTTTCAGTAAATGCAACTGTAAATCTGGTCAAGGTGGTGGCTGTAAACACGTTGCTGCACTGTTGTATCTTTTGCTTGACTACGAAAATCTCAAACTAAAAGAAGTCACAGATGATATGACTTGCACTTAGGTGCTCTAGCAGTGGAGTATTCCATCCAACTCTGGTACGACAAAAGCGGTCAAGTTTGAAGAACTGACTTTTGAGAAAGCTGATTACGCTAGAGACAAAGAAGACAAAAGAAAGCGTCCACTGGTCCAAGGAAAACGAGAAAATTATTGTTCTACTCCACCATATGCAAAGAAGGTACTAGATTTTTATGTATTTATTGTTTTGGGGAAAAAAGTGATTATAATGTTGGCATTTCCAAAGATGTTTTGTTGTATTTATATATTGCATATTTTTTTCTGATAGTGTTTCATTGGTTTGATTGAATAATTTTTCTGTTCTTTAGGTTCAAACTGGTGAAATAAAAGCTTTATATAAATCTTTACAAAAAATGGTGAAGCTCAATTATTATGTGCAACTTTGATCTGTAATGACTTTTAACCAAACAGCACTTTTGAAACAAACTGTTCAGTTCAAAAGAAAAACCAAGAAAAATCTGATGATAGTTTTAAAAGAGATTTATTATTTGAAAATATGCCATAGTTTGCTGTTGAGCTAAATGTTTCATCTCACACTCTACAATGCATTGATAACAATGTTGGTGTTAGCAAAAATGAGGCTGTGGCCAACGAGGTCTCAACTAGACTTCAACGAAAAAGCAAAGATTGGTTTAAGGAGAGACAAAAAAGATTGACATCCTCATCATTTGGAAGGGTGAGCAATTGAAGGGAGAGTATTGCTCCTGTATCAATAGACCTTTTTACAGTTCCCAGCACCATATTGGAAATGTAACCGTGCACACGTTAGAACGAGGCTGGGGTTGACTCGCTTTAAATCTCTGTGAGAGCTTTTGGTGAAATTCGTACACGAGCAGTAAAATTGTTCGATTTTTAAGGAAATGGTTGGTCCTAGCCAAAATCTCGATAAAGCTAATTTTTCTCCCAAAAAGAAAGGAAAGTAGTGTGCTGCTTTTGGTTGTTCAAATACATTTTATGGCCCCAATGGTTTGCCTTTGAGCTTTCACTTCTTCAAGTTTATGCACAGAGGCATGTATTTTTGCTAAGTATTTATTGTTCTATACTTATCTTATTCTCTGTGAATTATGGATGAGGCTAATTATTGTTGCAAAATTAGTACAAATTTTCTAGTAGGTACCTGAATTGTTTTAAGTTCAGTAGAGTTTTTTTTATTCTCGCAGCAAGTCAAGAAGTTCAGTGCTGCTCACCTGTTTACTACATGGCTTGCCTAAAACACAACCAGCAGAGAAACTCTTGGAAAGTTATTGCTTTTAATAAAATAACCAAGACACTGTAGCTTCAGAGTTTTCACTTATTATGACAGACCCAGAAAACTGACTCAAATTTGGTAGCAATTGTGACAAAAGCAGTTTTCAGTAGTTGTTGTTTTTGTTTTTTATGATAGGATAGTAATCCACTATAGATGCCACATGGAACTCTCAAAAAATATTTTGTGTGCTTTATGTATCAATCAATTTGATGCTTCAAATTGAAAAAAAGAAAAAGCAAGTTTCTCCAACTAAAAGAGTTCTCGACACAAAGATGAACTATGACACTAAATTTTATTATTCACAAAATTGTCCTCATACTAAAAAGTTTGATAGAAGTCTTGCAAAAAATAATTTCTCATACATTTCGATGGTCTGAAAGATTCTCTTTCAAAAAAATCTTATGGTAACTATAACAGGATAAAATAAATATCTTGATTTGGATACATTTCTCAATCTTTTAAGTATCTTCTTTACATCTCAAAATTATATCATAACATTGGTTAACACAATGCAGTAAGAACTAGTATAGCAAACCTTTGCGTCAGAAAGCCTCTGAGTGCTAAGAATGGGAATATCAATTCACTGAATTTTTAACACTGAAAGAAACTTAAATGTGTGTAAAGGACTAGCATTGTTGAGATCAGTAGCTGAGAGGAAGCATTTCTGTTCTCTTCCTTTAACCCTTAAATACCCAAGATCTGATTGTCAATTCTCCCTTCTAGTTGCTACACATGTACTTGTAAATAAGTTATGAGAATTTGATGTAAGATCAAGATAACTTTTGCCTGATAACTTTCAGTATTAACATTATCTGTTTGCTGGATAGTGTTTGGAGAAGTTGCATGAATCAGTCACTTCTGTGAGTTTTTAAATTGTCTAATATTTTGGTCTGATTCTTTCAATGGTGTCTTGCTACCTAATAAATTACCGTGAGTCGCGACCTGAGATGGTTTTCAATGTATCACAAGCATAAGTTGTCCTGGGCCAGATGGGTATGAAAATATTATGACATCTGTTAGTTACAGTTTTCCTCATGGGTTGATAGAAACAAGGGTTATAATCAAGTGGTTCTACAGGCTCTATTGTATAGTTTCCCATCAGATAAAATGTACAAATGGGTGAACAAAATGGGAACAACTTTAACTGAAGAATATGATACAACAACAAGTACCACATTAACCACAGCAGCAATAGCAAATCTCCTCTACCTAGAGGGCCGCAGCCTTTGCCTCGCTTTCTAAGCCATACTGAACAGCTTCTGTGGTACTTCCTGTAATGCATTCCTCTCAACACGATGTGGCGATATTCTCATGAAACAACAGGGTAATCGTAAAGCTGACTGAAATTCATCTCAGGTAAATTACGGAGATTGCTCGCCCATCCAAGGGCTGAAATCCTTACCATAGTTACTTCGTATCTAAAGTTGCTCTGGTTTTGTTATAGGTCCTGGACATCTGTAAGAAGTTCTCGGTTTTCTCCACTACTCGATGGAAGGACGTGTCACATCAGCAAAGCATAAACTTTCAACACTAAGTCGGCTCTAATTCAACCTTTGATTTTAAGTTATATTTAAAATCTCCCTGAGATCTCTTGCTTCGAGTTTCTGGATGTCGTCTAATGATGAAATTTTCATATTGTTGTGTTAAAGAACTATTTTGAAGGAAGAAATCACATTGAAAAGTGTATTAGATCATGAAATGTCAGCAGATCAGCTGTTTGAAAGAACCACCGGGTCAACCCCAGCCTTGTTATCGTGTGTGCGCAGTTACTAATCCAATATGGCGCCAGGAACTGTAAAAAGGTCTATTGTAGCAAACATAAATAAAACAAGTACATCAACATTTAGGATGTCCCCTTCATTGAAGTGGGGAATTGATAATGAACATGTTGCTCATGAAATGTGCAAGTCCAAGAGTGGGAAAGAGGTTGCTGACTGTGGGTTGATTATCAACCCTTCCTGGCCCTTACTTGCATGCAGCCCAAATAGCATTGTTTATAGGGAAGCAAATCCAATAGGAGCCATTGAGATTAAATGCTCATTCTCTAACAAAGAAATGACAATTGAAGAATGTTGCAAAGATTCATCCTTTTATCTGAAAAAAAAATCCAGATGGAGTAATTACACTGAAGCAGTCACATGTCTACTACTATTAGTGTCAAGGTGCTCTCAATATCACAGGTTTGGACTGGATTGACTTTGTTGTATATACGAAGAAATATTTTTTTGTGCAGCGCATACCCAGAGATATTGAGTTGTATAAATCAAAGATGCTTCCCAAACTAACAATGTTTTATGCTTATTACCTTGTGGATTAGGCCAAGGATTGCAACATTTCCTTTGATATTTGTAAATGAACAGTTGAGTTAACCTAAAAACCTTAAATAGACTTTTATTGGCTGTACTGCTCCAACAATTTTTTGCATTTACATATTCTATTGTTCTTTTAAGTTAGTACAATTTTAAATGAACAAATTAGCCAGAGGGGTAGATGATGTGACAATTGACATCCAAGGACACTTTATAGCAGAAATGTGAAAACATTTTATTCAAGGACATGTAACAACAGTATAATAACAAAATCTATCATGGGTCATTGCTTTGATACCTTTGAGTTCAAGGATAGAAAATGTTGAATATTCTAAAAATAAAAGTTTATTGTTTTCTATGAATACACTGTACATGCAGTTAGAGTGAGGTCGTTGAACCGGTGAAACAAAATTTAACTTTTTCAAGTGTGATAGTTAAATAGACACAAAAGAAAACAATGGAATTAGAGTGTACTGAGGCGTACTAGTGTAACATACATTTCATGGGTTTTTACCTCTCCCACTTTTTTTCTACTCACTTTCTTCAATGATTGGTGGCTAAAAATAATTACATAAGTATGCACAAATTACCCATAATTTGTTTAGGTCAGCAGTCAATGATTTTTAACCTCAGACTTTGATTCTTTGATGGCTGCTCTGTTGTGTTACAGTTGACATTCCCATTTTCTCTTTCTTCCCTTTTCTCTCCCATTCTTGTACTCTTCTTTTCTATTCACTTTGGAGTCTTCATTTTCTTCAGACTTTTCAGATCTCTGAATGAAATGAAAAAAAAAAATGTTGATGGTTCTACAGGGAATCAAGGTATGATCATTAAGTGGGCTGAGCTCTGGATCAAGCTTAAAATTTGCACTCTCAAGATTGATTAATTTTTTAATTTCTTATAACAATACCAATTCAAAGTTAGGCAGCAATGTAATGAGAAGAAAGAAAATCATCAGACCAGAGGATACCGTTTGATTGAACACTATAATCTCAAAGACATTGTCATGACACTTTTATGACAGACAGCAAAGAGAACTGATTTAAATATCTCAGAGGCGAAAGCACCTATCCCTTTCAGGGGGCCCATGGTATTGTTTTTGCCAAAACCATTCCTCAATTGGTCACTACCCATTAATTTTGTGACATGGCATGTGTTCACTGTAGTTCATCCTGATATAACTATAACAGATTGGCAGAGGGTCTACAAGGAATGCTTGATTAAGCCCAGAAATTAACATGTGATGCATGAATTTCATAGAAAGGCAAGGTATGGAGAGGCTTAAAGGTTTCCCTGTTCAATACATGATGCATGAATTACTGTCAAAAATACACAGGATGCCTGATTTTTTATTTAAAAAAAAATTGTGGGCAAAACAAGAGAAGTTAGTTATTCACCTGTTTTCTCTTTTGGCAAATGGTTTCCTGGATTTCCTTTTAAATGAAGTAGAGCCAAAGAAATCAAGAACAGAAGTTGCCTTTTTCTCTTTAGGTTTGACTGGACTGAAGCAAGAATAACAATCCATGTGTTAAACATTTTACTTCTACAACAATGTTGCATTAAATTCACTCTTGATGGCTGTGTAACACTGTCTTTATTATTTTTCTGTTGTTTGTTTGTTTGTTTGTTTTTTGTTTTCAACCCTTAACACCTGAAAATCAGTATGCATATTCTCCATACTGTTCTCTATGCATTTTCTAAGGTGCTGACAAGGAGAATTTGTTTAATAATCAAGAGCTTTTAAAGTTGGTGATCATTTCCTTGACTCTTGATTCAGGGGTGATATTAGGGCCAAAGAGTTTAACTACAACTGTATAAAATGGAACCAAATTCAAGAAATAAATCACATACCTTATTTTTGGAGGAAAAAGGATCTTCATCAGCATCTAACAGAGATGTAAGATTAATTCAGATATAAGGTCAGGTTATAGTTTTGATGTTATACATATTATTATGTGAATCTTTTAACACAATGTTTTCATAATGATGCAAATCACATTGGGAATTGACAAGGACACTGTAGAGCATAACTACCAACAGGTGTAACAGTTTGTGTAGAGCCTCAAAATCTGTTCTCCCTAAAACATTAACTGAGTCAATAATGCTTTTTCCTTTCTTCTTCTTCTGATTTTTTTTTTGGTTTTTTGTTTCCCTGGAGGCAATGTCATCTTCACTGCTTGGTAAACTCTGCCCAGCAAATTAACAATTACATATTTTCATTCACACAGATGTGAGATAAATTCACTTCTTTGGACCTAACAATAACAACTGGATAAGATCAAGGAGGGTGTTGTTCCTTGGAGCACAACTTTCTTACAAGACACTTTCTTTCAGCTCAGAAAATAAAGAGAAGATACCGGTGTAGAAACCAATCCCCCTCTGCAAAGCTATCCATATAATTTTAACTCTCACATGGATCATGCATATGAAAAAGGTGTGAGCTTGAGTTAAAAGTAATTGCCAGTACATTCTTAGGCCAGCTGTACTCCAAAATCATCTGGTTAATTGCTCTTTTGTTGAGTGACCCATGTTTGCCATGTTAATAGTATTGCCTACTGTATGTTATACCTATTTCTTGTTATTTGTATTTCCTATGTTATTTCCAATCTTGTAATTAGTCATTCCGTTCTTGATCTATTATGTTTCTAATACTTTACTTTGAAACCACTGGTAATGGCATATAAATAGAAGAGTTCAGTCAAGTTGTCAGGAAATTAAACTCCTCTAAAACTCATTGCTGGTGCATTGGTTATACTAGGCTTGTGGAAAAAATAGTCTGGGTTAGGTGAAGTCTCAAGGTTTCTTTATCAATTACCTTTCAAGTTAATCAACAATTTCATTTTCCCTTCAGTCTGAATAAATGAAAATTAACCAGTCCTTGTCAAAATCGTGAAATAAGCATTAGTATTACATACTGCAACTACTCTGCAGACTTAGTAAACTACAGTTTTAACAGATTTGAAGGGAATGCTAATGTCCAAGATATTGTGAACTTGAAATTTAGGTAGCAGTGTATAACATCACACTGTTTTATCCTTAAACTCTCAGACATAATTAACATGTAACTTCTCCCTAGAATATCCATACAATATCCAACAAAAGAGTAATGAAAAAGTTGCTATCTTGATCTAACAAATTCCTATGACAAATGTGACCATGAAAGGCAAAACAGACACTAACAGTTATCCGTTCAAACAGGTAAACCATTTGTTATCCATTCGAATGCCTAAAAAAATCCGTTCAAAGCATTCAACAAACCGTTTAACCAGATGTCTGAAAAACATTAGCATCTGTTTGAAGTATTGTGACATCTGTTCAAATGTTCAAATAATTTATTCACCTGTTCAAATGGTTAGGCAAACCATTCAAATGCTTCAAGGACCATTTGTTAACCGTTTGTCATCCATGCATTTTGCAATGTAAACAGTTTTCTGTTAGAGTCCGTTCTGCTTTTCAGGCTCACAAATGTACAAGGAAATGTGTAACTAGAGGGGAAAATTAGCAAACAGATCTTGCGAATTTAAGGACGAAGACAAAATTGTTTCAATTTACAACCCTGTTAAGACAAAAAAGGTAAAACATTGTAACTTATCAGCCTCACTCAGCTACCCTGACATACTCCATCAGACTTTTGAAAATTATACCTACAAAGTTAGTTAACACACAGTACCACACCATTTCTCACATTCCAGTCCAGAAAGATACCTTGGGTTAGATACATGTAGTGGAATGAAACTCTTGGTTAAAACATGTTGTAAAATTATCGGATCAATATCAGTATCAGGGCAACTGCCTACCTACCCCTTCCCTAGCCCAACATTAACCCTAAATTGTTATCAATTGATTGTTGTTGGGTTAGGGGAGGGGTAGGTGGGCAGTTGCCCAGATACTGATATTGATCCAAATTATCTACCATGTGCTAAATAAAAGATTCAAAACTAAGGAAATTTCACCATGTATGGAAATAAATACCAATTTTGGCGAATTAAGGTGTTCTCCCGCCCCCCTCCCCGAGAAGATAGATGGGAATGTGAATTTCACCCGAGTTTACAGACACACACGTACATGATGATCGATTCAGTCAGACAGGGGCTGTGATGTGGGCAGATCTTTTCTCCGTCACCTCTGAAGTCGAATTCCCTGATAACACAAATAGCTTTCTCTCTTAAATGCTACATTATCCATTACTTACCTTGCTTTTTGTTCGGCGCTTTCCTATATCTTGTTTCGATAATGGCTTCGCGGTAGAATCTTTGCCGCACTTATTTTCTACTTTCGAAGCGCCTTGCTTCGCTGTCTTTCCAGTGGGGCTGAAGAACGATCGAATATCCTATAGAAAAATATGTAATTATAATTAAAACACCGGTTAAAGGACTGCCGCTGAGAACTAAAACAACTAAAAAACCATTTCAGTATAGTGAAGTGTTTGCATCTCTCTCCGACATTTCGAGCCATCTTTAAAAATGTCCTGTAACTCAGTCAGCGGTCACCTACCTAGCTAGCTTCCAGACTCCTGCTTTTTCTCTTCCGCTAATTTTCCGATAAAGACAACAGGTCATAAGATAACCATGATGCACTTATCAGCGGCCATCCCGGGGGGTTGACCCCGGGGACATACGGGGGAATAGGGTGGGATTTGCTGACTTTTATCGCCAATTTTTTGCCCGGGAAGGGGCCATTGGACCGCTTTTGCACTTCCGAGGCAAGATACATATGGAAAGACCCGTCGCCATCTTAGGATGTTTTTAACTTTGAGCCCTGTATAGTAAACACAGGCCGAAGTAAGTGTATGTTCGTTGAAATTGTCATTCTATGACTTACAAGGTATAAAACTGAACCTAGCTGTGTGCAGAAAACAGGTGGACTAGCTATTTCTGCTTACTGTATATATTATTAAATGGTTAAGAATATATGAAAGTCATATATTTGAACTGCGGATAAAGACGTGAATGGAAGTGATCCTCGCAGTAATGTGCACTACTTAGGTAGTAGGGAAAATAAGGCCTGTAAAAAATTTAGGCCAGTACGGGATTTGAACCAATGACCTCTGCGATACCGGTGCAGCGCTCTATCAACTGAGCTAACAAGCCAACTGGGAGCAGGTCATGATATTGGTTCTAAATAAACCCGTGAAGTGATGAATAAATGGTTAAGAATATATGAAAGTCATATATTTGAACTGCGGATAAAGACGTGAATGAAAGTGATCCTCGCAGTAATGTGCACTACTTAGGCAGTAGTGAAAATAAGGCCTGAAAAAAATTCATATCATGACCTGCTCCCAGTTGGCTTGCTAGTTCAGTTGGTAGAGCGCTGCACCGGTATCGCAGAGGTCATTGGTTCAAAATCCCTCAAATCTCTTATTTTCAGACCATCTAGCACTGTTATTTAAATTGAAAACAGCTCGACCACCTTTCAAAGTTGGCCGTGTCTCGTTTAGGAAGCTGAGATCAATTGATAGGGATGCATTTATGGATGAGATTCGTAATAGCGAACTTTTCCAAATGGATACGGATGATCCTGATAAGCTTGTTGCCTTATTTAACAATATATTGCGTTCCCTGCTGGATCGTCATGCTCCCGTTAAGCATAAGAATACTACTAGTCGATCATGAGCTCCATGAATGAAGGACGAAATTAAACTGGCTAAACGACAAAGGAGGAAAGCTGAAAGGAAATGGAGAGCTTCTAAAGCTCACATCGATTTACTGTCTTACCGTACTATGAGAAATCGTGTGACATTTCTGAGTAACAAGGCTCGTAGTGACTATTATACCAACTTCATATCTGAGAAAAGCACAGACCAAAGGAGGTTGTTTAGAGCAAGCAAGTCCTTGCTAAATTTATCGAAAGGTTCTGGCCTTCAATTATCTACCAATGATTATCAGTTGGCCAATGATTTTGGACAATTCTTCGCCCAAAAAATTGCTGGTATCAGGTCTGATATCAGGTCTGTTAGTACAAACCAGATCTGCCTTCCTGTCAACGCAACTACTGTACTGAGTATTGTAACTGCTTCCTGTTTTTCAGAATTTAATCTGTTGTCTGAATTAGAGGTGTTAGATCTAATCACAGCTTCGTCTAAGAAGTCCTGTCCTCTTGATCCTATTCCAACCAAGCTTCTGAATGACTGCGTCGATGTGCCACTGCCTTCGATCACCAAAATAATTAACCTTTCTGGTTATTTTCCGCGCACCTGGAAGTGTGCTCCAGTGCAGCCGCTGCTGAAAAAGGATGGATTACCCCCTGTCTTTAGGAAATTCGTACCAGTAATTTGGCATTTATCTCAAAGCTAGTTGAGACTGTGGTTGCCAAGCAACTACAACATTATTTAAATTGTAACAGTCTGTTCCCAGTGTTCCAATCAGCTTATCGGAAAAACCATAGCACAGAAACTGCACTGCTTAAGGTTATGAATGACACTCTTGAACATGAACAATCATTGTGTTACTTTGCTAATTCTGCTCGACTTGAGTGCTGCCTTTGATACAGTTAATCACCACACCATGCTACGTCGACTTGAATACTCATTTGGTATACAGGGAAAAGCCCTCTCCTGGTTTGCATCCTATTTGTCTGGAAGAACTCAGCGGATAATGATCAACGAGTCACAATTTAAACCTTTTAAATTAGAATGCGGCGTGCCTCAACGTTCCTGCCTCGGTCCGCTATTGTTCACGTTGTACAAGAGTGAGCTTTTTGAGATAATTAAACATCATCTACACATTATTCACTGTTACGCTGATGATTCACAAGTTTACATCTCATTTAGTCCGAACGACAGAGCTGAACAACTTGCTGTGGTGAGGAATATGGAAGACTGCATCAGAGACATTCGTTCTTGGATGTTAAATAATGATCTTTAAGTTTAATGACGACAAGACTGAATTCCTCATCATTGGTTCGTCACAACAGCTAGGAAAGCTAGATAATATTAGTATACGCGTGGGTGACTCAGATATTCCGCATCCCGTGCCACTCGTGAGAAATCTTGGTTGTTGGTTTGATTCTAGGCTGTCCGTGGCATCACACATCACAAAAATCTGTGCCTCCTCAATTTACTATATTTATAATATTCGTCGGATCAGAAAGTATCTTTCACGGCAGTCATCTGAGATACTTGTCCATGCATTCATAACAAGTCGTCTTGACTATTGCAATGGTCTTTTATATGGACTACCAGACTGCTTGTTGAATAAACTGTAACGACTGGAGTACAGAACGCTTGCACCAGACTGATTTTTAGAGAACAGAAATTTTGTCATGTAACGCCTCTTATTTATGAACTACACTGGTTGCGGATTAAATATGGAATTAATTTTAAAATAATTTAAATTACTTTTAAGATTCTTAATTTTTTAGCCCCTACTTATTTATCGTCTCTCAATTCTCTTAGGCTCCCGTCTAAATATAATCTAAGGAATTCTAGTGATAACATTTTACTTAGTTATCCACGTTTAAATCTAAAGCTACACTAAGTGATCGTTCTTTTACCTTTGCTGCACCGAAAATGTGGAATGCGTTACCATTTGACAGAAGAAGCGCCAACACAGTTAGTATTTTTAAAGCCAAGCTAAAAACTCACCTTTTTCGTCATGCATTGTTATCATGGTTGTTTTTATTATTGTGAGTTTACTTTTAATTGTAATCTTAGCTTTTTAAATTATTTTAAGTTTACTCTTAATTGTAATTTTAGCTTTTTAGCCTTTTCATTTCGTTTTTTAATCTTGTCATGCGCATTTGAACATTTCATGGCATTTGCGCGTTATAAATGTCCTATTATTATTATTATATGTAAGATACAGATATTATTATTTTGGCTCAGACTTTCACAAAATTTGACTGCTATGTTGAATTAAAATAGGAAAAAAAAGGGTAATTGTTTCTTAATTAGTCTCACATACCTGCTGTTCTAGACCTGGAAGAGCACCAGAGTTATTTTGAAAGGGTTGCAATTTTGGCCACTACTTCAACATCAGCAGTACTGGGTCCTCTCCAGCAAGGTCCCTAGTATCCTTGTATTGCTGAATCAGTCTTTCTACACGCACTTCATCCATTGTGTGAAAAAGACAATTTCACAACTAATTATTGTTCCACATATACCCGACATGATTTCCAACGTTCCATGTATTTGCTTTGGGCACTTAAAGTAACTTAACGAATTGATTCTATGCAGTTGTGTGGACTGTCAGCGCTGACTGAACTACAATTTGGAGTCTCCTATATTTCGCCTTCGGTCACTTTTCGAAGATAACCAGTACACTCTCAGTCTTAAATCTACCACTTCAAATTTCGATTCGCGCACTAATTTAATTCAAAATGAAATCCGTTCTGTTTGTAAATACGGAAAGCGATTGCGACGAGGCCGAATATCTAAAGGATTACTTAGCAGGTAGGCTACGCTCAACAGCAGTTGTGAAAAACATAACCGGCACTTTAGCCGAGAACTTGGATTTTAAGGGAGAACTATGTACTAGTGACTGTCTCATACTTATCAGTTCGCGCCAAGCTTCGTCCCTTATACAAGACAAATGCCAAGAAACCCAAGGAAATTACATTACATTTGACGGAAAAGTTTTTCAAGAAAAATACACAAGAAATTAAGAACTTGTGGGTAAAACGATTGTCGTTTGCTTCACGGCAGAAAACAAGTCAGAATAATTGGATCCCAACTGATATGAACGAAAAAAAAAATGTTTAATTTACATGGCGAGAGAATCGGACGAAATAATCCATCCCTCCTCCTCCTTGAATACACTATAAGACAAGTGTTGGGAATAACTAAACCGGATTGGCAGAGGTAGACAATTTCATTCTGATTAACAAGGAGAACTGAAATGGCCGAATCCTTCATAAAGAAAATATATGTCATATAGTTGTGTGCCCCCAGAATTTTCTCTTATTGCAGTGGAGACCCTGAACTTATTTGGTAGACCAGTTAATTACTCAAAATGTGTAATTAATTACCGCAGTAATTAACTATAGCTGAGTGTGATTGCTTGTGTTCTGCAATCAAAACACGGTTGAATAAAAATTGGATGTTGAAAATCCGAAATTGTAGCGCAAAGAAAGTGCATATTTCTGAGTGAAAGTTGACCGTGCTATCACTCTTTGAATCCATTGGAATTGACGGTGTATTTTACATGTATCTGACATTAATAGTTTTCTGGTCGGCACACTAACGGAGAGGAATGTAGCATGTGGAAAATGTTTATTCACTCCGTGCTTAATTACGCACTTGGTTATTTGATGAATTATTACTGAAGAAAACAATTAATTTGATCAATAAAAATACAACATGCGTCTGTGTGCCAGTTGAATTGAAATTTTCTTTAATGCGTTATTAGGATTAATTGTTCGCTTAAATAAAACTTGATTTACTGCGCAAATGTTTGTCTCTTGATTTTTATTCACTGATATTTGAGTGGCCGGTAGTAATTACGCAAAGCACCAAATGGAAATTGAATGAGGGAGTCAATCTATAGCTCACTGAAACAACTCTATGGCGAGACAGTACATGATCATGTTCGACAACAGTTGAGCAAAATAAATGAATGTGGAAGCTCCTACTACTTTCCAAGTAAGGATATGGAAGTGAGTGTGAAAAATGGTTTCTCTTTTGTGATCAGTCGTTTTTTCCCTACTAATCTAGATGTAAAAGACACTCATCAATGTTCGTAAAGGAATTAAGAATTTGTTTTTTAATGGCTGATGATCACGCAAACTTTAGAGCGACATGTTTTCGAAAATTAGAGGACAGCTGCATAGCTGGAGGGTTTGTGTTGCGATGGGTGTGGGGCGATTTTGTTCACTTGCGCCGCTCATCGTTTAGAGCAAACACACCTTTGAGTGCACACAAAACCCGAATAAAAGGCACGGTCCTACTAAACTATGTTGTACAACACAAATGTGTCTTTCGCTGATTGGTAAAGTTTAGTTTGGACTATATAAACATCAAAAGCCAAACGTAGATACTTCTGTGAGAGTATCGTTGTTTACGTTATAAATTAAAAATGTAGATGAAAGTTCATTCAGTGCTAAACGGAAAAGGAAAATTAAAAGAAGTATAAGTATGCTCTCTAAAATTTACTATTTCATAAATACGAGCGAAAACTTGTTTAAGCTGTATCATAACTTATATTAGTTGAGCCATTTTTAAATTAATGCGTAGTTGATTAGGGTAATGCTTATCACTCAACTTTGCACCCTTTACTTAATTTACAGGGAATACTAAAAGAAGTAACAATAATTACGTACCTTCTCCTTCTCTTGCCGTTGGGTAAGTCGAGTAAATTCTGCTTAATATTTATAGGATTTCATCAGGAATAAAATGCCTAAAAATTCCATGAGCGTCAGGAAATCAAGTGAATTACCTAACGCCATGCCAATACATCTCGAAAGTTGATGTTTCGCTAGGCTTTTACTTATTCACCTTAGATGTTATTATTATTGATAATATTATTATTTTAATAAAACTTAATATGAATAATATTAACAATAAATTAATAATAACTTAATAATAACTGATATTCAATATTAAGGCGTGTATCGCCACATACAATTATAAACATTGATTCATTTACGATTGGATAATCTAACCTTAAGGACAGCAAAGTGCTTGTGTGACTGTCTGCTTTACTGTCTGTCTTATTTCACTAACCTTCTAGCCGTAAAGAAACGGATTTAACGTCGAGTTAAAGTAAACTAAGGTACTTACCACTCCCCTCACGACCACTAAATTTAATGAATATGTTTTACTGTTTCTGATCACAATCAGTTCCTCTTCACCGAATGGTAAATAAAGAACGATTAACGCTAAATATATCAGCAGCACACTGCCTTCATTTATCGAGTAATTTTCAGTGTATTTATTTGGCTCGGATGTTTTTTAACATAATCCTGTACTTGGGCGTGACGATGACGAAGAGCTTGGAAAATTTTCGTATACAAAGCGATTTAGATTACTAGGCAAGATGGAACACCTATACGGCTATATCATGAGGTTATACGGTGATCTAAACTGTGTAATAAGAAACTGACACCAGATAAAATCCAAGACAGAGCTACAATGACGTACGTGCGTTTTAAGTTACATCTTGTCTGTCTGCATCTCAGCCCAAACAACAGGGCAAGAAGTCTGTCCACGATCATTGCCGTCAACGTCAATAAAGATACTCCGCATAAAGTACAGCTTGTACTTAGTGCTGTGTCTAAAACGTATCGACAAATTCTCTAGTGTCTGTAAACAACACACATCCAATGAGTAGCATGAAGAGGCTGGGTAACAAGAGCAACCAACATATCAGTTGTTGCCGGACAACGCCGCGAAAAGAGTTTGGAAGGTTGAGGAAGGGAAGATTCCTTGTGAAGGGCAACAAGGATAAGAGTATTCCCAAGAGATGCTGTGATGGAGAAGAGAATGTTAACTGCTGGGAGATAAATTGATTGTTGTTGTAATCATTTACCAAAAAGGAGAAATATCGCGGTTCTTCAAATATAATCGTTTGTGCTCCACTTCCCGTCAAATTTGTTGTCCTTGTCATTCTGTGATCGTTTTCGTTTTCTTGTAAGATACCTGTGATTGGATTAAGATATATACTTCTTCGGCGAGGATATCAATTCTACCTTTCTTTCTTAAACTCTATCACATAAATACTTCCTCAGTAGTACTTATCCATTCAAAGTGGGTAGACAAACAGTCTGCTGCTTGAAATGAGTTAATTGAAGGCATTTTTTTCATGTTTTTTTTTTCATTTACCTTTGCATGAATTGGTTAAAAAAAAAAGGCGAATATGGAGACCTATGTGACATGTTAATTTATAGCGCTGCGAAAACCCTTTAATTTCCTCTCTCCGATGAAAATAAAAAAATTGTTTGCGAGAGATCTTGAGAACTTAAAATGGAAAGACCAAGCCATGACGTAAATCGTTCGAGGAGAAAATTGAAGAAAGTGAAAATCTCTTAATACAAAATAACAAAAGAGTTGAAATGAATATACGGTCACATACCATAATATATTTTAAGAAGAATTCTAGACAAAGTGATTCGCGCTAGGTCATAATATCATAATATAACCATTCAAGCAGGATGTTTAACGGAAAATTGTTGAGAACGGAAGTGTTGAATCAGCCAGATTTCATCTCCGTTGGAGGGATGCATCAAAAGATATAACCTGCATTTTAAAACTTGATGAATGTTGTACAATACAAGCTTATCACTTCATGTGGCAGTTTTTGTAGCATCAAGAAGCATAATCATCTGTTTTTTCCCATGATTTGTAGGCGTGTCTTACTTTCTTTATCAAACGATAATAACATACGTCAACAAACAAGCAATTCTGCGATATTTAAGCCTCTTTTTACTGTGAAAAGTCCTCGAGAACATCTCACGTAGGAAATTTTAATATAAACATCAAAAACGATCCAGTAGCCCCCTTCAGCAGGATAATGCTCTCGTAAATTATTGGTCAATTTAGTGGGCCGTAGTCATCTGGGCCTCTGAATCAACCCAGGTCAGAGCTCCATTTAGTTCAATTTTATTTTTGAGTCTACGGTGCTCATGGCAATGTAGACTCCTTTTCATCGAGCCCGTGAGTCCGTCCGTGAACATTCCCATCATTCGTAACGGCCTTACATATGCAAACGTTGTCAGTACTCAATTATATTAATTTGTTTGGAAAAATAGCTGAAAGCACATTTCTAAGTTGTTCGTATGACTCAAAATTCACTCCTTGCATCCATCACTCAATCACTCACTCTTGCCACTTCTTCTTTTCACTCCTGATAACGTTTTTGCAAGTACGCCAGCGTATAAGATATTCACGTGTTCAGTTCGAATTTACAGCATGGGGCTCAACTGATAATTAAGAATTGGTCAAAATTTTGGCAGTCTGCTGAGAAATAACGTGAATTTAACCGAAAGCTAAGACCTGAGACCAGAAAATTTACTGATGGATGAAGAATCGGTTGAAAATCAAGACTACGAGCATAAGGTCTCAGTCAAGGTTTAAACAAATCTTGCGCATACGAGGCGCTTGGATAAATATATATTCGGGTGACGAGGCGTCAGCCTTACATTTCAGTTTTACAGACCTTTTTTTAACCTTGTTGATCTGGAAATTGAATACTCGATCGCCGAAAACCACAACATCCATGAAATGTTTTCTGAAATGATTGAAACCTCCCTTCGAAAGCGGTTAAGGAAAAAAAACGCTGTGCTTCGGTAATTGCTGCTAAATGGTAATTTAGACCGGAGATTTAGGAGTTATTAGACAGTTATTCCACGAGCGCGCAATGGATATGGGATGATAGATAGCCAACGAGGCCCGTAGGTTACTTTGTAAACTTTATTTTTTGACGCGTACACTTACCATATTTGTAAAGCATGGTATAATTGCTCATAACTCATCATGATAGCTAAGCCAATGAAACCTCTTGAATTGCGTCATCCAATGATCCACATTTTAGTAAAATAGATGAACATCCTCTGCTGACAAAATTGTTTACTCTCATAAACTGTTTGCGAGATGAAATATTGGAAAAGCAATTCTAAATATTGAAGGGTTAAGCATGGTACATATTAGACCTGTATCTGCAATTTTTATTCAAATTTTATTATAAGGGATCTGCCTCTAATCCCTAGAGTAAATAGAAAGAAATGGGGTATTATTGAATAACTAGGCTAAGTGTTACAACATAGTTGAAAATTGATGCTCAAATGAGTGAACCTTGCCTCTTTAGAATCATCAACATCCGTATTTTGTTAAACATACTCTTCAATCCTCGCAAACATCAATCAGAATTTCATGTTTCAATGAAATCTTGTGTTATACTAAATGTCACGTAACTTTTTGTGCTGTGCCTAATGATTTGTTGCTGAGTTCTATTGTGATTTTTTCCCCTGTGGGCCACCGTTATGAACTATATTTCTCTTATTTTAATCCTTCTAATCTTCTTCAATAACATCGTTCGACATCGAAGAATCATTCGGAGACAGAGATTAACAGTACCGCAAAGTAGGCAAGAGGAAATTTCCTTGCTATTTCTAAAATGTTGTTTATCATTTTTATGTACCTTGTTGTGCCACTTAAATCAATCGTGTTACTATTAGCTTGAAATCAAGGGTTCGTCGATGAGCTAACGTTCTGTATTCTGTTCGTTTCACATCATTACCTTTGAGCTACAAAAATAACATTGATTATTTATTTGGACAGAGTCATTGACAGAACCACAATGCAGGCAAGAAGGAGATTCAAAGCTCCCCAGATATTGATGGTCATCATGACGTCCATTTTAGCGACATGTACAATTTCCCTTTATTTCACGAGTAATGACCGTTTCAAAACCACGCTGATCAAGGGACTCACAGATATGGAGAAGAGAAGCAACTTCAACATTCACCCCTGGGAAGGTAAGTCAATCGGCGATTGCTATCCTCATTTACAGTCCATACTTTCTTAGAAAGAGATTCCGGTGTACACGAATCTGTGATGTAAACTTTGGGTTTGGAAAGGCTCTCGCACAGGGGAATTTTTATTTGCATTTGTCGCTCATTAGCATAGGCTCTTTATAATCCTTTCAAGCTACAAAAATGTAAATACTGAAACCTGAAAAAATAGAACATTTTAAGCTTTAACCATCAACAGTTACCTATGCCGCACGATGTCAAAAATAGAAATATTACAAAGAATGTATGGGTTCATTAGCGCTTTTGCCACCCACAAAGTTGGCCGTTTTCCGATGGCGAATATTTCAATATGTTTTGCCCACAATAGGCGTCCACCTCACATATTTCAAAGACTAAGACGCTCTAGCAATTATTGAAAAGAAATTATCTCTTAATCTCACTTCTTTTCCATGAAAAAATACACGCTGTTGAAGAAAAACGTAAAGCAATGACCGGAGTAAAGATTCCCCTGCAATCCTCATGCTTTTCTACTACAGATGAATAAGAGGGGGGGGGGGGGGGGAAGTAGGTTCCTCAAAAAAATTGTGATAGCGCGTCGGTGAGGGGTATCACAAGATACTTTGCTTTTATCATCCTAATTGACAAAGTAAATTGGTTACCGTAAAGAATTTCTAAAGCCGATGTTTCGAACGAAGAAACTCTTCTAGGCGGTCAATTTGCATCATAAACCCAGTTGAGCTATAAAACTAAAATGTTTTCGAGGATAAAGCCGTTGTCCCAAAGTAGATTCATTGTTTTCGCCATTGTCTTATTTTATCCAAGTACTGTTTGCATAATGAATCGTATGTTTGCATAATAATTGGTACGAGATTCTACATGGATCTTGCTCCCTCAACAAATAACAATGGTAGAAAATAAGTCAGAATTAGCTTTTGTCATTTTACTGGACAACTCAGAACCAAAGAAACCAAAATGGATGAGAAAGTTAGAAATAAAGTGAATTCGGGAAGATTCCTTTAGCACCATGCTATTCCCATACCACTTACTCGAATGAAGGGCTAACGCTCGAAACGTGAGCTTTACAAACTCTTTACGATGGCCATTATCAACTCAGTTGAATTAAAACCAAATCAATGAAGAATTTAGATATATGAAAATTCACATATTTGCACTGCGGTGGAGAGATGAAATTAGAAGATCCTCGCAGCTAAGAACACTACTGAAACTAGTAGTTGTAAATAGGACCTGAAAAAAATTCAGGCCCGTACGGGATTTGAACCCATGACCTCTGCGATACCGGTGCAGCGCTCTACCAATTGAGCTAACAAGCCAACTGGGAGCTGATCAATGAATTGGGTACAAATAAACATCCAAGTGAATGAAGAATTTAGATATATGAAAATTCACATATTTGCACTGCGGTGGAGAGATGAAATTAGAACCAAATCATTTATATTCTTAAAGATAATCTATTGTTTTTGCCATTGTTTCTTTCTCCAAGAATTTTTTGCATAATGAAGCATAGGCTGTGCAGAAATCTTAAACTAACCTCTTTCGACCGCCTTTTTTTCCTGTGTCATCGGATTTCAGAATTAATTGTCGTGATCAATTGCAACATTACCTAAAGCTCGATACAGCTCATGCACTTTCACTGTAGAAATAAGCACTTGCGTAATCTAAATTTTAAAACAATACCGTACAAAATCATCAATAAAGTCTTGGTCTTTAATTGTTTTCCAGTCGATTGGTTTTACGGTTAGTTTTGTTTTAACGAACACCTCATATTTTCGGACGAACGCACGCATATCAATTTTTCCTTTAAATAAGATTTTAAAGGTTCTTCATTCTTCATTGATATGGTGTTGAGGAGGCTTTGTGACTCGCTAGCTCGCTATTGAAAAGACCAAAAGGAATCGTGACATTAAAAACAGAATTCTAGAGTTTTTAGTAGGAGTTTCGAAGTTAGTAGTTGATCGACGTGGTGCTTTGTTTCTTCTACAACTTTTTAGTGAAAAAAAAATTGCTTATAAATTTGATGCAATAGATAATGAAGAGGCTGTGTTGAGATAGTGATTGAAAAGACCGTTTATGTGAGTGTTGAAAGAGAGGAATGATTGGAACCAACATAATAACCAGCTCCCAGTTGGCTTGTTAGCTCATTTAGTAGGTGCTGCACCGGTATCGCAGAGGTCGTGGGTTCAAATCCCGTACAGGTCTGAATTTTTTTTCACGCTTCATTTTCACTACTGCTTAAGTAGTGTTCATTACTGCAAAGATCGCTTTCATATTCATAATGATTGCTGTGTCGCGTCAAAGCATATTCTCAAGCTCGCGATTTGAAATGTGATGCGTAGCCCCTTAAAACGATGGGACAAAATGATCAGAATGTGGCTACTTTGAAGTAAAAGTGCTCGCATTTTAAATTAAAATTTTTGACAAATGTGTGTTCACCATAACATCGAGAGGCTTCAAGTTAACTGAGGTTTTAAAGCGTTCAGAAAATAACAGTTCAACACAAAACAGAGCGAAAATTATTCATTAGTTATCGAAGCAGAAACGCAAGTTAATCATAGCATTTAGAGAAGCGCCTAAATTTACATGAATTTTTTTGGTTCATGCAGTGCCATCATGAGAAGTTTGTTTTTCATGAATGTATAGAAATATGAAATTATGTCTATATCGATATTTTGGTCGATTTCCAGGTAACCAGTTTAGTTTTCTTTGAAAGAGCGCTTTAACAAACAGCAACCCGACAAGTTTGTACCGGGAGAAATTTTGGCCACACAAGATGGCCGAATTGTTGTCGAAAACTCATATCTAACATAACGAATTATTAACGAGTTTTAATTTGTAAAGCTCAAGGTAAGGTGAGGGAACGGAATTGTAAAGAAGGCCAGAAGCCTTCAGAATAGAAAAAAAAAGGCCAAAGCGAAATATTGGTCGGCCACAGCACATGCGCGTATTGCGACATTAATAATTACCTGCATCTGTTTTGACCAATAACTACGTTTTCTTTTCTAGTTTTTTCAACCTTGAAATCAATGCGAAAAGGGGTAAGTGCCGTAAAATTATTCCATATCACTATTTTGCCTATCAAATATCCTTAGCGCTCACATTAAAAAATTTTAAAAACCAATTTATTTCAATTCTTTAATCCTTTATACCCTCAACTCAGTTCGTTTATTGTCAATGCTGTTCTCCATACTTTTCCTATGGCGCTGAAGAACCAACAGCTTAATCTTGTCAGTGATCATTTTCTTTATTCTCGTGTCTTTAATGGTGCCTGATGCTAGATGCTAATCACTCTTCAGATTTTATTGGGTTGACCCCCTTAGACGCAAGCCTGAGAGTTCACTGTCCAAACTAATGATCGTGCATGTCTGAATCTGCTAGTACTGGCCATCTGATGTTATAATAAAAACAAAAAGCCCCATCTGATAATGCTTGAAAACAAATCATTCAAGAACATTTAGGTTATATCTCACATGATCTTTGATCCTTATAAAATAACAAGGATGCGGCCAGCGCCCTGATTGGTCCAAAACCTATGTTTTTCTTTTTGCATCAGGCAACCCAGAAAACATTAAAACAAACCGCCTTTTCTAAATTTCTTTTACAAAAGCAATAGACCACTCTCTCCATCAATATACCAGTGTAACAACCCTTGTAGGATCTCAGAGGAACAATCGGCTAGTCTCAGCTCAGGATTTACAACCTTTTTTCCTTTCCTCCCAGCTTCCTGTATGGTTTATGACAGCAGTAAACCGATAAAGAGTGCAGTTCATTGCTTAAATAGTTCGCTAAAAAATTTGCTTGTTTACCCCCTTGTTGTTTCTTTAATAATCATTAGGTTTGTTCTCATCCTTTTTTTTTTCTTTTATGGCTCTCCGGTACTATTAATCTTTATTATGTGTATTATCCTATTTCCACAGAAAATAATTGTCTACAATAGAGTGGGAAAATGTGGAAGCCGCACTATGATACATCTCATGGCCACACTGACAAAAAAACTGGGGTATAAAGTGATTGGTTCAACCCAGAATAGTAACGGAGAAGTCACTCTTCGCGAACAGGTAACCGCTATTAAGGGAACGATCATCATTTATCGCGGATGAGGGGAGGGGGAGGACTGAGGACTTTTGCCATGTCACAATAAATTTATCTAATCCCCCCTGAGGTATTGTTGTGTTGTTATGATTTCCCAGTCAATGTTTTAAAGTAACCCCCCTGTCTTGATATTCTGTTGGTAACGACTTATTCTCCCTCTGTTCCCACACAATGTGACCCCCCCAGATGTCCGTTTCCCTGCCTCCAAAAACAACATTGATGCTGCAGTCTAGGAGAGGATTGATTACCGGGGGCCTGGCATTAAAAATAAGATGCCAGACCATTTCAAGATCTTGGCTGGCTTGCGTTGCCCAAGGCTTCACACTTTCCCATGCATGCGTTTTGGCGATTAACGCAGCTGACATGTCCTAATTTTCTTTTATTCTTTCTTTCCATTTATTTTCTTTCTTTATTTCTTTCTTTCTTTCTTTCTCTCTTTCTCTATTTATCTATCTCTTAATTGTTTTTCTCTCCTGTTGTTACCTTTACAGGTTGAACTTGTGGATCTCATAGATCAGTTCCAGCCACCATTCATCTATCATCACCACATACGTTTCGTCGACTTTAAGAGGTAACAACTCCTTTGCTACAAATTCACCGGCATGGTTATCCTTTCAACCCTAACCTGGCGGTCTGCATATTCTCCACACTGTTCTCTATGCATTTTTTAAGGGGTGCTAACAAGGAGAATTTGTTTAACAATCAAAAGTTTCACAAGTTGTCGGTCATTTCCTCAATTTTCATGGCTTTTGTGTTTGATCCAGTAGTTATACTGTTAGAGGAAACTAAATATCAGTTACTCTCAGAAGATAAAGGATTAAAAGAGAGCCAAAGCTTTCAGATGAAATAAAATCCAACTAATATTTTAGCTTTACGTTTATAATTTTAATTCGTCTCTACAATAACAGTTAAAACACAAGTACCTTAAACCTGTGTAACATACGGAAGCTCGGAAGTGATCGGCTACAGCTATTCACCCTCCGAGCGAGCAGCCGAAGAGATAAAATCGCGACTTTAGGATAAACGGTGGAGTTCACCAACAACTAGCAAACGAGTTTATCGGTTGAAACTTAATAGTGAAATAGCCGAAAAAATCACTGCTTTACTACGAGGAGTGATTAACATTTATCTTTTATGTTTGCGATATAATTTTTGACTGGGAAAAACGTAACAGCAATAGATTGAGACGTTGATAACTCGCTTAATTCTATTTAACCTAATATACCGGGAAGTATGTAAAAGTCAAAGGGGAGAATTAAGTATTAGATACGTGGGATCTAGCGTTAACCCTTTGATCCCTAAGAATAACTAACATCTAGTTTCTCCTTACAATATCACCACTGAATCACACATTAATGTCATGAGAATAAAAGAAATGATCACCAATTAGAGAAACTCTTGATTATTACACAAATTCTCCTTATCAGCAGCGTATCACATGTACAGAGAACAGTATGGAGAATATAAATACTGATGTTAGGGTGTAAAGGGTTAAGAGAGCCCGCAAAAAGGCCCTCAATATTAAGGCATCGACACAAGCCTTTCTCCGTCCGCGGGAAAGTTTGAGGCCTTGACAAACGCTAACCTGTGAGAGGTCTGCATGGGGTCTTATTGTTAGTGCCAGACTTCAGGCAAATAACTCCCCGACACAATTCCTGCAGCACTGAAAATAAGGGCCTGCTCGCAAACTAGCCTTGAATAAAATGCAGTTATCTTTTCTTTACTCCAGATTTGGCGCCGTGCAACCCATTTACATCAACTTGATACGGGATCCCCTGGCTCGTATGGTCTCTGCGTACTACTACACAAGATTCGGGGATCAAAGAGAAGGTGAAAGAAATTGGAGCTTCAAAGGCACGGAGGAACAGAAAAATATGGTTTGTGTAGTGAAAGCTACCTTCTTTATCGCTTTCACTCTTTAATATGTCACGCAGTGCTATCAGGTCCACTATGATTTTACGAAAACGTTGCGTGACATCTCAAAGAAGAAAGTGAAGGAGACCAAACTTCCCCTAACTCTCCCCACTCTGAGTGATTGGCAGGTACGATGGATCAGCTTCTCGTCTACTGAGGGGGTAGTTGTAATAATCCTTATCATTTTCAAAACTCCACCGAAACTGGGGTAAACTCCGGCAGGGTGGGTCTCTAGGCACACAAGCCGACTTTCATTTTTTCTTCCTCTACACCCAACCCTCCCTCGGAGCTCTCTTCTCGCTCCTCAGCAGAAAAGTGTCGACATAAACTCAAACTGGTCAACTGAAAACTTCCTTAAACTTCAATTCTCTTAAAAGTAACTTTTAATTTTTCCTGCTTACTCGTCTCCTTAGACCTTTGATGAATGCGTCAAAAAGGAAATGGATGACTGCGTCAAACCGCAAAGAGTGTTTTACATCATCCCTTACTTTTGTGGCAATGAAGCCTTCTGCAGGTGAGAACCGTTATCATAATGATAATAATAACAATAATAATAATAATAGTAATAATAATGATAATTAGAGTATTTCTATAGCGTTATTTACACAGAAATGATCAGTAGCGCTTTACAATGATTCACCTATAAAACTATTCTACAACAATCTAAGTATACCATGTAAAATGTTCATGAGACAATAAAATAAAAAAAATCAGAATAAATAATAGTCATAAGGACAATAAAATTTCTGGTCTAAATTTGTTTAAAAAAAACCTGACCGAAAAGGTAGGTCTAAAGATTGCGTTTAAAAATTGTCCCTGGTGGGATAGCACGCAATTCAGCGAGCAAACTACTCCAGAGTTGAAAGAATTTTTTTTCCTTAAGCGGCTCCAGTAACAAGGTGCCGTTATTCAATCACTAATATACAGTGGCACCAATCCATGAATTTCCTTAAAAGCTAAGACTGATATGTTAAAACGAATACGAGCGCGTACTGGGAACTAGTGAAGATCATAACGCGCTGGTGTAAAATGGAAATGCTTACCAATGGTCATAGAAAGTCTCGCCGCTGCGTTTTGAATACGTTGTAATTTTAAGATCTTTAATTTAAGTAACCATACAAACACCACAGTCTAAGCGACAAAATAATAAATGCATGAATAAGTGTCACCAAAGAATTACGAGATAAATACTTATTAATTCACCTAATGTTATGTAAATGATAAAAGGCTACATTACAAAGTCCAGTAACATGTGTTGATATGTTTAACTGACTATCAAACCACACGCCGAGATTTCTAGCACACAGACCTGGATCAATGTCGCGTTCACCAATAGTAATAATACGCGAAGTATCAATCTTAGTAAGTTGCTCTCTCGTTCCTATGAATAAAAACTCCGTTTTATCGTCAATAATTATTAACCTCTGCTTTATCATCCAATTTCGTAATTGTCAATGAATCTAGTCATGGCGCTGTAAACTTCATTCTGACAGGCATTATCAGCAGGTTTTTATCGGAATTCACGTTACGCAGTTCTTAAATTTTTATTTACTTATTCATTTATTTTTATTTTATTTTTTATTTTTTTATATGTATGTATAGATTTTTTCGTATTTTGAGTGTAAGGCTTGTATAGTACTCTTTATGTGTATCCTTCATTTTGTTCCCAATCAGTTCATATAGCTTAAGTGTAGTAACTGTTGAATTAGTTTATAATTATTATTACTTCCCCAACTGGTTTTTTTCAGTTTAAATTGAAACGTTGTGAATAAACGTAGTGTTAAGTAAATCCTAAGAGACAAGCCAGTTGGTTGTCTACAGAGCGTAGCTAAGGAGATAACTCGGGACAACCAAGAACAAATCCAGTAAGTAGCGGGGTGCAACATGGAGGGTTTGAACCTGGGACCACCAGATTACAAGCCCACGCCCTAACCACTCGGTCACACTCACCTTTCATCAAATCCTTCCTGTTTTCAATTTTATCTCCTTCCTTTTCATCCCTGTCCAGGAAACCAACAAGTCAAGCGCTTGAACAGGCCAAGAAAAACGTCATGGAAAATTATTTGGTTGTTGGTGTTACGGAGCAGTTGGAAGATTTTCTATTTGTCCTTGAAAAACTTTTACCAGAATTTTTCACGGGCGTACTAGACACCTATAAGACTCCAGGTTAGTGCATATCAAAACAAAATAAAGAAAGACAAGGAGATGCATGATACTAATTGTTCTATTACTTTCTCAAGCGAAAGAGAAAAACAGCGGAGTATGAGTCTTCAGCGTGATCTCTCATAAATTGTCTTCTTTTAATATTTTGTGTCAATTCTTGTTCAATTTATCTATTTTCAAGACAACTCGCGTCATCTTTATTCACAACTAAAACCATTCGTAACTTGTTCACCCGTGTCTTCCCGTGGCTTAAGCAGATTGCTTGTTTTAACGTTGAGTTCTCATTGCACTTGTGATATTTCCGTTTCTACTGGTTTCCTTTTTATAGTTTCCTATATTAATTTTTATCTTTTTTCAGACGATAATCTCAATTCCAGGATGACATCTACCAGAACCGCGAACAAGAGGGGACCTTCTCCGGAGGTGCAAGAGATAATGAAGAAACATATGGAATTAGAATATGAATTTTATGACTTTGTAAAGGAAAGATTTAATAGGCTGAAAGCCGAACTGATGTCTGGAAAAAATTGCTGAGTGCTGGGCGACCAAATTTGTCTGAATAGTGAACCCTCGCTTTGCAAGGGAGCATACGAATGGAAGTTTGAGAGAAAACTTCAGTGAAGACATTTTGACATTTATAGTGAGTTTCAGTCAGTCATAACTGAATTGTTAGTTAGAGGTGGACCTCTGTTAACTGTTATCGTAAATTGTAGTGTCTTCAAGGCGCTCTTTTGTGATTATAACTTAACGACAGGGGTGCTTAGTTCTCCATTAATTTTCTATCAAGATACAATTGACCTAGCTTTGAAGATAGAATTTGAAAATCTTTCCAATAACTTTTTTTCCTTTAATGTTGTGGTCATTTGTCAAGCCACGGCCGCCATTGGTACAGTTTCATCGTTTTTTTTAACTTTTATATGCTATAATCATCTTCATTGATATCAAGGTTAAAATCATCTTATTTATTTTTATTTATCGTTTACTAGCTTTTATCATTCATTGTGAACCTTGATTGTATCTAACTATTATACATGTGCGCCTTTTACCGTAGTTTGAAAAAAAGGCATTGTGGCATATTTACGTCTAATCATGTACATGACAAAAAAAAAAACAATACGCGCGTCTGATTGGGTGAAAACGAGTGTATTTTTTATGCAACACGAATGCAAAGTTAAGACACTCGTGTCTATTTAAACCAAATTGCATCCGGAATCATTTTATAACCTATATTTATTTGTATTCGTCATGTCATTGCTTTTATCTTACATGGCGAACTAGGTTTGTCTATTATACACTGTAAAATATGTACTTTTTACCGTAAGTTTGTAACGCGCATGTTGGCATATTCGTATTGATTGAATATTCAAGGTATGCCTATGTAGGTAGGCTTTGGTTGTGATAAATGTATGAGGTCAATTGCATTTATAACATAGCTAGTAAATTCGTCTAATCAAATTCAATTACGCGAGCGTGCTTCATATTCCTATTGTGCACACTCATGACGTCAGCAAACAAATCCCTCTAGAAAAACAAATTTCTTCTTTCATGCTCTCCAAACTTCCCGCGTGCTTCATATCTCGATGAACGCACGCTGACGCATGAACCAATTGTTAATTTGTTTTGACCATCCTGAGTTTCGAAGTTACCTCGTGCTCGAAGGGGAGGGGGGTACAAAGGCACACTCTCAGGTGAACTCAACATATAAGTGCATGCCGCCAACCAGGGTATGGCTCTCGGAATCTTGGATCTTAACTAAGGTGCACAATTTGACTCATTCGTGCCTTGAATACAGCGTCTCTCTGGACATGCGGCCATAAATATATTTCTAATTCTAACAGTCATGGATATGCCAGATGAAGCTCCCAGAAATAGATATGCCAATTTAAATTTTCTTTTATTTTCACACAGTCGTGTTTGAAAAGTTAGCCTGATATCCTTCCCCGGCCCATGCATTTTCTTTCCGTCATAGAGAAGTCAGACAGCTTCCCTGGTAGCAAAAGTTTTTACCCCTCACATCTCGAAACCTCCGAATATCAAACACCATATGCAGTACGAGATAAGTACTGCAAGCCATAACAATATTTAAGGGTTTCAAAGCTGCCTGTAAAAATGACTAACCTTAAAGTCTTTACCGATAGCTTCACTCTTTGTCGTCTTGTGCTTTCTCGCTCTGAATCACTTTTGAAAGACATTACTTGAGCTAGGGGGCACAGCGTATACCTTCAAACTGTGACTCCTTCTTCAGACAAAATCGACCCATTTTGCTCTCCCGTTCATGAAAATCGTTTACCTGTGATTGTAGCGTACTGGATCAATATCAATTATTTATTTCACCACGTTATCGTTTAAGAGTACAAGTGCTCGTTCAAAATACGATCTAGCATTAAAAGAAAAAGAAAAAGAAATGTAAATCCATAATCTATAATCTATGTACACACAAATATAAAATGTTATAAAAATTACACACACAAAAATTAAAAATGTAAAGATTACAGCTGAATCAATCTTAGCTTAGACTTAAAAACATCAACATCATCGGCCAACTTGACATCCTCTGGAAGTTTATTCCATAGTTGAGCACTCTTGTAAGTAAAGGAGTTTCTCATAAAATTAAGATTAGATTTGGGAACGCAAAGATTCACACCATTTCCTCTTAAATTGTGAGACGTTTCTCTTATGCGTAAAAAGTCTCTATTGTATTTCGGCCCTATATTCCTAATGCATTTAAACAATAGAATCAGAGATTGCTTCTTTTTCCTGCACTCTGAGTAATCCAACTTACATATATTTAAGAGGTCTTGGTAATGTAATGATTGACGTCTTCAATTTTATTGACCTGAACTTTCCCCACCCCTAACAGGAGGGGACAACAGTATTCTAGATGTGGTAAAATAAAGACTTGCATAACGCTAGCATAACGTCCATAAGTACAAAACGCTTAATTCTCCTAAGAGCGCCGGTCTTCGCATACGCCTTTTTTAGCTAACTAGAAATATGCTCTTTAAAGTTTAAAACATGCTATATCAAGTTCCATGCCCAAGATTCTAATACAGGGAAGTGTAGTAACGCCAGAATCTTTCAAAGTGAAGTCAAAATCGTACTTGCAAGGACCGATCGGAATGGCTTGCGTCTTAGCATTGTTTATTAACAAATAGTTGCATCGAACCATTCCGACAGGCGGCTGAGACCCTGGTTCACTGCAAATTGCAGGGCAGTGGGCGAGGCATCTGATACATACAGATCGTGTCATCAGCATAAAACTGAGCACACACCGTGCAAACAATCCCTCTGTTTACGACCCAGTAGATAAGATGACATCAAACTCGAGGCAGATTCACAGAAACCATAGGCTTTTAACTTTTCCAACAGAAAATTGTGATTAATAGAGTCAAAAGCCTTTGATAAATCAACGGCCACGGCCATGGCTGACTCTCTGTTGTCAGGGCTCCTTCTCCAATCCTTGGTCACTTTCAGAAGAGCGGTGCAACACGAATGGTTCTTTAGAAATCCAGAGAGGTTTTGTGACAAGTGGCGACAGAAAGTGTTATAAAGCTGATCGTACATAACTTTCTCATAGACCTTTGACAAAGCCGAAAGGCCGACAAAGGGCGATAGTTCTCTTTTCGCGTGTTCTCATCCTTTTTGAACACGGGTGTCAAATTGCTGCACTTACATTCGTTTGGCCAAGAAGAGAAAAGTTTTAAAACGTTTATCAAATGTGTAATCTCCTCGGCCATGACTGGTGCCGAGAGCCTCAAAAAAAGCGGTGAAATGCCATAGGCGCCAACCGCCTTTCGTGGATTTAAATTTTCCAGAATCTCTTTCACATAAGCGGAGCTTACTGGTTCAAAGGTAAATGGGTGTTCGAACACCTGTATTGACGTAATCCCTCGAACACTCGGGTGATCACTAAAATTTTCCACGCTGCCGCGGTGGGTTTCAAGTGCAATAACCCACGCGAAGTAGTTGTTGGACACTACCACTTCACTGGGCTCCGTCAGGACTTTACCGCCCTCTACTAATGTCACGCTGTTCTGTTTAAACAGGGACGAGTTAGGGAGTAATGGCTTCATTGTTTTCCAGAACTCCCCAAGGTGTTTCGCATTAGATGTTGCATTTTACAAAATTCCTTGATGCCCTTTCTCTTTAGCGAAGTGATTTTGATACCCTGTTGCTTATAGGCAACCCAGAGATTGTTAGTTCGGTTCTTCCTGTAGCGTTTAAACAGCCGATTGCGCCGGACAATTTCGTGTTGAATTTCAGTTGAGATCCAAGGTACCTGATCCTTGCGCACCCATTTTTAGCTTCTGGTACTCGTGCATTTGCATTTGCAAGCTCGAGCTCTTCTCGTCAGTGCAATTTAAAATGTTATCCATGCATAATCTAAAACACACATTTTAATTTATTTTTTTTCATTAGCCGTCTCAAACAACTTTACAAAAAGGAACACACTTTAATATTCATAATTTCCTAACTTGTGAGAAAACTGTCAACACCGAATCACCTAACATATGATGAAATGGCATTAGAAACAAAAAAACCCTTTTCATTACTCAAAACGAGAGTAAAGAGAGTTTCACTTCCTTTTGTCAAATAATAAAACCACGGATGTTTTTATGTTTGAGTTGTAAATTAACTCCTAGCCCTAATTCGCACTTAAGTTAAATCACACCGACCAAGATTAACAGCTGACCGTGGTCTACGATGTTGTTCTCTAATAAGTAGGCCGTCATTAGCATGAATCATTCCCGAAAAAAAGTTGCAAAGAAAATGCTCTGGCAGAGAGTCTAGAGATTTAATAATTCGGCGTTCAGTAACTCACCCTTAGCCATTTAAATTACGCGTCAGTCTTAATGGCTTTGAGTGGGTTTCAATAAAATGTATTGGATATATTGGAACTATTCTGCAACCTTTTAAGTCATAAATTTAGAGCAAATGTCTTAAAAATTGCTTACTGCTGAACAGGTGTTTCCTCTCTTGGGTGATAATAAATGCAACGGAAGCCCACGAAAACAAAATTGACTGTGACACAACAGCCGGTTCTTTTGCTCATTTTTAGTTCGTGAACGCTATCGAAAAGGTGGTTAGTCTGAAATACAGAGGGGAAGTTTGTTTTGCTTATTAACGGCCGGGTGAGTGCTGTTACGATAAGACTTTTCTCGTTGCTGTAGTAGATGATCTGTTGGGAAAAGGAAAGGACTGCTTCAGATTAGCGGCGAGAAGATGACGGCAACTCAAATAACAGAGGGTGGAACACAAACCAAAACCATTCCAGAACTAGCATGTTCCCGGGCAAGTGATATACAACCGTATGCATATTATTTCTCGACAATCCATATTCTGCTTTCCCTAACAGCAACTCTTGGCAATTCTCTTATCCTTGTTGCCCTTTCCAAGGAATCCTCCCTTCATCCGCCGTCCAAAGTCCTTTATCGTTGCCTTGCAACAACAGATCTGTTAGTCGGCCTCGTCGTTCATCCTTTGGCTGTCATCCATTTTATGTCCTATATCCACGAAGACTGGGGTCGTTGTCGATGGACACACAACGTAGTTTTCATATCAGGCTATGCGTTATGTTCAGTATCTTTGTTGACGATGACGGCCATAAGCGTGGACAGACTTCTCGCCCTGTTGTTGGGGTTGAGGTACAGACAAATTGTAACTGTAAAGCGCATTCATGTCATATCAGTTACCTTTTGGATTGCATCCGGCATCTTTAGTTTATGCCAAAGCTTAAATGACCACATAACATTTTGGTCCAGCTTCGTAGTTGCAGTGTCTTGCTTGATGATCTCATTCGCATCTTACACAAAGATTTTTAGAGCTCTTCGTCTTCATCACACTCAAATACAAGATCATGCTCAGCAACACCCGAGCCAACCAAATGTAATGAACATCGCACGTTACAGAAAAGCAGTGTACAATGCGCTGTGGGTGCAGTTAGCTTTATTCGTCTGTTATCTACCTTATTGCATACTGGCAATTTTGATCACTTTTAGTAAAATACCCCTAATACATTCATCAGTCAGTGTGGCCGCACTAACGGTGGCTTTTGTATCCTTTAACTCAACTTTGAACCCGTTCATTTACTGCTGGAAGATTAGCGAAGTAAGACAAGCAGTAAAGAAGACAATCAGACAAGCACTATGTTGTTCGTAGGGTTAATTTCTGTTCGGGTTAGACTTAATTGATCCTTATAAAGCTAGGGACTGAAATTGCTGTAAGCAGAGAGTAAACCAATATATCATCGGATAAGGAGAAAAAAGACTTCAAACGCTTTTGCACTGATACCACTGTATGGTGAGTGAAGACAACATAACTGATCTCCTCACAAGTGATGAAAACCTGATAGATAGCTCCATATCATTAGAATCGTTGTAACGATTGGAGTTTTCCTTATCATGAGCTCAAAATATGAAATCTCCGATGGCTTAAATTTGCCATGTGAATAAACCGGTTCTTTAAACTAATTCGCACTTAAGAGCTAATGTTAACAAGTATCAGACAAACAGCGGCAAGTCACCCAAAATTTGCTTTCACCCCTACTTCATATTTTGTAACTCAATATGTCTTAATAATTGTGGTGCAGTTTTTTTGTGAAAATATAGTTTAGTTTTCGAGAAATAATTTTTTCGTTCGACCGCTTAAATATGCAAATTTTCACCGTGAATATTACCCGAGTTGTGTATCCTCGTGTAACAAACATACTTGACCTCCGGTATTTCTGTCAACAAAATCCTTCGTTTTATTATCTAAACGTAATCCCCTGTCATTATTGAAGCTGGTAAAGTAATATTTATTTTTTGGTGAATATTTTTGTCCGACATACAAGTTTTCCTATGTCGAATAGTAGCATCAAAACAAAGATAGTTTTACACGGATCGATATGACAGAATCTAATGAGCTTCGAGCTTTTAAAAGACAAAAAGATGGTTAAAAAGTTACTGTAAAAGTGTATTTGTGTTGTTCTATCTTGAGACGAACTCAAAGTCCGGCAAAATTTACTCGCTAGCGACTATGAAATATACATGGTGTGCCTACTTGTCGCCACCGTTTACTGGCATAAATCACTACAATTTGTAAACAAAATCTAACATGACAATCTTATCTTATTTATGAAGGGGTAAGTTTCTAAAGAAACTGTGGTGCTGCGTCGGTGGGAGAGTATAGAAGGTAATTTAGTGTTAACAACTGGGTTGAAAACGTAAATTAGCCACCGTAAAGAGTAAAAAAGCTGACGTTTCGAGCGTTAGCCCTTCGTCAGAGCGATGACGAAGGGCTAACGCTCGAAACGTCAGCTTTTTTACTCTTTACGGTGGCTAATTTACGTTTTCAACCCAGTTGTTAACACTAAATTACCTTCTTATCTTATTTATAATAATTTTATGAGCTGTTTCGATTACTGTATAACGCCTGGGTATTACTTTTGATAGGAGCCCAGGTTTTGCGTTTTGTTATCCTCTCCCCTATTTCCACCATAAGCTAGTCACGCAATAATTTATACACAAATGAATATTTACCCTGTACAGAGATTTTTGTTTATATTTAATTAAAAGTACTATGTTGAGGAGAATCACAATCACGGTCCCCATGTACGCTAGCAGTAACAGTGTTAAGAATAAACAAAAGTTGGAAAAGTTTTGTTTATTTTTTATTTTTTTGTTTTTATTTTATTTCATTACGTTCAAAGCCAAACATTTACCACTGCGCAGCGCAACAGCTACGCGACAAGACGTAAATACGCGCTCGACTATTTCGCTTAGCACAGAATTTAACTCTGTCACAACTTCTGTAGAGAGGTACCAATCATAACCTTACTTGAAGCTTGAGTAGTCCTCTACAATTGGTCTTTGTTCGAACAACGCCCGAAACCCGGTCTACAAAACATCTCCCAAGCCACTAAATGTGAGAAGATGCAAAGATAACTACTCTTACAAATTTGCATCGTCGGTAAAAATCATTGCAACCGTAAGCATCTAAGTAACTCGTACCACTCAGTTGGTGGAAAAATCCATACCAAATCATCGCTGAACAAATTGCACATGTAATCATTTCATTGCTATTTTTTTAACTAGATCATAAAAATTAAGGTAATCGTTTTGAGCCCTCCTTAAGCATCAATGAGTTACATAATAATTCTGAAGAGGATCAGTTCAGTGGGAAGGAGATGTGCAACGATCTGAAAAATTCAGACGTACCTAAATTAATGGTATTGATTAGAACCGTGACGTAATGATAAAAACAAGGCGCAACAAAAGGGAAGAAAGATCACAATAAAAACTGCAAGGAACCCCGTCAAGTCCTCCTGAATAATCCTTGCCACGACTTTTTGTGTATAATCTGTAGTCCTGGAAAAGATGAAGGGCTTTGTTGGATAAGAAACAATGTTACATGCATTTTTTTGCTGATTTCCGATCTATACAAAGAACCTCGAAAATCATAAACACAGATCAATAAAATAACTTATTTAGGTAGATTCATTCGAGTTCTGCAAGCCAAAGTTAAGCGAATTGCAAATAACAACGGCAAGATTTCCCTATAACCCCATACCTAATGAAGTATACAGTTATTGGATAAAAGAAGCTTGGCGAAGAAAATAGATTTAGAACTAAGGTTTTGTTTCAGAGTAGCACAGGGTTATACGGGAATATTTTCATCACTAGTTTTCCTTCCACACTGCTCTAGAAAAAGGACTGACGAAAAAAAGCGAATTTAAAAATGTCCCATACAGTACAAATCTTGAGCTTGGTTGTGAGGTAAATTACCTTGTCACGCAAGAAAACTTAAATATCTTAAGGAAGTTTAACAAGACAGCCAAAGATGCAAATATCCACTGTGCTTTACTACCAATGTATTGGAAAGGTATTATATACAGGATCAAAAGTAGGCCTAACCAGTCAAACGTGCTCATCCACTCGGTGAAATATGATTGTCTCTCACTGCAAGAACAAAGGTCTTTAACGACTTGGCTTAATCACCCAGTGGCTCGTTGTGTTTCACACTTCTCAATAAAAATATTGAAATAATAAGTCTGTGTACTTAATAAAGATTCAGACAAATGGATAAAGGGGGTAAGTTTCTAAAGAAACTGTGGTGCTGCGTCTGTGGGAGATTATAGCAGGTAATTTAGTAGTAACAACTGAGTTGAAAACAATTAGCCACCGTAAAGGGTAAAAATGCTGACGTTTCGAGCGTTAGCCCTTCGTCAGAGCGATTGGAGGAATTGTGGGTTGTGTGTGGGTTTATATGCGGAAAGTGGAGCTACACTATTGTTGGGAATATGGTGACAAGAAAACAGGAATAAATTAGTTGAATGAAAAGCGCTCGTTGATTCCGTAGAGATTAAGGGTGCTGATTTGGAAGATAAATTTTTGTTCTAGTGTTTTGCGGCTTTCCGAACTGCCTAGATGCAAGGAGAGGCCGCAAACTGCCATATGCTCTTTTGAATGATTAAAATTGTCAAATATAGCGGAAAGCAGTAGTTGTAGAGATGTAGGGTTGTAATTAGCACCTCTTTCTTTAGAAGAGTAGCACACGTTGACAAGAAACTCTTTCGTTACTATTTCAAGTGAACTGGGCCCGAAGGGACAAAGGAACATAAATATCAGAGACAAAAATGCGGGGCTAAAACATGGGGCTGGCCTAAGTTTTTAAAACTTGGACCGTTACGGTATGTTTCATGAGGCCATAGTATAAACAAAACTGTCTATGGCCCGGACTGTAAAAAGCGTAGAATATTGTGTTTATTAAAATATTCTTACCATGTAACATATAAGTAAGTAAGTAACATATTCAAAATGTTTCCAGACATATAAATAAAAAAAAATGATGTATAGGAGAAAAACCATAACAACCCAAAAAATAAAACCAGTAAGCCACAGTCTATACAGTGAATCCATATTTGGTGAATACGTACACAGCTGTTTCCATAAAGGTTGTCGGAAAAAAAAAGTGCATGTGACAACCCCAATAAGTATCGTGGGAAGTTTTCAGATCACGGTTCTTTGCCCTCAGGATTTCAGGGAAAAGTGAGAAAACGTCACTGTAAGGAAGAGGCATCATAATCTTGACGAGTTTATCTATTTATTTAATTTCTTAAAATTCACTGATTACCAGATACCCAGATTATCTTTCAAGATTGTCACGTGCACTTTTGTCCTATTTTCCGCCAACCTTTCTCAAAACAGCTGTGTACATGTACAGCTGACGAATTTTGTTAGCTTGAACGAGTTGAATCGTATCTTGACAATCTTATTTAGTTTTATAGTTTGATACACCGTCATACTTTTGCAGCTTTGTTGATCAGATATTGCATCTGGGTGATAAGACGGTCGTCATCTGAGAGATAAGACGGTCGGGCGATGGGACACCAAAACTATTTATAAGGGTTTTAACATTGGAAGCCCCTCTACTCACACTGTCATCTGATTGATTTCTTCAAAGGTATAAAACACGACCATAAGGAGGGTGACAACCTCACAAAATCCACGTAATAAATCTGCTGCACCCCTGCACTAAGTGGGGTTCAGTTTGGTAGAACCATACAGTAAGGAGTATGACAATAACAGCACGAAGATAACATAGAATCCAGCTTAAACGCTGCCGAAAAACGAAACACGCTTAAACGCACGACTATATGCGTTAAAACAATTCATGTTTAAGTCAAATTTCTTAGAAATTAAACAAAGCCAAATCCTGAGGTTTTTTCTTTCTTTTTTTTACCAAATGAAACGACATCAACACCTAAAATTCTGTCGAAAAATAAGAGTGAAATTTTGTTAGAAAAGGGAGGCACCGAGCGAAAGAAATTGGAGCTTCAGATGCACAGAGGAACAGAAAAATTGGTTTATGTAGTACAAGCTACCGTCTCTATTGAAGTCACTATTTGTTACTATCACGCAGTGCTTGTAATTTTAGTTTCGTTTAGAGAAAGCGTTGCGTGACATTCCAAAGAACAAACGTTCCCCAATTGCGCTCTTCAAATTGAAACATTCTGAATAAACGTAGTATTCAAAATCCCAACTGTCACGAGGCAGCCCAGTTGGCTGTGTACAGAGCGTAGCCGAGGAGATGACTCAGGACAACTAAGAACAAATCCAGTAAGTAGCCGGTGCAACATGAAGGGTTTGAACCTAGGACTACCAGATTACAAGCCCACGCCCTAACCACTCAGTCACACTCACCTTTTGCCAAATCCTTACTGTTTTCAATGTAATCTCCTTCCCTTTTATCTCTGTCCAGGAAACCATTAAGAAGAGCGCTTAAACAAGCCAAGACAAATGTCATAAAAAAATTATTTGGTAGTTGGTGTTACGGAGCAGTTGGAAGATTTACAATCTGTTCTTGGAAAACTTTTACCTGAATTTTTCAGGTAAGAAAAGACTCCCTGTCAGTGCATATCAAAAAAGATAGAGAAAGAGATGCATGATGCCAAGTTTTTCTATGAATGTCTCAAGCGACAGAGAATAACATCAGGATATCAGTCTTCAGCGTGATCTTACATAAACTGTATTCTTTTAACTTTTTGTGTCGATTCTTGATCAATTCTCTATTTTCACGACAACACGCGCCATCCTTCTTCAAAACTAAACAATTCTTGACTTGTTCACCAGCGTCTTCCCGAGCCTTAAGGAGATTGCTTGTTTTAACTTTGAGTTCTCGTTGTACTTGTGATGTTTTCATTTCAACTACTTTCCTTTTTTAGTTTCCTAAATTAATTGTTTTATTTTCAGACGATGATCTCAATTACAAGATGACATTTACCAGAACCGTGAATAAGAGAGTTCCTTCTCCGGGGGGGGGGCAACAGGTAATGAAGAAACATATGGAATTAGAGGAAAGATGTAAAGGAAAGATTTAATAGCCTGGAAGCCGAACTGATGTCTGAATAATGAACCCTCGCTTTACAAGGGAGTATACGAGTGGAGGTTGGAGAGAAAATTTCAGTGAAGAAATTTTGACATTTATAGTACGCCAAACTGCACTCGAAATCCTTTTATTACCTATATCTATTTGTGTTCGTCATTTCATCGCTTTTATCTTACATAGCAAACCTTGATTGTATCTAGTGTACATTGTAAAATATGTACTTTTTACCGTAAATTTGTAATGCGCATGTTGGCATATTCATATTTGCAATGTAAGCTGATTAAATATTCAAGGTATGCCTTTGCAAGTAGGCTTTGGTGGTGATAAGTGTATGGGGTCAAATGCATTTTGTTTTGACCATCCTGAGTTTCAAAGTTTGCTCATGCACAGAGGGGGTTGGGAAGGTGAGGGGGTACAAATGCACACTCTCAGGTGACCTCAACATATAAGTACCGTCAACCAGGGTATGGCTCTCGGAATCTTGGATCTTAACTAAGGTACACAATTTGTCTAATTCATGCTTTGAATACAGCATCTCTCTGGACTTATGCGGCCAAGAATAGATTTCATACAAGCTACAAAGCAAGATAAGACGCATATCCACAGTCCCTTTATATAGTAAAGATCAAATTAATTGAGGCTCAAAAAAAGATCGAGGAATGCTTTTGTTTTGCTTTACTTCTTTACGTAATTTTTCTGTAAAACCTTCGCCGATCTCTCAACCAGTCAAAATCAAAATTGAAACAAATCGCGATTTGGTCCATTGTAGTTTCCCGCGCCTGACACATTTTGCTAGTTTTTTCTACGGATTCTCATTGGCTCCTTGTGATATTTTCCTTTCCTCTGATTGGCTCTTCTGATCAATTTGAATTTGGAGCTCGCGAAGTGCATTAGCAAGCTCGACGTCTTCTTTTCAGTGAAATAAAAAACGTTATTCATGTATCATCTAAAATACAGAGTTTTTTTTTCATTAGTCTTCTCCAACAACTTTATAAAGAGGAACATATTGTAAAATTCAAAATTCCTAACTTGTAAGAAAAATGTTTACAGCGAATCACCTGACATAAGATGAAAGGGCATTAAAAACAAAATAACCTCTTCATTACTCAAAATGAGAGTAAACAGAGTTTCGCATCCTTTTGTCAAAGAGTAAAACCACTGATGTCTTTATATTTGAGTTGTAAATTAACTCCTAACCCTAATTCGCACTTAAGTCAAATTACACCGACTAAGATTAACAGCTGTCCGTGGTCTAAGTTGTTGTTTTCTAGTAAGTAGGCCGTCATTACCATAAATCATTTCCAAAAAAAAATTGAAAGAAAATGCTCTGTGAGTCTAGCCGTGAGTCTAGAGATTTTATAATTCGGTGTTCAGTCATTTAAATTACGTGTCATTCTTAAGGGCTTTGGGTGGGTCTCAATAAAATGTATTAAAACTATTCTGCAACCTTTTTGTCATAAATTTAGATCAAATGTCGTAAAAACTGCTTACTGTTGAACAGATGTTTCATCTCTTAGGTGATAATAAATGCAACAAAGCCCAAAAAAACAAAATTGATTGTGACAAAACAGGCGGTTCTTTAACTCGTTTTTTGTTCATGAACGATGTCGAAAAGGTGGTTTTTGCTGACATGCACAGGGGAAGTGAGTTTTACGTATTAACGGCCGGGCGAATGTTGTTAAGTTAAGATATTTCTCGTTGCAAAAGAAGATGATCTGCGGGGAAAATGCTCCGGCCGTGAGTCTTGAGATTTAATTTATACAGTGTTCAGTAACGCCCCCTTTAGCCATTTAAATTAGGTGTCTGTCTTAATGGCTTTGGGTGGGTTTCAATAAAATGTATTGGAACTATTCTGCAACTTTTTAAGGCAGAAAATTAAGAACAAATATTGTAAAAATTTCTTACTGATGAACAGATGTTTCTTCCCTTTTGTGATAATAAATACAACGGAGGCCCAAGAAAACAAAATTGATTGTGACACAACAGGCGGTTCTTTTGTTCATTGTTAGTTCGTAAACGCTATCAGAAAGATGGTTATGGTGACACAGACAGGAGATGCAAGTTTTAAATATTAACGGCCGGGCGAGTGCTGTTAAGTTAAGATATTTCTCGTTGCTATAGCAGATGATCTGTTGGGAAAAGGATAGGACTGCTTCGGATTAGCGGCGAGAAGATGGTAACAACTCAGAACTTTACAGAAGACGGAACACAAACCAATACCATGGAATGTTCCCGGTCTATGGCGAGTGTAATACAACCGTATGCATATTATTTCTCGTCAATCCACATTCTGCTTTCCCTAACAGCATTTCTTGGCAATTCTCTTATCCTTGTTGCCCTTCACAAGGAATCCTCACTTCATCCGCCGTCCAAAGTCCTTTATCGTTGCCTGGCAACAACAGATCTTTTAGTTGGTCTCGTCATTCATCCTTTAGCTGTCATCCATTTTATGTCTTTTATTCACGAAGACTGGGGCCGTTGTCGATGGACATACCACGCAATTTTCATATCAGGCTATGCGTTATGTTCAGTATCTTTGTCGACAACGACGACTATAAGTGTCGACAGACTTCTCGCCCTGTTGTTGGGGTTGAGATACAGACAAATCGTAACCGTAAAGCGCATCCAGGTCATTTTAGTTACCTTTTGGATTGCAGCCGGTGTCTTTACTTCATTCTATAGCTTAATTTACCACATAACATTTTGGTCCATCTTTGTAGCGACAGTGTCTTGCTTGCTGATCTCATTCGCATCTTACACAAAGATTTTTAGAGTTCTCCGTCTTCACCACACTCAAATACAAGATCATGCCCAGCAACATCCGAGCCAACCAAATGCACTGAACATCGCACGTTACAGAAAGGCAGTGTACAGTACACTGTGGGTGCAGTTAGCTTTATTTATCTGTTATCTACCTTATTGCATGCAGGTAATTTTGCGCACTTTAAGTAAAATATCTCCGACACATTTAGTTGTCAGTGAGGCACTAATGGTAGTTTTTGTCTGCTTTAACTCAACCTTAAACCCATTCCTTTACTGTTGGAAGATTAGCGAGGTAAGACAAGCAGTAAAGCAGACAATGAGACAAGCACTATGTTGTTCGTGAGGTGAATTTCTGTTCAGGTTAGATTGTATTGATCCCTATAAAGCTAATTAGCTTGAAACAATTGTAAATAGAGAATGAACCAATAAATAATCGTATGAGAAGAATAAAGACTTAAAACACTTTTGCACCGGCTATCACTGTATGATGAGTGAAGACAACATTACTGATTTTCTAACAAGTGATGAAAACAGGATTGATAGACCCTTGTCACTGGAATCGTTGTAACAATTGGAGTTTTCCTTATAATGCGCTCAAGATACGTGAACTGAAATCACCGATGTCTTTTATTTGCAATATGAATGAACCGGCTACTTTAAACATTAATTTCTACAAAGTAAAAATAAACTCATAACTTTTAACGAAATAAATTGTTTTTCTGCAATTGCCTAAAATGCAGATCACCTGCGCGGATTATTGCTTTACTTAAAGGTAAACTTCCAGTTGTTGTCCACACCACTCAGTGCCAAGTATTAAGGATTAAAAGTCGCTTAAGTTTTCTGACCAGAAGCCTATAACCTTGAACATAAAATGCTCCCGTTATGATTAATGGCGTTTCAGAGCTTTGGAACTATTTTGCACCTTTCAGCGTATCGAGTCAGAATAAATGTCGGTGAAATTGCTTTCTGTTGGAGAAGTGTTTCCTTTCTAAGAGATTTAAAATTTAAGGTATACTTAAAGGAAAAATTGACGCCTTCTTTGACATAACTGATATAAGTTTGTGCATTTTAAAAGATTAAGCGCTACTGAGAATGTCAAATTTTATTGATTAAGAGTTTCAGTAACCTTTACCAGGCAAGTACTGTTGGGACGAAATACTTCTTAAGGCAATCATCGACAACCTGCGGCAAAAAGAAATAAGGGCTTACTACAGGCAGAATAATGGGGACAACGAATTTAACTGACAGCAGGTGGAATACATACAAAAGTATTTCACAACTAATGTGTTTCCAGTTTTCATAAGTGGAGTGCAAAAAAACGCATATTATCCTTCTGTACTCAAGCTAATTTTGTCCCCCTTTCTCTTAATCTATTTTACCAACAACTGATCACATTGGTTGGTTTTTTGTTAATCCGCGTGTTACAGCATATTGGATATCACTTTGTTACAAAGACTGGAACCTTTGTCGATACACGTGCATCGCAAGCTCCATAACAAGCTATGTATTATGCTCAGTGTCTTGAATTTGTTGACTTTGAATATCATTAGCGTGGACAGATTTCTCTCCCTGTATGCGGGGCTGAGATACAGACAAATTGTGACTTTAAAGGACATCTAGGCCACTATTTGTACTGTATCGCGTACCGCATATCGCTTGGCTATGCTGTAGTTAAGATTATCTTTCACTCTTCTGGTATGGCCTTGTAATTATAACATCTCGCTTAAAAATAATTGTAAATCCTTCAAAAATTCTGTGATTTTCTACTGAACAATGAAATACATACACTTGAGTAAAACAAAATTAATAATTGTCTAATTTATCAAACGAATTAGTTTTTTCGCTGAAACATTAAGTGCTAGAACGATTTAAGCAAAAATAGTTTAGAGAAAAAGTCTCACTGCCTTAAAATTTTTCTTAAACTTACATGCAGAGATACAGAAATCACCGAAAAGAAATTCCTACGGCCAATCCCTGTTAACAGGCCCAGTTCCTCACATACCAGAAAAGGAATCTTTCCGTGCATATGCGAGTGAGCTGGAAAAGACGATCCACATCGTACTCCAGGCGATCGACTTTCATGGCCTGAATGTAGGTCGTGCTCAACTGTGCAATGAGTGTTTTAAAAAGAATCACAATCATAGTTTCCATGCCATATACGTCATCATCAGCAGAATTGACAGACAGCTCCAAAAAAAATTAACATGATGTAGGTCTGTACATTTGAAGAAGCTGCAGCACGAAAACGCATTCACCGTACATTTTTCATATAATACGATTGCAAAGTTGAGCCACTCGTGCCTATCAACACCAAATTGCACTCAAAGTCATTTTATCACCTATATTTATTTGTATTCGTTATTTTATTACTTTTATCTCACATAGCGAACCTTGATTGTGTCTATTATACATTGTAAAATGTGTACTTTTCACCGTAGGTTTGTAACGCGCATGTTGGCGTATTTATATTCGCAATTTAATCTGATTAAATATTTAAGTTATACCTATGCAAGTAGGCTCTAGCTATGATAAATGTATGGGGTCAAATTCATCTTGTTTTGACCATCCTTAGTTTCGAGGCTTCCTCGTGCATGGAGATATTCACACTCTCAGGTGACCTCAACATATAAGTGCCGCCAAACCTTGGATCTCAACTAAGGTGCACAGTTTGACTAATTCGTGCTTTAAATACAGCGCATCTCTGAACATGCAGCCATGAATATATTTCTAATTCTAATAATCATAAATATGCTAGATGAAGCTCCCAGACTAGATATACCATTTCATATTTTCTTGTTTTTACACAATCGTGCGTTAAAAAAGTTAGCCTGATATCCTTCCCCCGGCCCATGCATATTCTTTCCATCATAGAGAAGTCAGACAGCTTCTCTGTTAGCCAAAGTTTTTATCTCTTACATCTCGAAACCTCCGAATATGCATATGCAGAACGAGATAAGTACTGCAAGCGATAGCAATATTAAAGGGTTTCAAAGCTGCCTGTAAAAATGACTTATCTTAAAGTCTTTACCGAGAGCTTCACTCTGTTTCGTCTTGTGCTTTCTCGCTCTGAATCACTTTTGAAAGACATAACTTGAGCTGGGGGGCAAAGCAGATGCCTTCTAACTGTGACTCCTCCTTCGACAAATCTACTCATTTTGCTCTACCGTTCATGAGAATCATTTACTTGTGTTTGTGGCAAATTGGATAACAAAAACTTGCATACAAGCCAGAAATCAAGAAGAGACGCATATCCACAGTTTCTTTTTCAGGGTAAAGATCAGAATAATTGAAGCTTAAAAGAGATCCAGGAATGCTTCTATTTTGCTTTACTCCTTTAGGTAATTTTTCTGTAAAACCTTCGCCGATCTCTCAACCAATCAACATCGAAATTGAAACCAATCGCGACTTGGTCCCTTGAAATTTCCCTCGCTTGACACAGTTTGCTAGTTTTTTTCTACGGAATGTTACTGGCTCCTTGTGATATTTTCCTTTCCTCTGATTGGCTCCTCTGTTCAATTTGGATTTGGTAATCGCGAAGTGCATCAGCAAGCTCGACCTCTTCTTGTCAGCGAAATTAACGATGTTATCCATGTTTTATCCAAAATACAGAATTTTAAGTTTTTTTTTTTCATTACTCTTCTAAAACAACTTTACAAAGACGAACACATTTTAAAATTCACAATTTCCTAACGTATGGGAAGACTGTTTACACCAATCACCTGACATAAGATAAAAGGGCATTAAAAACAAAATAACCCTTTTCATTACTCAAAATGAGAGTAAACAGAGTTTCGCATCCTTTTGTCAAAGTATAAAACCACTGATGTCTTTATGTTTGAGTTGACGTAAATTAACTCCTAACCCCAATTCGCACTTAAAGACCTAAGTCAAATTAAACCGACCAAGATTAACAGCTGGCCGTTGTCCACGTTGTTGTTCTCCAGTAAGTAGGCCGCCCTTAGAAGAAATCGAGTCCAAAAACAATTGGAAAGAAAAAGTTCTGGCCATGAGTCTAGAGATTTAATAATTCGGTGTTCAGTAACGCATCCTTTAACCATTTTAATTACGTGTCAGTCTTAATGGCTTTGGGTGGGTTCAATAAAATGTATTGGATGTATTGGAACTATTCTACAACCTTTTAAGTCATAATTATAGAGAAAATATCGTAGAAACTACTTGTTGTTGATCAGGTGTTTCCTCTCTTAGGTGATAATACATGCAACGGATGCTCACGAAAACAAAATTGACTGTGACACAACAGCCGGTTCTTTTGCCGTTTTAGTTCGTACACGCTATCGAAAAGGTGGTTATGCTGACATACACAGGGAACTATGTTTTGCGTATTAACAGCCTGGCGAGTGCTCTTAAGATAAGATTTTTCTCGTTGCTGTGGAAGATGATCTGTTGGGAAAAGGAAATGACTACTTCAGATTAGCGGCCAGAAGATGACCACAACTCAATTAACAGAGGGTGGAACACAAACCAAAACCATTCAAGAACTAGCCTGTTCCCGGTCTATCGCAAGTGCAATACAACCGTATGCATATTATTTCTCGACAATCCACATTCTACTTTCCCTAACAGCAATTCTTGCATGGCAATTCTCTCACCCTTGTTGCTCTTTACAAGGAATCCTCCCTTTATCCGCCGTCTAAAGTATTTTATCGTTGCCTCGCAACAACAGATCTGTTAGTTGGCTTCGTCGTTCATCCTTTGGCTGTCATCCATTTGATGTCTTTTATCCACGAAGACTGGGGTCGTTGTCGATGGACATACCGCGCAACTTCCATATCAGGCTATGTGTTATGTTCAGTATCTCTGTTTACAATGACGGCCATAAGCGTGGACAGACTTCTCGCCATGTTATTGAGGTTGAGATACAAACAAATTGAACTGTAAAGCGCATCCATGTTATTTTAATTACCTTTTGGATTGCATCTGGTGTCAATACCTTATGCGAAAGCTTAAATTACCGCATATCATTTTGATACAGCTTTATATTCATAGTGTCTTGCATAATGATCACATTCGCATCTTACTCAAAGATTTTTAGAGCTCTTCGTCTTCATTACACTCAAATACAAGATCATGCTCAACAACACCCGAGCCAACCAAATGTATTTAACATCGCACGATTCAAAAAGGCAGTGTACAATACACTGTGGGTGCAGTTAGCTTTATTCTGTTATCTACCTTATTGCATACTGGTGATTTTGATCACTTTTAGTAAAATATCTCCAACACATTTAGCCGTCGGTGCGGCACTAACGGAGGTTTTTATATCCTTTAACTCAAATTTGAACCCGTTCATCTACTGCTGGAAGATTAGCGAAGTAAGACAAGCAGTAAAGCAGACACTAAGACAAGCGTTATGTTGTTCTTAAAGTGAATTTCTGTTCGGGTTTGACTGTATTGATGCATATAAAGCTAATTAGTGAAATAAGTGTAAATGGAGAGTGAACCAGTATATAATCGCATAGGGAGAACAAAGACTTCAAATGCTGATCACCCGCGCGGATTATTACTTTACTTAAAGGTAAACTGCTGGTTGCTGTCGACACCACTCAGTGCCTACATTTAAGTTGGCCGCCGAAGAAAATGGCTCTTCTACATTACACTATGAGGTTCGTTAAGCATCTCGAAAGGATTAAAAATCGCTTAATTAAGTTTTCTGACCAGAAGCCTATAACTTTGAACATGAAATATTTCCGTTCTGATTAATGGCTTTTCAGAGCTTTGGAACTATTCTGCACCTTTCAGCATATCGAGTCAGAATAAATGTTGGTGAAATTGCTTTCTGTGGAAGATGTGTTTCTTCCCAAGTGATTAAAAAATTCAAGGTATACTTAAAGGAAAAATTGACACCTACTTTGACGTAACTGATACAAGTTCGCGCATTTTAAAACATTAAGGGCTACTGAGAATATCGATTTTATTTAAATAATGGCGGAGCTCGTAGAGCGTAGCCCCATAATTATACAAAATGGTAGTAGTGACCCATCAACCCGAAAAAATTTGGACTTACGACCGTACGACCGACCGCACAAGGTGCTACTTTTAACATGCGTGGTGAACTTTATCGCGGGCACGCCAACGTTACGGCTTTGTCCAGTAGTCCAGTGGTCAGTGCACTAGGCTCCAAGTCGGACGACCCGGGTTCTAGTCCTAACCGGGGCAAGGCGTTGTTCCCTTGAGACGTGCGGGAATTATTGATTAGGTGTTTAAGTAACCTTTACTAGGCAGGTACTGTTGGGAAAAAAATATATTTCTTGAGGCAATCATTGACAACCTGCAGAAAAAGGAAATAAGGGCTTATTACAGGCAGAATAATGGAGACAACAAATTTAACTGACAGGAGGTAGAATACATACAAAATTATCAGTTCAACCAATGTTACCCTTTTTTCGCAAGTGGAGTGCAAAGACACGCATACTGCGTTATCCTTCTGTACTCAGGGTACTCTTTAAGAAGACTGGAGACTTTATCGGTACACGTACGTTGCGAGCTTTATAACAAGCTATGAATTATGCTCAGTGTCTTGAATTTGTTGACGTTGAGTACCATAAGCGTAGATAGTTGTCTCGCTTTTTTTGCGGGGCTGAGATACAGACAAATTGCAACTTTAATAAAGAGCATACATACTATCAAGGCCACTATTTGTATCGTATCGCGTATCGCCCGGCTGTGCTGTAGTTTAGATTACCTTTCACTCTTCTGGTATGGCCTTATGATTATAACATCTCGCTTAAAAATGTTTGTGAATCCTTCACAAATTCTGTGATCTTCTACGGAACAATGAAATATGTCTACTTATGAAAAAAAATTAATAATCGTCTAACTAATTCTAACGCATTATTTTTTTTCGCTGAAAGATCAAGTGTTAGAGCGATTAAAGCAAAGAGAGTTTTGGAGAAAAAACCTCACTGCATTAAACGTCTTCCTAAACTTGCATGAAGAGATACAGAAACCACTGAAAAGAAATTCCAACGGCCAATCCTAGTTAACAGGTCCACTTTGTAGCATACCAGAAAAGGAAATCTTTCCATGCGAGTAAGCTGTACTCCAGACGGGCGATTTTCTTGTAGCCCCATGTAGGTCGTGCTCAACTGTGCAATGAGTATGTTCAGAAGAATCACAATCACAGTTCCCATATACGTCATCATCAGCAGAATTGACAGCCAGCTGCAAAACATTAACACGATGTAGGTCTGTGCAGTTACATTTTTCACGTAACACGAGTGCAAGGTTGAGACACTGGTGCTTATTTACACCAAACTGCACTGGAAATCATTTTATTACCCATATCTATTTGTGTTCGTCATTTTATCGCTTTTATCTTACATAGCGAACCTTGATTGTATCTAGTGTACATTGTAAAATATGTACTTTTTGCCGTAAATTTGTAATGCGCATGTTGGCATATTCATATTCGCAATGTAAGCTGATTAAATATTAAAGGTATGCCTATGCAAGTAGGCTTTGGTGGTGATAAGTGTATGGGGTCAAATGCATTTTGTTTTGACCATCCTGAGTTTCAAAGTTTGCTCATGCACAGAGGGGGTTGGGAAGGGGAGGGGGTACAAATGCACACTCTCAGGTGACCTCAACATATAAGTGCCGTCAGCCAGGGTATGGCTCTCGGAATCTTGGATCTTAACTAAGGTACACAATTTGACTAATTCGTGCTTTGAATACAGAATCTCTCTGGACTTATGCAGCCAAGAAATGATTTCATACAAGCTAGAAATCAAGATGAGACGCAAATCCCCAGTCCCTTTTCAAGAGTAAAGATCAAAATAATTGAGGCTCAAAAAAAGATCAAGGAATGCTTTTCTTTTGCTTTACTTCTTTTTCTGTAAAACCTTCGCCGATCTCTCAACCAATCAAAATCAAAATTGAAACAAATCGCGATTTGGTCCATTGTAGTTTCATGCGCCTTACACAGTTTGCTAGTTTTTTCTATGGCTTCTCATTGGCTCCTTGTGATATTTTCTTTTCCTCTGATTGGCTCTTCTGATCAATTTGAATTTGGAGCTCGCGAAGTGCATTAGCAAGCTCGACCTCTTCTTGTCAGTGAAATAAAAAACGTTATCCGTGTATCAGCTAAAATACAAAGTTAATTTTTTTTTTCATTAGTCTTCTCCAACAACTTTATGAAGAGGAACATATTGTAAAATTCACAATTCCTAACTTGTGAGAAAACTGTTTACAGCGACTCACCTGACAAAGTATGAAAGGGGATTAAAAACAAGATAACCTTTTCATTATTCAAAATGAGAGTAAACAGAGTTTCGCATCCTTTTGTCAAAGAGTAAAACCACTGATGTCTTTATGTTTGAGTTGTAAATTAACTCCTAACCCTAATTCGCACTTAAGTCAAATTACACCGACTAAGATTAACAGCTGTCAGTGGTCTACGTTTTTGTTCTCTAGTAAGTAGGCCGTCATTAGCATAAATCATTTCCAAAAAAAGATGGAAAGAAAATTCTCTGTGGGTCTAGCCGTGAGTCTAGAGATTTAATAATTCGGTGTTCAGCCATTTAAATAAGTGTCAGTCTTAAGGGCTTTGGATGGGTTTCAATAAAATGTATTGAAACTATTCTGCAACCCTTTAGCCATAAATTTAGATCAAATGTCGTAAAAACTGCTTACTGCTGAACAGATGTTTCATCTCTTAGGTGATAATAAATGCAACGAAAGCCCTCAAAAACAAAATCGATTGTGAAACAACAGGCGGTTCTTTAGCTCGTTTTTTGTTCATGAACACTGTCGAAAAGGTGGTTTTTGCTGACATGCACAGGAAAAGTGAGTTTTACGTGTTAACGGCCGGGCGAGTGTTGTTAAGTTAACATATTTCTCGTTGCAAAAGTAGATGATCTGCGGGGAAAATGTTCCGGCCGTGAGTCTTGAGATTTAATTTATACAGTGTTCAGTAACGCACCCTTTAGCCATTTAAATTACTTGTCAGTCTTAATGGCTTTGGGTGGGTTTCAATAAAATGTATTGGAACTATTCTGCAACTTTTTAAGGCAGAAAATTAAGAACAAATATTGTAAAAATTTCTTACTGTTGGACAGATGTTTCTTCCCTTTTGTGATAATAAATGCAACGGAGGCCCAAGAAAACAAAATTGATTGTGACACAACACGCGGTTCTTTTGTTCATTGTTAGTTTGTAAACGCTATCGAAAAGATGGTTATGCTGACACACACACAGGGGAAATAAGTTTTAAGTATTAACGGCCGGGCGAGCGCTGTTAAGTTAATATATTTCTCGTTGCTATAGTAGATGATCTATTGGGAAAAAGATAGGACTGCTTCAGATTAGCGGCGAGAATATGGTAACAACTCAGAATTTTACAGAAGACGGAACACAAACCAAAACCATGGAATGTTCCCGGTCTGTGGCGAGTGCAATACAACCGTATGCATATTATTACTCGTCAATCCACATTCTGCTTTCCCTAACAGCATTTCTTGGCAATTCTCTTATCCTTATTGCCCTTCACAAGGAATCCTCCCTTCATCCGCCGTCCAAAGTCCTTTATCGTTGCCTGGCAACAACAGATCTTTTAGTTGGCCTCGTCGCTCATCCTTTGGCTGCCATCCATTTCATGTCTTTTATTCACGAAGACTGGGGCCGTTGTCGATGGACGTACCACGCAGTTCTCATATCAGGCTATTCGTTATGTTCAGTATCTTTGTTGACGATGACGACCATAAGCGTGGACAGACTTCTCGCCCTGGTGTTGGGGTTGAGATACAGACAAATTATAACTGTAAAGCGCATCCATGTCATTTCAACTACCTTTTGGATTGCAACCGGTGTCGTTGCTTTGGGCCAAAGCTTAAATTACCACATAATATTTTGGTACGGCTTTTTAGTGACAGTGTCTTGCTTGATGATCTCATTCGCATCTTACACAAAGATTTTTAGAGCTCTTAGTCATCATCGCACTCAAATACAAGATCATGCTCAGCAAAGTCCGAGCCAACCAAATGCACTGAACATCGCACTTTACAGAAAAGCAGTGTACAGTACACTGTGGGTGCAGTTAGCTTTATTCGTCTGTTATCTACCTTCTTGTATTGTGATAGGTTTGTACACTTTTGGTAAAATATCTGCAACACATTTAGACGTCATCGGGACACTAACGGGTGTTTTAGTCTCCTTTAATTCAACTTTGAACCCGTTCCTTTACTGCTGGAAGATTAGCGAAGTAAGACAAGCAGTAAAGCAGACACTGAGACAAGCACTATGTTGTTTGTAAGGCGAGTTTCTGTTCCGGTCAGACTTGATCCTTATAAAGCTAGGAACTGAATTTAATATAAGAAGAGAGTGAACCAGTATATCATCGCATAAGGAGAATAAAGACTTCAAACGCTTTTGCACTGGTATCACTGTATGGTGATTGAAGACAACATTGCTGATTTCCTCACAAGTGATGAAAACTCGATAGATAGAACCATATCATTGGAATCGTAACAATTGGAGTTTTCCTTATCATGAGTTCAAAATATGAAATCACCAATGTCCTATATTTGAATAGCCTTCATGTGAATGAACCGGCTTTTCAAACTAATTCGCACCTAAATTAATTTCTACAAAGTGAAAATAAACTCATAACTTCTAATGAAATAGGTCGTTTTTCTACAATTGCTAAAAATGCAGATCACCCGCGCGGATTATTGCTTTACTTAAAGGTAAATTGCTGGTTGCTGTCCACATCACTCAGTGCCTATATTTAAGTTAACCGCCGAAGAAAATGCCTCTTCTACATTACACTATGAGGTTCGTGAGGCACCCTGAAAGGATTAAAAATCTTTTAAGAGCGACGGTCAGGAAATAACGACCATTGAGTGGCAAGAGTTGAAAAATGACTTTCGCTTACTTTCTGACTATAAAAAGCTACTAATAAGAATAGAAAAATTTAATGTATTTATTTTTCTTCCGGAGCGCTTTAATTCTGAGAAAACTGAGAAAAACGAATTTGACCCGCGACGATCCCGAAAGGTCCCGCAAGCAAGTGTGAAATTGATATTTATTTATGTCATTTGAGGGATTGAAGGTTGTCCTTGATAATATGTTAGAATCAGCACGGGTTTTCTCTACAGCGCCTCACACGAAGGTTTTGAAATGACAGTAATTCATTCAAATTTTATACAACGACTGAGTAAACAATTCTTGTTGCGTGACTGTAACGTCAAGCGGAGTTTTTACACAGCAGGCCGGAATATACACGAAAGCGCACTGAAAACGATTCTGGTGTGAGCTTTTCGTCCTTTTTTATTGAAAAAAAGGTAATCGGCCAAAGAGAGGTTATTTTTTATCATTGTTAAGGTGAAAGTTTTCCTTTTCAGTGTAAGATGTTTTCCCTGATAAATATCAGGATGTAATTTTATTAGCTCTCGGCTGTTTGACCTGTTTAACCTGTTTAACTTTTATACTTGTTTTTTTCGCTTCCTTTGGTTTCAGAAGAATCGGAACAGAAAGACAAAAATCATAGATGCTTTTTAAATTGATATTTTCTTCAATTGTGAGGATTCATTTTTATTATTTGTTGAAGAAATGACAGAATTGGCTAAAGCTCGAAGCAGTTTATTAGCCGTAGTTAATTGAATTAGTCAATTAAATGCAAAGAGGGAAAATTTAATTAGCGAAGTTGGAGTGAATTTTTTTTGCCAGTTTTGTGTCATCATGGACGTTAAGTGCTCTTTTAGCTCCTTAGTCGGCGGTTCTTGCTCTTATGACCCCAGAGATAGGAGCAGATCAACTGAGGTTATTCCATTTCTGAACTGCAAAAGAGACATCGCGGGTCATAAGTCTTCCTTGTCAATAACTGACGTAGAAACCGAAATCGAACTTATTTTGGGAAGAGTATCTACATCCTTTTCTTCGGAGTTAGACCTTTCGGAATTGACAATTTGTCCCCGGCACCGCTCATCCCTTGGTATTGGGTGGCGTCGAGGATCGAATCTGTGCCGAGTTCCTCCGCCAATCTCGAAGCACGGCGGACAAGCCCAAAAAAAACGCAAAGGCAGAAAGAGGACTTGGCAAAAGTGCTTGTTATTTGATATGGAAGAAACTGGGAATTTTTATTCCAGTTGGTTCAGGCATGTATACATCATTTTTCATCTTTTTCAACAAACAGACCAGCTCTAAAATGGCGGTCCAATGTGACACTTCAATTAAAGCACTTTGTAAGCACTTTTCTTTTTTTTTTATTTTGACTTTTTCAATAATTAAGTAGCCGTGACGGTCGCAAATTCAATAGCCTTTGTTTATTTACGTGTTTCTTTTCCTTGCATTATTCTAACATTTTATATTAGTGATTGTAGCAGCAAAAAGGTAAATTTAGAAGCCTTCACCGGACTCCTAAAATTACAGCTTTTTAAAGCAGATTCCCTGATGGCCTATAGATAGTTACAGGGAGACTCAGCCCCTAAAGGGTACCTTTATCAGGCTTCAGGTCTGCCATAGGGTAGGGAATTGAAGAGTTGAAGTATATAAAAGGGCAGGAAAATCTATCATTTAAGTTTTTTAAAACAGGTTCCCTTACTTGTGTAAATTAAGACCGTAGTTATTCAGAATAGTGATTATATCGAATCAGCATAACCCTTCATTTTCCATCGATTCACTCAACAGGTATTTGTCGCAACTGCCGGGTTGATATTGACATGCAGAAAATAGGGGAGCTGCCCACAAAGCTTCCGGAGACCAAGAACCTTTCTTACGAGACCATTGAGACTTCTGTAAGTTCTGTACTGGCACTCAATGGAAATAGTGTTATTAACAGTGGCACCAAACAAGGCCCGCGGGGCAAAAAAGATAAAAAAAAATGGATAGGGACCTTATCATCACAAAGTCTGCATGTGCGGGCCCCGTTTCCTTGCTGCCTTTCCTTAAAATGTAACGAATAGGGATAGAGAGCACAAATTAACCGATTTCGTAGACCTCAGACTGTGTACTGGTATCCAAGAAAACAATGCCATATGCTTATTTTGTGCCTTCTACGTCATTTTTTCCTGAGTTCCGCAGATAATGAAGAGGTTTAATACCCCGCGCATTTTATGTCGCTCTTGCGTCTGCACACAGTTTAAATTTATTCAGCGGATTTTCTATTTTTATTCTCACCAAAATCTGAGAACTTGAAGCAGTGGCAACAAGTTAAAGACCACGCAGTCCGCGATGGTAAGCTGAGGCCAAATTGTTCTTTTAAGAATAAAGGGTTCATTAAAAAAAAACAGCATTTTTGCTTCCACTTGCCTCCATCTACACACACGCATCCCTCCACTTTATACCGCTAGGGATACGAGTTCATGTGATTTTCTCAAGGTTAAGGATACGGTGAATAACGCCCAGAAAAACGTTTCGGGTTTCCAATATACCACTCCGGGTTCCTCTACCACTCGCTTTAAAGTTCGTACTTATTTGTCATAATGAAAGGTATTTTATGTAATAAATTAGGCACTTTTTATCATAAATGAAGGCAGCAAAAAATATTTTATTTTTAGTCCATAATAAAGGCAACAAAGACCAGGAGGGATTATTGATCTTTGTCTAAGTGTTGGTTAACTTTGATAATTATGTACCCAATTAATTTTTTTTAATACAGTTTACGTTATATTTATTTTGCGTCCTTGTCTAGGGCGTGATTTGTAACCTTCGAATAGCTGCAAGTACTCCTTGTTCGGTAGTAGCACATGACTTACCAGTGCAAGAAACGTCATTATATTTACCATCAACCCTCCTAGAAGAAACCGAGACAAGCACTACAGGAATGAAGTCGGAAGAACCTATTGACCACCTAACAGTTTCTTAAGAAGTCGAGACGTTAGTCCTATTAGGTACACCCTAAAGAAACCTTGGAACGATGCCAGTGGAAGGACCAGACGACTGCATGAGCGCAAAGCCAAGCAAGCGGTTTCAGCTCTTCTTGGTAAAATAGCGCCTAATGATCCAGATCTTCTCTAGGAATCTATTATGTCCTCAAAACAAAATTGTTCCGCTTCGACTCGCAAGTCATTGCAAGGGTTAGATTACGTAAGCTCTTCTGATGCGCAGGCATTTGAAGATCTTGTGAACGTTGTGCACCAGCTCAGGGAAAGGCACAGGTAACCAGGTTGAAGGTATTGTGACAATTAGGAAGACACGGCAAAGGGAAAACTGACCTGTATACGATCACATCTTGATTTTCAAAACACTCTCACGGGACTATTGTGATTAAGACTTGGAAAATTATTGAATTTACTGATATTGCGACGAACCTCTTGTCAATCCGTTGAAGAAATAAAGTAGCGAGAAATATTTAAACACAGCTAACGCTGATTAATTTTTGGTTTGCTCGCGCGTCCAGATTTCCACTGTGATTAGCCATAAACAGTTAAACATATTTCTGGTGTTCGTGGTCTTCTGAGCAGAACAGTAATTATTCTCCCCCTTCACAAGATTTCTTGTTCAGGCGTTAATATAATTTGACTTGACCGTCATTAGCAGTAAGAGTGACTACTTACGTGTTCATTTGATTGATTTCTTCAGAGATATAACAGGCAACTATCAAAAGAGTGGTAACCTCACAAAATCCCCGCAATGAGTCTGCTGCACTGCTGTAACGGTTAGGGTCTACTTTTGTTGAAGCTTGCAGCAAAGAATAAGACAAGAGTAGTAAGAAGATGACATAGAGTACTGCTTGAAGGCTGTTGAAGAAAAATTGGCCAAGAAAAAATTAAAAAGTTTCAGCATGTAAGTCTATTTTTTTCATGATTCAGGGAATTAATTGAATTGTTTGATACTGTAACAGTTTAAGCCGTTAACAAACGGCGTTATTTGGTCCGTTATGTATGAATCCATTACCGACTGGATGTAGACTAAGATAACATATTACGCCATTATCTAAGAACCGAGGTTCGTCAGCTTGGAAAAGATTGCTGTTGGCGTGACTCTGCTAAACAAGTTATACACATGTACATATTATATTTAACTGATATTGACTTTACCTCAGAAACCAGTGTCCATAACTCTTCCATTTTGCTGTAACTAACATTCTGACCACTGGGTGCTGTAAAGCTTCCTACAAATGGAAGTACTCAAACATAATCATTTGCACAATTTCTCCACTAAAGGAAAAGCATGCTCCAGGTGTAATAAAATTGTCATTTCTGCCAGGAAAGAGTATAGTATAGTATACATAACAATTGCTGCAATAACTACACTTTGAGAGTTCAGAGAGCAGCTGCTACACTTTCCAAAAAATTGTCTTCAAATGTTCTTAGAATTTGATAAAGATCACTGCCATCATTTTAAGAAGATTTCAGCAACCTAGCTGCTAATTTTATGCAAAATCACAATTTACTGTATGCAAATAGCTGCTATTAAGGTCAGCACAAGAATAATTATCATTTGAGTCATGATTAAAAGCCTCTTAGTTTAATAGATTACACACGTTCAAACAGATTGTCAAGGGATGGGAAAAGGAACGTGAGGTCCCACTAAAGCAGGATTAAAGCAGAGTCAACTGCACTCTACCCGTAAGAACATTTAAAGAATTTTTGACAAAGTAGGTTATACACTCTTTGGAATCTTAAAATGAAGCCAGTTTTGGAATTTTAAATGTAACCTCAGTACCACATTAAGTTGAAAATAATCTGGCTTCTGGAACATACATGGTCTCATTGACTGGTCAGAAAAAAAATTCCTGTAGTCAATTTTTCCAACATTTATTGCCAGATGGTTGTATGTTACAAAACAATTAACAGAAAAAGTGCCACCTAATTAAAGGCAAACTTAGACTGCATGTTTTAACTATTGAAATTACCTCTTTTATGGACAATAATAATTTTACCTTATTGTCACTTTTTGCAATAGCATGAAGACAAGACTTGTCCCTGCAGTTAAAATTTTCATTATTTGTCTGCTTGTTATGCCCCTCTGAAGTCACAATCATTGGAGGCCTTCCTCCTTCATCCCCATCTAATATATGATAATAGAAATAATACTCCAGTGGATTTTCAGTGATTGTTCTCCAAGCCCCTTCAATTCCTCTTTCTTCTTCTTCACTTGCATACTTTTCTTTACGTTTTGGAAGGTATGGCCAGTGTGGGTTTATCATCTGGTCCAATACAGCCACTACTGTTTTCTGGAAAAATCACCATATCTATATTAAAAGTTTCACTCAGGCTTATCTGCCAATGAGTACACTAGATGTATGTTACATGTTACAGCAAAAGTATTAATGACTTTAAATGGCCCTAAATGAAAGCAATCTTTTTGCAGGCATGCAAAATCACCATAAAATGCTCTACACTTTACTATTAAGCATACTATAACAATTAACAACCTCCTCCTATATATTTGAGGCCTTGTTATGCCTTGTTTCAAAATTCAACAGTAATAACTCATTCAGTAATCAAAGGTATTCCTTCCCAAACAAAATTCTGAGCGACTTGTCCATTTCATTAATCCCATATACATTACAAAAATTAGCATGATAATCTTTGAAAAAATGTATAATTCAATAAACCCACTGACATTTCCTTTTCTGGCTAGAACTCTTAATTCATTCCCAAAATCTCATCAGTAATTCTTCTTCCTGTTTGCCATATAATTCATGTTGTCAGTTGGGAGAGTTTGGATTTGAATCTATAAATGATTCCTTAATTGGTATTTTTCTATATTCTTATCACTTGTCTGCTTGATATTACATTAATAATGTAAAGAGAGATTTTTTTGGTCATTCATGGGAGTTAAAGGTTAACAATAACACTTATCATTATATTATAAACACAGCTTGAAATTCCTGTAATAACAGTATCAATAAGTGTTAATTAGCTGCAGGTTTTATATATTGGATGTAAAATAACTTTGTTATACTTATCAACACCCAAGAATATTGTATACAACTCTGCAATAAAAAAAGGCTTTGATGTATGAATAATGAGACTCCAGAAGCTGAGATTTTGATGCAAAAAATTCTCACCTTCATCTTAGGATTCTCAATAATAGACTTGAAACTGAAGAAACATGGCTGGATTCCTTTCAAGTCTTCTCGTCTCCAACAAAATAAACTCTGTACTCTGAGGACATTACGGTAATCAATAATAAAATATTTAAAAAACTTCATGCAATTCACCTGTTCCACCATTTAGGTAAAGAAAATAAGGATACACTCATTTTAGCTACATTTTATTATATATTTTCAGAAAGCAGAAATATCATAAAAAATTTTTTGATCCCTTTTAATGTAATTTTATTGATAAATGAAATTAATGGACTGCATAATTTAATGTAATTTCAATTCATTTTTCTAAGTTGAGAAATTAATTGCTGTAAGAACTGATTAATCATGTTACATTTGCAATTATCCAAATTATAATGTACCTCTCATGAATAGTCACTCTGATTAAATAGGCTGCCACATCATCATTCTCAGCAAGTAATGCCAGCTCCACTGGTAAAAGGCATCGTTTTTTCTCAGGTTGTAGTTGTTCTCTTGTCATCGCTGGTAGTAGTCCTGGACATTTCCTCACGAGTGTTTTAGTGACATGTAAAAAGCCAAGTTCTGCAGCATAGTGTAGCAATGTCTTCTTTGTTTTGTCATCCTCATCTCTGAATGTTTCGTATCTGTTTCCTAAGTTAAGTTCACTTTCTAACAGAATCTCCAAAAATCGATTTATCTGCAAAGCACAATTACCGGTAAGTCAAATGACAGCTGATAATACTACCCTTTTAAAATCCTGGACTAGATAAGATTTTTGGGAAGGTACAAAAAGTCAACATACAGATTGAATTGCAATTTGTTTCAAATTCAACAGCTTTCATTGTCATCCTTTCAAAAATCGAAAAACAAACCAAGAAAAAAAGTCTTATTTATATACATTTCATGGGACACCAAAGGGCTTGTAAATTTTATCGAAAATGGTAACCATGTATTTTGAACATCTTTCAATCCAAAACATTGTTCACCCTTAACAGTTAAATTAAAACAGATCCCCAAATAATTCGTCAAACCGTAATGAGCTGAGTCCAAAATATTACTTTTACTTGAAATACCCGAGCCTGGGCAAAAAAATAGTTGACTAAGGCTACCTGCAGAGCAAACAATTTACATGTAGCTGTTTTGGACCAAACCAGTAGTTAATGCTTCAAGACCGTTTTACTTACCTGCTGTTCAAGGCTTGCAAGATAATGTATATCACCTTTGCAATTTTTCAGAGCTGGCCACTTTTTCAACATCATAAGTGCCGGGTCCTCACTGTCCAGTTCTCCGCCGTCTATGTGCTTTTGGATCAGTCTTTCGACATGCACTTCACTAAGAGCGCTATTCCACGAAAGACCTCCACTCCGCTTTTGACGTACCTAAATGTATAAATAACGATAAATGTAACGTTTTCAGCTTTTAAACTTGGGTTATCACAACATCCATGATGCTGGCATTCTCGTAACCAAAGACCATCTGGGCTAGCCTTCTTCTCCATCCAAGTTGTTTTGTTGTTGATGTTGTTGTTGCTTTCAACAAGTACATTGGTCAAGCGCGGCCTCATCTGAAGGAAAGGTTTAACTGTTAAACGCAAATTTTCATCGAAGACTCTCGTTATTCTGTCCACCATCGATATTATTACCTTATGCCAGAACTCCGTGTCCAATTCGTCCTCCAAGAAATGTACACTTAGATCATCGTTAGGTTGCGGAGTGCCTTGTTCGCTATTGCCGCACTGAACAAACTCTTGCTTTTTTTTCTGCATCTCTGAATTTGTTATCGCTAGCCACATCTATTTTGTCTGTAGTTCCCATAAATAAACATGACCTTACGATCACAAAAAAAAATTAAATAATTCTCGCCGATCGCCGATATAATCTAAACACAAACGCTATACAGCGGTCAAACTTGGGCATGCGCGCAAGATCAGTTCTGACCATCCGCGCGTCAATTTCCCGCCAAAGGAAAATTAAGCTGAATACTTAAAAAAAAAACATTCCTCCCACTGACTAACCCAACACAACTTATTGAAAGGTTCTTCTGAACATTTTCGAGAAGATTTATGACAGATAGAGACAAATCAAAGCACGCAACACATCTACCGCCACTTTGATGTGCCATAGGGGCGTTTTCTTGGAAATACCGCGTGACACTACGAGAACTGCGGGCTCAACCTGGTTCAGGTCATTATTATCTAAGGTCTTCCCTAAAAATAAGCGAGAGGAACGAGAGGGAACAGGCCACTTCTGAGTTCTCGCGGTTCAGTGATCCGATGCCGAAATAATTATGGCGCGAGAACGAGGCTAAGCGTGAAGTCACTCTCATCCGCACAAAGAATAAAATGAGCGAAAATTTCTCGAAATTTCAGTGTGGGAGACTGAAAAACTATTTGTGAGAGAGAGAGGCATTCAGTGAAGTGATGGTGGCAAAGGAAAGAAAAAAGAACTGTTCGATTTATGCAAGAAAGCTGAAAGCGATACAGCCGCAAAATAGGTGAGCATGCTCCGCCATAGCTATTCGAGTCATTTGAACGTTCAGGGCCACGATTCTTCTTCAGGGGGTTTGCTTACTGAGGAGGCGATAACAAGTAGCTAGCGCTAACGTTATAACAGGTGCTACGAACCTCATAACCATGTTATTGCTACTCGAATTCAGTCACTTAATTCACCCCTGTTAATTACCACAACATTTTTTTGTTACGTGAGATATGCGACGAAAAAGGTTCGACAGAAACTTTCCTGAAAACGGCAACTTATCTGTTTTGATTTGGGCCTAAACCCACGTAATGAAAAAAAGCAATAGGAATTTTAAAAATGCCGCCATTTTGCCTCGATACTGTTACTATGAAAATATTGTCGTTCCCGTTCGTTTCTTGCGTAAATTTCTCACGAGTTACAAGCATGCGCACTCATTTCTGTATCCGATGGCTGTGCCCGACGCTGTATCCGACGCTGTGTTCCTGAGATTATTTCAACGTGCACACATATGCAAACGGTTGACCACTGAGCTTTCTACGATCTCCCTTTCCCTAGGGTCTCAATAGGGTTAACCATTAGCCGCAAAAGGGTTAAAAAGTTTAGCCGTTACGCAAAAAAACGACAAATTTTAACGTCATTCGTGAAAAAAAAAATTAATCCGCTTAGACAGTAATGGGCTCCCGTCTTAGAATATTTCTCTGGTGACTACAATGGAAAACTATTAGCCTTAAGCCATAAATTGGCCTTGAAGTTTTAACCGTTAGCAGTAAAAGCCATCACTCAATTGAGAACTCTCACTCAGAGTCCTCATCTCTTTCGGTCACAAAGACAACAAAACCTTTCAGCCTGCCAGAGCCAAGATATCTCAAAGGAGCTCTAAACAGTCACAGAGACCAGTAAATCACAGTGTCCCAAAGACATATAACCTTTTTGGTAAATCAACATCAACATGATACCCGTAGTTGTATATGCCGGACGTTTACACCTTTTGTAATACACACTGAACCTACTTAAAAATGCGAACTCTGGATATAGAGATCGTCACACTGCATGATCGCAATGAGGGCTCTTCTTGGGAGGTTGGTACTTCCCCCTTTCTACGTCGAGTAAATACGAAATGTAGTAACGTACGTGAAAAAATTACGTGCTCCTGATTGGCTGAGAACGAGTGCATTTGTAATGTAACACTGACATAGCTTCATTCTAACGCGCGCTCTGATAGTTTCCTAAGTAGCTAGAGATGCTCTCGGCTGCACCTCGAGTATCTCTTAAGCTACCTTCTTGTTCTCCCAACTATCTGCGTACATTGTCCATTCCTTAAAATGATTTCTTCGGGCAGTTTGGAAAAATAAGCACTTGCAAATTTTTCGAAAACTACAAATTGCCGGCCGTGCAATTTTGTTCTATTTGAAAAATATACTCAAGCTTACTAACATCAAATTGCACTCGAAATCATGTTATTACCTATGCTGACTGCGAGTGAAATAATCTAAAATGAGGACCTCTTTATTCACGTTCGTTGCCGGTTTCCTATTAGGGTCGTACGCGCGTGCGAGAAATTATGTGCTTGAGTTTGCTCTCACGCGAGCATCTTACTTGCGCGGTCTCACATCATATCAGCTTTGTAGTACGGGATCGTCGTGCTATTTCGAAGTTGCAACCTCGAGCGAAAAAAAAATCGCACCGAGTTGCGCGACCGAAACTTACGATTTTAAGCGCGAGGCACACTGATAAGGAGGCCTAAGTATATTCATGGCGGTGCGAGATGTCGAAAACCTCGTCGGTCTAATTGACCGGTCTCATGAGAAAAAGTTCAGATAGCCCGGCAAACTTGAAATGTGAAGAGAGAAAGTTTTTACTTTTATGTGATGCGACGTAGTGCGTGCTTTTACTAACGGATGTGTTCCTCTCTAAAGAGCACGAAGAAATTTTTAACGTTCCTTTGTGTTTCTCCATCGAGTGGCTCACTTGCAGATCAGAATGTCGCACTCAACTGAGTTGAAAACTAAATTACCCTGCTATACTCTCCCACCGACGCAGCACCACAGTTTCTTTAGAAACTTACCCCCTCTATTCAGAATATCGCACTGCCAACTTTTGTGACGTATCTTTTATTTACTTTCCACGCTTTTTCACACATTGGCTTGTAGAATATTATATGAAAGCGTTCCCTTTACCTTCAGTTTGTAGACTGTCGTTCTTAAAGCGAAGCAGCTTTAGTCTGTTTCTTTTTTTTTTTCTCATACTTGAAACCATTGGTAAATCAGTGAGAATTAGTTGCTCCTCAAGAGCTAGTTTTGTTCTCCGACTAACATTCTTCATTCGTTGATACAGCTTATGAGAAGTCGAAAATTAAATCAATTTTGTTTCTGTATACTGGAAGCGACAGCACCAAAGCCGAAAACTTAAGCGATTATATACAAGGTAAGCTAGGAACAGCAGTAGTCGTGAAAAGCATCACCAGTATCTTGGCAGAAGATCTAGATTTTAAAAAGGAGCTCTACCGGAGTGACTGTTTCGTCTTTATCGGATCCTGCCGAGCTTCGTCCCTCGTTCGAAACAAAGAGCAAGAAACCGAAGGTGGTTTCATTACATTTGACGGGAAAATAATCTACGATGAGTTCTCACGAAACAAGGAACTTGTGGACAAACTGGTCACTGTTTACTTCATGGAGAGAGCCGAGAATGATTGGATCCCAACTGGTCTCAATGAGAAAAGAATCTTTGATCTGAAAGGCCAAAAGATTCGAAGAGGTAATCCCGCCCTAGACCACCTGGAATATACCATAAGACGAGTACTCGGTGAGACTATATTGGACTGGTAGATGTACAGGAAGACAATTCGTCTCTTGATACCAAAGGGCGGATAGCATTTGAATACAACTTTATGTCATGATTCATCGGTAATTTTTGCTTCACAAATTGTTGATGTAGACAGTGATATTTCTGCATACGAAACACTCGCGGGTACTAAAGAGGTAAACTAAAAGAACACCGGAGTTAGCCTTTAAGTCTCGTTGAATTAATATCTCGTAGTAATAAACTATATAGTAAATGGAATTTATTGTAAATGTGTGAATGAAGAAATTTGTTCTTAAGTCAAACCACTCAATGAGGAAAAATTCAAATTAAATTCAGAGAATACATTTACTTTCTGATCTTCAATTATGCAAGTAGCCAAAAATGATTAAATAATCACTATGGCTACGCTTTCTCCAGTTGGAATAGATATTTACAATTTGATGTATGAATGAAGTGTTTATTTAATGAAATTCAGCGTAGTATTTAAATGTATATTTGCAAGATATTCTGGTAACCTTTCCAGGACCTTGTGAATGAAATGAGTTGAAACTATATATAACTAAATTGCAAAGATAATGTGCTTCTTGATAATCATTTATATTATTTGAACAACGTATGTTTAAACTTCAATCCTTAAGGCAGTTTCGCAAAGCAATTTGTGTAAATTTTGTAACTGATCATGAGTGAAATAAAACCCGACTCGCATCCCGAAAGCGGCTCACACCAAATTTTATCTTGTCATCTGGATGGGAGGGCGTTCGCTTAAAATCACTTGTTTAAAAAACGACCGGGAGAGTTCTGAAAAACAAAACCATAACCTGAAAGATACATGTAAACTCGTAACTTCACCAGCCACATTGATCCATTTTTTATTATTATTTTAGTTCTAAAGGACTTCCTGGAGAGGTTAGCCCAGCCTTTTCAATAATCCAAACCTCCTCCATGAATTTCTCAGTTTGATATAATACAGAACTAACAAAGGCAAACTGTTTTTCGCTGCAAAAATTCAGATCAGTTTTAGTTCGAGGGACATGTTTTCTCGTCAACAGAGACTGGAGCGGAAACTATCCCTTTCGATCCCGGCGATATATTGCAAATACACTTCCTGATAAGTGTGCCGGTCCTCTTTTCTCAATACTGTTTGTCATACGTCTCTCGTGATTTATATTAAGCTTTGAGAATTTGTGACAAATCAAGCTATATTCCTTAAAATATCTTTTCATTTCCTCTGCTACCTTCTGCTCTAAAACATATTAACTTGTTTAAGAGAAATTCCGTTTTGGTCCTACCTGGGACCTAAATATTCACCACCTATATCTCAGGATTTCTATGGCCGATAATACTTTACATAAATTATTCCCAAAGCGAACTATACACTGCTATTCTGTATTGGGCTGTGTTGTGTGGAGATACATTGTTAAGTTGTCTTTGTTGTACAAGATCTTGTACTTGGACCCGACGACGAAGTGTGTGGAAAATCTTTGTATACGATGCCAATGAAAGCGTTAAGCACATGGGTATACCCATTCCGCCATACCAGACTGTTATACGAGGGTTTACAAAATACAGTAATGCTGAAGCTGTAGCTGTGACCCAGATGGTGACTACAACGAAAGATGTACGTTTTTACGTTACAATCTGCCTGTATCTCATCCCCAAAGTCAGGGCGAGAAGTCTGTCAAGGCTTATGGCCGTTGTAAGATCATCAATGAACACCCGCCATGATGGATAGAACTAGTTTCATAAAATATCACGTGATACAGTGTAGGCTCGCACCGTGTGCGAAGGGACGGATACCACATCCGTCATCGTCGACAAAGATGCTAAGCACAGCAAATATTTAATTACAGATGAAGCCAGTATGGCGAATCGACAAAGATTGGAGTGTTTGAATACCAAGGATAGAAGAAAAATGGCAGCGACGGGTTGTGCGATCAGTCCAACACAGATCCGTCATAGCCAGACAACAGAATAAGAGCTTGGACGGTTGATGAAGAGAAATCAGAGTGTTCTCGAGAAATGCAGTAATGGATAGAAGGATATTCGAGACTGAGAAACCTTTTAAATATTCGACTGTTCCATCTGCAAAACTTGGCGTCCAACATAATAAGTTTTCTGTTTCAGTTCATTTTTCTGAACCAGTGAAGTTTTTGGGCTTCATTATCCTCTAGCAATTTTCGTAACACCGATGTTTCTAACATGCAAAGCCAGCTGGTATTAGCAAGTTTCTTTGGAAAAGAAAGACTTTGTAAGCTGAGTGTAGACAGCCTGTGCCTTTCTATCTTTCGCTCTGGCACGGGTTGCCTGGGTTAAGATAACCCAGGATTAGCATAGAATTTGATTTCAGGTCTGAAAGCTTTAAAAGAAAATTCAGTTCAAATCTTTTTACTTGCAATTTGATCATTGCATGTTCTAAAAAGAATAGGGAAAATTTTCTCTAAAAGGCTTTGGAAAAAAGAAATATAGAAAACTGCATTAAAATTTAACCCTGGGCTAGCACTAATCGGCCTTTGAACAACTGGGCCCTGAATTCTAAATTAGATAATACCACGTAGTATTGGAACTATTCTACAACCTTTTAAGTCATAATTATAGAGAAAATATCGTAGAAACTACTTGTTGATCAGGTGTTTCCTCTCTTAGGTGATAATACATGCAACGGATGCTCACGAAAACAAAATTGACTGTGACGCAACAGCCGGTTCTTTTGCCGTTGTAGTTCGTACACGCTATCGAAAAGGTGGTTATGCTGACATACACAGGGAACTATGTTTTGCGTATTAACAGCCTGGCGAGTGCTGTTAAGATAAGATTTTTTTCGTTGCTGTGGTAGATGATCTTTTGGGAAAAGGAAATGACTGCTTCAGATTAACGGCCAGAAGATGACCACAACTCAATTAACAGAGGGTGGAACACAAACCAAAACCATTCAAGAACTAGCCTGTTCCCGGTCTATCGCAAGTGCAATACAACCGTATGCATATTATTTCTCGACAATCCACATTCTACTTTCCCTAACAGCAATTCTTGCATGGCAATTCTCTCATCCTTGTTGCTCTTTACAAGGAATCCTCCCTTTATCCGCCGTCTAAAGTATTTTATCGTTGCCTTGCAACAACAGATCTGTTAGTTGGCTTCGTCGTTCATCCTTTGGCTGTCATCCATTTGATGTCTTTTATCCACAAAGACTGGGGTCGCTGTTGATGGACATACCGCGCAACTTCCATATCATGCTATGTGTTATGTTCAGTATCTCTGTTTACAATGACGGCCATAAGCGTGGACAGACTTCTCGCCATGTTATTGAGGTTGAGATACAGACAAATTGTAACTGTAAAGCGCATCCATGTTATTTTAATTACCTTTTGGATTGCATCTGGTGTCAATGCCTTATGTGAAAGCTTAAATTACCGCATATCATTTTGATACAGCTTTATATTCATAGTGTCTTGCATGATGATCACATTCGCATCCTACTCAAAGATTTTTAGAGCTCTTCTTCTTCATTACACTCAAATACAAGATCATGCTCAACAACACCCGAGCCAACCAAATGTGCTGAACATTGCACAATACAGAAAGGCAGTGTACAGTACACTGTGGGTGCAGTTAGCTTTATTCGTCTGTTATCTACCTTCTTGCATACTGGTAATTTTGATCACTTTTAGTAAAATATCTCCAACACATTTAGCCGTCAGTGCGGCACTTACGGAGGTTTTTATATCCTTTAACTCAAATCTGAACCCGTTTATCTACTGTTGGAAGATTAGCAAAGTAAGACAAGCAGTAAAGCAGACACTGAGACAAGCGTTATGTTTTTCTTAAAGTGAATTTCTGTTCGGGTTAGATTGTATTGATGCATATAAAGCTATTTAGTGAAATAAGTGTAAATAGAGAGTGAACCAGTATATAATCGCATAGGGAGAATAAATTAAAGACTTCAAATGCTGATCACCCGCGCGGATTATTACTTTACTTAAAGGTAAACTGCTGGTTGCTGTCGACACCACTCAGTGCCTACATTTAAGTTGGCCGCCGAAGAAAATGCCTCTTCTACATTACACTATGAGGTTCGTTATAAGCATCTCGAAAGGATTAAAAATCGCTTAAGTTTTCTGACCAGAAGCCTATAACCTTGAACATGAAATATTTCCGTTCTGACTAATGGCTTTTCAGAGCTTTGGAACTATTTTGCACCTTTCAGCATATCGAGTCAGAATAAATGTTGGTGAAACTGCTTTCTGTGGAAGATGTGTTTCTTCCCAAGTGATTAAAAATTCAAGGTATACTTAAAGGAAAAATTGACACCTTCTTTGACGTAACTGATACAAGTTCGCGCATTTTAAAACATTAAGTGCTACTGAGTATATCGATTTTATTTAAATAATGGCGGAGCTCGCAGAGCGTAGCCCCATAATTTTACAAAATGGTAGTAGTGACCCATCAACCCGAAAAAATTTGGACTTACGACCGTACGACCGACCGCACAAGGTGCAACTTTTAACATGCGTGGTGAACTTTATCGCGGGCACGCCAACGTTATGGCTTTGTCCAGTAGTCCAGTGGTCAGTGCACTAGGCTCCGAGTCGGAAGACCCGGGTTCTAGTCCTAACCGGGGCAAGGCGTTGTGCCCTTGAGACTTGCGGGAATTATTGATTAGGTGTACTAGGCAGGTACTGTTAGGACGAAATATTTCTTGAGGCAATCATTGACAACCTGCAGAAAAAGGAAATAAGGGCTTATTACAGGCAGAATAATGGAGACAACAAATTTAACTGACAGGAGGTAGAATACATACAAAATTATCAGTTCAACCAATGTTACCCTTTTTTCGCAAGTGGAGTGCAAAGACACGCATACTGCGTTATCCTTCTGTACTCAGGGTACTCTTTAAGAAGACTGGAGCCTTTATCGGTACACGTACGTTGCGAGCTTTATAACAAGCTATGAATTATGCTCAGTGTCTTGAATTTGTTGACGTTGATTACCATAAGCGTAGACGGTTGTCTCGCTTTTTTTGCAGGGCTGAGATACAGACAAATTGCAACTTTAATAAAGAGCATACATACTATCAAGGCCACTATTTGTATCGTATCGCGTATCGCCCGGCTGTGCTGTAGTTTAGATTACTTTTCACTCTTCTGGTATGGTCTTATAACTATAACATCTCGCTTAAAAATATTTGTGAATCCTTCACAAATTCTGTGATCTTCTACGAAACAATGAAATATGTCTACTTATGAAAATTAATAATCGTCTAACTAATTCTAACGCGTTACTTTTTTTCGCTGAAAGATCAAGTGTTAGAGCGATTTAAGCAAAGAGAGTTTTGGAGAAAAAACCTCACTGCATTAAACGTCTTCCTAAACTTGCATGAAGAGATACAGAAACCACTGAAAAGAAATTCCAACGGCCAATCCTAGTTAACAGGTCCACTTTGTAGCATACCAGAAAAGGAAATCTCTCCATGCGAGTAAGCTGTACTCCAGATGGGCGATTTTCTTGTCCTGCATGTAGGTCGTGCTCAACTGTGCAATGAGTATGTTCAGAAGAATCACAATCACAGTTCCCATTTACGTCATAATCAGCAGAATTGACAGCCAGCTGCAAAACAGTAACACGATGTAGGTCTGTACATTTAAAGAAGCTGCGGCACGCAACGCATATACCGCAGTTACATTTTTCACGTAACACGAGTGCAAAGTTGAGACACTGGTGCTTATTTACACCAAACTGCACTCGAAATCTTTTTATTACCTATATCTATTTGTGTTAGTCATTTTATTGCTTTTATCTTAATTACCTTGATTGTATCTAGTGTACATTGTAAAATATGTACTTTTTGCCGTAAATTTGTAATGCGCATGTTGGCATATTCATATTCGCAATGTAAGCTGATTAAATATTAAAGGTATGCCTATGCAAGTAGGCTTTGGTGGTGATAAGTGTATGGGGTCAAATGCATTTTGTTTTGACCATCCTGAGTTTCAAAGTTTGCTCATGCACAGAGGGGGTTGGGAAGGGGAGGGGGTACAAATGCACACTCTCAGGTGACCTCAACATATAAGTGCCGTCAGCCAGGGTATGGCTCTCGGAATCTTGGATCTTAACTAAGGTACACAATTTGACTAATTCGTGCTTTGAATACAGCATCTCTCTGGACTTATGCGGCCAAAAATAGATTTCATACAAGCTAGAAATCAAGATGAGACGCAAATCCCCAGTCCCTTTTCCAGAGTAAAGATCAAAATAATTGAGGCTCAAAAAAAGATCGAGGAATGCTTTTCTTTTGCTTTACTTCTTTTTCTGTAAAACCTTCGCCGATCTCTCAACCAGTCAAAATCAAAATTGAAACAAATCGCGATTTGGTCCATTGTAGTTTCATGCGCCTTACACAGTTTGCTAGTTTTTTCTATGGCTTCTCATTGGCTCCCTGTGATATTTTCCTTTCCTCTGATTGGCTCTTCTGATCAATTTGAATTTGGAGCTCGCGAAGTGCATTAGCAAGCTCGACCTCATCTTGTCAGTGAAATAAAAAACGTTATCCGTGTATCAGCTAAAATATAAAGTTCATTTTTTTTTTCATTAGTCTTCTCCAACAACTTTATGAAGAGGAACATATTGTAAAATTCACAATTCCTAACTTGTGAGAAAACTGTTTACTGCGAATCACCTGAGATAAGATGAAAGGGCATTAAAAACAAGATAACCTTTTCATTATTCAAAATGAGAGTAAACAGAGTTTCGCATCTTTTTGTCAAAGAGTAAAACCACTGATGTCTATATGTTTGAGTTGTAAATTAACTCCTAACCCTAATTCGCACTTAAGTCAAATTACACCGACTAAGATTAACAGCTGTCCGTGGTCTACGTTTTTGTTCTCTAGTAAGTAGGCCGTCATTAGCATAAATCATTTCCGAAAAAAGATGGAAAGAAAATTCTCTGTGAGTCTAGCCGTGAGTCTAGAGATTTAATAATTCGGTGTTCAGCCATTTAAATAAGTGTAAGTCTTAAGGGCTTTGGGTGGGTTTCAATAAAATGTATTGAAACTATTCTGCAACCCTTTAGTCATAAATTTAGATCAAATGTCGTAAAAACTGCTTACTGCTGAACAGATGTTTCATCTCTTAGGTGATAATAAATGCAACGAAAGCCCTCAAAAACAAAATCGATTGTGACACAACAGGCGATTCTTTAGCTCGTTTTTTGTTCATGAACACAGTCAAAAAGATGGTTTTTGCTGACATGCGCAGGAAAAGTGAGTTTTATGTGTTAACGGCCGGGCGAGTGTTGCTAAGTTAAGATATTTCTGGTTGCAAAAGTAGATGATCTGCGGGGAAAATGTTCCGGCCGTGAGTCTTGAGATTTAATTTATACAGTGTTCAGTAACGCACCCTTTAGCCATTTAAATTACTTGTCAGTCTTAATGGCTTTGGGTGGGTTTCAATAAAATGTATTGGAACGATTCTGCAACTTTTTAAGGCAGAAAATTAAGAACAAATATTGTAAAAATTTCTAACTGTTGGACAGATGTTTCTTCCCTTTTGTGATAATAAATGCAACGGAGGCCCAAGAAAACAAAATTGATTGTGACACAACACGTGGTTCTTTTGTTTATTGTTAGTTTGTAAACGCTATCGAAAAGATGGTTATGCTGACACGCACACAGGGGAAATAAGTTTTAAGTATTAACGGCCGGGCGAGCGCTGTTAAGTTAATATATTTCTCGTTGCTATAGTAGATGACCTATTGGGAAAAAGATAGGACTGCTTCAGATTAGCGGCGAGAATATGGTAACAACTCAGAATTTTACAGAAGACGGAACACAAACCAAAACCATGGAATGTTCCCGGTCTGTGGCGAGTGCAATACAACCGTATGCGTATTATTTCTCGTCAATCCACATTCTGCTTTCCCTAACAGCATTTCTTGGCAATTCTCTTATCCTTATTGCCCTTCACAAGGAATCCTCCCTTCATCCGCCGTCCAAAGTCCTTTATCGTTGCCTGGCAACAACAGATCTTTTAGTTGGCCTCGTCGCTCATCCTTTGGCTGCCATCCATTTCATGTCTTTTATTCACGAAGACTGGGGCCGTTGTCGATGGACGTACCACGCAGTTCTCATATCAGGCTATGCGTTATGTTCAGTATCTTTGTTGACGATGACGACCATAAGCGTGGACAGACTTCTCGCCCTGGTGTTGGGGTTGAGATACAGACAAATTATAACTGTAAAGCGCATCCATGTCATTTCAACTACCTTTTGGATTGCAACCGGTGTCGTTGCTTTGGGCCAAAGCTTAAATCACCACATAATATTTTGGTACGGCTTTTTAGTGACAGTGTCTTGCTTGATGATCTCATTCGCATCTTACACAAAGATTTTTAGAGCTCTTAGTCATCATCGCACTCAAATACAAGATCATGCTCAGCAAAGTCCGAGCCAACCAAATGCACTGAACATTGCACTTTACAGAAAAGCAGTGTACAGTACACTGTGGGTGCAGTTAGCTTTATTCGTCTGTTATCTACCTTCTTGCATTGTGGTAGGTTTGTACACTTTTGGTAAAATATCTGCAACACATTTAAACGTCATCGGGACACTAACGACTGTTTTAGTCTCCTTTAATTCAACTTTGAACCCGTTCCTTTACTGCTGGAAGATTAGCGAAGTAAGACAATCAGTAAAGCAGACACTGAGACAAGCACTATGTTGTTTGTAAGGCGAGTTCCTGTTCCGGTCAGACTTGATCCTTATAGAGCTAGGAACTGAATTTAATATAAGAAGAGAGTGAACCAGTATATCATCAGATAAGGAGAATAAAGACTTCAAACGCTTTTGCACTGGTATCACTGTATGGTGATTGAAGACAACATTGCTGATTTCCTCACAAGTGATGAAAACTCGGTAGATAGAACCATATCATTGGAATCGTAACAATTGGAGTTCTCCTTATCATGAGTTCAAAATATGAAATCACCAATGTGCCATATTTGAATGTCCTACATGTGAATCAACCGGCTTTTTAAACGAATTCGCACCTAAATTAATTTCTACAAAGTGAAAATAAACTCATAACTTTTAATGAAATAGGTCGTTTTTCTACAATTGCTAAAAATGCAGATCACCCGCGCGGATTATTGCTTTACTTAAAAGTAAATTGCTGGTTGCTCTCCAAAAACACTCAGTGCCTGCTAAGTTGCCCGCCGAAGAAAATTATTCTACTACATTGCACTCTATGGTTAATTAAACAACTTGAAAGGAATAAAAGTCGCTTAAGTTTTCTGACCAGAAGCCTATAACCTTGATCCTAAAATGCTCTCGTTCTGACTAAAAGCGTTTCCGAGCTTTGGAACTACTTTGCACCTTTCAGCGTATTGAGTCAGAATAGATGTCGGTAAAATTGCTTTCTATTGAAGAAGTGTTTCCTTTTCCTAAGTGATGAAAAATTCAAGGTATACTTAGGGGAAAAAATTGACTCCTTTTTTGACTCAACTGATAGTACGTGCACGCATGTTAAAAGCCGTGAGATTAAGCGCTATTGAGAATGTCAAGTTCATTCAAATAATTTTGATTAAGAAAGTTTTCACTAATCTTCACTAGGCAGGTGTTGTTAGGACAAATTATTTCTTAATTCAAATACGGAAAACCTGCAGATGAATGAAAAAGGGGCTTATTGCAGGTAGAATAATCGCGATAAAAATTTAATAGGTGTAATACACACAAACGTATTCTACTACTAATGTGTTTCCCGTTTTTTTGTTGAATGAGGCTAAAGAAGCCTCATAACCCAGGCGAATAAATGAATTTTAAAAGCTGACATTTCTGTTAATGTATCAAGCTACGCTTAATATTTCTCTATGAGTAGATCAACGAGAAAATGAGTGAATTTAGAAGCCAATGTTAGCGAACTGGTTGCCTAAAGAAACGCTCTACACCTTATTGTGGAGTAATTCCGATTAGTTCGAGTTTGCGTCACTCCACTGCTCACTGTTTGTTTGGTGTTTCCTCTGTTGTTTTCGTTACTGCTGCTGTAATTGATCTTGTTAACGCACCATTTACTTTCATATCCAAGCTATTGGGAAGAAAATGCTCGAGATTTTTGCAAGTTCACAGGGAAAATAAGTTGAAATAAAACAGACAGAGTCTCCTTGTTGCCACTGGAACAAGCAGCTGTTCATTTTCTTTCAGGCTTCATCTGTTTTACCATCGTTCGCATCATATCCCTACGGAAATAAATTGATTCATATATTTAACAGAACGCTATGGGTGCCAAAATGCGGGTCGATTATTACCTTATTGCATTAAGGTTTTCTTCCACTGATTCCCAAGGATTCCGATCTTCGCTAAATTCTAGAAGCTATGGGGAAAAGTAGAGCATTTAGATTGCATCCATCGGAGAACTGTAGGATGTAACCATTTAAAAACTTTTTTTCTTTTATCGGTGAATGTTATTTGGAAACAGTTGAATGGAAAAGACCAACCTCTCCTTCACCTTTACTCTGCCAATTTTTTCCCATTTTTCAGGGCTTCGGGTCAATCATTAGCAATGTCGAGTGAGCTGTGAAATACCATCCACATCATACTCCACACGGGCAACTTTATTTGCCTGAATGTAGGTCGTGCTTTGAGTATGTTGAGGAGAATCACAATCACGGTCCCCATGTACACCAGCATTAACAGTATTGAGAGCCAGTTTCAGCAAAATACAAATAAACGAAACTTGGAAAAGTTCCTTGCATTCAAAGCCAAACATTAACCACTGCGCAGCGCAATGTACAGCAACACAACATGACATAAATAGGCGCTCGACTATTTCGCAGAATTTAATTCTGTTATAGCTTCTGTAGAGAGGTACTCATCATAACCTTACTTGAGGCTTGAGTAGTCTTCTGCAATTGGTATTTGTTCGTACAACGCTCGAAATCCGCTCAACAAAACATCTCCTACGCCACTAGATGTAAAAGGAAGCAAAAGTAGCTGCTCTTAGCAATTTAATATAGGTAAAAAGTTTGTAAAAATAAGTCGGTAAAAATCACTATAAACGTATAAGCACCTGATTAACCCGTGCTGACCACAAATCCTACTCAGCTCAGTTGGTGGAAAAATCCAAACCAAATCATCGCTAAGCAAGTTGTACATGTAATCATTTTATTATGATATTTTTAATAATACTGGGTTGAATCTGTCGGTCATACGAGTGATAATGAGAAATAAGGTACTTGTTTGGAGCCCCCTAAGCATCTGTTAGTTACATAATTATTCTTAAGAGAATCAGTGGGAAGGTGTGCAACGATTTGAGAAATTCAAACGTACCTAAATTCATGGCATTGATTAGAACCTTGACGCAATGATAAAAACAAGACACAAAAAGAAGGAAGAAAGATCTCAGTAAAACTGCGATGAACTGAGTCAATTACTCCTTAGCCAAGGTTTTTATGTATAATCCTGTAGTCCTGGAAAACATGAAAGGCTTTGTTGGATAAGAAACAATGTTACGTAATAAACAGTATAAATAGTGAGGTCCCATGCATTCATGTTACTTAAATTACATTTGGATTTTTAATGATTTTAGATAAAAAATTTGAGAAATCATCGATGTCTTATGTTTTCTACTTTAACCAATTCGCACTTAAATTAATTTCTACAAAGTAGAAATAAACTCAAAACTTTTAATGAAATAAATTGTTTTTCTGAAATTGCTTAAAACACACATCACCTGCGCGGATTATTGCTTTACACAAAGGTAAACTGCTGGTTGTTATCCACACCAGTCAGTGCCAAGTATTAAGTTGGCCGCCGAAGAAAATGCCTTTACTACATTACACTCTACGGTTATGAAGCACCTTAAAAGGATTACAATTCGCGTGGGTTTTCTGACCATAAATACTATAACCTTAATTCTAAAATGCTCCCGTTCTGACTAATGGCGTTTCAGAGCTTTAGAAATACTTGACACCTTTTAGCATATTGGGTCATAATAAATATCGTTCAAATTGCTTTCTGTTGAAGAAGTTTTCCTTTTACGGCCTAAGTGATGAAAATTTCAATTCAGGTATACAAAAGCGAAACATTGACACCTTTTTTAACTCAACTGATAGTACATTCACGCACAAAAGATTAAGCGCCATTGAAAATGTCAACTTCATTCTAACAATTTTGATTAAGAAAGTTTTAACTAATCTTTACTAGGCAGGTGTTGTTGAGACAAATTATTTCTCAATTCAAATACGGAAAACCCGCAGAAGAAAACGGGGGGCTTATTACCGGGCATAATAATCGCGATATAACATTTAATAGGAGGTGCAATACACACAAACATATTTCTGCAACTAATGTGTTTCCCGTTTTTTACGTTGGCTCCATGAGGCTGGAGCAGCCACATAACTCAGGCCAATAAATGAATTTGAAAAGCTGACGTGTCTATTTATGTATCGAGCTATACTTAATATTTCTCTTTACAACTTTGTAAACACTGAGTACAGAATAGATCAATGAGAAAAGAAATGAGTTTATAAGCCAATGTTGATGAACTGGTTCAGTGTCTAAAGAAAGGCTCTGTACTTGATTGTGGAGTAATTCCGATTAGTTCTAGTTTGCGTCACTCCACTGCTCACTGTTTGTTTGGTGTTTCCTCTGTTGTTTTCGTTACTACTGTTGTGATTGCTCTTGTTAACGCACCATTTAATCTCATATCCAAGTCATTGAGAAGAAAATGCTCGAGATTTTTGCAAGTTCAAAGGAAAAACAGGTGGAAATAAAACAGACAGAGTCTCATTGTTACCACTGTAACAAGTAGCTGTTCATTTTCTTCCAGGCCTCATCTGTTTTACCATCGTTCGCATCATATCTCTACGGAAATAAATTGATTCATATATTTAACAGAACGTTATGGGCAGCAAAATGGGGGTCGATTGGATGCACAGATACTCGGAGGGCGGCTGAGTGAAACGTAATGAACGAATGATTCTCACCTTATCGCATTAAGTTTTTCTTCCACTGATTCCCAAGGATTCCGATCTTCACTAAATTCTAGAAGCTCTAGGAAAAAGTAAAGCATTTAGATTGCATCCATCGGAAAACTGTAAGATGCAACCATTTAAAAACTTTTTTCTTTAATCATTGAATGTTATTTGGAAACAGTTGAGTGGAAAAGACCAACCTCTCCTTCACCTTCCCTTTTGCCAATTTTTTCCAATTTTCAGGGCTCCGGGTCAATCACTGGCAACATCGAAACAAAAAGACTTTGGACTATCTTGATTAACAACAAACCTTCCGCAAGTTTCTTTTCACTGATCCATTCTCCCTCCTTGTAGTACTTTACGCGCAAATTCTATAAAATGCAATCAAATTCACGACTGAAGTCATTAAACAATTTACCTCTATAGAAGTAAACACATTAAGAACCTAGCCACGACCTACCACTATACTGAGATGCCATGACTTTTCGAAGCCAGAAGTAAAATTTGAGGCACTTATCGGGTAAGATTTCATTCAAATTATATTGGCAATGCTAGTTGTAAACAATGTCATTCTCAAAAGTAAGGCATCTTTTCATTAATCCTCTTAAAGTGCTTTCCCTCCACATTCTTCCCACCTAAATCACACATATCATAAGTGCATGCACACCGTGCTGACATGACCTCAAACCCTTAATAACGCCCACCTATTTATAATTAAGTCCACACTTAGTCTTCAAACTTTAAAGAAGCATACCAGAAAAGGAAATCTTTCCATGCGAGTGAGCTGTAAAATACGATCCACATCATACTCCACACGGGCGACTTTCTTGGCCTGAATGTAGGTCGTGCTCATCTGCGCTATGAGTATGTTGAGTAAAATCACAAGTACAGTTCCCATGTACGCCAGCATTAACAGAATGGAGAGCCAGCTGTAACACAAAATATACACCAAACTTTGTGAAAGTCGGGGCATATTGACAAAAGCCGACAGACATTTCCTACAAAGGAGACAACACCCACAACGAGTGTGGGCGCTTAGCTGTTTTCCTGAGCTAATAATTTAAAGTTGTGATAATCACAATGAAGAAATAGTAATCATAAACTTACTTGAAGTTTGAATAATCTTCCGCAATGGGTCGTTGATCAGACAACGCTCGAAGACCGCTGAGGAACACGTCTCCTATGCCACTAAGTTAAAGCAAAAGTAAACGAAAGAATGAATTTAAATGATTTGGACGCTCACGCAACAAGAAAAGAAACGATTTGTGTCATCGAGACCTTTCAAGTATAGGTTGCCTTAGAATTAATTATTATTATATTACTATATAATAATATATAATAATATATAATATAATAATAATATATACCTATTAATATATACAGAATTACTCGAAAAAGAGTGATGACAGGCATGAACTGAGGAATTTTAAAATGGCAAGGATTTTATTGATGAAACTGTGAAGCAAACCAAAGAATCAAGGCGTACCTAAATTGATGGTTTTGTCCAGAGCAACGGAGAGATAAAAACAAAGCTCCACAGAAAGGAAGGAAGACCACGGCGAAAACTGCCATAAATCGTGTCAGATCTTGCTGGATGATCTTAGCCAAAGTTTTCGTATACAAGCCTGTGGTCCTGGATAGGATGAGATATTTTAGATATGGGAGCTAGATTACACAGATCACAAATCAAAAATCACAAAACTGTGTCTATCTCTAACACAAATAACGTATCCTGTAAATAACGCATAAGAAATAACGCATCCTACAATTTAAGTCATTAACATTACTAAAATTGTAGCTTGCCAGTTGTGGTTTACCTTGACACAGACGAAAACTTATATATCCTTAGGAAATTGAACAATATAGCTAGAGATGCTATCGTCCACTGAGCTTTGCTACCAGCGTACCGCAGGGGGTATGATACAAAGGACCAGCAATAGGCCTAACCAATCAAACAGCGTTATCCACTCCATGAAGTATGACTGCCTCTCTCTGGAGAATAGGAGGCAAAATCAAGTTTTGATCATGAGCAAAAACATAGTTAAGGTCTGAAATAACTTCATCTTTAGAGTTAAACAAAAAACATTGAGACTGACACTTATCCATAGCACTCAATTACGTTCACTTGTCATGTGTTACCCCCCATCCCCCCTCCCTGTAGCAGGTTATCTCGGAAAGGAGGTAGCACAGAAAATAACAAAAATTCCATGAAAATGATTAAACATTCATAAATAACATTATATGTTCTCATACGTCGCATGCAATAATTGGAAAAAAATAATGACCATTTTCAATATTCCTGTTCACAGTGTAACAGTGATCATTTCATCCATGCCTTAACCCTTTAACTCTCATAAGTGACCAAGACAGAATTTCTCCTTACAATATCAACACAGAATCAAGCAGACAAGTGAGGAGAATAAAGAACAAAACTCAATAAGGGGACTACAAATTTTGATCCACTAGCAAATTCTCCAATTTGAAATCATAAGTATTTTATGGCAAACATTAGGGAGAATCAGAAATGAGATCTTGTGAGTTAAAGGGTTAATTAACCATCAATTACTTACATACGCATTTGATTGATTTCTTCACCAAAGTAAAAGGTAACCACAACAAGGGAGACGATTTCACAAAATCCACGGAATGAGTCTCCTGCATCCCTGTACTGGGTAGGGTCCAGTTTTGTGGAGGCATGAAGCAAAGAATATGACAGGAACAGCAAGAAGATGACATACAAAGCTGCTTGAAGGCTGTGTGTATATGTGAGAAAAATATTAAAATACATAATTATGCCACACTTTGCAGTAAAGTAAGTTACAGAATATACAATCAAAGAAGTTAACAAGCTAGATTTGTTTACAGGTATTTGTTCTAGTTGCAGCTTTTTGGAACTGAATATACAACAAAACTCAACCCTGTAAGCTACTATGTAGACAGCACCAAAGCTCCAACTGATCATGAACACATGTCAAAAATAATCCAATCTGTACAGTTGATTGAACCACAAAAAATTAATGCAAATCTAACAGATTTCACAGGAAATAATTACAGGATCAGGCATTTTGATGAGATAAAACTATGTGAAATTATTCATTTAAATCATCCATGAAATCTTCTTGCCAATACTTGTTGCGATGAATGGCACATTGGGTGTGCTTCAGTGTTGATTAGCCCCTCATTACCTACCAAAATAACAAAAACAAGATCACCTCAGAAAAAAGTGTCCATAGCTTTTCCATTTGGTCTTAACCAGCATTCTGACCACAGGATGTTGTAATGCCTCCTGAAAATGAAAGTAATCTGTTATCAGTCCAGTTTAATAAAAAAAACAAAACAAAACAAAACAAAAACAAACAAAACAAAACAAAACAAGCCCAGTTTATTTCTAAATTTTCTTTGCAAGGGGAACATTTTTATTTGTAATGACTAGTTGGTTTACCATGTACAAGGGTGCAATACAGCTAAAGCACATGTGTGCTTCTCCTATCAGGCAGTGGATAACATATTCTGTCCATCTGTTTTCAAAACAATCAAAAGCTGGAGAAAGTGTAAGGGAGAATCTATTGATCTTTCTAACTACCTTAGTTTGATGACACTACACCTTAATTTGTCTGACATGCATTCCCCTTGATAATTGTAGTCCCCTTTCATTTAAGTTCATAGAATGATTCTGCATTGCCTAAAATATTCATGTAAACAAGCAAGTATGGGGTAATTTCCTTCTTTATTCTGCAAGTAACAATCAGTACAATCAAGTTAAGCAAAATGAAAGTAGACCCATACTCATGCACTAGAAAAGATGACAATAATTTTTTTTCAATCTAGACCTAACCATTACCATATTTTTGCTCTTTGCAATAACATGTAGACAAGACTTGTCTCTTGGGTTAAAGTGTTCATTAACTGTCTGGACTTCTCCATTTGACTGCAAAAGCAATGGGGGTCGTCCTCCTTCATCTCCATCCAAAATATGATATCAAAAATGATACTCTAGAGGATCATCTGTAATTGTACGCCAAGCCCCTTCAATTCCTTCCCTCTCTTCATCAGTTTGATAGGTTTCTTTAAGTTTAGGAAGGTAAGGCCAGTGAGGATTCACCATCTGGTCAAGCACAGCCACTACTGTTTTCTATGAATACCGTGAAAACTATGATGAGATAATATATTTTGTAAAATGGGAGGTAACAAGTCATTCCAGATGTGAGCTATGTTCATTCATAAGATTCACCAAAGCTGTATCTATCACTGCAGTGACAACTGGGGGCTCTCAGTTAATTCAAGGGAATAAAATCAATGTCTAGAAGTGTGTGGCAACTTTACATTTCTGAAGGATACTAGAGCTAAACTGCAAAGGAGTACCCATGTAACACAAAAATGTAACACATGCAGTAGGTTTTCTGGACTCTCACACCACAAACAACTCATTAAGAACTGCAACATATTGTAGTATTTCAATCCAGGATAGATACAAAACTCTGACCTTCATATTTGGGTTCTCAACTATGGACTTGAAACTAAAGAAAGATGGCTGAGGATTGGCTTCATCTTCTGGTATCCAAGAAAATAAACTTTGAACACTAAATAACAGAATTAAGAAATGAAATAATGTCCAAAATGTTTGTCAACTGATCACCACCCTTAAAAAAATATGCATGCATTTTAATTCTCTCCTTATTCTAGCATTATGAATTTTGCCTAGCTTTAAGTTAATGACAAAGATATACATCTAAATTAAGTTAGAACTTCATACACATCCACTGTCTAATCTACGCCCAGGTATAATCAGTAAAACAAGCATACAAAAATGACACAAATTCATGTTCACACAAGGTTCAAAACTAAATCAAACTGTTAAGTCACTTTCTAACCTACTGGAGGAAAACAGCCTTTGGCTGTACATTTCTTGCTTTTATTAAATCATTAGTGTAACCCTCAAAGCAACAGGTCCTAGCAGTCTTTGTACCTTTCAAGGTGCATCATTTGAACCAAATATGCTGCCACATTGTCATTCTCTGCCACTAATGCCAAATCAAGTGGTAACAGGCCCCTCTTTGTCTTAACAGGTTCCACTGTCTTCATACTTAGCAGCAAAGGATATCTTTTTACAAGTGTTTTTGTGACATGTAAAAATCCAAGTTCTGCAGCATAGTGCAGCAATGTCTTCTTTCTCCTGTCTGTTTTATCTCTGAAAGTCTCATATCTGTTATCTGAATTCACTTCACTGTCTAAAAGAACCACCAAATAACGATTCACCTGGAAGAGAATACAATGTCCAATATTCTCAAACATGATTAATTATCACCAACCCAATTTGAGCACTTGTAGGACAGTATAAGCATCATGCTTAGACAGTCTATGCATTATTCCTGTGTGATTGAACACTACATATCCTGTGTGCTCTGTTGTTGTTAATTTCACTGAAGTAACAACTGTTTTTTTTTTCAGAAAAGCTATAGCCTATGGCTTAAAAAGTTTGTTTCTCAAATTTTGTTATATTTTTTATTAATTGAACTTCATGTCATCAATTTCAGTCTGTTTCATATGAATAATTAACAAAATGAAACGAATACAATCAAGAGATTGATTTTGTCAATCATGGGTGGGACTCTAACAGTGTCCATGACAGGACCCCACACTCAATCTTACTGGGTAATAATAACAGTGTACCTGCCTCTAAATGCATAATAGCAACAGCCAGCACAATCATCTTAAATTAGTTCAATGTAAATGCACTTCTGGTTTTCAGAGCCAGATTTTAGCCTTTCTCAGTATAGCTGCTGAAATTCAACCTGCTATTCATTTATGTTTGAGAAGGAAAAGCAGGAACCTTCACTTCATGTTGGATAAGAAATGAACAAAATGAACATTATTGCTTTCTAAGATTGATCACAACTTGAAGTCCATGTTTTTTACGTGGAAGCAACTCCAATAAGTACATAGTATGTTACTTTTCTAACCTAAAAACCTGTAATATATTACATTTTTTTAACGTAAAAACCTGTATTATGTCACATTAAGAGCACTTTACGATGGATTTTCACAGCTAGCAAACCTATTCACGTGCACCCAGTGGCGTCGTAATTTCCACGTATTTTTCATCAATTTATGATTTGATTTTTATTTTCCATGAGCAATTTTTCTGAATATTTACAATACACATACCATCTGTTCAAGGCCTGGGAGATCTTCAGGATTATCTCTGTACTGTCTAGAAGCCGGCCATTGTTTTAACATCTGCAGTGCTGGATCTTCATTAACCACTTGTCCGCTCTCCTTGTATTTCTGGATCATACATTCGACACAAACATCATCCATTGCTCTTGTCCATGAAAAACCTTCATTCTGCTTTTGATGAACCTATAACGAAACAGTCGCACTCAATATCTACATTTTTTTAATTTAACAAAGACCCATGGCACTGAGATAAGACAGATTAGCGGAAAACATATTCATCATGACAAATTTGAACCGGTGTTACATACTTGCTTTTCACTGGAAAATATCACCGTACAATTCAACTTTATTACCTTTTTCCAGAAATTTCTGTTATACTCGACTGAAAACGAATCTTTCCTCGGATAAACTTCAATTTGAGGTTCACCATTACCCTCTTGTTCTTCTCTTTTCATAATTAAAGCCATTTTTCATCCAGCTCTAAGTTGTAAGTATGTATGAGCTCTAAACCAGATTTTTGTTTCCCAGAACACCCAGCTCCTTTCAAGACGAAGCTTAAACGCAGGGTTTTTCGTGTTTCTCCACTGATGTGACACAGTTTGTTCAAGACACCTCGTATTATGGGTAAGTACGCTCAGTCGGTGACGCTGCATTCATCTTGTTAGTTCGCAATCGTTTCCAATGCCTCTTCCTCGGCCAGCGGGTTAATTTGCGGGCGCACGGTGTGGGGATATGTTATTCCCACCGGCTCGACCATAGAAGAGATTCCAAAGGTTTACGGCCTTCGTTAGCGTATTTAGTAATTCAGCGAGTTAATTTTGAAATAAATGTGACATACGTATCGGTTTAAGACCTCGCCTCTGAGCATTTCGGTCGAAGAAAAAAGAAAGAAAGGGGCCTGTATGAAAAAGTTTGAGGACAAACATCTTCATCGTGTTTCTTTTCAGTTTCGACAACACTGATATCCTTCCATCAGACGGTTCAAATTTTTAAATCATGCACCAAACAATTTTTAGTGATTGGTAAAATGATGAGAATAAAAATATTGAGACTAATAAAGATAATGGTATTGATAATAGTTACGATACAGTAAAAATAATGATAGTAATCATTATTAGATTTTCAACTCCAAATATTGCATTTTTAGTGTTTTGATTGGGTCACTCAACTCCAGTTATCAGCTCATATTCTGAGTCAAATCATGTGGCAATGCATTGCGCCAACGGTAAGGGGGCTGAAAAAAAGGCTCCAAATGTTCAAACGTGCAGGATTCAACGAGAACCAATCAAAGTAATGACTATTAGTTCGAGCCAGCTCGGCGTTACGCGCCTCGTTGCGGATTTATCGTCTCATATCCAATTAACGCGCTCTCATGGACTTATCGTTAACTCTTCAGAGAATGACAGGAGTTTCTATGCCCTTTCATCACTATAGGAAGACGCTATGGGACCTAAAACTCAAAATAAAATTAATATAGAACTATTATAAGTGTTCAGATTTCAACAAGTCCTACTTTTTCTTAATCAGAATAAATAAACTTGAGTACAATTTCTCTTTAAAAATGTCGACCAGCATCTTAAAATTGTTTGGCCCTTCTAGCTTGAAAAACAACTCATCACTGATTAAAATATATCAACAAAGTAGAACTTACAATTTTGGTAGAAAGAAGATCGTGAAGTCATACATATCACGAGAAAAGGTGTGAAAATTAAGCCCGAGAAATCCAAAACGACCACTGATTCATCAAATAAATGAGAGAAACAGACATCGAAAAAAGAAATATCGAAACCCGTTTTCTCACAATTTTCTTTTTAACTGAGGCTGTGACAGGTTTTAAGGATGTTCAGAAAGACTCGCTCGTAAATTTTTCGGTTGTTAAAATAATGAATGGAACGACACAAACATGCGAATGCAACCAAAACGACGCCATGATTAACTCTCCCATGCGGCCTAATTTGTCATCAAAGAAAGTGATACTAATTCCACAGAGAACTTTTGATTACTGCGCAATATTATATAACATGCTATAAAAGTTGTGCATATTCCTCGAGATAAGCCCAATTTGTGCCTTTATCAGTTTCTCCAAGCGTCAATCCTTTTGATATGATAATGAAACTCGTTGATATGTGGCAAACCATGAGTTCACAAAATACATTTTCCAGTGAGTATTTTCACATCCATGCACTTTCATATTTACCTGTGGTATGTATATTGTAGCTTTTCGTCGAACTCCTTTACAGTTTTAGTCAGTATTAGTTGTTCTTACCTATACCAAGAAGTGTCACACCGCAGCAGTCCAAAATGAAAAAGTTTTTTTTTTCTGTGCACTGAAAGCGACAGCGACGAAGCTCAAGAACTGCAAGATCTTTTACGAGGTAAGCTAAGAAACTTTGCTGAACTAAGAACTATTGCTGACGTTATAGCGAACAGGCAAGATTTCGGAAAGATGCTTCGCCGTAGCGAATGCGTTGTGCTGATCGGATCACGCCAAGCTTCTTTCCTTATCCAAAACAAACAGCAAGAAATTGAAGAGGATTACATCACTTTTGACGGAAAAGTTATTTACGATGAGTTTGCACAAAATAAAGAACTCGTGGACAGACTCATTATTGTTTTCCTGGAGGAAAAAACCAAGAGTGATTGGATTCCAATTGGTTTGGACGAGAAAATGATCTTCAATCTTAAAGGCGGAAAAATTTTCAGAGGAAATCCCTCCCTAACCCATCTTGAGTACACCATAAGAAGAGTATTGGGGCAGACGGCACTGGATTGGTAGAAGTGAACAATTTCAGCTGTTGATAAAAAGGGCCGTGACAGCCATTATGTTTGCTTGAAAATGATTTTGTGTACCAAAAATTTGTTTACTCAAAAATATTACTGATAGAAATACTTTATGGATGAGCCAAGAATTAAGGATACAGATGATATGTTTATGATGAAAAATTGATTAGACAGAATGATTACAAGAGATCAACGAAATATCTTATTATAATAGTGTGTAATCAGAAATTAACTACAGTGAGAACAACCATCAAATGAAATAATTCTTGATAATGCAATAAGGGTGTCATATAGAATAAATAATTTAAGATGTAATGCTTCATTTTTGGAAAAACTTGAGTTATTGATGTCTTTAATTCAATGATTATACAATTGAGGAAATAATTAATCGAAATTATCTCTAAAAAATATATTATGTATGGTTGGAGAGATCGATAATTTTTGCTATTCAAACGCAGTGTATTGCGTAGAGTGAGATACTTGAATAAAGAATTAAAGCAAAAATGATTGTTTAACGATAATTTTAGAGGCGAAAAATACATTTTGTGCGGTGAGGGCACTGAAGAGAGAGAGAATCGAGCGTCGATGGTGCAAACTGACCCCACGCGGGTTTTATTGCTAGGGACTCAGAAATGCAATACAATATATACAATACAATATTTATTTGCCATATACGACATTTACACATGGAAAAAAAAATGAAGAAAATTGATGACAGAAAATAAATGGCGAGAAAACCTGAAAGAAACCACGAGGCTTATAACAAGTCAGGTTTTCTCGCTTAAAATAGCTAATCTTATATTAGAATAACAATATGGACTTATGGTAATTAACTTTGACCGCGCACACGTACACACACACACACACACGCACACACATATTAAGTAAGTTAGTTAAGAATTACTGCCTTACAGAAGCTAATACTTAGAGAGAAGAAATTCCTTAAGCTTTCTTTTAAAAGAAGCGGAGGAGGGAGAACTAGTTATGTCAGAATTTAACGAATTATAAAAGTTTGGACCTTGAAAGTAAATTGAAAACTTCCTGGTGTTCGTTCTGCACAGTGGCAAACGGAAGGACTGAGCATTCCTAGTATTATAATTGTGGATTTGACTATTCAGTAAAAAAAAGTTATTGAATTTGGAAGGGAGTGTAGAGTTCTCGAATGAAAACATAAAAGTACCTAATTGAAACGAATGGATATCATGAAATTTTAAGAGTTTAAGTTCCTTTAAAATAGGGCCAGTATGGGCAATGTATGTAGAATTGCTTACTATTCTTAACGCACGTTTATGTAAGGTTACAATTCTTTGAAGGTTTGACTTATAGGTACCAGCCCAAGCTAAATTGCAATAATACAAATATGGAAGGATCATAGAATTGTATAAAGTACGAAGGGAGTGAGTAGAGAGAAAAAACCTAGATTTATGAATAATACCTATAGATTTGGATAATTTATTTGCTGTTAAGGATATATGCGATTTCCAGGTCAAATTGTCATCTAATAAAACACCCAAAAACATGGTCTCAGAAACACGAAGAATAGGCTGCTCATTTATGAAAACTTGAAATTCAAAGGATTGCTTCTTTTGCCAAGGCTTGAATACCATAAAATTAGTCTTGGCTAAATTCAAGGAGAGCCGGTTTGCTGCAAACCAGGTTGACAATTTGTTTAATTCTCTATTTAATGTGTTAATTAGGTAAACAGGGTCATTATGGGAGATAAATAAGTTTGTATCATCAGCAAACAAGATTGCATCAAGCAGGGAAGCATTGTTCAAATCATTAACATACAGGATAAAAAATAAGGGACCAAGAATAGAACCTTGAGGCACCCCACAGGGAATCCCCTGTGGGGCAGATCTAACGTTATTAAATTCGACAAATTGTGTCCTCTCAGAAAGATAACTTTTGACCCATTCTAGTGCCAGACCACGGATCCCATAATGATTGAGTTTTTCAAAAAGAATGTCGTGATTTACCGTATCGAATGCTTTCGAAAGATCTAGGAATACTCCAATGGCATGTTCTTTTCTATCAAATGCAGAAGAAATTTTGTCACACAAATCGATAAGCGCAAGGCTAGGAGAGCGATTTTTTCTAAAGCCATATTGATTATCACATAAGACATCGGAGTCATTGAGATAATTCATAATACGGTTGTAAATTATTCGTTCCAAAAACTTTGAAAAGCACGGTAGAACAGAAATAGGTCTGTAGTTGCTGAAGAGAGCTTTGTCACCTGATTTAAAAATAGGTATGACACGAGCAATTTTCAAATCATCCGGAACGATACCATGAGTAATGGAGAGATTTACAATGTGTGTTAATGGAGAGGAAACGCTGCATATAGATCGCTTTATGATAGACATAGGGATATTGTCATACCCAGCCGATTTTCCCGCCGGAAACGTAGATGCGATATCTATAATCTCCTCCTGAGTTGCTAAATTTAGGAACATTGACTGAGGGAAATGACCAGGAAGAAAATTCTTATACGAGGTCGTAGATTGAATTCGTTTAGCGAGGTTTGGTCCAATATTGCTGAAGTAATGACAAAATCGATTAGCAATCTCCATTGGGTCAGAAATATCTTGATCATCAACCTTAAACACAGAGTTGGGTTTAGGTCTCAATTTCTTGCTGTTTAGTACCTCATTAAGCAGACGCCAAGTGGCTCTTATATTGGATTTTGACTCGCTTAGCCTCTTATCATAATATAAACGTTTCGCGATTCGTAGGGAGTGATTCAGTTTGTTCTTATAAGTTTTATATTTCGCTTCGTTCCAGAGAGAGGGGTTTGAAATATACTGCTTGTATAGTTTGTTTTTTCTGCTTGACAGATTTAAGTAAGCCCTGGGATATCCACGGTTTCCTAAAGTGAAGGCGACGCTTCAGTTTCTTCAAAGGAAAATGTGTTTCGTAAGCTTTAGTGTATCGCTCAAGAAATTTGCTGTAGCAGATTTTAGGATCATTATACCCGTCTATATTGAGCCAATCAATACAATCTAATTCCTCTAGGAAGTTGGAAATGTTTAGCTCGCTTTTGTCACGGACAAATATGTTCTCTTGGTGTTCGCGGGTACACTTATGATCGAAGCAAATGGAAAAGATAGGCAGATGGTCCGAAATATCCGTTATTAATAGTCCAGACTTCAAATAACTGTGCTCGACATGGTTAGAAAAAATGTTGTCAATCAGAGTTGCAGTGTGAGAAGTAATTCGGGAAGGTAACGTGATTAACGGAAAAAACAGGTGAGAATACAGGCCATCTAGGAATTCCCCGGTGGCGTTGTGGTTTTGATTTTTTAGCAGATTCAAATTAAAATCTCCCATTATATAGCATATCTTGTTGTCCCGAGATATTTTCCCTAATGTTTCGTTCATTCTGGTCACGAAATCATTTACATTTTGATTTGGAGGGCGATAAATTATACCAACAATGATATTTTTCTCATGGGGTCGAATGATCTCAATGAACAATGCTTCCATCACCTCAGCTTCATCAGCATAAATATCGGTGCGAATTCTAAAATCAAGATTGTCTGATACATACAAGCCAACACCTCCACCCGATTTAACAGGGCGATTTTTGTAAACAAAGTTATAACCATCAATTTCGACTCCAACTGGTGAATCCATTAACCAGGTTTCAGTTATCCCAACAACGGAGAATTTTATATCTAGAGAGGTTAGAAGGGTCGATAGTTCATCAACCTTTTTTTGAAGGCTTCGAATATTTAAATGGAACAATGAAAGATGATTCGATTGTTCACGACTAATCATGATTTCTTTTTGAAGAGTATCGTTAAATTTATCTTCTACATAACAAGAACACCCACCGTCAATATTAAAATGTATGTCAGGGTCTAGATCATCCGAACGAATTAAGAACCGCTCAAAATCGGAACTCAAAGGATTGATAAATAAGTTAGATAGTCTCTCGGGATCGAAATGAACAGGTCCATTTCTGAATTCATAAATCACCGCAGCAAAGTCACTGTCATCTAAGTGACTAAACGGTAAATTGGTAAGCGACATTATCGTTATTTAGTAAATAAACTTAGCTGGGCTCTGCACTACGTCTTTCCTTTATAACAAGTCTGTCCAACACGAAGTATGCCGTCTTCCCGGCTCTCTTTGCCGCATTCAGCTCATCAACCTGCCTTTTCCGCTTTTCGATGGTCTCATTTGCGAGATCTTCATTCACAAATATACCAGATGGTTTTATCCTTCGGGCGGCTCTAAGAATATCATCCTTCTGCCTCCAGTCGCGCAGACGACACACAATGGTTCTTGGGCGTTTGTTGATACCATCAGCAGCACCTGATCTTGGTCTTGCTCCGGTGCGATGCGCTCGCTCGATCATCGGCTCAAAGCTCAGGTTTAGTTTCTCTTGTAGTACTTCCTTCACCTTTGTTTCAGTATTCAGCCAGGTCTCGTTGTGTTGTTCGGGAATTCCATCGATGCGGACATTGTTTCTACGGCTTTGGTTCTCAAGGTATACCAATTTTTCTTCTTGTTTATGTAACCCTGTTTGGATGTCATCAAGTTCTTCTTCCATTTCGTCTATGGCGTCTGCAGCTTCCTTCAAGTCGTCAATATCTTGTTGTGAATATTCTAGGCTCGCTTTTAGTTCCGCGACAGATTTGACAACCTTGTCGATTCTTGTATTTACAGAAGACAGAACCGACTCAAACATGTTCTTAAACATCCGTTCCTGCATCTGGAGCATCTCCCTTAGAGTCGCTAGAGAAACGAACTCGGTGCTCGAAGCGTTTGTGTCTTTTCCAGTGTTAGAATCTTTTCCAGTAGAATTCATAGAGGTTTTAGCATTCCGCGTCAGCATGTTAAATGGATCACTTGACAGTAAGGCAATATATAGTAAAGACAAAAACTTACAACAAGTCATGAGTAAACGAAGAAAGGTAATAGATAACGCAGGTCAAGACGCCGTGGCCGGCGGCCATATTGCATAAATTAAATTATTAATTTGCATAAATTAAAAAATGCCGAATCCTACAGTTTTCATAGAATCCTGATTTTTCTCCCTCATAGATAGAACTAGTTTAATGAAATATCACGTGGTACAGTGTAAGTTCGTACCGCGTGCGGAGGGACAGATACTACAGCCGTCATCGTCGACAAAGATGCGGAGCACAACAAGTAGTTAACTACAGATGAAGCAAGTGTGGCGAATCGACAAAAGTTGGAGCACTGCCCCTGTACATAGAATGGCTACTGCAATTTCACCCAGATTTTAGAATGTGGAGTTTATATGAAATAATTCATATTTGTACTGCGGTTGTAGATGAAAGTGGAAATGTGATCATCGCAGTAAATTTTCCAATTTAAAGCAATTGGAAAGAAGAAGCCTGAAAAAAATCAGGGCTTCAACGGGATTCGAACCCGTGACCTCCGCGATACCGGTGCGATGCTCTACCAACTGAGCTATGACGCCACACATTGGGAGCGAGGTCAATTTATTGAGTTCATATCTTCCCGTGCAGTGAAATGATGTGGAGTTTATATGAAATAATTCATATTTGTACTGCGGTTGTAGATGAAAGTGGAAATGTGATCATCGCAGTAAATTTTCCAATTTAAGCAATTGGAAAGAAGAAGCCTGAAAAAAAAAATCAGGGCTTCAACGGGATTCGAACCCGTGACCCGTGACCAATGTGTGGCTTCATAGCTCAGTTGGTAGAGCATCGCACCGGTATCGCGGAGGTCACGGGTTCGAATCCCGTTGAAGCCCTGATTTTTTTCAGGCTTCTTCTTTCCAATTGCTTAAATTGGAAAATTTACTGCGATGATCACATTTCCACTTTCATCTACAACCGCAGTACAAATATGAATTATTTCATATAAACTCCACATCATTTCACTGCACGGGAAGATATGAACTCAATAAATTGACCTCGCTCCCAATGTGTGGCTTCATAGCTCAGTTGGTAGAGCATCGTACCGGTATCGCGGAGGTCACGGGTTCGAATCCCGTTGAAGCCCTGATTTTTTTCAGGCTTCTTCTTTCCAATTGCTTAAATTGGAAAATTTACTGCGATGATCACATTTCCACTTTCAGATTTTAGAATCTTATTTCCTCTCAAATTCTATTAATAACTCATTATGCCTTTCATGTCTTATTATCATTCTAGTCAAATATGCTGGTGTCTTATTATTCTCATTTATAAGTGCCACTTCAACCGGTAAAAGCCCTCGTTTTTTCCTCGGTGCTATTGTCTTCACTGTTAGCTGCCCAGGATATCTCTTCACAAGTGTTTTGGCGACTTGCAAAAATCCTGGTTTTGTAGAATAGTGAAGCAAAGTCTACCTTGTTTTGTCATCTGATACCTTTTGTCTGAGTTCAGCTCGCTTTCTAACTAACTTCCCACCAGTCTATTTATCTGCAAAACGATAAAGATGAAGAGTATGAAAGTAATGATTAACTGAGACAGAGAAGGGTTGGGTAGCGAGATATTTGCACCCGTTGTTGTACCTTTTAAAGATTTTTTTTGGTTGTAAAACGCAGACAGCAAGTTTGAAGAGGTCGTCCAATGTCAAATGATTGCTAAGTTGCATAATTAACTGATCAATAAAAAATCTGATAATGCTAATTACACCGGCAAAAAAGCATTTTTTTTTTCTTGGAAAAGTCTGACAATTATATTTGCAATGACAAATTATGCCAAAAATTTATGCCTTTAACACAACTTCTTAATAATCATCTTAAAAAGAATCTGATAAGGCTAATTACACCAGTAAAATAACTTCTTTCTTCTTGGAAAGTCTGAAAATTATATTTGCAATAACGAATCATGCCAAAAAATTTGTACTTTTAATACAATTTCTAAACAATTATCTTAAAAAGAATCTGATAAGGCTAATTACACCGGCAAAATAGCTTCTTTTTTCTTAGAAAAGTCTGAAATTATATTTGCATTAAAAAATTATGCCAAAAAATTTGTGTTTTTAATACAATTTCTAAATAATTATCTTAAAAAGAATCTGATAAGGCTAATTACACCGGCAAAATAGCTTCTTTTTTCTTAGAAAAGTCTGAAATTATATTTGCATTAAAAAATTATGCCAAAAAATTTGTGTTTTTAATACAATTTCTAAATAATTATCTTAAAAAGAATCTGATAAGGCTAATTACACCGGCAAAATAGCTTCTTTTTTCTTGGAAAAGTCTGAAAATTATATTCGCAATAACAAATTCTGCCAAAAATTTGTGCTTTTAATATAATTTCTAAATAATTTTAAAAACCGTACGGAAACCGACAACTTGAAGATCACAGCCCTGTTTGTTAAACAATAAAAATAGAACTATATTTAATCTGAAATATTGTAAGGGTTTCCTTATATTGGTGATGGGAAAAAGGAATGGAAATATTATATTACTTTAAGCCATTCAATACAAAAAATAATAATAACCAGGTTGATTATTTCTTATTCCTTTTGGCGGTCTCATCTAAGTACAATTTCTTTGACCTTTTTCTTATTGCGGTTGTGAATTCGGCATGGAAGCAGATTTTCCGTTTCTACGGTAATTAGAACTTGTTGTAGTATTTTGTGATAAGCTATATTTAATTATGTCAAATTTTCTAGTTAAGAAAGAGAGTAAATCTCTCTGGTAAAAGTTAACCTCGTACAGGAATTCCTGGGAATTCCTGCTTTTTATACTTTTGATTATTATCAGACTCGTTTTTTGGAACATATCCTATGTCAAATTCATGATCAAGGAATATTTCTTAAATTTTTAGTTTAACACGTTTAACACCTCTTTCTTTAGGGTGATTCTGAGTGTAAACAGCCAGTGCCTTTCTATCTTTCGCTCTGGCACGGGTTGCCTGGGTTAAGATAACCCAGGGTTAGCATGGAATTTGATTTCGGGTCTGAAAGCTTTAAAAGAAAATTCAGTTCAAATCTTTTTACTTGCAATTTGATCATTGAATGTTCTAAAAGGAATAGGGAAAATTTTCTCTTAAAGGCTTTGGAAAAAAGAAATATAGAAACCTGCATTAAAATTTAACCCTGGGCTAGCACTAATCGGCCTTTGAACAACTGGGCCCTGAATTCTAAATTAGATAATACCACGTAGTATTTTCGGAGGCGGTATTCGTGAACGCCCCTTCTACTTCAAATTTTCTGTTTATTTTGTTGTTATGTAACAATCTTCCAAGTCTATTTTCTCTTTTTATACCTTTTCCAGTGTAATTCTAATTCTGCCAATAGGTTAATAGTAATTTTCATATTATCAATCTTGCTGTTCTGGCCGATTTCAATCGTAAATGTAAGAAATTTAAGGTAGAAAATGATTTTGCAACTGCGTAAATAACTCGAAGACGCATACTTAGTATGCAGGGTCTGTCATAGGTAACTTAACGTGATTCGCTGATTGAGATAGACTGATGACGTTAGAAGAAGATTGACAGCTTAGTATTGTCACCTTTAGTGCCACCTTTATAAGCTGTTGCATAGCTTTTTTCAATCGGATAGAGCAGAATACAGCAGAGTTAAGTTGTGTTGAAAGGAATAAGCTGAACTGTATTGAGTAAGGTCAAGACTGGGCTAGTCCCCGAAAGAAGAAAATTGTACTAGGAGTTCAAGCCAGGAAATAAAAGAATTCAACCGAGTGTTAGAGAAATCGTTTAACATGTTAGCCAAACTAATGAAATGAAACAGTGAATTGAAATTAGCAATCGTCAAAATTGAACCATATGCAGTTGAATTGGCCACAGCTTGACGAAGCTGCTACTCATTTAAGGGCGCTCCGGTCTTTCTCTTAGTGTATGACATATTTGCAAGTTCTCTGCAAGAGTCAAACAGGCTTCCTCTGTAAAGGGTAATAAATTGGGAATTTCAACAGATGCTAGAGCAAAATTATAACAGATCATTACCCTCAGACATGAATTTCCATTTAGAATGAAGGCAGCCATGTGTTTCACGACATTAAATAACTTTTGTGTATGTCTAGACAGCCGCTGCCTTTGACGTGATCTGAATTAACTTTAAACAAAAGCATTGAAAATCATTTTCAAATTTTTTTTATTCATTTAATTTTTTTTCGCTCGCCTTTTTTTTTTCCACCGCGAAGACCCTCATTTTGTATAATAAGATATTTAAGATAGTATATGCTCTCTCATCAGTCTATAGCCGCGGGTGTGTTTAGATGACAGTATATAAACACCGGTCATACGTTAGCTGTTAAATTAATTTTAGAGACATTTTATAAACCTACACAAGAATGTAAGATGCGAAGGCGAAGCTAAGATACCATGACCCCTTTATTTCAAACTTACCAAATAATTGCTATCGTCTAAAATGGCCAAGATTCAAATAACTCGGCAAACTTATTCCTTACGTGCTTAGCGCGTCCCGCGTGCATGCATGCTATTCACCAAATTCACTTAAAATTTGCGATCATTGAAATTGTCTACAATCATTTTATATTTCATACTTTTATTTATTTCCTCGATCTTTTATGTATTGATGATCTTATTTTCAAATGAAAATGTAGATTACAACATGAATAGCTTCCATTATCGACCACAATTTAAGCTTTGGCAAATTTAACAAACGCTAATGCAAAGGTTCGGAGGTGTGCTTTTTTGGTTTTTTTTTTTTTTTTTTCCCGGACTGCAGTCGCTCTCACGCGCCATCTTCACGCTTAGCGTAAACCAACTAGTTTCATAGGGCAATCACGTAATGCCAGGACTCACAACCCACAATTGCAAAAGGAGTAGTAAAAAAGAGTTCCACTGAGACATCAAAATAGTACAATTTTCCTCTCACAGTTAAGACAAGAATCTAACTCCAGGGACATCGGATTATCTCCTTTACTGCTTGTCTCACTTCAGTTATTTTCCAGCAGTAGAGTAGTGGGTTTAACGATGAATTTAGGAAGACTAAAAGACCTGTTATACTCCATGCAAGCAACTGTGACGATGATAATCTACTATAAGTTGAGAAAGTTATTACTATGTGATGTGGAAGATAACACACAACTAATACCACCTGCACCCAAAGCGAACTACACACTGCTTTCCTGTATCGAGCTGTGTTTAGTGGGGAAACATGGTTAAGTTGTGCTTGTTGAGCATGATCTTGTACTTGGACCCGACGACGAAGTGCGTGGAAAATCTTTGTATACGATGCGAATGAAAGTGTTAAGCACATGGGTATACCTATTCGGCCATACCAGACTGTTATACGGGGGTTTACAAAATACAGTGATGATGCAACTATGGCTGTGACCCAAATGTTGACTACAACGAAAGATGTGCGTTTTAAAGTTACAATCTGCCTGTATCTCATCCTTAAAATCAGGGCGAGAAGTCTGTCCAGGCTTATGGCTGTCATCGTCGACAAAGATACGGAGCACAACAAATAGTTAACTACAGATGAAGCTGATATGGCGAGTCGACAAAGATTGGAGCGTTTGAATATCAAGGATAGAACAAAAATAATAGCTACAGGTTGTGCGATCAGTCCAACGCAGAGATCCGTCGTAGCCAGACAACGGAACAAGAGCTTGGACGGTCGATGAAGAGAAATCGATTCCCTACGCATGGCAACTAAGATCAGAGTGTTCCCAAGAAATGCAGTAATAGATAGAAGGATATTCAAGACTGAGAAACCTTTCAAATATTTGACTGTTCCATCAGCAAAAATTGGCGTCAAACATAATAGATCTTCTGTTTCAGTCCATTTTTCTGAACTAGTGAAGTTGTTCGGCTTCATGATCCTCAAGCAATATTCTTAACACCGATGTTTCCAACATGCAAAGCCAGCTGGTGTTAAGAACTTCCGTTTTACGTAGCAGCTTTTGGAAAAAAAAACTTTGCCCACAGGGGCCGCCTGTGGCAACATTGACGCGTTTCATTTTGGAGATAACATATCAGAAGAATATTTCGTGAAAGTTCTCAATAAATATTGTAGAGTCTTAGAAACACAATCATTTTATCATGGCCAGGATCTAAAGGGCAAAAAGTGAGAGAAACATAAAAAAAGAGTTAACGCCGTGTGTGAAGTTCAAGTACTGTTTTCCTCACAATGTCATAATCAACAACTATTAACATATGAGATATCCGTTTCTCATCTATATTTAATTTTTATTTTTGCCGAAGTCTTGTTCAAGTTATTTGTTCGGGGATTCCCAGTATCCAGAAATTTGTAAAGGATTTCTGCCAAGAAATGATTTTCTCAATTTTGTGTGCATTATTACGTTGTCTGGTTCGGTTTAAATTTGATATCACAAAGAGGGCGATAAGTTGTGATACTGGCCAAAATTCGCTTCCAAAGTAACTGCTCTTGGGTATAGAAAGTGATCTCAAAATAATATTAAAGAAAATGAAACAAAACTTTCTTCAACAGTGTTGGAAAACCATCAAAATTCTGAGTAAGGTTTTTCTGAGTTAGTCCTAAAGGAAATTAAACGTACAGAAGACAATTTTTATACAAAGATACCGAGTGATGATATAATAAACAGTATTCATTTTATCACTCACTCTTAAAACAATGTAGTTATCATGTATCCTTGTATGTAGTCTCGTACCCAGACCTTTTGCATTTCAGTTATGGTTACACGGCAGGGTATGGGTACGAGATTACTATTTATGTACAGGCTTTTATAAGAGAACATTTTAATTTTTCAAAGTTCCTTGTTTATCATCACTTTGTTTATCTGCCCTTGAAAAAATTTCGGTGATTTACTTCCTGACCTATATAATTTAGAAAAAAAAAGGAGATATGGTTGATAAGAAATGCCCTCACGATTCTGTTACTCCTCGGTTCCTAATTCCAGAGTACCAGAAAGGTTCAAGTGAATTTTTCCTTTGGAGAAAGCTCGGCAGTTAGTCAGCGGCCTTTCGCACGTGGGGCATTTCAACATGGCGGCTCCGTTGGTCGGAAGTCAGTTGTTTTCTCCATTTCGAGCCCTCGGATTTGTGGCAAATCATGTTCCCTTGACGTTACAGACACAAGGAACAGAAACTCTGGTGACCACTGCTGTTGGTTCAGCCTTTCACGTTTATAGTGTAAGTATATTCTAGCTTAGTTTTCATGACAGATCCACGCGTGTAAACAAAGTTGTAACTGCATGTAGCTTACTTCATTCACGCTGACATTTTTTTCATCTCTTTTATCTTTTAGTGTGCGAAGTTAAATCTTCTCTTTGTTGGTGAGTTTGATGATGTCAAGTATTATTGAAGCCTTACATGTGAGGAATAAAATGAGATCATAGTAAACTTTTGACCACCCTTTGATTCAATTTAATTTCCGACGGTAACAAAACTTGTTAATTAATATCAACCAAATCGCCCAAACGTATTAGATGAAAGAAAAAATGTTTACATTTAGAAATGAACTGGTATTTATAAATTAATTCTGAAGTCTGAAGGCTACTCAAAACTTGCTACTTGTTAATGATTATATAATTGTATCATTGTAATATGCAGGATTGCTTAAATCCGGTGAAATATCATGTTTATCATCACACGGAGACTTGGTGATTACAGCTTCTGGAAATCAGTTGATTTCTTGGAAAAGAGGAAAACAGGTTTGTTTCGAAACTGATCACGTTTTTGATGAGTAAGGATTCTCAATCATAACTATCTTAATGACATCTTATTATTAGCGATAATATAGAGAACAATAATTCACCAAAGTGGTGGTGAATAGTGGTAGTGGTGACTGCAAAGATCGCAGATGTTTAACTGTATCTAGTGGTACGTTAAACAGCCAGCTGAGGGAGTGCAAAGCATATACCAGAAAGTATATACCATATACATGCAAAATATATACCACAAAGGTGCCAAAAAATAAGTGTACTTTTTTCAATATACTGAAAAATGGTTGGAGATGAAACTCTTGATGCGCGATTTTGTCTCATCATGTGCTCAAAGGTGAATAGTACTTGCTACTCACTTCCAACGAGCCTGAATCAGTATTTGCAAAAAGTACTATTCTCTTGTGAGGTATAATTTTTATACTAAATATTTTATTATCAGTGTTATTATTACTACTTTCATTCAGATTATGTCCATGTATACATAATTATACATAGCTCCAAAGAGCAGAAGCAAAAAATCAGGGCAGTTTGAAAAACCTAAACCCGGGGAACTTTCAAACCATAACAAAGAAGTGTATTTACTATTACAATCATTTTACTTGTGGTTTTTAGATATGAGATGGTAGACAGCCAACTGGCATGTGCAAAATGAAGAAATATTACATTATAGACTTACAATAGACTTGTCATTTAACCATGGTGTAAAGCCATGTATTTCTTAATTTTATGCAGATAAGTAATGATCAGACTAACTGGCTTGTAACTTAATCAATCCGTGTTTTAATGGTGTATTTTGGTAACTTTTTTTGGTTTAGGTTGCTGTGTTGGAGGGACACAAGAGAGACATTCACTTCATCTTCTCATTTGGTTCAAATCTAATATCTGTTGATGAAGACAGCACAGTGAGAATATGGATTATTGAAACAACAGGTACATGTTCATTTTATTCAGGACTATTTTATCAGATTACATTGTGTAAGTATCAAAGTACTGAGAGCTTGATGACATGTACATCAAGGTATTTGAATAGGCTTAAATAATTATTCAAGGGAAACTGAATTTGGAAAAAGGTAAGGAAAGGATCAGTTATCAAAACTTAAAACTCTTTCAGGCTGATAATTTACATGTCACTTCTCCCTAAAATATCCATTCATTATCCAGCAAACAGGTACTGAGAATACTTAAACTTATCAGGTAGAAGTTATCCTGATCTAGCCCCAAATTCTCACAATTAATTTACAAGGAAGTGTGTAGCAGTTATTGGGGAGAATTAACAATCAGATCTTAAGAGTTAAGGGGTTAATCCGTTAAAATGTGAGCGACAACTCAGTTGTAGTATTCATGAGAAGCATGGAGATTTATCCTTTGATCAAACTTATTCTTAGTTCCTTCTTTATTGAATCCATCTTTCAAACATTATTTTTGTAGAATTGTACCTTGAGATGGAATTTAATGCTGAAAACTTCTACATCACCTGTTTGATGCATCCCAGCACATACCTTAATAAGATCTTACTGTGCAGTAAACAAGGCCAGATGCAACTGTGGAATATAAAAACAAAGTATGTGCATACCTCTTCCTCGATTACTCTCTATGAATGTATAGCACTGAGTTACCAAGATCATAATAAATTGGGAAGCCTCAGTGTAGGCAAGCAAGGTGTGCAGAGCTGTCAACTAGTCCTCTATGGCCTGTCCTCTAAATTTAGCTTATTAAGCATTAGTTGTTTTAATTAATTTTGATAATTTTATGTTATTTCCACAGCAAACTTATTTATACATTTTCTGGATGGTCAGAGCCTATATCTGCTGTGGAACAAGTAAGATGTATATTTTTTTAACTCAGCTTTAGAATCTAAGAAGAATATTTCATGACAAATAACTGACTAGACATCATTGTACAGATTGAATCACTTTTTGTCCAAATCCTCTGTGCTGGTGATTTGCTAGTTACTCTCCTTTACACATAAGAACTTGTCATCAACTCTTCTTCCCTACATACCCTTAAATTCCTCCATCTTGCTGTACAGGAGGTGAGCTCATTATTTTTGCCCCAACTACATGTACATGTAAGAGCTGCATTTCAACTCTGGGTAGAGACAGGGTTTTCAAAAGGCTTCAAAGTTGGCATTTACACAGCTCTAAGTTGAGGGTGGTGACAGATGAAGAAGAAAATGAAGCAAGGTTAAGTGCATCAATTAAAATGTAACGAAAGAGACTAAATCCCAAAGTAGAGACTGATAACTCAATGGGTGCCTTCCTTCACTGAGACCCTTGAGGTACACACACTTTTAAAATGTCTCTTTACATCAGTGTAGAAAAACTTTTCAGCTAGATTTTTTATCTTGATAACTTGATAAGAGATGAAACCCTCATGTATGATGCAGAGAGAAATTTAAAACAGCATGAAAGGAGAATTTTGACTCGAAAGTTGAGGTTAATCATGAAGACTTAATAGAAGATTCTCTGTACATTTGTCTGTACGTCTATGTTGACTGGACACAAAAATTACTGAGAAAATGAACCAACTGTTCAACTTTGGGCTTGGAGGTCCAAAATAGTAACTAAAGATATTTTTGTGCATATGTACAATGTATATTTAAGAAATGACCTAAGTACTCAACTTTGGGTCAGGAGTCCAATAAGTTTTGAGGTACATGTATGTGTAACAAATGAACAGCATTTACATGTTAATATTTTTGGTTTGCATTTACCAGGCTCCTGCAGTTGATGTGGTTGGCATTGGCCTGCAGAGTGGAAAAATTATCCTCCATAATCTCAAATTTGATGAAACAGTTATGAGTTTTTATCAGGAGTGGGGTCCGGTTATAGGTTTGACTTTCAGAACAGGTATGAGGCTGGTAAGACCATTCTCACGATTATTTTTGTTTCCCACTGCCTTCCGGTTGGTTATTGTAGGTGACAAGTGGTTGAAGAATGAAAAATAGGTACTGTAATAAAAAGAGAGAAAAAAAAGAAGAATTAAAAGAGGGAGTGTGAGTTTATGAAAAGCTTCTATATGTCTTGGTTTTCTATTTTTTTCTGTACCCAGCTTGTGACATGATATACAAGCTACAAGGGTGATTGCCATATGAATGATTCCTAAAAAATGCAAAGTCTTGATCTTTTTCTTCTTTAATGTGATGCTGAGAATGTTTTCCTTTTTAATTTTACAAAAATGAGTCAGTTGAGCAATGGGAAAGAACAATTTGAGGATAAGGCCTAGCTAGTAGAAATAATTTAGCTTCTGACTAGGTAGTTGTCATGATTCCCTGCAACTTGAGGCAAAGGGTGAGATTTTTTCTTGAGAGTTTCTTAGATTGATTCTGCAAAAGTCTGAAGATTTGCAAAAGTGTTTTAGGGGGTTTCTCTGACAGAAGGAAATATGACCTGGATGATAGCTTTTGTTCAGGTTGTTTAAGCCTCAGTCACTACCACAGACAACAGACCTTTTCAGAACTACTACTCTCATCCAGATCATCAGATTACATAATAAAAGTGAAATTTGATAATTGTTGCACAATTTAATGGCAGGAAAGCATAAACACTGACAATTTATTGTTTTCTACAGATGGAAACCCTGTTATGGCATCTGCCAGTACAGAGGGCCACATTGCATTGTGGGATTTGGAAAAACGTCAACTTAGCAGCACGTTACGTGATGCCCATAAAGGATCTGTCTGTGGTATGAAATTCCTTTCCTCACAACCTCTCTTGGCTACAAATGGTCCTGATAACTCTTTAAAGGTATAGTGTTTTGATTATTCTTGTTAAGACAAGCATTAATAACAGACGTGTATTTTTAATGTACAAATTTGGGTTTCTCAGTCATACTTCAAAATAATATTAATTCTGCACACCACCAAATTATCTGATTTAAGAAAGTCCAGAGCGACTGAATCAAATTTTAATTGAAGTCACTTTGTAAAGTAAAATAGCCCACTAGGATTTTCCTGAACAGAACTATAATGGTTTTAAAAAGATTATTGATACAATTTTTGAGAATTTGCACGATTCATTGTCCAAATTGTCGTTCGTGAAAAAGCTGTTTCACGTCTTCCCTTTTGTCTTATAATAACAAAAAAACTCTTCAATGAATACACAGTAAAATGAATATCAGTAAAAAGCACCTTTAGCTGATTTTTCAAGACTTTGTGCGGGACAGCCTTTTTTGAGTAAATCTAGGAAGGCAAAGTGTTACTACTGCTGGAAAGTACCTCTCTGTGTTGGAGAACTGGAAATGGAAATGATTCAAGTTTTCCTTTAGTTTTTTCACAGTAACTTATTTTATTTGATTAGATATGGATATTTGATCAGCCAGATGGAAGTGGAAGACTCTTGAGGTCTCGTTCAAGTCACAGTGCTCCTCCAACTAAGATTCGCTTCTACGGAAATAATGGATTTAACATCCTCAGTGCAGGTATTATACTGTAGGTAGCGTTGTGACATTAGTCATAAATGCTCAATACCTGCATGCAGAGCTAAGCTGGGTGGTTGAAACATGCCACGTAGATTCAAGCGAACCAAAAATCACGAGACATCAGCTTTTCAAACTCTTTACGGTGGCCAATTAACATTAAAAAGCAAATTATCTCGTAAATCCCCATGTCTTTGGTGTCATAACCCTCACATGCACGTAGTTTTAGGTACTGGTGTTTAAAGAAAAAAGTGAAAACAGCTTTTATTTACAATACTTTATGTACATCATCTTTAGGGCTGGATAGAAGCTTGAGGTTTATTTCTGTTATCAAAGATGAACGAAGCTGTGAATTTTCACAAGGTCAGTCAGCATTTGAGGATACACCATGGCAGAGGAACCAAGCATCCTAATCCATAACCATCCACGTTACTTGCCCTCTCGGTGTTTGCCTAAAAACACCATACTATTATTCTAAGTTAAAAAGCAATGCCCAACAGCCCTAGAAACAGCTCAAAATACTATCACTTGGCGTGTTCTTATTAAGAGGGCAGATTGCAGCTACAAGATCAATTCTGGCTCTAGAGTGTTAGCACATAACTCAACATCTCCATCTCTGTTAGAAATTGTTTTCAGCTCGGAGTGCTTAAAACTCAGTCCCACATCAGTGGTGATAAACAACTTCTAAAAAGGAATTATCACTAAAAAAAAAAGGGCTTTGTGTAGACTAGAGATAGCTATGGTTTTTTGCCTTAGAGTCCCGTTGACACCAAATTTTGTTTGAAAATAAAATAAGTGGCGTATATGATTACTTTTACTTCGTACTGGCTTTTAACTGGAATGAATGGATAGGACATGTCTCTCTTGACGCTAACTCGCAGATGTCCAAAACATACAACTTCTCACATCCACCAAAGAAAAGTGATGATAATAGACAAATTGGTTAGTTACGAAATGCGTTGTAACTAGAAGACTTTTAATCATTCACTGATCAGATTTTGGGAACAAAAAGATAAACTGCTTCTTGTTGCTCATTTTTTTCAGGTTCATTAACAAAGAAGTCCAAGAATCGTGGAGTGCATATAGAAGAGTTAAAATTAGCACCTATTGTGGACTTCGCCTCTGGTATGTGCTCACAGAATAACTCATCAAGTTATTGCAACTTTTCTGGTGCACTCTCGTTGGAAACACTCGGATTTTTGTGCTCTAAGAATGCCTTCCTCAGACTTCTCATAGATTGAACGAGAACATTTGTGGTAAAGTGTGTGTGAAGTTTATGTTACATTGTGTCTGAGAATAATGTCTTTAGACAGCAAATCCAAAAGGTTAGTGCAAGATAACGAACAGCGGCTGAACAAAGTTATCTTTGATGTCGTTTTTAGAGGTTGTGCGCGAGAGTGCATGGGACAACATTGTCACTTGTCATCAGGGAAAAAAAGAAGCCAGAACATGGAGCTTTCAGAGGAAGTGCAGTGGTAAACATAACCTGAAATCTCGTGCTGGGGAAAATGCAGGGCCTGTTACGGTTTGTAATTTTGTTTTTTATTTCGTTGGAGAGGTTGAGGTGTTATCGTTTGTCGCACCATGTAGTCACTTACGTATTTGTATGCTGTGGATCGCGATGTTTCTAAACACATGTTCGAAACGCAGGCATCCCAAGCTCACGTCTCGAGATAAAGCAAAAGATTAATTCATGAAAGCATCACGCATTATGTGACGCAGAGTAATATCTCTTTCTCCATACTATTCTTTACAACGTGTTCATGTTGTCAACGGTTCCTTGCGTAACTTAACAACGCGTCACAGAGCACGTGACGCTTTCATGGAGTAATCTTTTGCTTGGGATGCCTGTGGTTCGAAATGGACCAATCACAGCTGTTGAAAACCACCAAAGCGGAGAGGAACGCTTTATTAGTTGGTTTGTACTTCGATATTCTTTTTCGTTGTATTTATCGTTTGTTGCACCGAGTGATCTCGTTTATGCCATGGATTGCGACGTTTCGAAACATTTTCTAAATGCGCCGATTACAGCAGATTGTTTTTGTTCCCAATTAGGATTTTTACTTCTATCTTCGTGTTTTGTAAAGTTGGTAAACAGCAATAGAGTAATCTGTGTAAAACACTGAGTCCTTTGTAAACTTTTTGATCCTCAGACCACAGCTATGAGCTCTTGTGGGAATTTTGCCATCATAGGAGACGCCCATGGTAATGTGGATATGTTTAACATTCAGTCCGGAATTCACAGGGGATCCCTTGGGGAACCAAAAGGTTTGTTTGATACACCTCTTATTCGCCATATTGCTCAGGAAGAAACGGCACTCCAGTGGTTAGCGTGCTGGATCGAGAGGTCTGGGTTGGAGAACTGGCCGAGTCATCGTGCAGTGTTCCTGACTAAGACACTCTACTCTTCACCCAGAGCCCAATTGTATAAAGTAGATTTAAACAAATCCGACAGATGAATCGCTGTACAGCGGATAAGTGTCATCAAAGCGTAATGCGTCATCCACTGGATAGATAGTTATTCAGCGGTTAGTGTTATTCACCCTTCGAACAACCGAGGCTAGGAGCTTATATGGATAACGACAACCTGTTAAGAGAGTTTGATGCAATTCTAGTTGGGGGACAACCTGCGGTGGAGTAGCATTCTATTGGGGGGGAGGAGGGTAGGGGAGAACCTGCAATGGAGTAACATTCTATTCGGGGGGATTAGAGACCTAAATCGACCGAAGAAAGACACCTATGAGAGAAGTGTATTTCTGCGTTGCCTCTCTTGTCTGCTAAGCGCAATAAACGATATCATTTTTCTATCGTTTGCTTTTCAGCGCACAATGGTCAAGTGAGGGGCGTGGCTATTGACAACATCAATCAACAAGTGATGACTGCAGGAGCAGATTGTAAGTTAAAGGTAAAGTGGCAACTTTCTATGTTCAATGAATGCGCCTATTTTGGAAGTAAGTTAAAGTTCTTTGCAAGGATAAGGATTTCCAGCAAGATGATGCAACGAAAGCCTTCTTGTGATGAAAAAAATTTTAGAACAACATCAATTTTGGCGTTATCTTTCTCCCTTTTTTACCCTTTTTTCACCTTCATCACAAAACAATTATCTGTTGAGTCATTTAAAACAAAGATGTTAGAAATTTGTGTCCTATGTTTGAATTTAAACCCGAGCCAGTTCCGATTTCATCGTCGAATGCAGAGTTCACGGAACTAGCTTCTGTGCACGGTCATGTAAAGGCTCGATTTCCAACGATTTCTAGTGTCAAGTCTTCTTTCCTTCCGGGAAGGAACCTTTTCGGTGATGGAGCTTGGGCTCATTTCCTGAACGTCGGGTGGTAGTCGAGCCAGGGCCATATACTTGACTCATTTGCGACAAGCTTCCTCCATGCCGCTGGAATAAGCAAACTTGAAAGCGTCGTATGTGGAGGTAGACTAGAAGATATGGTTAAGTTTAAGCTTAGTTGTCTCATAAGGAATGATGTTAGATGTATGTTATTTGTGACATGTCTTTTTTCTTGCAGTTTTGGAATTTTAAAGCTCGGAATCTTCTTCAGAAAATGTCGTTTGAGTCACCTATCACTCAGATTTTATTACATCGAGACAGGTATGACCAATATAGATGAATAAGTTTTAATCGCTAATTTGTGCAACAGGGTGCACGCGTTTCACTGACTACTTTTTCTCTTTTTGCAGTTCTTTGTTGGCCGTTTCTTTTGAAGATTTCGAAATTCACGTTGTTGATGTCGATATGAAGAGAGTTGTGAGAATATTTCAAGGTCATACAAACAGAATTACTGATATGGTAAGTAAAGCCCCAGGCCCACATCGTCGAAAGAGTGCTTTCGAAACTATTTTGTGTAGTTCGAAATCTTTAAGCTCGTTCTGGTTAAGTGCCATTCGTGTTTTAAAGGAGTTACTTTACGTTAGGTTTAGTAATGTTGAGTGCCTTAAAATGGAATGAAACCTTGAAATGATTATATGTTTGGGAAGACAAACACTTAGAAGTAAAGTTAAAAATAATCCTAAAAGGAACAAGGGATGGCCAAGGATGGTCAATGATGGCCATGGATGGTCAAGGATGGTCAGGAATGGGCAAGGATGGTCAGGGATGGGCAGGGATGGGCAAGGATGGGCAAGGATGGGCAAGGATGGGCAAGGATGGATAAGATTGACACATATGGAAAATGACGAATCTCAAGAAATTACGGAAGCTTCTTTGAATCAGCTTACTCAGCTCTCCTTAGTTCCTTGTCTTTGAGTCCTTTTCCCCTCCTCTTCTCTCCCTTGTTCTGACTACTTTGTAGACAGCTACGTTTAACTTCACATGGTTAGATATTTCGTTATTAATGTACAAGTTAAAGTAATCAGGAAGGTATTACTTGTGGTCTTAAACAGAGTCGATTATTACCCTTCTTATACAGACTTTTTAGAGCTAATAACAATTCTATTTTGGATTTCAGTCCTTTAGCCCAGACTCCCGTTGGTTGATAACGTCGTCAATGGACTCGAGTGTGAGAACCTGGAGTCTACCGGCTGCAAGGTAAAGAACTTAGTGTTTGAAGAGGACAAGAGTTAACAGAAAAACGAAACAAGCATGCAAAAAGATACACGATAAAGTAACCGAATAATAGACAGACCTTCATTGAAATTAGAAGCTGTAGAACTCAATACAGTTAAGAATTTGACGCGACATTTTTTTCCTTCTCGTGGCGATAAAATGTTCATGTGGATAAGCCCAAATCAGGGTTTTCAGCGAAACTGTATCGCACTCAGGACCACCATGTTTGAGGTTGTTTGTTCACTAGTGTTAACGGATATATTTTGCTTTTTACTGCACACAGTAGAATTATGAATACTATGAACCTACTCATTATCAGGGTTTATGTATAAACGCTCTTAAACGGAACATTTTAAATGTCAAAAGCTTGTATATAATTCAGTTACTCAAATAGCGCTCCGTTTTTGTCAGGCTAATAGACTGCTTTCTGGTGGAGTCACCCGTCACTAGTTTAGCCATGTCACCCATAGCAGACTTCCTTGTGACTACACACGTGGACGACTTAGGAGTGTATTTATGGTAAGAAATGAAGTAGAACTCAAGTAGCCGTCCTTTTTTTAGCTCTACGATCATGAACGGAAGAATAAAGTGCACATGTGAGGAATGACCAAACCCTCCTCTTCCTCAATTTTCGCATTTATTTTTTTTTGATTTTCCACTTTTTTTGTTATTTTTATTATTTGTTTTATTCATTTGCATATCCACTTATTTATTTACCCATTTATTTATTATTTTTTCTGCCATCAATAAAGAGAGACGCAGTAAGATAGATAGATTGAGGTTATATCCGCAATCGGGTCTTTGTTTTATGTTTATTGGATGCGTCTTTGTGAAACCGAAGTAGAAATGGGTATAAGGGTACACTTGACGATTTTTGGGGGGTAACCTATGATGAACTGACATTCCATCGTGGGTGGGGAAGGGGTTTAGAATTCCCCCCAGCCGCTTCATGCTATGTGAGACGAGATGAGCTCAGACGGCGTGTGCTTCATGACGCGCTTAAGCGACCCGTTTTCTTTTTTTCTTGTCTTTTTTATGGTGGATATGAAAATTGTACGGTGTCTGAAGCTTACATCTTCCTTTTGTTTGGTAGGTCAAATAAAACTTTGTATGATGAAGTATCATTGATTCCTCTTCCTGCCGATTATCAGCCGACTTTGGAACAACTGCCTGTTACAGGAACAGATGCTGACAAAGGTAAAATAACAAGATCAATCTTGGGTTAAATCTGAAATGAAGACTAGTCGTCGTCATGACATTTGGTTTTTTATGGAACGGCGAAAGTGGATGCCGAAGGTTTTGTTGAAGTCTAACGAGTTAAAAGGAACTTTTTCACGATGCGTTCGTCTTGAAAGATCATATAACCTGAGATGGCTAGTCTCTGATTGAGTACTTTCTGACCAAAGGACTGCAATTTCAAAGCCACTTGTCAATTACCGCAGTTTATTGCATTTTTTTTACGTGTTGACTTCTACGCATGCGTAGTAATATTTTCAACGTCGTTTTAGAATTTGGTGACGTAAATGAGACCACAACTGAAGGAGGTAATAAATCTAGTGCTGCCGACAACACAGCCAGTTATAAAAGCCCTGATCAGCTCTCTGATGAACTTGTAACTCTGTCTCTTCTACCAAAATCAAGATGGCGACATCTCACCAGCCTGGAGCTAATAAAGGTAGTTGACGGTGTGTGTGTATATTTCTCCTACCTTTGCACTTTTCTTGCTGTTTTCCAATCAACCAGTAAATACCTAATCTTACCTAATTTCTTTTCAGAAAAGGAACAAACCACAGGAGCCACCTAAGGCGCCCAAAGCTGCTCCCTTCTTTTTGCCCACCACACAGGAACTGGTGCCTAAATTCCTTCAAACTGAAGAAGATCAAACTGATGAAAAAGTGAGTTTTTCTCGCAGGGTGAACCCTAAGTCCAAAAGTACTTTCATGCATAGTAACACGGAGAATAGTCTGTGCCAGGCTCTGGCAAGAGAGCGAGTGCGCGTAAATCAACAAAGAAAAAAGAGAAAGGAAACGCTATTCATTGATTGGTTCTGACAGCCTAAAAGCACGCCACCTAGTCATTACAACGTTCGCGCATGCGGAGACATTTGACCGCTGTATTACTTGTGGCTCGCTGCTGCTTCTCTCTTCTCCTGATCGACTGAGAGCCTGCAACAGGGTATTAACAGAAGTGATTGATCTGAAACTTCTCCTTACAATGTCTGTAGGATACACAAATAGGTGTTGATAATAGACAAACCCTGTACCCTGGACGGTGTTTTCTTGATAAAACGTAAAATTCCTTCAATTACCTTCCAAGAATCATGTATCAATGAGAAGAGAGAATTACTAATTAGATCCGGAAATTCATTCATTTAAGCATGCATTGCCTTTGCTTTTTTAGGATGCCAAGTCTAAAATTCTAGACATGAAACAGCTTGAACAAGCTTCAGAATTTCAAAAGCTTTTGAAGGAGGGTTCGAGCTCCGGAAATTGTGAGTAGCAAGCTGTTATAAAGTAATAATGTTATGGTGGTAATTAAATTTTTTTGATCCACGCGAATGTTACTTTCAGTCAGCTTCTTGATAATTTCCAAAATCTTAACTGCCTATGCTTTGTCGGTCGGTGCGTCGTTGGCCTGTATGAGCCCACACTTAAACAAAATCAGCGAAGTGTTAAACAATGTCGATGAGTTGACATGGTAACAGAGTGGTCTTCGTAGTTTTTAGGCATGGATAACACGAGGTGTCGTCGGATTAGAAACCATTCCGGATAAACTTACTCACTACCTTCACTTCGTTTTCCTAATTGGCATGTCAGAGAAGTAAAAAACAGGTCAGCCATACTGGAAACTCAATTAGTAATATATGTTTCATTTAGCAGATAATTTGGAGGAAAGAAATTGCAGATATTTAAGCAGTTAGAATAAGATATTCCACTATTGTCATGAAAACCTTTTAGAATATGGACAATTCTAGATCGTCATTTCTTTGAGAATACGAGTAACGCTTCTTTGGCATTTGAAATTAAAAAATAAGTGTACTGTTAGCATTTCTCTTCTCTTACAATAATTTGTGAATTTCTGTCGCCATTTGAAGATGCGTACAATAAGAAAATATTTCTATCGGCTTGGTGGTACTCTAACGCACGATGTTCGCTCTCCACATTTCGACATGCGAGCTTCGGCCATAGCCGATATTTTACCGATTCATTCGCGCAGTTAGTCGGAGTGAAGTCGGATCAACATTCGTTTTAAATCGCAGGAATGCCAAAATTTATTCCTTGTAGATGAACTTTTCCTGGGGCACCTCAAGTCCATGGGACCCTCCTCGATCGATGCAGAAATTCGATCTCTTGGTCCGTCGGCTGGTGGAGACGTCAAACTTGTTGAAGCTTTCATGTTTTTCTTGGAGTACCAGCTACAGTCGCGGCGGGACTTTGAGTTCACTGAAGGTGTCATGGGCCTTTTTCTCAAGGTATATTATATTCTGACACACATTCAAACTCTCCTCTTTGTATCCAACTTTCAAGCGGGTGGTGGGAGTGGCCAAACCCAATTTGAAGATTTTAGGCCATAATTTCGTGCGATTCGGCATTTTCTTTAACAAAATTTATCCAAGATTGTCATAGAGTATGGTTAGGGACTAGCTGGAAGTGTTAATATTTTAATCTTGGGACTACGTAGAGTCTAAAATCACCTCTCATGTTCTCTCTGTGTCTCTGGTGGCTGGGGATGACTCTAGTGTCACACAGCTAGATGTAAGAGGTGAGTACAATGAAAGCCAGCGTTTTTCTGTCTTAGATAAATATTTGTTCGTCTTGGAGGATTTTAGTTGGAAATTCTAACTGGGCTTGTGCATAAACTCGGATGCAAAGGATGTGGTGCCCCACAAAAAATATGAAAGGCGCATCACTTTTAACAAGGCACAGGTAGCAAAATCCATGCAATGTCGGATTATTTTCCACGCGATGAACAATTGTTCCAAAACTACATGGTCTAATTCTGTTTAATCTCGTAACCTATAGCTCCATGGCCCACTGATTGCCGAGCAACCTGAGCTGGGAGAGGCAACCGCTCGTTTGCTTGAAGAGCATAAAGCAGCATGGTCAACTATCCGGGACTTAATGAACCAGTGTTCTTGCCTGGTTAGTTACTTAAAAAGTGCCGTTATATGACCGACAAAGTGCAACATCCAACAGTCGCGGACCGCAATGACAGTGTGCCCGTGTGGGAGAAGTGAGGATATTTGCATTCCCGCGCAGTATCATTTTTGAACTACCAAGCTATTTCATCTTCGTCGAACAAGTATTGCAGATGGTGCAATTACCACCGAAAGACATTTAGCAGAGATTTCAAATATAATTTTGATGAACGATTACACGTTTACACCTTACGTTGCACAGGCTTCTTAGGCTGTAAATTCCCTATACGATTTGTGAAAAAATCCTTAGACTTCTATTTTCTAGAAGGTATTAACGTGGTGGACCAGTCTTTATTTATCGCATGGAGGGGGGTGGGGTGAGTCGGAGGATGTGGGGGATCACATAGTAGGCTTTTAGAGGGAACCTAGGGGAACCAGCCGTCGCGGACTTTAAAGAGGTGACTATGGAAAATTCGGATCAATATCAGTATCTGGGCAACTGCCCACCTACCCCTCCCCTAACTCAACGACAGTTTATTGATAACAAGTTAGGGTTAATGTTGGGTTAGGGGAGGGGTAGGTGGGCAGTTACTCAGATACTAATATTGATCCGAAAATTCACTACAAATGAAGGGGAACCATTAGAATGCTTCAGAGCTTTAAGTGAGAGGCGGCAACCAAATCCTCTGAACTCTTTCCCCAGGCAATAAATAATGACCGCAAAAATGAATAGATATATACACATATATGATGGCCACCGAAGATGTTTCATGATGATAACAACAAGAGGATTAGTAAAACAGCGAAAACAAATTTCTTTTTCGTAAACCGAAAGGTATGAAGGCTAAGGTAGTGAACCCTCTGTTTTCAATTGGTAAAAGTTGAGAAAAAAGTATGGATTAAGATTCTGTTCTCGAAGAAAAGCCTATAAATGAAAGGCATCGTGTCTCTATTCTCCTCAAAAACAAGTTTCAGCTGTAGGTGCGCGTCTCTCCTATGGCAGGGTAACGTGAAATTTCGGCAAAATTTTATGAAAAATTATAAAATGTTCAGAGAAATGCGCGCGCCGTGATTGGTCAGAACGAGTTCATTATATTTCCATAAAGCATGCGCCTTACGTCACACGAGTGCATTGTTGAGATATAATGTACACAGCCTACGTCATCGATACGAGTGCGCGCAATTCACGATATATTTTATGACGGAAATAAAACAACTTCTTCCACGAGCATTGTTGAGTTCTATAAGCACTTGGGAATTTTTAAGAACACGAGACACGTGCTTCCCCGCACTTCTCTTGTGTTCTTAAAAATTCCCAAGTGCTTATATAACTCGACAATGCACTCGGCGGGTTTTTTATTTCTTTAGTAAAGCCATGGTAACAATCGTCAGGATAAGATGTTCACTTCGTACCCAGGCTACAACTGACGCCTGACTCCTGTTTTCAAGGAAAAAATAAGTTTTACTTTTTCTTCAATACAATCACGTAAGCACTGTTACTTTGCTTCTTTCCCAGAGGTATCTGCAGTTCGCGTAGCTTATAAAAATGCTACACAACTAATCATAAATATCCAGGCTCAGAGGCTTTGGTATAAGTATTCCAGGCTCAGAGGCTTTGATTTGAAATGAAACTGAAAATATTGTGTAACGTAGGGTCGCAGCACAATAGTCACGTGTCTTAACAGCTGCTTACCATGGTTACACTTAACTATCTGTCACACCAATGTCATACAACCCTGTAACAGTCAGCTGACCTTCATTTCCCAGTCCATTAAACAAGATATAAATAACCCAACAGGAGTTTTATTCAAAGATCGATCTGCATGCAGATAAAGAGTCTCATCTAACGCTGGGGAAGTCTCGATTGCATCCTTTATTTGTGACAGGCCAATTCTTACCTTTTGATGAAAGGGTGGACTCTTAGCGGGAATATACAGAAAGACTTCTTGTTGTGACGTAGAAGGATGTCTCACTAGGAAGAGTCAACAGAGAAGTCACGCATCTGATTCTTCTATCATAACAGCCAATATCCATGGTTACGTCACCTCGTAACAGTCAGCTGACCTTTAAATCTATTTGCCGCCCCCTAAAATAAGATATAAATAACCCTCTCACCTGGAGTAATGTATATCAAGATAGATCTGCATACTGATAAGGAATCGTATCTAACGCTGGGAAAATCGTGTTTGCATCCCTTACTTGTGACGAGTGAATATTTTCCTTTTGAGATAATCATTATATTTCTCTCTTCTTATAAGAAAGAGTAGGCCAAATCTGTAATAACGACCTATTCAACTTCCGCTTTCACTTACTTTTGGGTAATTTTCTTGAGTTAAAAAACACTTGGAACCTTGTATTTGATAATAATGTTATCACATTTAATCGTTTTAAAATAAAGTTGAAATCAGCACTTCGAATAACATGTCGGCTTCAACGGTAGGTGCGAGTTTGAAAAGAATTTTCACGCCTAATATAAAATCTCCTATACATCCCCCATACATGTACGGAAACAACCAAAATGATCGTTATATCGGGAAATGGTTAGAAGTTGTTGTTTTGTTTGGTTTTGCTTTGTTTTTTTTTTTTTTTGCGGTGTGACGTCGCGCTACTCAACATTTTGGGATCGAAACGATTACTGTAATTAACATTTGTGCTTTAATGTTTATAGGAAGCTTCAGTACACTGTAGAGGTCTGTACATAGCTACAGCACCTTGTTTTTAAAGTACGAAGGACAAATTTCAGTGGAAGTCATGGGCAAACGGAGAAACGTGACAATGGTCAAGTGCCTCTTAGTCTGAAACTTCTCTCTTGACAGCAACCACCTGTCAGACCAATGACGTGATCCCGTAACAGTCACCTGACCTTTATTTCCCACTCCCAAAACAAAATATAAATAACCCACCACAAGCATTATTTAAAGATCGATTTCAATGCAGTCAGCAAGTGTTACCACCTAACGCTGGGAAAGTCTCGGTTGCATCCTTTATTTGCGACAGACCAATATTCACCTTTTGAGGTAACTGTAATGATTTTTCTTTTGCTACCTAAGAAAGAGACGGTCAAATCTTAAATTTTGCGATCGAACGGCGACTTAGTTCACTTCCGCTTTAATATCTCTTACCACTGGGATATTTTCTTGATTTAACAAACACTTGGAACCTTGCATTTGGTGAGAATATTATCGCTAATTCAATCCTTTGTGAACACGATTGAAATCGATATTCGTAGAACATGACGGCCTCTTCAGTACTGAGGTATAACTTTGGTGGGAATTTTCATGCTTTATCATTATCTCAAATCTTCTGCACTATCCATGTACGTGCAAGTTCGTGGGCATTAGTCATGGGCGAAGTTTGTCACCTTCTTGAGCTTTTTTTTGTGGCCAAATTAGAACAGTTACTGTGATCAGTTTTTACTCTTACATCCTCAGAGGATCGATTGATTCGAAATATCGATACTTTCGTTATGCAGGAGCCAAATTGAACATCTACCAAACGTGAATTGAATAGTGCGTTCGCGTTTGTCCGACAAGTTGCATCAGTTCTTCTGAAGCCTAAAGATAAGACGCCTTCCGCACCGATAAATTTAAAGCAGGGACGACTGCTTGTGCAAGTTCGTGGGCATGAGTCATGGGCGAAGTTTGTCACCTTCTAGAGCTTTTTTTGTGGCCAAATGAGAACAGTTACTGAGATCAATTTTTACTCTTACATCCTCAGAGGATCGATTGATTCGAAACATCGATACTTTCGTTATGCAGGAGCCAAATTGAACATCTACCGAACGTGAACTGAATAGTGCATTCGCGTTTGTCCGATAAGCTGCAACAGTTCTTTTGAATCCTAAAGATAATAAGATGCCTTCCGCACCGATAAATTTAAAGCAGGAACGACCGCGGACTTTTTTCCAGCAGATTTTAAGTGTTATTTTTAGACTTCCAAAATCATGCCAAGGTAAATCATTAACTACTGTTACGAATGGCTGGCCACACGCGCTAAGATATGTTCAAAGTAACAAAGTTTTAATCCAGAGTTGAAAGGAGGATGATTGGATTATTAAAAAGAATTACGAAAATAACATACTTAAGAAAAAACGGTCAGTTAGAGGTTTCCGAAAGTGGCCATGTCAATTAAAGTTGTCATTTTGCAACCAATAACGTTACTGTGGGCGTAACCAGTGAGCCATGACACGAATTAAAAACTTAACCCCTAGGGGACTGAGGGGGTGGGGGTTTTTTGACTCAATTTGTGACATGACATTACTAATTAGGCCACCAATTTTTTTTTAATATGGCAGAAAACAATAAAACTAACACTTTTAGAAAGAGGAGATTTTGCACTTTCATTTGGTGCAATGAACTAATACATGTGTCTTACAGAAAAAATATGAAAAATCCAGAAAGGTAATATAACAGATTTTTTCCCCAACCGTCTTCAAATTAGAGAACAGAACTGAAGTGAAAACTTTGTCAACACAATAACTGTACACAATATCAAGTTCTATATACACAGAACACTTTTCCTAGCACAAAATAAAACACTACTGTTCTTCTTTTAACCATATTTAGTTGCAAACTTGATGTCAGTCAGTAGTCTCAAAATCATTTTAGTGTTCACTTGAATCAACCTTAAACCTCGATAAGTAAATTAATGTTTTGATCAATGGAAACATAAAATCATCTTGATCTCCTTTGAAGTGGTCTGCCTGGACCATTTCTTGGTCTGCCATGACTGTCTTTGAGTCTCTTGGGACCATTTCCACTGGGGTCATCAAAAAGATAACTCTGCAGTGTGTGGTAGCGCTCAAAGCAAGGTGCTGGACACATACGCACTTGGCAAACCGAGCACTCATAGACTGTTTCCACTCGTTGAATATGTATTTTACAGTTTCTGTGAGTATCAGTTGCCACAGGATGGTGAAACTGCTGGCGGTCAAAGCGGACATCCTGTACTGCTACATTGCCTCCAGAAAAGTTGTTCCGTCGAAAAGAATTTCCTCCTATCAGTTCCCGCACAAGATTCTCTTTGAATTTGACAAGGGTGACTCTAGGATGGCCAGCTCTTCTATACATGATGTGGGCATTCAACACAGCAACTTCAAACATATGAAAGAAAATTTTGTAATACCAAATATTTCCTTTCATAAGCCTGCAGCAATTTGCTATGCGTTGATCACCCAAATCAACTCCTCCCATATGGGAGTTGTACAGGTTAATCAACTGTGGTGTTTTTACCCTTCTCTCTATCTGTCCAATTCCCAAACCCTCAGGGAGAGTTGAGAGTAAATGTACCAGCTTTCGGTCCTTCCATGTCACACAGATGAGGTTGCCACTTTGACGGAAAAGCGATTCTCCCCTGACAAGGCTTTTGACCTGCTCGCATTGCTGGTCAACAATGTCCTGAGGTAGGTACTTTCTATTTCCCCTCACTGTTCCACAGGCTCTAATTCCCTTTTTTTCCAGTTCTAGAAAGAGAGGTACACTGGTATACCAGTTGTCAACAAACAATTTGTAACCTTTGTTGAAATAAGGCTCTGTTAGCTTTAGAACAACTTGCTTAGCCAAATCCTTGCTTGCTGCTGGACCCTCTTTTCCAGTGTAAATAGAAGTACCAAGTACATAGCCAGATGCTGAATCTGCTATCACAAAACCTTTGATCCCAAATCTGCTTCTCTTCAAAGGCAAAAATTGTCTGAAGTGAACACGGCCCTTGAATTTGATCAGTGTCTCATCAAGAGATAAATTCTGAGAAGGTGCATATACAGCTGTAAATCTGGGCACAAGAGCATCTAAAAATGGTCTAATTTTCCACAGTTTATCCCTGTTGGGATCTGTCTGGTCTGGGGCATTGCAATTATTTACAAAGTGGAGATATCTCAGAATGTGAAGGTAGCGGTCTCTTGACATGGTGCTAGAAAACAGCGGAGTTTTGGTGACCGAATCAGTTGACCAGTAAGCTTTCAAATTGCTTTTTTTGACAAGACCCATTGCCAATGTGAGCCCAAGCCAAGCATTTAGCTCTGGAAGGGTAAAATCGTGGAGATCACCCAGGGAATTGTCCTCAAGCTGCCGTTTTTGATGCTCAAACCGTTTGGTCTCGCGAATAATCAGCTGATAAACATCGTCAGTAAACAGAAGTTGGAAGTAATCTAAACAATTACTGTTATTGTCCATTTCTACCCTCAAACCAACCTCTTCGCGAAAATTTATGCCTTCTGGGGGTTGTATAGTAGATGTCCATCTCATATTGGAGTAGTTTTGCTCCTCGTCATCGCTGTTTTCAATTTCTCCATCACTTTCCCCTTCCTCTTCATCGCTATTTTCCTCTTCATCGCTGCTATCGACATCGGAAGGCGCTTCATGGTCAGAATCCACGTGGGCGATTCGCAGAAATGCTACAGGCAAGTCATCTTCGTCCACAAAAGTTAATCCTATCGATTCTGCAGCCGCCATTTCGATCTTTTTCGCAAACAGATGTCTTACTAATGTTTTGGCGACGCCATATTTAAATGGCAGACGCGATATCGGCAACAACTGAAGTAAAAAATTCCGGAAAATTCGTATTTCGATGTTTCGAAGAGCTCTTTTCGCTGAAAATGAGCCTCATTTTGTCATCCAGCGGTTTAATGCATAAATAGCCTCAGTTCCCCACGGGCTTGCTTTAAATAGCAACAAAAATAGAGTGATGTAATTTTCTACGGCTGTGGCCGTAGTTCGTCCCCCAGGACGCTCAATCGCATATCCTTCCACGTGTTTCGGCCGATTTGTTAAGGTCGTTTATCGATTCTAGAAAATTGGTAGCCTCCAGATTGGCGAAATTCAAACCATAACGTTTTTAAGAATTTTCCTTCAAAATATAAAGTTTGATCATTTAAGCGTGTTTAATGTATGCTAAGGCATTGTTATCTACGGACACGCGTGGATGACACCACTCGTCAAAACATGTCTATGGGATCTAACAAAGCATCTTTTCTAAGCTTTACTTTCATTTTGATTTTGTGGTTTCAAAAGATGGCATTTCTAATGACAAATTAAAAACATCGCTCATGTTAATTTTAAAATTTTTAGAAGTGAAAATTTTACAACTATATGATACAGTGCATTGCAGTGCAATAAAAGTCTCTAGGACAGATCACATTTTCATCAGACCTGAAAAAAATTCAGGCCTGTACGGGCCTGAATTTTTTTCAGGTCCTATTTATAACTACTCGTTTCAGTAGTGTTCTTAGCTGCGAGGATCCCTTAATTTCATAATGTCTTCATTTTAAGAAAGTTGCCAGTTCTTCAGGTTGGTCAATATACATGAATTGTCAAACGAATTTTCTTGAACTGATAGTTCTTACGACCATTTTATTGTTCAGTATGGATACCAAGCAGTTTTCATGGGTTTCTTAATCATGTGTTTGGGCAACTAAAAAAATTGATAAACTTTTAGTAGATGCTTGAGCCAATGTATGCAATTATTTGACAACTCTCTCTCTTGCATCACATGTCATATATAATTATGGATGTCATTAGGTGTTGAATTTTTTCTTTATTCCTCCTATGAAAATAAATTATGATGCTCATTTACTTAATGATTGCTTTTTATTTACATAGTCAGCTATGGCGCAGGTTGAAGGTGGTGCCATTCCCAAGAATAGAAGAAATGCTCCAATTTCAATAAACGTCCTACTTCTGAAGAAAAATGATTATCATGATGTCAATGGCAGCATATGCATGCCGACCCAAAGTGAAATGTCGACAATCAGAAGATCTGATCAACTAGAACAGTTCAAGAGAGATCTGGAAATTGATGCAGACATGTCAGATGACATGGTAAAAGCACATCTCGAGGCAACATTTCCTTACTTGAAAGGCAGGAGGCAAGGAAACTTTCAAATTATTCAAGAAATGCACCTAGCAAAATACATGATGTGTAATTTGTAATCATCTGCCATTGTATTCAGCTTTCAAGTTAAATTGGCTAAATTGTTTGAACCAATGAAATATGGATCTGTCCTTTGAAATTTGGGAAGAATGAGGAAACAGAACACAAACAAACAATCCGAAAAATAAAAGTGATAAACAAAAAATCAAAGACCCTGTTAACAGTACTTTCAATTCCTTTTTAGATTTTCTTGTGCAGCTGTTGTTCGAATTGACAAGGATCGCTCAAAATTTGAGTATTACGGACAACCTCGTGTTTGGGATTCCAATTTTATTAGGACCAAGATAAAAGGAAACTCAACACTTTACTTATTGGAGGTAATGTGCCTTTACAACATGTTCACCTGCATCCAGGAGATTTCTGTTAGCAGTAGGCATACTTGATTTCAAACTAGATTATTTGACATAATTGCATGATTGTATGTACTACTTTGGAACATCTTCATTTGTGTGACATTTCAGTTAAGTCTAGCTTTAACTATGAATCCATGATGCTGCAAAGAGGATGTTTCTAACCTGATGATGATTATACTAATGATAGGCCTACTCTGGGACCATAAGTCACTGTAACTTTAGGTGACTTTGGGTGATTTAAGGCAACTTTAGCAAAATTGGCACAAAAAAATATTGCAACTTAAAGTGATTTAAGGCAACATAAGGCGACTTGAGGCGACTTAAAGTGATTTTATTTGACTTAAGTGATAAAACCAAAGTTAGCAACAGTCTCTCCATAAACTTTAAAAATGTCAACAGAATCCCTTGCAATAAACACTTTGGTTACTTTGGTATGCCCATAAGTCACCATAGTCTAAAATATATAGATTTCAAATCAATTTAGCTAGAAATTAATACTTAGACAGAATTACCACAACAGGTATTGTTAAATTATACAGTCAGAGCTAGTGAACAAATAGCCAGGAAATCAGTTTAGCTAAAAATGTTCAGACAGAATTACCACAACAGTTATTGTTAAATTATTCAGTCGAAGCTAATAAATAAATAGCCAGGAAAACATCATGGGTTATATGCCCAACATCAAACAAGCCTATCATAAATATGCACATGGTGACATAAATTTTTAATTTAAGAAAAGAGACACCATTTAGATAAAACTATCAATAAATTTCCCACACATTCATTAAAAATAACATGATTATTTAAGTGTATTAATTATTTCACAAAGCTCCACAAATTATAAAAATTGTCATCTTGGTAAACTTGTCTCCCATGTTTTCGGCACTTGCACTGTCAATTTCAGGGACCCAACCAATTTGTTGTTCTCCTGCCTCCATTGGACAAAACACCCCAATACCATAATGAGAACCATATGCTAAGGTCCTTCATAAAAGTATTTCCTTTCCAGTCTCTCCAACTAATTTTCTGGCTGCAGTAAACTTCAACATCCCAGTAGTGTAACGGATGATTTAAGCGAACTACTGTCCCAGGTCAATTGTAGCTCAAAGTGTTAATCAATTCATAAACAGGATTGAAATGCAAGAACCATCTAACTTTTACCATTAGCTGCAATCTGCTGCATCGCATGGGTAAATGACATCAGTTCTGTTATCACAACTTTAGCGGCCAAAAACGTCATGCAAGAGCTTTATTTCAGTGTTTTTATTATTGTTTAAATTATCTCATTTGCAGACAAGTTATGTTAAACTTGTGGGAAGAAATGTCGAGAAAAACAAAATGAGATACGGAAACATAAGTAATTGACAGTAATTGTTACCATCATTTCATTATGACTTCAGATTCAATAAATGAATTTGACATTTACCTGATACCTTAACTTACGTGCAGCTTTCAAATAAAGGTCATCTTTTCAGTTACTGTCTTATCATTTAGCTTGATGAGGAGGATTAAAGAAAAATTTAGACATGCATAACAGATGTTACAGGAACTAGTGCATTTGACCACTGCGGAGTGTGACATAATTATAGAGCAGTTAGTAAACTTGGTAACACAATTAATTTGAAGATATTTAATTACAAGATTGAAGATCTTGAAGATTTTGACAACCGCCGTGCCACTATACTATCTGACAGACACAAATATTCACTAATGTTTTATTTGACAATGCCCAAGTATGAAGACATGACCAGTCAGTCAAATGTACATGTTGGGACACAGTGTTGTGCATTTTCAAAGGTTCAATATTTCTTGTTTATTTCTATTCCTATACTATAATATAGGCTGTTAACTCACAAATTTACAAATTTATGGCCATAAACATTAATTATTCAGAGTTAGGTAACCAGTAACTGTTAAGTTCACATTTAAAATCAATTCTTTAAATTTGTGATGGGCGTTTTAAGATGACTTATGTTTCATTAACATTAAATTCCTAAATGCTGAGTGCTGATTTAGAATGACATTCTTTGGTTATTAAGAATGTTCTGTTTTTAGTGGAAGTTGATACATTGTAGCTTCAGTCAGTCAGTTCAAAGGAAACAACAGTTTTCAAGATCATACATTAATTTCAGATCACCCAGTTAAACTTTCAGAGTGAATTATTTTGAAGCTCTTTGATGACTTTTTTTGCACAGATAAATTTAAGTTATTTCTCTGTACACTTGTCAGCAGGTTCGTGTGCATGTTGTTCTTGTGTGCACTTTAGTCACAGGACAAAACTAAGTTGTGTGATCAAATATGACTGGTGGCCATGTTTGCTGTGTAAGGTTTTTCTCAGCTCAGGAGGGTCTCATGAATGTTGATCATCAAACTGACGAAGGTGAAATGTACAAAGAGACTATCAAAGTCTCAAGATAGAGGAATATTTACACCTTTATTAGGTTCGTTGAGCAACAAAGTTCAAATCTTTTCAGTTGGTCGTAAATGATGGTGGAAGTAGCTAGAACAGATTAATGGGCTTATGCTAGAGAAATGGCCCACTTTTGTCACTCTTTACTCTGGGTTAGTTAAGTGGCTAAACTCAGACCAGTCAGTCGAGCATTTATGAATCTGCTTCCTAGGAAAAACCAATAGACCACATTTGCCATTATGTTATTGGCTGCAAAATTCAAGTAGTCTATGTCATCGAAATTCCAGCTGTGATTGGTCAGTTTCGATCTGTTAGCAAAGTTAGGACGTTATGATATCTTAACCTGGTCATTACTCCCAGGTTAAGAAAAAATTTCTTTCATTTAATCTTGATCAGGTTCTTAGACAGGAATGAAAACCTCCTAAAATTTGACATGGTTTGATGTTACTCTGGTATAAAGATTTAATGAATGTAAGCGAGAAGTTACAATTCATTTGGGTCTATGAATTGTAACTTCTCGGTTACATTCAGTAACTCTTTAAACAGAGTTGCATCAAACCATGTCTGATTATCCACCTGGTTGCCTTATGAACTTTAATATATTTTTAAAATTTGTCTCCCTCCTAACATGTGGCTTTGTAAGCCATTTGGTGTTGAGGTGCGTGCTCGAATCCAGCCGACGTCTAAATATTTTCAGGTTACTTTTATAAATTATTTAACAGCAGCTTAAGATTAAATGAAATTTAAGCTATTTCATTATAATTAGGTCGGCCTTTTGGTTTCTGGGTCTGTCAATGTCGTGAATAAGTCAGGGAAGACTTCTGTTGAGAGAATTTAGTAGCATTAGCAGTGTGTGTGATGTGAACTTATGTACACCCTGCCGGTCTTAAATAATAAACTATCAGTAACATATATGTTTGAAACTGTTTTTTCTCCATTCTTATGTAGTCTTTGGATTCAGGAAGTGACTCCACAAGCGGAATCTCTGAAAGTGAAGGTTAGCTCTCCACCTTACATAATTTATATTGAGTAAACTGACAACAGTAAAAGCTTCCTCACTCTGAGATAATTACTTGGTATTTTTCTCTGCATCTCGTTCTGCGAATGGTTACACACAATGACCAAAAATAAGCGCAAGCGCACTACGCTACAAGTTTGCCTGTCATCGAAAACTAGTTGCGATAAAGTTCGGATAAAACGCGCACTGTAGTTAGTTAAAAGAGCGTGTCCTATCAGATTACAAAAACCGGAGCTGGGCTAAAGCTGTCACGCCATCTCCCAATTTGTACTATGTCTGACCATTTCCAGAACTTCTTTATAACTTTTTTTTTCCATTAATTGAAAATGAAATTTCGGAAGAAGCGAACCGGCAAATAGCAACAGAAGAACCAAAGGTTTGCAAACATGCTAAGTGCCGTTATTGATGTTATTATAACGTCGGCGAGGACGAAAATCCTCAGAGAGAAAACGAAATGGACAGTGCGAGTTTTGAAGGTTTTTAAGCTTACGTTCGGTATTAAGAAGCAAACAAAATCAACACTCGTGTAGCATATATAGTTTTGTGTTCAAAACAGAACAGAAAAAAAAAACCAGGAATGATTAAAAATATAGCCAAACTGGCATAACTTTTAAAATTCATACAAATAATTATGGTGTCAGTGCGACTGTGATCATGCGGAGGTCCATCGCGGCTAGCTCATCATGTTGATCTCCGGTCATCGCAGAGGAGCAAATCTCAGAAATTACATCGTTTGCCCTTCGAATGCACAACTAAGAGCTTTCTCTGATATCATCTCCGATGCGTTGAGTGGAAGGCCACATCAGTCACAGCAGCCGAGGTTTACGGCCCTGTCATCCCGAACAATCTTCAAGTTCCTGTGAATTCGGCTGTCGTTCATTCATTAAACACACGCTTTGAGCAGTTTGTTTTCTTATTTTCATGCGTAAAAACTTGCATGTTTTTGTAAGCCACAATTCGGCCAGATTTTACTGAACATTTACCTTTCATATATTGTAGAAAGACAAAAAATTTAGGCTAAAGTTTTAAATTCGTCCTGCCGGACTATTTCAGTTTGAGAACTATTCCACATTGTGAACTTTGATCATTCGTCAACTTTGATGGTTTGACATTTTTGACAGCTTTGGTCTTATTCAACCAGTCAGATTTGAACCATTCCAACAAGGATTCTGATTGGTTTACTGTAGCGTGTTTTATGTGAGTATATAGAACATGCTGAAGACACAGTTTTGTTCGCTTCGTTAATTAAAATTTGTGCTGAAAATATTAAGTAATTCTGGGGAATTTAACAGATTCTTAATTATAAAACAAATGAAGAAGCCTTGGCTGCGCTCTGTTCTGTTGTACAGCACTTAGGAAACGGCCAGAGAGAAAAAACACTCGACTACGGTTCGTTTCCCCCCCCTGCACTTCTACCGTGCTCTGGCCGCTTCTTGCTTGCTTTACAACAGAACAGAGCACAGCCAAGGCTTCTTTATTTGTTAATTAAGAGCGAGACATGGCAGTTTTTACCCTAAACGAAGTCTGTAACCTACCAATTTTTCGTCGCTAGATTTCTAACCTTTAACTTTTCCTCGTTACGTTATGCTGTGCAGGTTTGAAAAAAGCTTACAATGGGAAAGACTCTTTATTGTTCCTTTCGATTTGCACATTAAATTGATTTGGTTATTTCAAGGATCAAAACTAAAAACACGGTCAACGCAAGCAAAATTTCAAACCAACATCATGCGACGAAGATCGTTTTCACATTCACATCATGCGACATTGTTGCATGCAACGGGTTGTACACGTTAGGCCACCATGTATTAATATGTTGCAAGATGTTGGATTTTGTTGGGTCAGTTCTGAAAATGGTCAAATTTTTGTTGCAACATTTTTGGATGTTGCACGCGTTTGGCCAGCTTCTTTACAGTATCTCACAACACAATTTAACAATGTTGGCAGATATTGCGTTGAAATGTTGCGTGCGTTTTACCGAGCCTCAAAATCTCCTTGATCTTGAAAAACATGTCCTGGACCCATGAAGAAAATGATACCGAAAGAGGAGTTAGGCGGATTCAATGTGTAACGTGATCAAGCTCTAACTCCCCAAAAAAATGCCTCCACGTTTTGATTTTTGCATTTTTCAAGTCACCCGGTGTAAATAATCAACCAGAGGAAGAGTTAAGAAAATCTTTGTCAAATTCTAAAGTAAGAAATCTCCTAAACAATTCTTTCTATAAAGTAAATCTTATGTCACTGTGAAACTTACGAATTGACCGGGAATTTGACTAATTACCTTTTTTATTTTGAAAATAGACAATTTTGCGAATGTGCCACAGAATCTAGATACCCTGTATCCTTACGAGGTCCAAATTAATCCTCATTGGAGTCGTCAAGAGGTAATAGATTTTTACTCCCATTTTTAGATGCCAAAACTAACCACCTGATATGGATTTATAGTACTTACAAAGATAGTATGATCCTTTTTGCTCGAGAAAAAACTCGGTGCAAAAGAAAACAATAATAATTTAGAGCATTTATATTCGAAGCGGTGTTTTAATCTCATGCACCTTAGTGACACTTCGACTGGGTGATGACTTTTGTTCCATTCTAATCGGCAGGGAGGAGGTCCTTGCGTCTTTACGTTCACTCCAAAGCTGTCATCAGCCATTACATCAGTGTCGGCTGTCTTTGACTCCATAGGAAAAATTTCACTACAAATGTTGCCGGAAGATGATGAATGTCAATGCTTAGGCAAAATACCAGGTTTGTATCCGATTTCACCTTGCTTCATGACTTTGTAATTACTTTTCGTGCAAACATGTCGAACGAAATGTTGAACTTTCTATGCACAAAAAGCGGGAAAGTAGGACAAGAGCCTATCATAAGTTGGTAGTTTAGTATTATAAACTGAATGATAACGTAAATCGGCCAACGTAAATAGTTTAAAAGCTGGTGTTTCGAGCGTCAGCCCCTCGTCAGAGCGAATGATGAAGGGCTAACGCTCGAAACGTCGACTTAGAAACTCCTAACGGTGGCTAATTCACGTTATCAACTCATATGATAAAACCAAATTATCTGATTACGTAAAGGCAAGCAAGTGTTCAGGCTCCTTTCAGGTTCGAATTCTCTCTTAGAGCTATAACTTCTCCTTTCTTTCTCTCCAGTCTTTCATAAAGATCATTTCGTTTTTTAGCTATACACTGGTAACTCATTCGCTATCTTCCTCGCCCCCAAAAAGGGATCCTCAGGCTGCTAAAGAAGGTTTTTCATCCTTCACTCTTTCCACACTCTTCCACATTAAGCTCGATTAAGAGAAACCCATTCTCAACCCATTTCTCAACAGATCGAGAGACAAGTTGTCCCTCGATCTTTGATCTGCCAACAAAGGAAATTTCTCTTACGCATGACGTAGGCCTCAATGGTCCGATGTCAGATAACATTCGTCCTTAAGTAAGTTTACTGGTGGACTTTTTAAGGGAGGAAGTTGCTTGTCCTCTACTCATCAATCTGACTTATCGACTAGGAAACTTTGGAACTACTTTAATCTAAATTCTCCCTAAAGATCCCTCAAACGTGACGTGCTTAAACCTGCTCAGAGTCTCTATACCAGTCAACTGTCAAGTCTACGTAGCTTGCGGTTCAGCCTTGTGTTCAGCAGAACCGTCTTAGTCTTCCTGAAACTAGTCATCCCACCAGAGAATTATGTGTCTTAGTGTCCTTCTGTTTTTTTATTTCTTTTGCCTTGATGCTACACAGACAGTCGACCTTTCCGCCTAATACCGTGGATGTCTTGGAAATGACCTTTGTCCACACAAGGAATTTGATATTGTAGTTGTAATCTTATGACCAGTGTGTAGCTTTGAAGGAAATATATTAAATAAGTTGAAGGCCCTTTTACAGCCAAATTTTGTTGAAATCATCCATATTTGATACACAAAATATATCACGGATGTGAAAGATCCTTAATTTATTACCTCTTTCTTTTCTACAGCCTCAAAGGAACCGGGCTGGGTTACTATCACACTTCGTGCCGATCAGGGTCCCTACAAACCTGTTTTGGGGCGCACAAAAATATATTATGAAAAATCCCCTTGGGAAGAGTTTCTCGAGGAAATTGTTTTTAACACTGACAAACAGAAAGAGTTCTATGAGACGGTCATTAGTCGTAGAAATGGAAGCTCTGGAAACCGTGAAAGTGGAGGCAATGGCAGTGGAAACAGTGGAGGTCTAAACAAACGATGTGGAAAACAAATCGGTGAGGCTTTTGGTGAGTTAATTTGTCGCGGTGTTATGTTGAAAGTATTTTTGTCGCCAAATTCATAGCACTATGAGGTGAGTATAAGAATCCTGTCTCATGATAACGTTCATAACGTGCAATGTTTCAGGATCCTCACAGCCATCCCATGTGTTGGGCATCCTGATTTATACAGCAGCAAGATATGGTGCTAAGGAGTTCATCGAAATCATCTTCAATTCCTCTGCTGGAGGAGTGTTATTTAATTGTTACAAGGACAATGCTACTTTGCCAGAGTCTGTTGCGAGGGATTTTGGCAACGACGAGATTGCCAATTACCTTGAAGAAATAACAAATAGGTAAAGTTTGTTGAAGTGCAGTAGAAGAAACGTTAACAACAATGTATCTGCCTTTCTTTGGTCTTTCTCACCTCGCTCTATTATTCGCAGCGAGGTCAGCTAAGAGGTTTCTTAATTTTAAACTGCCATTCACCTATTTCTGCACCATGAAACGATCAGTAAGCAAAAGCTCTCCATGGAAGAAAATGACAGTGGCAGAGAGCAGACACCTAATGCTCAACTGCATCTTGAGCACAAGTTCAACAATTGTTAACTCCAAGGTTGCTTCATCAAAACAAGTGCCAGATATCATAATCCATTTATTGGAATCAAACTCCTTATTTTGTGAAAAATCTCTACAGTACTGAGTAACTTTTAATTCTCACTGTTGTAAGTAAAGGAAAATGATCGTTGACGTGGGTTCATTGAAATTTGCACTTTTTGTATTGCTCCTTGAGCAGATTCTCTCAAGAGATCCAGAATGGTAAACAGTTTAGTCAGACGGTGGATTGGTCAGAGCTAGTGAAAGCTACTGAGGAAGCCCAAACGAAGATGAGTAAGTAAAAAGGGTGTACCCGTAGCCCACCATCTAATGTTTGTCACTAAAACTTTAAATGATGCATAAACTTTATGATTTGAAATTTCTTTTTTACATCGCTCTCAGTTCATTGACCACTTATTTTTACCCTAATTACGAACAGATCAGAATACTGACGAAAAACACGCCAATCAGGTGGAGGGTGGCTATTCGGCGGATGTTGAGTTATCATCCAGTGCATCATCAGACCAGGAAAACCCTGATTACGATGGTAACATTCCGACCATGTATTTCAAGACCGGTTATTAAAACGGAGTTTAACCATTATTTGGCAAAACCACGTTCTAATTAAAGTTTACGATAGCCAAGCGTTTGATCTAAGCGTTGATTTCTCTGAGCAGGTATGTGTTATAAATTGTTTAAATAACTGGACCGCAACGTTTGGTAATCTCAACAATTGCGTAAGAATTCTTTTTACTTTGGCAATTACGTTCGGAATTATGTATAAGCATGCAGTATGTTGAGTTTGGAGAGCCACAAGTATTATGGAAAAACATCCCACCATAAACTAATTCCATTGTAAAAGCGGTTGCAAATTAAAAGAAAAACCTATAGGGATTTAAACAGTGAGTTAAACAGACTAGTTTCTAATGTAAGTATCATATATTTTTTGACCAATTTTTGAGCGGTTTTTTTTTTTTTTTTCACCTTGCTCTCTGGTTACAGTTCTTCCCTCAATCGAAGACTTGGTATATAGTGAAAATGAAAGCGAGGAGAAAAGTGTCATCTTAAAGGAAAGCAATGAAGAATCCATTACGTCATCCGCAGCAATGTCAATGCAAACTAAAGATAGTGCTACAGGTTCCGTTGTAGGAAAGATTGACGAAGGTACATCCCAGTGTAATTGCCGTTTTTGCAGCGAGTACCAAAAGAACTTGTTCTTCATTATAATCATAAAAGAGATTAACAATTTCCAAGTTAAAAGAGCTACTCTGTAAAATCCCAACGTGAACATGAATATCTTTGCGTAAACTTTAATTAATCCTGCTAATCGTTATATTAAACAGTGTAAGGGATATATTTTGCTTTGCCACTGCCCTGATGTCGTGCAGTGCAGTGAATCGTGGGTACTCTAACAATGATGTGGGTAAGTTGTTTCTAAAGACTCTTTATTACGTTACAGTAGCCGCGGATGTCAATACGTCATTGGATTCTTTTAAGGTAATCGTCGTTATGTAACGTTCTGTTTACTTAAAAAACGGTATTTTCCAAACAGTGCTGGTTAAAAATTACTATTTCCTGAAATAGAGAAATTAAATGTGAATTATACTTATTTAAGGGGACTTGAAAGTCGACCGACTTGTCGAGTTATTTTGAGAAAAGTAAGATGAAACCACTGAAGTATCGTTAAAAAAATTTAATGACGAGGCCTATGTTCTTAAGCAGCTACCTGGGTTTTAAGATCAAATGTTTCTTGTTGGACTTTTTGTTTATACACAAACAACTGATTTTTTCGCAATTTCTGACATTATTTGAACCGGCATTATTCGACACAAACAAGTGTTTTCTACATCTATTTTAAGTGTTGTCTCTGGACAAGAATAATATGTCGTTGTAGCATGTCTGATTGAAATGCTTTCGATACCTCTACGGCTTGAATTCGGACGATGATTTGGTGATAGGGAAGATGTGTTGGTCTAGTATCTGCTTTTAGACTGAAAAATGCAAGGAAATACTCACGAAAATGCAAATGCTAGGAAATACAAACGAAATTAAAAAGGCAAGCGCAAGTGTCAACGCAAGAAATGAAAGAATTTTTATATTCTCACACGCTCCTCAAGCGTGTGAAACGTGGTAACACAAATCAAACGCAAGGCGAAAAACTAAGTTTCCATCGGTTCCATGTCACCATGACACAGTTCAAAACAAGACGGCGTCGACGTATTCTGTCATTTCGGAAGAAAAACTTTGGGAAGAGCGTGCAGAAATTTCCTGTACTTTCCGACGAACCTTGCTCAGAATTTAAAGAAAAATTGAAGAAGAGTCTTGGTTGGTAAGAAGTCGCTAGAGAAGTACGCCTAAAAGACGGTATTAGGTATCGCAGAACAAAAGCTGAGTGGCCTCCTCATTGACATTCTCACAAGGAAAGCAGAATTCATGGAAAAGCAATGCGAGTTCCTGGAACAAAGAGCAACTGGGATTTATGATCGAAGACCTCATTAAAAGTAAGAATCTGAAGAGGTGAAAATTCTTAAAGATGAAGCAAATGAAATCGACGGATTGGCTTCAGTGTATAGGCAGTGACCCATAAACTAGGACTCGAAATTCTGACTTTTGTTACAGGAAAATTTAGTGATTTTCCGTGTGTTTTAGAACTTATTTATTCATTTGTTTTTCCAAAATTTTAGCCGTATTCATTATTTACGAGCTCTTTCATTGCAATGTTTTAAAAAGATAAAATCAACAATAAGATCTTCCACTGCCAACTAGTACAAATGGCTTTGTACTCGCCTCCTTTGTGCACTTGTATATCGGTCCTATTGTGATTTCGTTTCAAGTTGACATTGTTAAGTAAATATTCCTGGAAGCGACCTTTCCTGGTAAATTACTTCTCGGGAAAGTTGCCAGCTGAACTTGCGTCCGTAAATTACTTCTTTTCATGCGATAATTTTCCTCTTTGTCAGTTGTTCAAACTCCAGCATCGTATAGATAGGCAGAAATTTTTAATTGACTTCTCACTTTTACTTGCTGAGATATGTATTTTTAATTTTGAAGTTGTGAATTCAATCTCCGTTTTGTTAGTTAGAATCGATAACTTCAAAGAGACATTTTCCGCTTCTTTAGTGAAACTATTCAAATGTTGTAAATTTAGAGAACAATAGAACCACGCGCTCAATAGTACTTAAGGAAGTACCTTGTGAAGCTTTTTAGATTACATAGGCGACTGCGTGGCGATTACATTCATGACTGTATGGCTATGACAAAGTTAAGTACGCTAGAGTTCATGTCGGTTGTCGAGATGAACTGAAATAAACCTACTGTGGAACAAAACACGGTCTAATCCTTGACGTCCGTAGCAAGCTCGCTTGAAGCAGGTCTTCGTGTACCAGGAAACCGCGACGAGTTTCTGTTTCCGTTGTCAAAGTGGTCTCTACCGAACTATTTTCCCCGTTATTGTTGCGTTCCCTGCAAAAGTCCAGTTAGTGCGGAAAACCTCTCGTCACACAAGAGCTTGGATGGTCGTTGAACAGATTCCCGACGCATGGCAACTAGAATCAGAGTGTTCCCGAGAATTGCAGTAATGGAGAGAAGGATATTCAACACTGAGACACCTTTCAAGTATTCCAATTTTCCATCCGCAAAACTTGACGTAAAACTTAACAATTCTTTTATTTAAGTCCATTTTTTCTGAACCAGTGAAGCTGTTTGGCTTCATTATTCTCAAGCAATTTTCGTAACACCGATGTTTCCAACATGCAAAGCCAGCTGGTGTTATCTTTGACGTAACACCTTTTGGAAAAAAAGACTTCGCCCGCAGGGGCCGCCTGTGGCAACATTGACGCATTTCATTTTGGGGACGAAATTTCAGAAAAATATTTCGTGAAAGCTCTTAATAATTATTACAAGAAAATGGTGTATTGTGGGCTAAGAATGCTTTAGAAAGCAATAAAAATCTAAGGAATAAAGGTTCTTAGGATATTATTTGATTTTTAAATTTCTTAAAAATAAGATATCGTGATTCTAGAGTTTTAGAAACGCAACCATTTCATCCTAGCCAGAATCTTAAGGGCTCATGGAGTTAACTTGACAGGTTAAAAAAAAATTGAGAGGAACAAAAAGAATACAGCCATGTGTGAATTTTATTTTTTGACTCACTTATGTAGTAATCAAGATCTATTGACAAATGAGATATCGCAAATCTCATCTATATTTGGACCTTTTCGAAAGTCTTATTCAAGTTATTTGTTCTGGGATTCCCAGTATCTTGAGATCTGTAATATATTACTTCCAAGAAATGATTTTCTCCATTTTGTGTTCATTATTACGTTGTCACGTTCGGTTTGAATTTGATATCATGAAGAGGGAAAAAAGTAGTGCTACTGGCCGAAATTGCCTCCAAAGTAACCGCTCTGGGGTAAGATAGAGCTTTTAAAATTAGACGAAGGAAAATGAAAACAACTTCTTCTGGCTACAAATTGTCCTGATAACTCTTTTAAGGCATATTACTTCAATTATTCCATGACAGCATCAACTAATCCAACTGGAGGGCAAAAATAAACATGGAAAGTTTATTTTAAAACGTTTTTTAAACAAGTTTTCCTTTTAGTTTGGTTACAGTAACTGTGTTCTATTCTATCAGATAAGGATATTTGATCAGCCAGTTGAAAGTGGACAAATTTTGAGTTTTCGTTCGAGTCACAGTGCTCCTCCAACCAAGATTCGCTACCATGCAAATGATGGATTTAACATCTTCAGTGCAGGTATTATGAGTGGCGTTGTTACATTTTCCATAAATGCTGAAGAGTAATGACTACATGCATTGCACACTCAAGCGAACCTTAAATCACAATGAATTTTCTCTTCATCTAAGTAGTTTGGAAAGCTGAAAGACTCTAGAACAAATAATTGTGTTTCAAGTCGACACTCTTAATCTCCACAGTAGCAACGAACGCTTTTCATTCGACTAATTTACTCTTGTGTTTTTCATGTTAACATGTTCCCACCAATAGCATAGCTCCATCTTTCTGAATATAACCACAGAGAACCCACAATTCCTCTGCTCGCCCTGACGAAGAGATAAAAAAAGCTCGAGACGTCAGCCTTTCAAACTCTTTACGGTGGCCAATTTACATTAGGAAAGCAAATTATCTCGCAAATCACTATGTCTTTGGTGTTATAACCACGGTACTTGCACTTCGCCTGTTCTAACTTAGAGGACAGACTGTAGTTACAAGATCAATTCTGGCTCTAGAGTGTTAACAGATAAACTCAACATCCCCCTCTGTTAGGATTCGTTTTTAGCTCGGAGTGCGTAAAACTCAGTCTCAAAACAGTGGCGATAAATAACTTCTAAAAAGGAATTGTCTTTAATAAAAGAGGGCTTTGTCAAGACTAGAGATAGTTACGTTTTTTTTTTCCTTAGAATTCCTTTTCAATCCCAGTTTTTTGGAAATAAAACAAGTGGCGTGGGTGATTAATGAAGAAATGTAAAATGGTTTCCGTGTTTACATAGCCTGATGTAAACACGCGGGAGGTTGGGAGAACACGAGATAAGCGTAGGAAACCACGACGCGAAGCGGAGTGGTTTCCAGCTTATCGAGTGTTCTCCCAACCTCCTAAGTGTTTACATCAGGCTATGTAAACACAGAAACCATTTTACATTTCTTTTATAAAATAACTAATGAAAGAGGAACGAAAACCGTGTTTACATACGCTCATGTAAAATGGTTTTATGGCCAATCAGAGCGCGCGTACTATTTGAATTATTTTATAATTTTACTTCGTACTGGCTTTTAATTAGAGTGAACGGACGACATGTCAATTCGCAGATGTCCTAAACATACAAATTCTCACACTCAGCATCGAAAAGTGATGATAATAGACAAATTGGTTAGTTACGAAATGTGAGGTAACAAGAGGAGTTATAATCATTCATTGATCAGATTTTGGGAACAAAAAGGTAACCTGCCTCTTGTTGCTTATTTTGTTCAGGTTCATTAACAAAGAAGTCCAAGAATCGTGGAGTGGATAGAGAAGTGTTGAAATTAACACCTGTTGTGGACTTTATTCCAGGTATGCGCTCACAGAATAACTGCTAATTGACAGATCGTCCACCTGAGATGGTCAGTCTCGTATGGAGTACTTACTTTCTGACCAAAGTCCTGGAATTTCAAAGCTTCTTGTCAAATATAAGCTCCTTAGTTATCGCAGTTTACCGCATTTTTTGCGTATTGACTTCTACGCATGCGAAATAATATTTTCAATGTGTTTTAGAATTCGGTGACGTAAAGGAGACCACAGCTGAGGGAGATATTACATCTATTGTTGCTGACAAAGGACAATCTTGTACGTTTGAGTTCATTGAAGAACTCACCTATGTTCTTGACAAAATGAGATGGAGACCTGAATATGTAAGTGGTTTTCTCCTATAATTGCACTTTTCGTGCTGTTTACCAAACAACTGTATATATATATTTATATATATCTATATGTATTATTTGCCGGCTGGGACGGGGAGCAATTTCAAGACCGAGGACACAGTTTTTAACCATACGGACCGACCCCTAGCCGGTAAACAACATATTAACTTTTTTAAAATTTGACGAAATTCTTTCCGAAAGAACCCGAATGATTTAGGGCTGTAAATACGGCAAGATCTTCCATAAACTGAACGATTTTTGAGCGAGTAAATGGTACTGAGTTAAAATAGAGGTGATGCAAATTAAAGAGAGATGCCTCTCCGAAACATTTTCATATGCGTAACGAAAGAGGTGATTTAAAATGCTTCCAAACAAACTTTGAAACATTATTTTACAAGTATCTGTCACAATCTGACACCTGTCAATTAGGGAGCACGTAAGAAAAAAAAAGCGCAAGAACATTTGAAAAAAACGGAACTAGTTTGGCAAGGACTGTCACGACAATGTTTTCTTCAAAAGCAGTCAGTGATCTAACGGAAAGTATTATTCACACTCATCGACGATTCATTCAAGTACGAATATTTACCTCTGCTCATTAAGTAAACGGCGAGGAAAGTAATCGTGAGTAAATTCAAACTTTTTATTTTGAAGTTGTAAGTGTTGGTTCGTTTGTTTGCTGCAATGGCGTTTGTAAATCTGGTCTTTCCTCCACAAAAACTAAATTCGAATGGCACACTCCAACGAAACACACGGGGATTTAATGCGGCCTTTTCTCATTAAATTCCTTCAGTTTCTGTTGTGCAATTTACGGTACAAATGTCCAAATTGAACGGACTTGACTCACCGAGAGCGTATATTCTTTGTCAAACTTAAATTAAAACTTCGCTTGCTTTTTCACTACGAGCAAATTGTTTGAGAAAATTCAGGTATTAAATGAATGAAAGTTCCATCGTTCAGTTTAACTGTAACCAAATACTTCACGTTTTAACTTTCTATGTACTTTTTGTGAACGATTAAAATTAAAATGGCAAAGAAAGTTGGGATGAACTCGGCGACTCACGAAAGCGTTACCGTAGCCCGTGGGCAGAGATAGGAAAATACTGACCGTCTATCTTTTTGCCTACCACAGGAACTAGTGCCTACATTCCTTCAAACTGAAGAAGATCAAACTGATGAAAAGGTGAGTTTTTCTCGCAGGGTGAACCCTAAGTGTAATACTAAGAATAGTATGTGCCAGGCTCTGGCAAGAAAACGACCGCGCGTAAATCGACGGGGGTCAGGCAAAGAAAAAAAAGAAAGAAAACGTTACTCTGACAGCCTGAAAGCACACCACCTAGTTATTATAACGTGCGCCTATACGTAAACGTTTGACCACTGTGTTCCTTGTGGCTCGCCTGCTGCTTCTCTCACCTCCTGGCCGAATAAGAGGGTATAAACAGAAGTGATTGATCTGTAACTTTTCCTTACAATGTCTGTACATTATCCGGAAAACGGGTGTTTATAATAGACAAATCCTGTACCGTGGACGGTGTTTTCTTGATATTGCGTAAAATTCTCTCAATTACCTTCCAAGAATCATGTAACAATGAGAAGGGAGAATTACTCATTACATACTAGAGAATTCACTTAAATTTTCATTGCCTTTACTTTTTTTAGGATGCCAAGTCTTAAACTCCAGACATGAAACACCTTGAACATTGCAGCAGTGTCCTTTCTTGGGAAAATTCCTGCGCTCTATAGGAAAGCAACCTTTATAAAGCTTACCCTTCTTGACACAAGCCATGCTCGCCGAAGGATCCCAGGGAAACAGGCCATGTGGTAGTAGAATACTTCTACAATTTCCACTTGATCGATTTTGAAATTTGATTTTTTAGTTTTTTAAAAATTTTGATTTCCTGTCAAAATTTATTACTCACTTATATATTTACTTATTTACTAATGTTTCTTTCTATCGGTAGAGTTTCTTACAGTTACTCGTTATTGTTAGACTCTTAATAATTAGGGTGGATATACGCCCACATATGACTCTGACTTCAAACCAACAGTGCTTTTTTTTCTCAATACAAAGTTGAGGGAAATAGTTGATTTCATTTTTAATTTAGCGATTAAAGAGGCAGTTGAAACTATCAATGATAGTATCACTGCAATAATATAACTAATCCGCAGCTAAACTATTTATATGAAAACTGACATCTAGCACGCTTAGTTTTTCCCCTTCCAAGAAGAGCACTTCGATGTAGATATGGCACAAATTTTGATCGGATAATTGTCATGATGCGATAATTAAAAAAAAATGATTAAAACGAACATGAAATGAATCATTTTGTGACCTGCGGATAGCGGGGCGGAAAAACATCTAACCCTTAACACCCTTATATCAGTATGCATACTCTCCATACTGTTCTCTAAATATTTCCTAAGGCGCTGACAAGGAGAATTTGTTTGTCAATCAAGAGAATATTTAGTTGGTGATAATTTCCTTTATTCTCATAACCTTATTGTGTGATACTGTTGGGAGATATTATATGCTAGTCACTCTCAGGGGTTAAAGGGTAAAAACAATAATCCTGGCAGGTGGGCTGCAATTGCAGAAACCATGCCAAAAAAAAGCCTAAAAAACCTCTGCCTCTTAGATACTAGTCAGGCCGCTATTACCTAGCGAGTTACGAAGCTAAATGTTAGCCGCCAGCTGTTGTTAGGAACATCTCAGCCTACTTCCATTTTCTGACCGCACGACACCCTTGATTTAGCCCTCAAGAAATAAATACCATGGGATATCCAAAAATTTTTATTTTGGTTTGACTGCTTGGAAAAATGAGCATATATAACTTAATTGTTTCATGTACAAGTATCGGAGAATTAGAGAAGTTTAACATGGCACAAAACTAGGCACACCAAATTCAAATTGGAAGTCTTTTAAGTTGACCAAATTACAAATTCGTCGCCAAGTCTCCACCGTGATGTTTCAACGAGCCCGCAATCTTCTCTACTGACTCATTCACGGATAGAGACTTAGTTACGCAACCCAGGACTGTTCTCTGAGCAATTCTCAATCGAGTGTCGAAAAAATCCCGAATTACGCCAGCTTTGCCTCAAAGCGATGAGTGATTTGTTAACAAATTAAGCGCAAATCTCTCAACCAATCAGAAACAGAACCAAAACAAATCGTGCCTTTTCGTTTTCCCGCGCTTAAAATTGTTAAAAGAATTTTCCTTTACGTTCCATTGGTTCCTTTTGATGCTGTCCATTGTTCTGATTGGCCGTCGAGATTCCTTTCATTGAAGAGAATTTTAAGACACTCAATCGGAAAGCGCTCTCATTCTTAAAAATCTAATTTTACGGGTCGAGTATCACCATGCAAGTCTTGAAACGAGCCTCCAGTCTACAAATGAGTGGAAAGTGAAGCTACAATACCCCAAAACACCTAATACTTAATTGTTTACGTTTCATTTGCGAAAGATAGCAGTACTTCATTAAATACCTCATACGCTGTTAAATAAGCAATCATAAATAGCGGCCAATATGCAATTTTATCTACAATTAACGAGCGAGCTCTCGAGTAAATTAATTTTAGTCAAGTAGTTTAGGTTGTATCTAAAGAGAATTTTAAAGCTACATGTAAGAGATCACATCTATCATTAGATTTAATTTCGAGTCTTACGCAAGCTGTTCAACTAAAGAATAACGTTACAGGCACCAAGCATGTTTGAATGATTCGGTTTAGAGTGCTCACGTGATTAAATTCGCAAATCAGGATTGAATATTTCAAGATCCCCTTAAAACTCTCCCAACACGGAGGGGTGTGTGATCTCCTTGCTTTTCCTTCCGGTACAAGACCTTAAAAAATAAATTCGTTGTTTTCAAGTTTAAATTTAACGACATCTTATCTCCAACGAAGGACAATACATGTTTAAAGTATGAATGAATTTGAAAAACGACTGTGTTAGTATAAAGTGCTGTATCGCTGTAATTAGATCGATTCAGGCACAGATCGTATGAAAATCCTATCAGACAAATGCCTTGCAATATGCTATTCACTTGCTTCAAATCGTTTAAATAAAGCTAACATTTATAGCTTTTTTGTAATGAACCTAGAACCATTTAACAATGTTTGCCAAAATACATTTTTTTCGGCGCCGAAAAAGTGGATACTTAGCTCACACAAAATGCCTCATAATATAGCATAACGTCCTTGAAAAACAAAACATCAAAAATACCCCAAAAAAATATACTCAGAAAGGAATTTTTTAAAATACGAAAGCGAATCCCCTGCACCTTTGAAGAAGATCATTTGAATGACTTCACACTCATTAACTTTTCATGCTGCATGAACATACACGCGAGCACAGGAATCTTATACCTTGTTCACACAATAGCGTAAACATGTTTTGAAGCTTTTTTGTCGAATAAGATTTAAATTTGTTTCCTACATAAAAGCTTCTTCACCCGAAGTTTGTTGTCTTCAAATTTAGCGAATTCAAAATACAAGTTAGTGCCTACTAGAATCCTATGGAAAATTCAGTTTTTTAGTTCTGTTTCTGATTATCACTCAGGTAAACCAGGTTTAATTAAACGTGTTTTGCTGGTGTTAATGGGTTATCAAAATCATTTTTTGAGGTCAGCTCTTAACTTCCTTCGTCGTCTCCAGCTGAACTACCAGAATTTTCTCGTGTTTATGAATACCAATGATATAAGCTCCTGTTTTGATTGATCAGTTCGTTAACGAAATTACTGATTTCGTAGCTTGTAAGACACTCGAGACAACTAGTGCTGTAAAAAAGGCTCGAGGGATTCACTTCCTTTTCGTTTTCTTCCAAGACTAGCTAACCACAAGCTCAAAATATTACTGGGATTAATGGGCCCGCCCATTAAGAGAAATAAGCACACAAGGCTGCTTTTATCGCAACTTGACACAATTTGTTTTCAATAGGCTGACTTGCTATGAAAGGTTTTCCGCTGATGATCTTGAACTTCTTACCCAGGAGATTGACCTTCAAAACCGCGGCTCAAAATGAAGATGGCGGAAACCATGGCCCCTTTATCAATATCGATAAAAGGACGAAATATCCAAAGCTTACAATTAATCTTTCATAGAAAGCGTGGGTTCTGTTTCCTTGGTCGCTTGGCACTGTGATCAGGAATGTCTTCCCAGTAACACAGATTAGCTGTCTCTGTGGCGGAGGACTGTAAAGTAAAACAAATTTCGAAAGACGGAATCAAAAATTGTCTTTGCAAGTCCAGCGGTTATGCATGGAATGAGTCCCCTGGACTAAAGTCAGTATCTGAGCAATAGCGCACCTACCCCTCCCCTAACCCAACATCAACCTTCAGTTGTTATCAGTTGACTGTTTTGGGTTGTTGTTCTCACCAAAACACTTCACCCAGACCTCTTCATATATTGACCATTGAAAAGAGATCCCCCCCCCCTCCCAAAAGTAGCGCCACTTGGATGTTCGCTTAAACTTACCAGTCGCTGTTGCACTTTAAGAGGAAGTTCTTCACTTGCTTTGTACACGTCCTCCCGGCGGACGCTTAACCACGAATCATCTTCGAATTCAACCTAATCCAAAACAAAATAGTTTCAAAATTTCTCGTGTTCCGTAGAGTGTTACGTAGAGTAACGCCCATAGTTACATTGTACGTTCTCTATTTTCGTGTTTTGTAGTACTGTGGTATTACTAAACCTTCAGTTAATGGGTGAAATGATGGGAAACATACAGACAGCCCGGGATTTCAGGGAAACCTGGAAAACGTCACGGCAAGGACGAGGCATCGCGGGTTTGATGAATTCTGTTAATCATGTATTTATTTGACTTATCAAAATTCATTGGTTACCGGATACCCAGAAGGCATTTCGAGATTGCTGCGTGCACTTTCGTCTTTTTTTGCCGACAACCTTTTCTCGTAACAGCTGTATACAGGAGTATAACTAATTCCGCAGGAACACGTGATCCTATTTGAGCAAATGAGGATAGCTTGGTAGAGTTAATTCCTTCCAGGGGGACCATTCTGCCGGTCCAAAGTTGCTTTATAAGTAAAGGATCCCCCTTTATCTAACCTTTCTTTGCATCTTAATCAGAAAAAAACATATTTGCGAATGTTGTGGACCTCTCATTGAGTCATGATAACTTACATACCTGGTATGTAACGCTTATTCTTCGGCCAGTGACTCTGGCTTTATACAGTCCACCGTCCTCGCTCCACCTGACTTGAACAACTCTTCCTACAGGAATATCCTCTTGTGTGCTGTCATGGCCCTACAATGAACAAAAAAAGCAACGTCATCAGTAAAAAAGTTGTGGTCATTCTTCTAAAAGAGCTCAACTATGGTCTGTGCAACATGGGAAAATTATCTTTATTATATGAGCACGTCATTTGCAATCTAACTATGGCCACTTATTTCCCTTCTTCTACCCACTTTGGTCTTTCTCTCTTTCGTCGCACATATTAAGCACTTCGATCAATGAGCAACATTTTAGCCTAAAAACACTTGAGCCTTAGAGGTCACTGACTTAAAAAACTTGGTTGGCCAGAAAATTCACCTAGTCGCGAGGTCGTTACTGTAGTGCGAGTCCTGCTTGATTCCTAAATTTTTTCGGGCTCACATTTACTTATCTCACTGAGTAGATCAACACTTCAGTACTGAGGCGCTCTAGACTTGCCTTTTTTAATTAGCCCACAAGTAGTGTTTCTGCATGTGATATCTAAATTATTATCATTTATGCCTCTTAAAGAGGAGTTTTTGGAATATCTTATTTAGCTATAACTATTTGCACATTTATTTTTTTTTTAACGATTTTAAACGATTTTTAGAGGCTCACTGATTTTGGTCTGCGCATTAAATCATATTTACAAGTATTTTCCGCTATATAAGTTATACCATCATTACTATTCTTATCAATTTTATTATTATTATCATTACTGTTATTTCTTCATTTACCACAAGCTTCTTACCACAATGTCAGTTGGAGGTAAATTATCGCAGTACGTCCCATCATCAAATGACACCACATAATACTCGTCAGTTGTCGTGTCCTGCACCACGCCCCTGTAATATCTGGGACAAATGGAGCAGACCCAAGTTAAGAGTCCATCAAGATACGCAGACTATCTAAACTAACTTGGTAAGTTAGTTAAAATTTACGAGTTGATTTAAGGCACATTACAAAGGTTTCCTTCTGCCTCCTTACAAGGAGGCTCTGTAAGAGTAGTGAGAAAAACAGAATGTATGGGAAAAAAAAAAAGAAACAATATTTGAACTGATCTAATTTACCTTCCATTTTTGTGCTTGGCTACAACGGATTCACCGAAATGAATAACAGAGAAGTCTCTCTGCTTTCCCTGAGAAAAAAAAGGGAAAAGATGAAGTTGTATAAGCTATCTTTTACCTTTCCTCCTAAAGAAGAATAAAATAATCGTTAGGCTCTTTGCGTTACCCCATGAATCACCTCAAAAACCTCTCGTTTGTCCTCAACCTAAAGAGTAGCATTATTTTCAGCTTCCAGAAAAATTACGTTCTTTTTTCGTTTCAACATCTTATCGCTCCGCGTTATGAACAGCGGATCACAGAGCCAAGTAAAAAGCAAATAGGGAATATCAAGGAAATTTGAAGTTTATGATCGGAATACGCTCTTAGTGGCAACAAGGCATTTGCACTACATAAAAGAATCTTACTTTAAATCTTGTTCTCAGATGTCTCTCGCAGTAGGTTTCCGTAGGTTGCGGCCAATCACTTGGCTCCAGCACGAACCCGGCCAAAACAAAGCACGTCACATGAAAGGATACTGCACACTTTCCCGCGCAACATTGTACGCATGCACCATTTTCCCTTCCGCTAGCCGTGGAACTTGATCGACAATAAAAACATTTCTAAAGAAACGCAAAAGAAGAGCATGACGCACTGAACCAGGTACCGTGGGACTGACTCGAAAGCAACATAACAGAAAAAGGAGGACAGCGTGACGCATATCATAATGTTAACAGGGTGAAACAAACATACATACATGCCAAAAAATCAGAACGCCACAATGAAAGAAGCAAGGCGTATAGAGATAAAGTTACCACAATATTATAATGAACGAAAAGGAAAAAACAAAAGTGCTCCACTTACAAGTTTTCTTCTTGCTGAAGTAATTTTATCGATGTTAACTCCTTCCCTAAGATTCACATCGACAAAGAACACTTCAGGTACAGCTACTGCACATCCTATATGAACCCATCTACAAGAAATGACACGAGAGAGTAGTTGTAAGTGATATTAGGGACCTTACGCGGTCAAGAATAAAAAAAAATGATTTTTTGTTTTTAGCAAGAATTTCGCAAATAGCAAGAATTTCTCAAATGGCTGGATGTGTTTACCATCTCTTGCGGCGTTACACCCCAACTTCAGTATAACACATGTGCACAGCGTTAAGTTCCAAAAATTTTAAAAATTTTCCGTCGGGGTTTCCGTTCTAAGACCACGTCAATTTTGGTGATTTCACGCTGTTTTTTCAAAACGTACGCGCTCAACTACGGTTCTGCTCACTAGTTCTTTTGTTTTGATCGTTCTAGGGATGTTTGCTCATTAGACACTTTGTGATCCGCACTTTAATGAATAAGAAGGAGTCCCTATGGAGAAGACTGACTCCGCATCGCAATGATAAGGAAGTTGTCGACCATAAACAAGACAAGTTATTATCCTCGGGAACGTTGAAAATACCTGCTGTCTGTTGTCCTCTTCAAAGCACCACCACCCAGTCTACATAACGAGCAATACTGTGGGGAAAAAAAAAACAAACAATCTCAAGAGAAATATGAAATAGCCTTTCGATATTGATGATATCAATAGCGAGTTGGCGTTCAAATCTAGTTTTCGTAACATTTTACAGACAGTATTGCACATTTAAAGGGTAGCAATGCGCACATCAAGGTACAAGGTCTTCACCTACTCACACTATTTTCAATGGCTGATTGATCGTCTTGTAGACATCTTTGACATTTCCACTGGCCATCACTTGGAGCATGACTTATACCATAACAACCTAACACAAAATCCAGTAAAAACTCTTCAAACTGATTTCAAACAGCTGGTTGTTTATGTTATGGTACCCTTTACCCAACAGGCTCTGCCCTGAAAACACATATTGTTGCAGCAAAAACACTCGTATGGTTTCAAACAACAACAACAGCTACTAATCTCAATTTACTTCAATCAACTTTACGTCGATGTATTACTCACTCAAAGTACCGGCGAGTGAATGTTCAGCGCAGTCTCACGAGCTCCTTTTAGAATTTGTGACCGACCTGTACTCTTGAAAGCATATGTATTTCCCCTTAAATCAACGAAACATTATAAGAACCCAGCTGTATTTCGCTAAGAACCATTTACATTCAGTTCGTGGGGGCCGCGAGACATGGCGGGAGTAAAGAACCTCGACCACAGGGCCACCACGTAACTCACCACGAAATAAAGTAAATAAAACTAACACTTCTCACAGAAAACTCTTTTTCGTCAAAACAAAAAATTCTTTTCCGTGATTCAGTTTTCTACTCACTTGCATGAACAAGTAATTTACATGATGCACATCGTAGCAGAGGACTTGCTGTATCTGTGGTGAACTTTTTGTCCAGCCAAGAGCTCATACTCTCAGGACTGGAGTCGTCTGACATGAAGCAAATCTCGGGTACTTTAGGGACAGACAGCTTTTCGGTCAAACCAGTAAGGTCTTCCGTTAAATTGGAAAGCGGTTTGTGGAGGTTTTCTCGTAGATGTACTAGCAGATTATGCTGAGAAATAAAACATAAGTGGGTAGTGAGTTTCAGTTGAGGAAAGAGCAGGAAGGTGTAGAAGCTGCATAGCAAAGCAAGGTAATGAAGCGTTTCAGAGAGAACATACGACTGACGCCTCGGACTAGCGTGGGGAAATGCAATTGCTTCGAGGCGCAGGAAATTTTAGACTAGTGTTTTTTGTTAGAAATACACATGGAAAATCATGCACACGGGTTTGAGAAGAGTGCGATCAATGACACGCTTGGGAAAGCAACAGATACAAAGGAGTATCACTCTTTCAAGTAAAAATACGAAATATTAACCCTGATCAGAGTATAACGCACGGATGTTTTCGACAAAAGACAACGCACGGCAGTCCAAACAATCGCCTCGTGTTGGTCTTAGCTTTGCGTCCCTAATCTTTTTCCCGAAAGAAACCTTTCTTACCTCTGATTTGGAGAAGAAGCTACAAACAGAACAATGAGGTTCCTGCTGTGAGAGAACGATGTTAAAAGCCTGTTCTATCTCAAAATTCGGCAGCTGGTGATGCCATAGCCCGTCAAGAATGCTAGACAGTATTTTATTGGATGTGCTAGTTTTTCCTTCTTGATCTTTGCGACCTGCAAGTTAAAAAAAATCGAGATTTTGACATAAAAGGGTCTTTCCTCCAAAGAAAGAAGCTTTTTGCCGGAGGGTTGGAATAAAATTATTCCGTTACCTCTCGGCAAATTCTACTTTACCCTCCCTAGCTTACTTTGAGGCACTTTTTCAAACTTTTACCAATTTTGGCCAGAAGATCATCAGCATTTTGTTACTAACATTAAGACACTTTACCCTTCAGGAGTGACTAGCATCTAATTTCTCCTTACAATATCGCCCCTGGATCAAACATGAAGGTCACGAGAGTAAAGGAAATGATCACCAACTACAGAAGCTTTTGATTGTTAGACAAAATCTCCTTGTCAGAACCTAAGGTTTTGTATACAGAACAGTATGGAGAAAATGCATATTGATGGTATAATAACTGCAGTAAGTTGCCTCATGGCAGGGATGTTTACTAACTAATATCTATTCAATATCTATCTAAGCCCATCGCTTCTCCTGGGGCATGGGCCGTCAAAAACAGTCCGCCAGAGATCTCTCTTCTGAGAAATTCTTTCTTATTGGCTCCATGAGTGGCCGCTCTTTCTGATGTCAGCCTCAAGGTCATGAAGCCAGGCATTCCATGGTCGCCCTCTTTTGCTCTTACCGTGGGGATTCCACAGAGGGCCCGTCTTAGGACATTTAATAGAGTGGTTTAGCAAGAGGAAGGGAATGTCAGTTGACAACGGCGCGCGTAGCAAAAATATTGATAAGAAACTGGGTCGAGAACGTCGCCCCGTCGTGTCTCAGAAGAGACTTAGCAGTCGTTGCAACGAACCGTCAACGTTGTATTTGTTCTTGAACATCCTAACCTCGGCTCTTTAAAGATCACTATCACCTTTGAATTTTCGGTTTCATAGACGACTTAAAGGACAACGAAATTACCTTCTTTGAGAGTGTAATAAGTGCAAACAGAGGATAGTTTACTACAAGTGAATTGTTAATATGAATCCACAAGGGCGATGAAACTTTGAAACTATTCCATTCCAGTTAAGTCTCGAATCTGCAGATTCATCTATCAAATTTTGAAGCCCACTAAATATGTTTTTTTCTATGATTTGCGTCGTTGTCAATCCGTTTAGTGATTCTACTCGTTTTTCCTTATAATTTTGTTAAGCATAATTTGGAATTGAAAATGTCGTCGTTTTTACCCTTGTTTACTAAATATTCTTCTCAATCATGACAGTACACCTCTCTTGAGCACCACCTTCTTATAGTTGCAGTGCATTTTGAACGGAGTTATCAGGAGTTATGGCGAAAACATGTAGAAATCAAGCGACCCAAAGACGGAGTTCTTTACGATCAGTTCCCGTTTAACCATGACGTCACCAAAGAAACGGTTAGACTGAGGAATAAGACTTGTTTTATTTTGTTTTTGTTTAATTTAATTTTTTTAACGAATAAAGTCGTTCAAGGCTGAATCAAATTAATAGATTTAAAAAGCCATGCCAAAATCAAGTTGATTGTCATTTTCTTTCGTAGCGAGAGCATGAATTTCTTTTCTTAGTTTTCACCGGCGCTGATCAAAAATTAAAGACATAAAAAAGTGCAAACCCGAGCTATTCTCAAATTTTTTTTTTATCTCTGACTTCAATTCACAGAACACTTTTTAATCACGGTTAAAACGACAATGACAGCAAATAACACTGGATAATACAGTAGGTAAGCTTTGTGTTGTTTCATTTTGATAAACTTCAACATGAAGCAAGTTTCATTTACTGATGAATTCACGATAAAATTAACAGCATCCCATTCTTAGAGTTTTTATACAGGGTTTAAGAAATGTATCAAAGAAAACCCCCTTACGTTGTTTAAAGCCTAGCTCAATTACGAAAAAAGGTAACTGAGCCTGAAATCTTGGATCGCTTGCTAACGAACGTATTTCCTTTCGGGAATCCAGAATTAACGTAGCGGTAAATTTTCACATGTACACCGAATAAAACAAAGAAAGGGGCCTGATTATCCTGGAAATGAGTTCTAAAATCATTCCAAACAGTATTATCTCGTTTATAAGTGCACAATTAACGCAAATCCTAGGCGTTTTGATCGCGACGGGAAAACCAGCGAAATGACGTCCTGAACATGATGGGGAGAGTGGCAACGCTAACAAGGGAAGTCGAAATAGAGTAGTGTCCAGATTAACCGCGCGCTCTCCTGTTCTGAAATGACGTTCCCGTCCTCTTGCAAAATCACTCTAATGTTGGTTTGCGCAAGGTGTGCCCTATTACTAACTAATAAATGGACCTCATTAGGTACGAACAAGTGAGGTGAAGGTGCACCTTTTCTTTTCTTGGTTTCTTCCATTTTATTTCTTCTCCCAGCACTGCTGGGGACAGTGAAGGATTTTGTAACCACGGGCTGTCTTTTAGATGCAGATTTTCGTCTCTCAAGAGACCCTCTAGGAGTTAATCAAAAACATATTTTAGCTGTTATTTCCTTCCAAAGAAATGAAATGCGCATTCAAAATAATACAGTAATGATTCTTTTTAATCTGTATGTATAGGGTCGAGGAGGCCTTCGAACTACTTTTATGAGGCATTCGATCGTACAATTGGAACGGGAAATTATTCTTTCAACAAATTTATCACGATTTTTCGGCGGGTTTCAACAATTTAACGAGTTTTTTTACGAGTTTTCTGTGATTTAGAGGCACTGGGGTTGAAATCCTCAAGGGGAATGTTGATTTTGATTTGTTCCGCATCAGCGATAAATGCTTATCGCCCTTCTTTAGAGCGCATTCCAAATTCATCGTAAAACTATAAGCAAATGAAAAAAGAAAAAAAACGGAAAATCAGAGAGAAGGAAGATATCGCAAGTACCCAATAAGAATTTTAAGTAAAAACAAGCAATCTTCGCGAAGGGCAGAAAAAAGCGAGAGATCTCCGGGCTAATTATCGAGCGAAGTAATGCAAACTAATTCAGGGTAATTTATCATTATCAACCGAGTTGATAACGTCAATTGGCCGCCTTAAAGGATTTCAAGCTGCCGTTTCGAGCATTAGCCCTTCGCTCTGACGAGGGGCTAGCGCTCGAAACGCAAGCTTTAAACTCTTTACGGTGGCCAATTTACGTTATCAACTCAGTTCATAATACTTAATTACCTTGCTATACCCTCCCGCTGAAACAGCACCCCAGTTTCTTTAAAAAGTTACCCCCTTTCTTCAAAACTAATTCAGTTGCTTTAGACAGGAAACGTTCTCTAAATACCTTGCTAGCGTTTCTTTCAACTTAGCAAGGGGCATGTCATCATCGACATCTATAAGAAGACCCTCTGACTTGATTTTTTCTTTCCCCGGCGCTCTATCTTTTTCGTTTTTCTTTTTCTCTTTCCCTTCCTCGTGTTGCTCTTCTTCCTCGTCATCCTCGCTGTCACTGCTGTCGTCATGTTTGGACTTCAGATACTCTTCCCACTTGTCTGGCTGGAAAATCAACAACAGCCTTTAATGTTAATACACTTTAATTCAAGTAATAATAATGTTCACAACGATGGCAATAAAAAGCGAAATTAAGCAATGGTGTTCCACAAGGTGGCCCTTCTTAACCACTGTTTCCAGGTCGAACCGGAATTTAGAATGTAGGATTTAGTGGAGGTAGGAAAACCAGAGGACGTGGAGAAAACCTCCGGTTACTATGGATTGCGCATCTTGTCAAACTTTAGTTTAATTTTTCAAGCCCTCCATTTCTAATATTTCCGTTTTCTCTTCATCCATGGTCAGCTTTGTCCCTACTTGCGTTTTTATTGTCTCTTCGAAAATTTTTTTAATTGTTTCTCTCTTAAAACTAATATTTCTTTTTCTCCCTCAAGTGGAGGGAATTTCGGCAACGATTACTCTAAATACTACAAGGCATTGTGTTGGTAATTTATTTTTACTTTGTTAAGCTAACTTACTTGAAATGTCTTAACGAAGACATCCATGCAAATCTTAACGGTGTCTTTTTTACACATACACTGAAAGAAATCAAATATAAGGTTACCAGTGCCAGAGAAACCAATTTGCAGCTCGATACAAAGTTAAAATCCCAGAAAGGGCATCCTCCAAAAAAAAAAAATTAACAAAGATTATCATCAGGAGTATTGAGGAAAGAATCACGGTATATCCCCACTTCTATGCTCTTTTTTGAGTTTTCATAACTCTGTCCTACTTACGAAAGTAAATACATAACATTAGAGTATTGTAAAAAGTCTACTACTCACAACTTGTGCTTTCTTTCCAAAATCAATCCATCTTTCAGACGCAAAATTCGTCGACTCAGCACAGTTAAAACCATTGTTAAAACCACAGTGATAGCCATAAGGAAAGGTGATCATAAATTCGCCAGCTTCTTGTGTTATCTGAAAACGAACAAGGTATTTCAGATTTCATTATAACATAGCTAGTAAATTTGTGTAATCAAATTCAATTGCGCGAGCGTGCTTCATATTCCTATTGTGCACACTCATGACATTAGCAAACAAGTCCCTCGAGAAAAAAAATTTCCATCGGGTTGAAAATGTTATAAAACAATTGGTTTTAATTGGTCAAGAAGCTAGAGTTGCTCTCGGCTACGCCTCGAGCAACTCTTACGCATCTTTCGTGCTCTCCGAACTTCCCGCGTGCTTCATATCTCGATGAACGCACGCTGACGTATGAACCAATTGTTAATTGAAAAATAGGTACATCTAAATAGAGGTGTGGATAATCACTTGCTTTCGAGTGCAATTTGGGATAACCAAATTACTAACTTATCTTAAATTGCATGATAAAAACAATTTGGCTATTTGTTAATAATATAAGAGCAAAAATTCAAGTCTGTTTTCCAAACTAGTTGTGTTTAGATCGGGTCATGGCTCACTGGTTTGGCCGTATGGCTTTGCATTGTTGTCGGAGTAGTTGGGCTCTTCCTTTAAGAACTTGCTTTGAGCTTTTAAAATCTGTTACGAATAATAGAGCATTTGTACTCTTTCTCTTATAGGTATCGTTCAATAGCAGTAACCATTACACGAAGGCTGTCAAGCTCGTAATCTTCCCCGTCATTCTTACGAAATGTTGTGAAAAATTCCGCAGCAATTTTGTTCAGGGCCTCCGTCCTAGCCACTTTTGGAAGCCCACGACTTCCAGACCTTAAGCCGGTTTATTGTGTTCTGTTAGGTGTTGTTTGTTACTAGCGTTCTCCTTCAAACTCTAGGTTAAAATGTTGTTTCTTTCTCCTACCTGTCGGCCATCTTTTTTTTTTTTTTTGACCACTCGAGACTTTCTCGTCAATGAATTCAATTTCAACTGTTTTTACCAAATCTCAACTTCTTGTACTGTTTAAGATTAATTAACGCGTTCTCAACCACTGCATATGCTGAATTTTTTGCACACACATTACTATGAAGAGAATACCTTGAAATTACTTCCAAACTTTGCTTTGCAAACAAAGTCCTAGGCGCTCAAAAGGTGGATATGTAATTGTTAAGATACCTTATCATATGGTATTGAAAACTTTCTAAGCACTTGGGGTGAGATAATAGTCATCTTGTGTCTAAGAAACTGGGAACAGCTTTGAAAGCTTCCGGGAAAGAAACCTGTGGAAAAAAAGTTGGAAAGCATAAAGATTGAAGGTTAAGGCTGGCTACAGTCTATATTTATTACTTATATGGGAAAGCGCAGAATCTAAAATCTTTGCAATTCTATCCATTACCCATTTCCAAACCTGCCGTTTGATAACTTTTCACCACGCCTTTTTCTCAAATTCGATACTGTCACGTGAGTCACGTCGATGTGTGACAGCAGCCTTATCACCTTACTATCGCGCTTCAGTTGTGCAGAAAAGACCACAGAGGATATCGAAGAGAATTTTGGTCCCGAAGTTTGACGGAAATTACTTTCCTTACATGCTCCAACTAGAAGAATTCCAAGGCGAATTTTGTCAAACGAACAAATGGTAGCCCAGAAATTAAACGGATGGGGGGGAAGAGGGCTTATGTTCGACATTTTTCGGCCGAAAGGACCAAATTTCCTCTCTCGTTACTTTTGCACCATACTGTAAAGGGTTCTATACAGCTTCGCAACTTAACTACGAGCACTCCAGTTTTTCCCCTCATTGCCAATTTTTTCTCTTCTTCTGGTGAGAAAGATCGGGTGGAAGTACGAGGAAAAGCAAACAGATAAGAAGAGTTATAATCAGGGATTTCAGTAACTTTTTCTGCCGATGGTGTAATAGGCAGCTGTGCCCAATAAAGAGGCCGTAATGCGAAATCTAAACACGTTTACTTACCTGCAGCAAGTCTTTCCAGGCGCTGGCCATGTTCAGGAGGGATTGCATACCTGAAAAATGTAGAAAAAATCAGACTAATGTTATTAATATTTACGGTGTGTTTGATTCCCTTCTTTCAATAACCCTTTTCACAGTAGCCACAATAACACCGCAAAAGCCTATTACTGAGGACATGTACAAAACATTTTCCCCAATAAGCCTTGATCATCATTTGTTAACAAACATTTCAGTAACTGAGTGAGTTCTCACCAAGTCTTTGGAGCTCCAAAATGTAAGTAGTTTATACTGTAGAGATCCATATCCTCAGTATGCCATGCAAATGTAGCTTTCCACATCCCAAAGTACAAATACGGGGTGTTTACTCCCTCAATATGGACTCCATATTGATTCTTGATCAAATCAAGAATTGTTCCTAATCTTCCTATGTTCCATTCTTTCACATCCTTGTCGTACACTGTGCCGGGAATATCAGCTGCGTAAACTGGGTTGTTGAATGTCACGTTTTTCCAGTATTTTCTTTCAATCTCATCTTGATCTCCCGTGGGAGGTCTGTGCCTGAAAACAAAGATACAATAGAGTTCAACAAGACTTAGAATGTAAAAGTACTTGTTGAGAGTGAAAAAACACTCAGCAGCTCCAGTGAGCTCCACTCATTTCCCCATTATGGGAGGTGTAGGGCACCCATGTTTCACTTAGTCAACGCCACCCTCTTTTCTGGAACCATATGAATTCCATTCAAGGTAACTCACTGATTCAGGAAAGATCACTGAGGGTGTTGAAATTATTCAAACACATCTAAACAATCGCGATGGAGTAATCTGACTTGGCAAACCCAGCTTTGAAGGGGGAAGGGGAAAGGGGAAAGGAATTAATCTCAACACATCCAGATTAAAAGTCGTTTACAAAGGCCAATCGTCAGACATGTTCCAAAACTAGACCCAGTATAGGTGACAGAGGAGTGAAAAATTAGTTTCTATCACTTCCTGACAAGCTGACAAAAAATTCCAGATCAAAATGACCTCGTTTTAAAGAGATTGTGTCCTCTTCTCAGCTCTTGTGCACCAACTCTACAAAACCTCATAAGTTCCAACATCATAAAACTTATTTCAAATGTGTCTCCTCACACCAACGTGTACCTTTCACTGTTGGCAAGTTTCTTGAATTCACTAAAAGACATTGCCTTCTTCTGTACATTGAACAGCTGGAACAGTCCTTTGAAATAAGCAAGACATAACATACACTACTCAGATGGTTCAGTGTAATTATCATATTCCTTAACAAATGAAGATTAATGTCAAGCAAAGTAGGAATACCTCTGACTGACAGAAACCTTTGTAACAGCAACAGATAAAAAATGATCTTTGGCACAGTTGTGCAAACTATTAATGGTGAATCCTTATGATGTAATAGACACATTTTTGAGTCCTTGGGCAAAACTGACCGTCTTGAAAATAAAATAATGGATTGCAAAAGTCAACCAAGTGGAAGAAAATGTAAAAACCTTCCACATGGTTGAAAATGCAATGAAAAATAAGAAATACCAGCTGTGAATTCAAGTTCAAAGGATTTTATTCATTCATTACTTAAAAACTTCTTGGACTGTTGCATATCCTTTGCTTTTTTCCATTCCTCTCTTGCAAGTTACTCTAATACTTTATGATTTCAATCCTGTACAAACCAAGCCAAACTACATGTAACTAAATGAGTAAAAAATTGTAAATCACAGGACATTCTTTATAAGCCTCAATAACTTGCTAGTTGCTCTCATATTTTGATCTGAGGTGTTTGAGTTGAAATTTTACCCAAGATGTCAAGTTCCAAGTGATGACATTGTATGGTGTACTTAAAGAAGGTTTAGAGCAAAGGAACTTTCACATTAGTCACAAAAATCAAAACAATCAATGGCAATTGGTGAGCTTTTTCTCAAATTTAAGAGGTACACATAAATCAAGCCCTGTGTGTACCATAATATCAAACCAAGTGAAATACAATGAATCCAAAACTGGAAAGCCATGTGACTACCTTAAGTTTAATTAAAGATATAATAATCTGTGAACCTTGTGAGGTCATAAAAGGTGACTCATGTTGACTAGGTGAAGATCATGGTGAAAAATTTTATGGTAGGTGGTTTTAGTGTCAAGTTTCCACACAAATTATTGCACATTCTTTGCCTGATCTAGTCTGCTGACTGAAGCAAATGGTGAGGTTGTGCAAGTAAATCAGTCCAGTTTACTCGCCAGCTAGCTCTTAAAAGCAGTCCTGGAAGGAGTGACCATTTTTCTCAGTATGGTGTTAAAAAAAGCATTGGTTTGATATTGTTGCCCTACAACTGTACAGAGAGACCACAGTAAAAATTTTATCAAACATCAGTTTCTTTTACAAGTAACACAGACAGAAACTAAGTACTTTATTCCAAGTACTTACAAAAAACTTGTGACATTGTTGATCCAAACAGTATACAGCAGCTATGTTGCCTACAAAACCAGGGCTCAACATAAAAGGCCAGTTATTTACTCAAGGTCTTACCCAAACAATGGTTTTACACAGTCTGTGGGCTTTCACTATAAGAGGGTTGATTTAATGAACTGAATGTCCACCCACTGTTAGCTTTTGACCGTCTTCACACAGTTCACAAAAATAAATGTTCAGATAAAAAGTTCAGCTAAATCAAGGATTGTTAAGGATGCAGTATTGTTAAAAAAAGACTAAACTTTGTTTGAATAACCTGCCCAAAGTCTCTACAGCTCAGTGGTAAAGCATCAGAGCACAGAATCTGAAAGTCTGAGTTTAAACTTCTCACAACTTTTTTTTTATGTCACGTTTGAGGCAACACAAAAAACCTCCTTTACAGATGCCCCCATCTTAATGTGATGGTTACTTAGAGACAAAGGACTCTTTGATCAGTAACTTCAGTCTTTTGTCTTTTACAAGGTTTAACAAAAGCCAAATGGAACTTTTTTCGGATGACATCACCTTCGCATCATTACACTGACATACAACCCTTCTCTGCTTTCATAAATATGGTAAAGAGTTAGAGGAAAGTAGCAAAAGGTTAATTGTCATGAGGAATGATTAAGCTAAAAATAATAAACAATACCTGAATTTTACAGATAGGCAAGGGAAGGTGAGATTTGAAGTTTTCCCTTTCAAATTTGTGAAGCATGAAATATGGTTTGAAGTACAAGTGACTTGTTTATTTTTCTAAAATTTGCGGGTGAAATAGGATTAGCCACTTAAAGATTGAATTTAGCGCTTGACTTCAAAGATGGCTTTTTCACTTTCTCCACGCTAGACCCTAAAATCTTCCAGTTCCTCTTTTACAGGTTTCTAATCAGTAAACCATCAATAATACTTAGCAGCAACTTCATAGCTAAAAATTGGCACGTGACGATCGGAAAAGGTGGGTCTATAACCTTTGTTTCCACATTTCTAACCTTTCAGGTAAATCGGAAATAATTATTAACGGGTGGTAATTAAAACTCTTAACACAAGTCTTGAAATAAGCTACTCTTTGGTCACCACAATGGAATGTTTCACTTTGCAATTTAGATTTCTTCAGGATTACTTTTGTGAGGTTTGGATGACTTCGCTAATTAACAATAGGAACTAATCATCTACAGATGCTGCGGAAATGAGGCACAAAACCAGTTCGATGTCGGAAGAAAACGTGGTTTGCATTTTAAAAACCACGAGTTCACTGATACCCATGGATGCTAAAGTTAACTGTGAACAATAACACAATCATAGACCTTGGTATAAAGTATGTAAACACCTTTTGCAGCGCCTGTTAAACGCAAGTGAGTTGTTTTTGTTTCGCTCTTAAGTATTAAATGCTTCATTGAACCTGGCAGCAAAACATTTCAACAGAACGCAGTTTTATGCAGTTGCCTGTGTGACAATGAAACTGTAGCTAAGTTCTGTCTTTTCACTCATAATCTAACATATGGCTGAGTACAAATTTACTGTCGTGTATGAAATTTCGAACTTTACTGACTATCTAGTGTCAAACAATTAAGACTGATATTTTGCGCCTATGAAAATAAGCTTAGCTTACTGTCACGGAACCATTTCTGGTTCTCGTCTTTGTCGAGTTAAAAGCTCACTCTCACCTCGAGCCGACATTTCCTTCTTAATGGAGAATTTGAATTCGATAGTGAAATTCATCATGTCTCTTGTTTAGAGAAAATGGACCACTAAGCTTACTATTTTAGCTCACTAAGTTTTTCTTTCAGTACACCTTGGATTTCAACCTACCTTGAGTTCCAGTTACAACTTGTAATATTGGCGCCGGAATCATAGTGTCTATGTCTTCATAACTTTTACGAGGAACCCATTCTTTGGGAGGTATGACCTGAATATAATTCAAAGAGAACAAATACCTTCACAAGCTGTTTATTAACTCGGTGTAGTCTTGCTATTTTTCACCACGTGTGTTCAAACTGGACGCTTTGTAAACAAACGAAAGCTTTAAAATAAAGAAAGGTTCAGGCCGGTTTTATACTGCTAACCTTAGCAACACCAGCTCGATGAGCTCCCATCTCTTCCATCTTACGAATATAAGCGGAGAAATCCGCAAACTCTTCCAAAGTTGGACGAAACACCATAATTTTGTTCCCCTCTCCTGAAGCCATCTTTCGTCCTTGGGTTTTGTATGCACAACTCAACTGGTCCCTCAGATTTCTCAATTAAAACCACTCCAATCCGCGGATTAAGTTCGAGGGCCTACATAATTACGTTTCCTGCTTTTCATTGCGACGTGCCAAATGTAAGGAAACGCTGAAAGTTTTTCGTTTCGCCCACAGAAACTTTTTTTCTCTGTGATGTTTCTTTGTTCGCGGCTTTCTGTTGTGACATGAGCAACTTGACGTATTAGCCACGCCTCCGATCAAAAATCTTCCCTAGTGGGGATGGGAGGGGATCAAAACAACTCTGAGGAAACACTGGGAACGACACGAACCGTGTAATGGGAACCGGTAAACAAAGCGCTGGAGTGCGGCAGGTGTGAAAGTAAGACTCGTTTCCAAAACGTTTCCTCGGCTTTTCTGCAAGCGAATCAAACGGATCGTGTTGAGGAATAGATGTAGAAAAGAAAGAGCTAAAATGGCCGTCAGTGCGGTCAACTCTCACCGCGTACCCAGGTAAGAAAGACGTTCTTGACAGCGTTCGAAACTAAACAATTTAAAAAGTGGTGATTGTCTCCAGTTTGTTTTGTAAATTTTAACTTAATTCGACATGGTTGGTGACTTGAAGTCGTTTCTTTGAGAAGTCGTTTCTTTTTAGCTTAGGATAGAAATCCTTGATATCATGTCAGCATTTTGACAGCGATAAAACGAACTTGCTAAAAGTGGAATTTGCAGATAAGCGACCTGTCTCTGAACTTCCGTTCACGTTTTCCTGGATGTATTTTGTGTATTATGGTTGTCATGCAGGATCCATCACATTCAATTAGTTAAAAAATTCTGCCTTTGACCATTTGTTTTCCTTTGTATCTCAAACAAATTTTGACAGTGCGCTCAGCAGACGAAACGCAAGCCCGTTAATTAGATTATCGATAAGAGGGGAATCGCGGGCGTAAATTGTCAATAACCCTTGTGGAATATAAATGTAAAGTATCAAATGCTGGCATTTGTGTTTTACTTACTTAATATAGACAGAGAGGAGATCAATAGTTTATTTTAATTATCAGTTGCTTGGAATTTAATAGGCTCAAATCTACTGCTTATGACATCCAAAATGCACCTCTTTTCAAAGAAAGAAATGGTTTGGAGGCATTCTAAATGTATCTTGATGTAATTTTTTTCTCTTTTCTCATCCTAAGAGGACTTTTTGTCATCTCTAATTATTTTGCATGTAATTCTCATGTGATATGATAGAGAAAAATCAAATCAAGCCCAATTTATAGCAACATCAGAATGATTGTATTCACAATTAAGAAGGGGTATGCAATGCATTTGGCATAGAGGGCATACTGCCAAACTCAATCATCAAGACTGTAAACATTAACAAATTAATCAGAATCATTTCAAAATGATCTTAGATTTTCATGTGATTGTGATGATCATGTGTCACAGTGGCATCATGAAATCTATATGCCCATGGATGGTATTGAAACAGCGTTTTCATGTCCATTGCTGTGCTTAGGAATTTGGGGCTGGTATTCTTATGATTGTAATGATGAACATGTGTCACATAGAATCTATAGCTTATGGATGGTATTGAAATAGCATTTCCATGTTCTTTGCTGTGCCTAGGAATTTGGGGCTAGTATTATTCTCAGGTGGCGTGGACATGTGCGAGGAATATTTTGCAGCCTTGTACAAGTCAATATCACTTGCTCATGTGAACAACCCTTAAGTAATGTCTTAACTGTGGAAAAGTACTGAAGTCTGCTAACTGATTCTTAAGACTGGAAAAGAATAAAAATAGAAACAGCATCTTTAAAATTTAAAAAAACAAAGAAACAATTGGGAGACAAATCCAAGTCTTTCCCAGAAGGGTAATAGGTGCCATGATTGCTAGATGATAATTTTTTGTGGGAGATGGTTTGTGAGGTGGACTATGGGTCAGGAGGTTACTGTTCTGAGACATGGCCCGGTGTTTGTCATCATGGCCCGGTGTTTCTGGGCAAGACACTTTAATCTCCTAGTCTCTCTCTCCACCCAGGAGTATTTTGTACTGAATTGTGAAAGGGAGGGGTGCTAGAGGGGTCCTTGGTTGGAGTGCTAGAGCAAAAGGCTTAGTTAGAGGAGTCCTGGGGTGCCTGTGACCCTCCTTTTGTAAGCCTTTTTAGTCACATTGAGTAAAACACTGTGTGAAGGTTGACATGATAATCTGGTGAGTAACCCTCTGTTTGACATAGTGTGATCCCTCCTTTGAAAAATCCTCTAAATGCCTGTGTAGAGTGCCACAATTTTCACCCAGTATATAGTTTGAATGTAACAGGTTTAATATTTATACTACAGAATGGAACAAGGCAATTTAATGTTTAAGTGTCTTTAAGTGCCTTAAAAGACAATATAAACAACCAGCTGGCTGCAGAGTGCAAAACTGGTCCTTTGGTACTAGACTATACCATGTCTCTAACAATCCATCTATTGATTTATATTTTACATATGACAATTGTCTTTAGCTGTTAAAAAGAAAGGGTAATTAAGTATTACGGACTGAGTCGATAATGTGAATAACTATCACTCTGATGAAGGGATAACACAAGCTTTACAGTGGGCAATTTAGGTTATAAAATCAGTTGATAATACTGAATTACCCTGTTTAATACTCTCCCATCATTGCAGCACCACAGTTTCTTTAGAAACTTAACCCCTTTGTTCAAAAGGAAGGTTTGGGATAAAGAATGCTATTAACTTATGAATAAAGTGTGTGGTTGGGTCAATGAGGATAGAGTTTTCAGCTGTGGAAAAAAGAAACCCACAAGATTGTTAAGCATCTTTAACCATGCATAGCCAAAAACTCGTCAAAGATCCTTAAAGACATGGATCTTTAAAGGATCCATAGGGATTCGGGAAAACTCTTTGAAAATCTTTGTATCCAAAATCATTTGTTAAACATCCTCAAGGACTCGCTAAAGATCCTCCAAAGAACCTTGCACAGTTCTTTGTAAGAATCCTTCAAAATCCTCAAGGACAAAAAAAGGGGTTTCAAATTTAAAATAATTCATTTTAAATTGTTTACAGTGGTGATGTGGATGAAAAAGTGTTAGCTGATGCCATTAAGATGACAAATATTGCTGTCAACCTGTGTTTGTCAAACAAGTTCCTTCAAGCACAAGCTAAACTGGAACCATGGTAATCAACAGTGTACCTTAATTACTCTAAGCAAATTTTAGAACTTGAATTGGCCCTCAGATTTTCCTTACAATACTGGGATCAATGTAAGTATCTAAGCAACTGCCCACTAACCCCTCCCCTAACCCAACATGAAACCCTAACTTGTTATCAATTGACTGATGTTGGGTTAGGGGAGGGGTAGGTGCATGGTTACTCAGATACTGACATTGATTTGGGTACTGCATCATCAATAAGGCTTTGCAATAGAAGCTGAACTAATTTTGACTCTGGCACAAAATTTGGATGCTTTTACAGTGTCATTATTAAGACCAAGTAGAAGTTTTGCAGATACCAGAAATGAAAGGTGAAATTGAGACTAATCCTCGTTTTCTGCAATATTCAATGGAAATTCTTGGTCAATGTTTGTGATAAATTTCACCACTCAAAATGTGGCCTTTGGGAGGTTTTTTTAAATTTTTTTTGCAGATTGATGAGATGACCTGATACTTTCTTGATTAATTTTAGGATAAATGAAAGCATGTATCATGCTCTTGGTTACAGCACCATCATGTATCTCCAGGCTATGATGACATTTGAACCTGTGAGTACTACATAATTAATTATCAGAATTCATGAATTCAAGACTCCAACTTCTGTTGAATTTGTGCTTTTTAAGGAAGACTAGTATCTAATTTCTCTAAAATTATCACAGTGACAGTACTGAATGGAACATCAAGGTTATGAGAACACAGGAAATAACCACCCACTTAAGAGACTTGTGACTATTAGACATCTTCTCCTTATCAATAATACAGGGAAAGTATAGAGAGCAGTATGGAGAATAAGCATATTGATGTTAGGGCATACAGGGTTAACTCTTTGAATCTCTTGGTTACTGGAATCAACATTTAACTTCTTGTTACAGTAAATTATTACGTATTAATAAAATAAATCATCTAATAAACAGGTACTGAGAAATCCATGAAAAACTTGTCAGGGAGTGGACAGTAACAAATTATCTTGATAAACTGTTCCATTAAACTTACTCTCTTAAGATCTCACAAGTAACCCCCTTCGTGATGTGGAAAGAAATGACAAGGACGCATCCAAACCAGTAGCTAGACACTTTAATCTCCCAAATCATTCTAAATAAGATATGGCAGTTTGCAGCCTTTCTTTACATCTAGGCAGTTCAGAAAGCCACAAAACACTCCACTCCCACTGACACAGCACCACAGTTTCTTTAGAAACTGACCCCCTTTATTCAGTTCTTCTTACTGTCTGCCAAACCATTCTTAAGATGTTGCTTCAGTGAATTTGGTATTGGATCACCAAATAATCCCCTCCAGAAAGTATTATTTTCTTTACTATTGTTACCTGGCCTGTCTGTAATGATATTGTAACAAGAAGTTTTTCTCTTGGACCTTCATGGGAATTTAAGGGTTAAGTTCTCTTAGCCCTTTTACTTTTACCCAAAAGTGATTAACAAGTAACTTCTCCCTATATTATCCTCGTATTGTCTAGCCAACAGGTAATGAGAATACTCAAACTTATCAGGTAGAAGTTGTCACCTTGATCTAACACCAAATTCTTGTAACTAATTTACAAGGAAATGTGTAGCAGCTAGAGGGGAGAATTAACAATCAGATCTTGGGAGTTAAAAAGTTAAACTTATTTACAAGGAAGTGTACAACAGCAAGAAGAGAGGATTAATTGAAGTAAAAAGGGGTACATGGCAATAAGATCACTAGAAAATTCCACTAAGGAAAATGTATTTTTGAGATAAAGACTCCTAAATGTTGAAAATTTCATTCAAAAATACTTAGCTCAAGGAACAGAAAAAGTTGAGGGTAATTGAATCATTGTTTTTTTTTCATAATGATATATCTATTATTGATTTGCATTTTCTGATTTTCATTCATTTTATTTAGCAAGCTATACAGCAAGCAAGTAACAGCAATAAACTTGCTCTAGATGTGTGTGAAAGGTAATGATTTTAACTCTTTTTTTTGTTTATAATTTTAAGTTTTTAATTTTTACAATCTGATATACATATATATTATAATGAAGTGTAGTATGACAAAATTGGGCAGTGGAAGTCATGTTAATGGATTTGAAAATTGAAATTTTAAGATTTAATTTGAAAGAAAAGGGAGAAACAGGAAATGAAAGAAAAAGATAACTAGTGAAGCCACGAGAGGGGAAGAACAAAGGAAGTTATGGAAGGAAGGAAGTATCAGTGGTTGTTAATGAGAAGGAAGGAATCAAGGGAGAGAGGGATGGAAAGAGGGAGGGGACTGAGGTAGGAAGGAAGAAAGAGTTGAAAAAATTGGAAGGGAGGTGCAGGAGTGAGGAAGGAAGGTGCAGGAGGGAGGAAGGAAGGTGCAGGAGGGAGGGAGGAAGGAAGGTGCAGTAAGGAGGAAGGAAGGTGCAGGAAAGAGGAAAGAAGGTGCAGGAAAGAGGAAAGAATGTGCAGGAGGGAGGAAAGAAGGTGCAGGAGGGAGGAAGGAAGGTGCAGGAGGGAGGAAAGAAGTTGCAGGAAGGTGGAGAGGAAGGGAAGTGGGTATGGGGGTAGGGAGCAAGGATGGAAGGAGAGCAGGAAGAGGGACAAGGTGTGGCTAAGTCAGGCAAAAGGCTCACACCGCTGTCCAGTGGTTATGCGAGTTTTCTTAGCATGAAGCTACTTGGATTGTTGCTACTACCCCAGGATGGGATGCTTGTAAATTGCAAGAAGAAGGAAATAATAATCATGGTTATTTTGATGTACTCTGTAATGCTAGAATGTAATTTATTTCTGACCTTTTTTCATGTTTTGTTATTTTTTTTCTAGATACAGAAGGAAGCACACATGGACAGAGTCATTTACCAGCTGGATTTGGAATCCATCCTATGATAATTTAACAGAAGGTACTTTCTCTTGCACTGTTCTTGTTTTAGTTTTCTACCTTCATCATAATGTTTCGCAACAGGACTGGCCCTATTTTTGATATGTTTTGTATTCATTCTAGTGGAAAGACATGCTGAGCTGTGCTATGCCGAGTGTTTATTTATGAGGGCATTACTCACATTTATTCAGGTATAGGTAATTATTGATCAACTCTATTTCACTCTCAGTGAATATTTAACAACTGTTGACCAATCTGGAGTTGGCTGGTGCTGGATATTTACTGAGCCTCAAACCAACTCATAAATATCCTGCACCACCTAAGCACCTAAGCCACCAACACTGACATGAACAGTGGTTTCAGTTCATACTAAAACAGTGAGCCAACAGAGGAAATCAAAGTGCTCTGTGAGCAAACTCGTGAATTGACACATGATTTTTTAGATTATGTTTAATGTTATCTGGTTTAGGGAATTTTGTGGTTGATTGTCATATCTAGAGTACGAGCAGTAGTTCAGTGTTCGCTAATGTAGCAAAGAAACAAAGTAACGTTGGGATAAGAAGGCATTACAATTGAAATGATCATGCTATTACATTTGACAAGGTGGATGATGTCATGTGTTTTAAACGTCTATCATTTTTGTTTCTGGCTCAAAAGAAAAGGTTGGAAGTAAATGTGGGTGAAAAGTGAAATTTACTGTCTTTCGTTGTAAATATTAGAAAATCAAGGCAATACTGTCTTAATGAAAACATTAACGATTCCCTCTTTATCAAATGAGACAAACGGGAACGAGTTTTGAGTAATATAACTAAGCCAAGCCTGCCACCCTCATTTTGGATCTCCGCCTGGGTAGATTTAAGTCACGTGCTAGGCAACGTATAATCAATAACAAGATAGAATTTCATTTCAGGCCTGTTTATCAATTTTGTGGTGTGTAACTTTCGCATTTTAGTACGTTGTAGGTATGTTGAATCTTCAAATTGTCTTGAAACTTAAAAGAAAATTTTTCTTTAAAAATTCACTGAAAATCGGTAGCTAAAATTGTTTGTTTAGGTGTTATTTGATTTTCGTGTTAACTTGTTATTTCGTCAGTCGCCGGCATCTTTTGTTGCTTCACACAGGAAAAACACATGCGACGAAACGTAATGATCAATTTTGTCCTCAATCTCACGCTATAACAGAAAAAGCTTTTATACATCTGTAAATTCCGAGCGCTTCGCAGTAAGTGATATTTTCAATGAATCTTCGGATTGTTTTCAAGTTCAAGGATTGTAAATTACAATTTTATGAAAAACGAAGATTGTTCTGTTATTTCAGTGTGAATCCTTGCATGCCTGCCAGTCGCTGGCGCCGCTTGTTGAAACTAAAACGAAAAAAAAAAATCTTTTAAGATTATCATTGGCTTCTTTTTCATTCCACCACAATTCTTAGCAACAAAGGTCGCCATTTCGTCTGTTTATTGCTCGCCAAAAACTATCAAATGCACTCAAAAGCCTAAAATCTAAAAAAAGTTTACAGGAATCGACCAATCGAGCGAGCGAGCGAGCGAGCGAGCGAATGCCATTCCCCACATCGTATCTATAACTCGCTCTTGCGCATGCGCGCAATTCACGAGTTAAAAAGGATGATTTTGACTCATTTATTCCTGCAATTATTGAAATATTTTCAGGAGCAAATCCCACTTGCCAGTTGCAGGGAGGTGAATAATAAACAATTACTTCACAAGTGCTCATTGAATATGAGATAATAGATAGCCAACAAGGCTCATAGAGCCATTAGTTGACTAAATCATGTCATATTCAACAAGTGCAAGTGGAATAGGTAATTGTTTTGCTAAAAAACCCTATAATATAGATAAATTTTCCCAACTGCATTGTTAAATACCAAACTGAATTCACCCAGTGTACCTATCATATTTTTAGAGCATGTTATATTGGCCCAGAACACATGATGGCTAAGCCAATGAAAATTCTTGAATTGCAATATCCAATGATCCAGATTTTAATAACAAAGAATATTCAGTGTTTTAATAACCAATCAGAGGGCATCTTCAATGCCATCCACTGTTTTAGTTTATACTAAACTCAACTGTATTCATCAGAAATAAACCATTATAACTTTATAATCACATGATGAATAGAAATCTGCTGGTTTACTGTAGGAAGTCACTAACCATGAACAACAAATTAGCATGTCTGTCTGGAATGACTCTTATAAATTTATCATCAGGATGAAAATCTGGTCAGCTTCATTCGCGGCGCTCTAAAAATCAGAAGTGCTTATCAAACTTACAAGTAAGTTTTGGATTCAATTTTGAATCATAACAATGTATTAATTCATTGAAGATAACTTTTTGCACAGCAATTTTTATTGCAGACCCATATGATTTTATAATTTCTTTTGTTGATTTATATATTGTGATATTTCTCTAAAATCAGGACTTGCCTGGACATGGTTGCCCATCAGCCATCATCTCTTCAGCATTCACCCCAAAGAAAGGACTTTGAAGGAGGAGTTCACCTTGGCATTGGAGGATTTAATTTGGTGAGTCTACAGAAACCTAAGTGAACTTAATTTTGTCACCCCATTAAAAATTATCATCATGATCTTATTGTTTCAACTGGTATGTTATGTCCATTCTAAAGCTATGAGTATTTGGAAGTGCTTCCGGTTGCCTTCAATGCTAGACTGTGGATTTAGTTGATTGTGTCTTGTGGTGCCTCTATCCATGCACTCATGATTGGTAGGGACAAACTGTTGGAGCAGTTCAGAAAGTATGATGCTGGAAGTGGAAGAGAGATAGACCACTTTCCATTTCAGGAAGCACAGCAATTTTCCTTGTCACTCCATATTGAAGAAGCTAGGATGAGTCTTCCTCAAAAGTAAATTTTCTTATGGAGGCTGCCAAAATAACATTTTTGTTACAGAATATTAACATGTTGACAATTTAATTGTCTTCTTTTAGATGTTGTCCCTACTTCCTGCAAAGATAATCAAGTTGTTAGAGTGGGTTGGTTTTTCAGGAGACAAGGTAATACCACCTTTCTTCAGACTGAGTCAAAATCCAAATCCTTAGACTGCAAAGATAATCTTTCAAAGAGCCAATTTCAATTGTGTGGAAACTAAAATAAATGCAGTTTTGTACTGCCTTTTGCCTAACTTCAATGTGAAGTTTTAAAAGCTTACTTATTGAATTCTTATAGACTTTAAAATGTGATATCACTTTTGATCACTTTTGTATTCATTTTAGTTGTATAAAACTCAATCGAAATGCCATACAAGTTTACACAAGTAATTTTATTTTGAATATGTCAACTTCCTAGAGGTGATTTACATGAAACAACATCCTCACAATGATATCAAAACATAGTTCCATGACCAGATGTTTGGAGTGCACAAACTTATCCAGCTCTCAGTAGAGGGCATTATTTGGATATAGAACTTAATTCTCTTAGCTTATCTACATGAAAATGTGTAGTAATAAGAATGGATTGATAATCGGATGTTGAGAAAACCCAACAATAAGATGTGACATTTAACTCCCATTTCATGACCAGTTTTTAGGTCTGGATCATTTAGACCAAGGATGCAGAGACCAGAACTTAAGATCGCCCATGTGTGCTATGGTTCTGCTCGCCTATCACAGTGTAATAACTTATTACCTAGGTGAGTGGTCAGATTTATGACTTATCACCTTAGAATTGTCTTAAGATGTTTAGTGTATGGCTACATTTGTGCTGCTTTGTGGTCAGATTTATCAACAGAATTGTCTTAAAATGTTTAGTGTATGACTACATTTGTGCTGCTTTGTGGTCAGATTTATCAATAGAATTGTCTTAAGATGTTTAGTGTATGACTACATTTGTGCTGCTTTGTGGTCAGATTTATCAATAGAATTGTTTCAAGATGTTTAGTGTATAACTACATTTGTGCTGTTGTAAAAAGCTGCGAAATTAAGCCAACAACCGATTGAAACATGAAAAAGGCATTTGAGTATGCAGCGTCAAGTGCAGTGACTTGACTACTATTCTGCCTGCAGAACATTATGTTGTGAGCAAATAATCTCCCAGCTCTAGCTGACTTCTAAGCACCTGTTAAGGTCTCTTTTTACGAACTTTAAAAAGTGCTGACAGTTGTACCATACGCAAAATCTAACGGTTCCAGGGCTATATTATCTCTCTAATTAAGATCATAACAATTTTTTTTGAATGAAGACATTGTAACAGCTTGCTACTTGACTGTAGTCATATTACGTTTTTTATTATCGTACAGCGTACGTTGACATTTATCAAAGTGAATTACGATAATTTGAAGAATATAAAATTCCCATTCATTTTCCCTTAACTAACAAATTACAGACGGACGCAATTTCGTCGGAATCCCTTTTCCCACTCCGCTCGCGTGGTTATGAATGTGTAAATTTGCATATTACTCAGACATGCAATTTTGTTTAGACATGCAAATGAAAATCTCTGAAATATCTGTTAAATACATCTAATCCAAGAATAAGATTTGTTGAAATTGAAGTACATACAGTATTTTTTTTTGTGCCAAAACTGTTGAATACAAGCGCTTACTCAACACCCTCTAAAATTGATGTGCGCAAGTTGCGTATAAAACGCCGGTAGAAAAATTAGGTTTCTGCTCTCAAGCTCAGAGCGTGGAAGTACAAACAACTTACTCAGTCAGTCAGATTCGTACCTACTTTTATACATACCTCCACCTATAGCAATCAATCCTAAGAACTATTATAATGTTTTCATTTTACTGCCTACTGTATGTTGTATAAGTTCTAGTTTTCGTTTTCCTTACTCGTAGTGTCTCCCTCACTGTCTTCCTCGTTGTCTTGCTCTACTTCGTTTTCTTCTTCTTTGTCAGCTTCTTCGTTGTCTTCGTCAGTTTCTTTTTCGTTGTCTTCGTTCGGCTGTCGTCGCCACAGTCTTCGTCTCTGTCTTTGTCACCGACGCTGTCTTCGTCTCTGTCTTTGTTTCCAAGCTTTGGCTGGCTTCGTCACTGTCTTCGTCTCTGTCTTTGTCACCGACGCTGTGTTCGTCACTGGCTTCGTCACTGTCTTCGTCTCTGTCTTTGTCACCGACGCTGTCTTCGTCACTGTCCACTTCGTTGTTTTCCTTCTCGTCTGGCTCACTGACTTCCTCGCTGCTCTCTTCACTATCTTCATCTCTTAGAGGACTTTTCAAAGTTTCGGCATCCCCTTTATTGCGTATTTTCATTACCTCTTCGAAATATTCTTCTCTTATGTTTAAGGGCTGCGTCAACGCCTTGAAGAGCTTGCTGCATGATTCTGAAATATCTCGCACGATGCAGGTGACATTGACGTAGCTTTCGAACTTAAAGTGTTTCTTCGGCGTAGCAGTAAATGTAGTTGTAATCTCAATCACCCTCTTGATGTCATTGCTGAAAATAAGCATCATACTTGGCATATTTGCTTTTTTTTTTCCGGTATCTTCTTTACCGAATTCATCTTGTATTCGGAAATGTGGGTAGAGTTGATCATATTTGCTCCAGTAGTAATGCGCTCTCTTCGGGTCTTCTGTCAGACAAAAAAGCGGTTCAATTAAAACCTTTTTTTCCGTCTTCTCATGGTTCCTTTTAAACGAGAAATTCCCGATATTCGGAAACAGGTCTTGCTTGATACCGACCGCTTCCAGCATGCACATACGCACAACTGCTGATGCCGTTCGAGTAAAACTGAGGGGGCCCATTTTTTCCGCATTTTTACCACCAAACACGTCCTTGTCGTTTTCATTATTACTTTCTATACCCTGAATCCAGGCTCTTTGGCAGTGTTTCACGTGCAATCGTTCTCTGTCTCTTAACTCCTTAAGGAAGACGAGGACAGCGTTAAACGCTGGGTCCGTTTGAAGGAAAATAGTCTCTTCTTGCGTCATCTTTTTCCTCGCGATAAGGGCGTGAAGCGAATAGGTTAGTGAATATTGGTGCGGGGTTTCTAAGTGTCTCTGTCATAAATGCTGTTATCTGATTGACTAAGCTACACTTCTTATTGTCCATGATAGACAGTGCGTAGTATGAGTTGCCTAGCAGTGTGAGATCGTAAACAATGAACGAGTCGCCAGTAATCGGATCCTTGCGTTTGCGAAAATGTACAACTTGCTAAAATGGCCTCGTTACAACAAATAAAGCGGTCACAAAACAAGCAATGCACTGTGAAAGTAAGGTGGGGTATTCTTATTGAGGATTTGAGTGAATTTTTACTTCTTAAGAGTGGTCGTAAATATTCTCATGCAAACTCTTCTATTTTCGCCATGACTCTTATTTTGTAAGATGACCATCTCAATGCTGGAGCTTGGGCTGCCTGTATTGTAAGATTTTACGTCGTTAATTAACGGTGTAAACGTAATTAAACGCAATTTCTTCCAGTCGGGATATATACATACTTATAGATTTTACGCCGTTAGTTATCGGCTTAAAATCTTACTGTATGTACACCGACGCAGATGGTGGCGTAAAATCGTACAGTCTATAGACTGTGTTAGTCACATGTTACGCCGTTATCTAATTACCGCTCGTTGGAGGATCTTCTCAGGAAAAGCAAGATCTCGTGAACTCCAGCAGAAACTGTGGACATGTATTCAGTTGTCCATCTCTCCTTAAGCGACCCGTTTGTACCTACTCATCGTCTCAGAAGAAAGGGTTCAGCTGCGAGCCAATTATCAACGCTTGTTCGTTCTCATTGATCACAGCAAAGAAGCAACGTGGGTGTTAAATCACCTCAAGGTAATATTGTGCTCAAGCACACCATTTCGATCTCCTACTGCCTCGAGGTGACTGTTGTATCACTCTTTCTATATCATCAAGCCAAGAGAAAATCTAAAAGCAGATTTAACCCGCGCTGAAAAAACTGAAAAGGCTACATCGAGTCATTTGTCGGCGAGTTAAAGCTAATATTTCTAAACTTCGAGACCACGCGATGTCAATTTCACAATAAACCTTGCGCGTGGAGAAAAGTTAATGTGTAGATTTTACTACATATTTCGTGGTTGTTTTATTTCTCTGGCCAATCACAATATCCAAATCCATTTCTGATTAAAAAAAATAAAAATAAAAAAAAAAGCCGCGAAAAAGCGATAATCTCTCTCCAAAATCGTTATTTTTGGACTTCGAAACAACCTTTCGCGAGTTGCAATGTTTGCTCCGTGGGGATCCCTGAAATCTTTGCGCAAACACAAGGATCCGATCACTAGCAACTCATTCATTGGGGGCACCTGCAAAATTCCCTTTCAAAGTTATAAACTGCATGAAAAAGAAAGAAGGAAGCTATATATATTTTTTCTATGTTGCAACGCTCTTAAAAACGGTTGTATTTACATAATTATATTTTTGAACATGAAAGAGCTATTAAAATGCCAAGAACTGCCTTATTCTTGAAAACTGAAACGAGGCTCGCTCACTTTCTGCCAATCTGATGGCCCCGTACAGTGGCAAAGCAAACTCTTACCACACTATTGGAATCCTCCCTATCTTCCTGCTCAAAATGTCCCTGCTGCAAAAAATCACATACATTCAACCTAGCTACATCAAAAATAAACTGATTCAACTTTTTCTGACAAACACACCACTTTCAGTTCTCTCTTACAAGCCATTAAGCCATACCTGATATAATGATATTTTGGTTAACCCTTTAACTCCCATGAGTGACCATGATAGAATTTCTCCTTACAATATCAATGCAATATCAACCAGATAAGTGATGAGAATAAAAAATATATCAATTTGGGGATAATTAGTTGATCCAAAACTAAATTCTCTGAGCTAACATTATACGAATTGTATTTTTGACAGTAAGGAGAATTACAAATTTGATCTGGAAGTTAAATGATTAAGATAAGATTGTAAACGTAACACTAGACTACAAGCTGCTCTCTTTAAGCTCGAGCTGTTAGTTATTAAATTTACAGGAGTATACTATACAAATAAATATTTTCGTAACAGTCACATTTGGTAGGAGGGGCTGCCAATATTGTAACGAAATACAGTCAGCGTTATTAATGGATACCTCTACCTACGGTCATCGAAAAAAAAATCCTGTTTCCTTTAAAAAAAGTTATATAAATTCTGTGTTTGAAACAAAGAGTCCTACTAGGATAAAAAGATGGTAAGGTTTGAGCTCTTTAGAGGAATGGAGAAAGATGTGTTTTGTCTTGTCACGAGCGTGGGACAAAGAGTTCTTCTCTGTTGAGTTTCAGCTTATTCTATTCATTTGAAGCTTTTATTGAAGTATTGTACATTTATTCCGTCAGGAAACGGCGAGGGAGACGTCATGTACGCCGAGGAAATTCTTCAGCCACATCTGAAGGCATTTCCGAAGGTATTTTAATCAAGGAACTGCACTAATCATGCACTAATGCTGTAATTCCCGGGCTCGCAATCTGATCGGCTGTACAGGCTGTCGTACTAGTATAACCAGGCCCTCCTAATCCGTGCGTCGTTCTTGATGCCTTCGAAGTGAAAAAGAGATGTACATATATCACGAACGTATGGCATAAAGGATTGACAAGGAGCTGCAGTCAGATTTGACGAGATAGAAGCGAAAGTATCGCAGGAATAATGCAGCAAATAGAGAAGTTTCCAATAGCATGAGCTATAAATTGTACTTACAGTTCATTTGTGTTTTTTTAAACATTTAAAAATGTGACCTCCCAGTCTTTCACTGGAATAAGATGCAAATTTCTCCTCACAATATCACCCCTGGATCAAACTTTTAGGTCACAAGAATAAGGGAAACGACTAGAAGTAGTTCTTGATTGTTAAATAAATTCTCCATTTCAGCACCTTAGGCATGTAAAGAGAACGGTGTGGAGAATATGCATACTGATACAAGGGTGTAAAGGATAAAAGATGCTCACCATCCCAGTGTCGCAAATTTGCTGTCTTAGCTGCGTCCTTTTTTTCTACAAGGACTTGGCAAAATTGACCGTTGGTTATTTGTATATGTAGTCTCTGGGATAACTGTGTGTCTAAAATTTTTCTTTGAAACCCTTTTATAATTTTAGGGAGCGATATTCTTGTACTACGCTGGTCGTATAAAACAAGTTCAAGGAAAGTTGGATGAGGTCAGTAATAATGCAAACGAACCAGATCGACTCATTTATAAAGGATGCATCATTCAGAATAAGAAACGTGTTTAACTGTTGTGATGTGATAGACTATCACAGCTACCCAAGCTCCTGGAGGATAGGGGCGTGGGGAAATGATTCAGTTCTCTCGGCCCATCCCTCTCTTACCACATACAGGTGATATGTAATGGCATGACTCGATATGTCATGAATAGCGTTGCACGATGTGGCCTGAAAGTACGTTGCGAAACGTGACATGACATCACGTGCTGTGCAGCGTGACTCGACATGTCACGAATAGCGTTACATGATGCGACATGATAGTACATAACGTGACGTGACATGACATCGGCGACATGACGTTGTGTGATTTTGCTGTAAGCTGTTTGTCTTTTTTTAAATTTTGGTTACAGGCTACCAAAAGCTACAACGACTCAATTGCAGTTCAGTCTGAATGGAAACAGTTCCATCATATCTGTTACTGGGAGTTGATGTGGTGTTATTCGTAAGTTTATCGTCACACAAGACTGTTCAGTTGTTGTTTAATTTGTGTCCCCTTGGTCTCAGTCACAAAACGTTCTCCAATGGAAAGTATAGATTAAGTCATCTCCCTTGTCATAACTGCTGTTGCATGGTAAAGTTTTGTTTTTGTTGTAGGAAAATTATAACTAAAATCCTCTTTTTCTGTCTCAATAGGTATGAGGGGGACTGGGCCACAGCGTACCACTATGCAAGTGTTCTTTTGAAGGAAAGCCGCTGGTCACGGGTAAGGACGGAAGGAAATTAAGAGTGAACGTGTGTGAAATTTAGCTAAAACACCATTGTTATCAAAGAGAAAGTGAATGGAGGCCTTAGTAACTTGCACATTTTTCTCAATGGCATTAACGTACGTAGTTGTTAAGTCTCATTTTCCACGACGTTTAGAAGATTTGCCGAACAGATGCACGGTTAATAAATAAAGGGACTAAGTTTGTAAAGAATCGGTTTGAGTTGATACAGGATTATTTGTATTTATCAACCAAGTTATGATGTAAATCGTTCGTCGCAAAGAGTTTATAATGCTGATGTTGCGAGCTTTAGTCCTTTGTCGGGGCAAATGACTCTAAGGTAGCACGGTTACTCAGTCTTCCGCTTTCATATGCTGCTGGAACAGAATTGCAGCTGCATTGCATGACATTAACTAAAGCCTGAACAAACCCTCTCCTCGGCAGACATCCTACATGTATCTTAAAGCTTGCTTCAGAGTTATGGCGAGAATTACAAACCTGGAGCTAGCCAGAGAAGACGATCAGGGTGAAAAGGACACTGAGGAGTATCTTTTCAGGTAAATATGAAGGAAAAGAGAGCGGAGAAAGAGCGGCAAACTTTTGTGGATTATTTCTACCACTATTTCTGTTATTGCCTCTGTGACTCCGACCCCAGTTACTTGTTATTTACATTTTATTTAAATTTATCGCCCTTGACGAAGGCTCTCGCATTGCGCCCGCAATGCTTTACCGATAAAACAGTCGAAACCAAGAGCGCCCAGAAAGACAGGCCGTTGAAAGATCCAAAGGGGAAGTTTCCACGCGAAGTTTAACCTCTCGGAGCCAACCTGTATCCGTGAAATCCCCGCCCTTTTATTTAACATGAAGCCTGAACAAGACGCCCCTTGAGTTTTGGACGAGACGGGAGTAAATTACCCCTTCTCTTTGAGGCGAACGCTGAAGTGTTAAAGGAAAACTTGAAAGGCGTAATACAATTGTAATTAAAAACGTAAGTTTGTGTATTGGAATGGGAGATAGAGGAAATGTCCCTCTTTTGCCCTCTCCTAAACCATCATACGTTGCGCTTCCGCGCCGCTCACATGTGGTTTGAAAACGATTGGACACCAGTTGGTTTTCTTTGTATCAGGCGACTTCCGGAATACAAGCAGCGTATCGCTGGAAAGTCCGTTCCATTTGAGAAATTTTCCATTCACAAAGCTAACAAGTACCTGGAACAAGGCAACCATTTATTTCTTCCTGGAATGGTAAGTGCGAGGGGAATCGTAGGTCAAAATCTCTTTTCTCCGTTGGTTAAATTAGAATTGTAAGGCAGATCTAATGATAAGGCAAATCATTGGAGCGAGTCTATTTCTAGCCTAATTGGTGCAACACTTTTTGTTTTTGTACACGTGAGAATTGTCAGCTTGGCCAGTACGTCACATGGATGTTTGTATAATTACGTTGTTAGCGAATACATTTTTTTGGGTCTAATCTTGTACTATCAAAGAATGAGCCATTCTCAAACGGCAGCAATGTCGTTCCTAGGCTCCTTACGTTTTTCTTTCGAGACGACAAGGGGAGAGGAATGGAGACGAATTAGGATATATGTAAGACAAATGATATATACCCGAGGTTTTTTTTTCTCTGGGAATTAAAGACCCCTAAACTGACTCTCTCTTCAGGAACTTATATTGCTCTGGAATGGCTTCAGAGTCCTTCATCGCAGGCCGGACTTAGTGGAACCAATGTTGAAACTTGTCCAAACGTCACTGGTAGAGTTAGAAGAAACTAAAGGTAAACTATAATTAGTAAAATTACTGTCGATAACGCACCAACACAGGTTTCCGATTTAATCACCATTTTTATTCTAGAAAACCCATATTTCTGCTATTACATCTGCGGTTCAACTAACGAACATATATGACGACCTTTTTCCGAACAAAACTATGATCACGAGTTTCCGGTTCCTTATTCACTTATTTCCGTGTTATTGGTACCGCCTAACCATGAATACTCCAGGAGTCCTGGATAAAGAGTAGCAATGTGAAATTTAAGCCCAGTCAAGTACTGCATCACATACAGCATTATATTGTCGGCGGCTATGATTAGAACCCAAACCCCGTCGAGGAGCAGACTTGCAGTTTTGCGTAGACCTTTCAACTGCACTTACCTCTTTAGTTCCAGGTCCCCAGCGTCATTCCAAATTTGTTCATATTTAAAAAACAAAACAACGTGACAGTCTTTCCTTTTTTTTTTTTGTTGTTGTTTTTTTTTTAGGTAAAAATACAAATTACATGGATGATTTGTGTCTTGGATACCTGCTTCAGGGAATGTGTTACCGTTGTGTGAACAAACCGAAAGAAGCAATGGAGAGCCTCCTTAATACGGTAAACAGGTCAGTAACTTTGCTTCCGGCAACTTGCCTTCTCGTATCATTTTCCCTCCTAATTTTTGTAAAGGATCTTGAGAGTGAAAGAGTTAAAACCACGGGTTTGTTTTATATGATCCGCGAAACTCCCTTTCGAGTATGGGAACAAAAAACAAGCGCGAGAAAATTATGTCAAATGAGCGTATCTATCTGAGAGAGGTCTCGGGGGAAGGATTCAGGCCACTCTCGGCCAGCTCTAACAGCCCATTTTTTTTCCCTTGGTTCGTTTTTGGCGTGACATTTTGTCGGCCTCCTTTCCCAACCAGAAAGTGCAAGCACCTTATTCCTCCTTTTTCGTATTGCAGATCAAAGGACCTAGTTAAGGATTTCTACTTGGCTCCTTTCGCATGCGCAGAAGTTGGCTTTCTATACCTAGAGGAGGGAGATCTGGATCAAGCCAAAGAATACCTCAATAAAACAAGGTATGAAAAAGCAAGTGGATTTTTCTAAGTGATGGTAAATTTTCAGAGCAGAAAGCAAGGCAGAACTCAGAGAAGACGTGCAACCGATGTTCTAGAAAAGCTGTCTAGTGCGTTAACATTAGCAAGTATTGTTAAGCAGCGTGGAATATCCAACATAACTGCAAGTGCAAGTAAAGCGCGGGAAAAAGTGTCACTGGTGTTAAGTGCGGGAAAACGTGCAACCGGTGATAAACGTGGCTCGGTGTTGCCGTGTTTAAGCGCGGGAAAAATGCAAGAGCTTCTAGGTTTGGAGCGTGGCAAAGGATCAAAGCAGTTCAGTTCTTAACTTTTATCCTTAAGAAAATCTGTTCATACTGTTTTCTCTCACATAAATCTGTATGCATGTAGGACGCTTGCTATTGGCCTCTGTTAAATGAGCTAAACTCCGATAGGTGCGAGTGCTTGAGTGGGGTTCTAATTGAATGATGTTAATTTTAAGCTATGTGTATTTAAACTGATGGCTGAGGGACTCAACACGTGGTGCATTGATACTGCTCTCCTGGAGTACACTGTGCATGGTATGAAGTATGAGATCCCAATGGGATGATATCAGTATCCAAGCAACTGCGCACCTACCCCTCCCCTAACCCAGCATTAACCCTAACTTTTTATCAGTTGACTGTTGCTAGGTTACAGAAGGGGTAGGTGTGCAGTTGCCCTGTGCCCTGTGAGAATCATACCTCATACCATATATGGTGTGCACTTGGAGAGAATACTGACATTGATCCGCTAGTTTTTATACCCCAGCGTTCCTCACAAAATCTTTGAGAACGTACTTTTTGAACCGACAGGAAAGACTACGAAAACCATTTGTTACAAAGCAGACTTCACTTCAGAATCCACTCAACGCTTCAAGAAATCAAACACAGACGCAAGCAGGCGAAAGAAGCAGCTAAAATGGAAAAAAAGCAATCCAAACGCTCCAAGAATGGTGTCACTAACAATAATTCCTCAATAGACGAGGATTCTATCAGCATCTCTCTCGGTGGATCCGAGAGTCTCTCGCGCCAGGACTCCAACTCGTCCTTTGAGACAGCTCCTGAATATTCATCGGAAGATGACAGGGACCTGGGAGACATGGAACGGGATAGCAGTCCTAAAGAGAATGTTGTTTTGGAAACCACAGTGTGAAAATTTTCCGTCTCTTTAAGTTATTTAAATTTCCTTTAGTATCTTTTACGTGGTGTTACAGGATGATAAAAAGCCTCGGTAATAAATTTATTAGTTGTTAAAAAAACCTAGATAGAGCCATGCCAAGTCCATTCCAATGAAGCCAATCTTCACGAGCGCTTTTAACAAAATGAGTTTGTCAGGGGAGGCGGGCCTCGGGTTGATAATTTGAAGGAATGTGTCAACGGATCTTCACGAGAAGCTAATAGAGGAAAGCTCAATCCGAAGAGTAAAATGTCCCTGCAAAGATCATCTCGCGTGGCGTTATATTATCGAGATATGACTCGGTCTTCGGCCAATGAGATCGTTTGCATCAGTTTCTATAATCACGTGAGCAATGAACTCGCTCTTTTAATTTCAATTTACAAAGGGAAGTAGTTTGGTGTGTATAATTTCCCTCAGAAGTCTACAGTTAAACTCCTCAAATAGTTGGGAATTTGAACGAATTATAGATTTTATTTATTTTGTCCGTTCTTATATTGCGTTGCTTCTAACCGAAATATTCATTTTAAATTTATTTATTTTTAAGCCAGAGATATTCTAAATTAACAACAAGAAAAAATAAAACTCTATCTGTACATACGTCGCGTGAAGCGAAATTGTGTTATTACAATCACCCACTGTGGTGAAATCAGGAAAGCTTTAATCTTTCTCGAGCAGTTTTTTAGTCAGTTACGTCATATTTTTGTGTGCATGCAGACTTATTTTCCACCGAGTAATTTTAAGATTTTAGGGTTAAAATGAATGCTTCGAGATGAAGGAAATTTCTGATTTCTCCAACGCGCGCAGCAGAAAATAATAGCAAAGGAACTGTGGATTAACTTACTTTACATGGTTCTCAGAAAGTTTTGGATCTGGCTTATTTAGATAGGAAAAGTTTGTATCACATTTACTTAGACTTTATAGGAATAAAATGAAAAAGCTTTCTTGTTGTTATAACGTATCCACTTATTTCACCGGACTTTGATTGGCTCGACAGAGAATGGTGGTGGCTAACGCCTTTCATCCTAAATAAACGGTCTATTTTGTTGCAAAATTCACAAGTTACAGTGATCGATATGCCGCTGATCTGAAATGAAATGCAAACAGAGACGGTTATTTAGACCGATGGAATACTGTTTCCTCGAATTCAATATTAAAAGCGCACAAAATCAGTGATGCTTTAGAGCACGAGCAGTAGTTGACTCCTTCCCAGCTTCATCTGTGTTGCGCGGCACTGAAAACAAACGAAGTTGATATCTAGGTGTTTCCTAGAGTTCACGCGGAGCAGGGATATCTTTCCGCAGACGTCTATTATATGAGTCGCTTCGCACACTTTTCGTATGACAACAATACAACGGTGGAATCACGATACTTCCACAACCAACGTCAAATTGATTGATCAAAACGAGTCATTAGCGCTGTCCACTAACGAAAACGACTGCTTTATAGAGCGTATTGCATATATTTTAAGAAAGTGTGGACGAAAGGATTGGAAAGGGAGTACTATTACTATTACGAAAATTAGGTACCAACTTGGATACTAAATGGATATTAAATGCATCTGACGTTCGAGAATGTGCGATACATGGACCTCAGGTTTGGTTGAAAAGAACGTTGAACATGTATGTTAATGCCGTACTCAGCACTTCTATAGAGCGAAGTTTTCACTCTTAACCGTCTTTTCTTGTAGTTTTGGTTTTTTTTTTTTTGCTCTTTCGAGTCTTTCTACCTTTCGAATCTGATACTATGTAGATTCCTTAAAAAAGATTCCTTTTGCAGTCTCAGCAAAAAATTGCGACAGAACTTGGTTCACACGGCTGTCAACTAATCCGTCAGGTGTGAGCATTGGGACGAGACAAGTCTACACAGAGAGAAAACTGAGCACTAGTAAATAAAGAAAGATTACGAAATACGCCGTAGCAGACAAGAGAAATAATTAAGTTTCAAGTTGTTTTGAAAAAGTTATCTGTACTTTCTCCTCGCTAAATTGAGAATTAATCAAGTAGAGGATGGACGGAACCGTGGTGGATCAGTCAAGGTTAGTCTAGTTTGTACAGTTTAAGTTAAAATTTTGGAAAATTTCACGTGTCCGTTCAAATCCTTCCAAGTACCGGCTGACCTCGAGCTCTAAGTAAGCCTATTGACTGTTCTTGGTTAAATACGTTGAACATAACGGGTTTGTACACCTTTGATTTCAAATTCATATGAATATAAACTTGTTTTCTATAGTTACCTAATGCTTTCCGCGATAAGCACATAACAGGTAAATCAGTTGCTGGCACGTTTCATGTTGTGTAAACAAAGCCGATAACCTCCGAAGAAAGTGCTGTGGTGTCCAACGTTGGATAATGATTAACTTCCTTTAATCGGAAGTGCCCGCAATAGTCGATCTGTATCAAGTCTTTTACCACACCAAGTCATCACTGATTTCAATTTTTAGAAAGTTGTCGCGCTGTGTAGAGTGTCCGGATCAATTCCTTAAGATTTAAGTAATTTATACGTTTATCGGACGAATGTACGGCATAAAATTAACCTTCGATCTACACCCCAACATCAGTATGCAAGTTCTCCATACCGTTTTTTATACATTTTCTATGGTACTTCCAAGGAGAATTTGACTTACTTTCATGAGCTTTACGAGTTCATGATCATTTTCTCCATTTTCATGACGCGAAAGTTTGATTCAGAAGTGCTACTTTTGGGAGAGGTTAGATGCCTATCACCATCAGGGTAGTCAAGCAAGATTTTAAACTCATCGGTGACGCACTAAGAATGTTGTACTTGTGCAGCTTGTGTTGTTGTAGTATGAACTCAAAATGCCATGCAAATACTATACTCTTATAAAAGTTTTGAGGTCATAATGAAGAACCCCTTCTCTACCCCCCTCATATTTTCCAATGACCTTCCATTGGGTTGTGGGGATATTTTCTGGAAAATCATCATGCTGCAATATTTGTAGGGTTAAAAGTATTCAGATTTGTTCTTTTAAAATGTTTATGGGCATAGGATTTTTCCTTACCTGTTTGATTTTGACTTTCCCTTGAGTATTTGTTCCCTTTAACTAAAATAAGTGAAAGTTAATGTAAAATTGGGAGGAAATTTTCTATGCAAACTTGAAATTTTAATCATGACAGATGATAAAATCCGAAGTAGTTGTATTTCCTCAGTGACCCTTCCCCTAGTCATCAATATATTTGGATTACCAGTCAATACTGGTAATCTTTAGCATTGAATTCATGTTTAACTTAATAATTGTTTGATTTGATTTTTTTCAAATTATCTTCTTTTACAGTACAGATAATGATTCCCTTACTATGGCAGAAGCCGTCAAAATGATCACCAAAGCTTATGACCTCTGCTTTTCAAACAAGTTTCTACAAGCAAAGGCAGACATAGAGCCATGGTATGGAAATTTCAATTTATAGTCTCAGTAGTAAACTGTGTCTAACAGGTTATAGGTCTGGGTACAAACTTGATAACATGTGAAAAAGTTTTTGTTAGGGCTGACTCCATCTTCCTCCTAAAAAATACATAAGTCTCTGTTGAAAATTATAATTAAGCTTCATGGGTTTCACTACCTGTTCATTAAGGGGCATCTCTCTTTCTTTATTTTTGAAGTTTCACAAAACAGATCTTAATTAAAATTGTTAGAGAAAATAATGGTACTTCGTCTGGCTCTCTTGGAAAGCCCCCTTCTCCTCCTACTATTTGTCTGATGGACAATGATTGCTAGATAAAGCATTAGTCTAGAATTTATATAATTACACCTTTACAGGGCGTGAAATAGCCCTACTAATACAGGTGCCAATGTGACTGAATTTTTCACTTTGGCAATCAAATCCTGAAAATTAGTCACCAGATTGGCAACTAGAATGCTTCATCATGAAATCATCAAAAATTGAGGAGCCAAGTGGCTATCAGAAAAAAAATATATAATTTCACAGTTTGCATTGCTCCAACCTATTTTGTTAGGCAAACTGAGCATAAATCATCATCAGATTCTGGTTTTTATTTAGTGAAAAACTACTATAATAATTCTAGTTCTTTTCACAAAAAAATTTACCTTTTCAGGATTTCCCTCACCCAGAAAATCTCCCAACATGTACAATTTGTTTAGGGATACAGTCAAGTGGAAATATTTGTTGACTTCACAAATCATGTATATGTAATGAATAAATGGATATTCAAGTTTAGTTTATGGTTTCAGGATCAACAAAAGCATGTACCATGCAGTTGCATACAGCAGTATTATGTGCATTCAAGCTCTGTTGAAATTTGAACAGGTATGAGTCTTTACTTTCACCCTTTAACTCCCAAGATCTGATTTTTAATTCTCTCTTCTAGCTACTACACATTTCTTTGTAAATTAGTTATGAGAATTTGGCATTAGATCAAGATGACAACTTCTAGCTGAAAAGTTTGAGTATTCTCATTACTTGTTTGCTGGATAATGTATAGATATTATTGGGAGAAGTTGCATATTGATCGCTGCTAGGAGTTAAAAGGGTTAATTCAGGAAGACAATGTTTACAATATTCCTTGGGCTTTTCACGCCTAGGGTCTGATATATTAAATCTTCTCTGCAGGTTAAAAGTTCTCCCATGCACCTGCTGATCAATTTGTCACACCTAGTTGAAAAAGTCAAGTTACCATAATCTTAATGAAAAGTTTAGAGTCTGAGTAAAATACATACAAACTTGATTCCAATCAAGATGAGAACAAAAAAATTTTGTCTGAGTGCCTGACAGAGGACATCTTGGAAATAATATGTATTCAGAAGATAAAAAATTTATTTGTAAATATTTGGAACATCTTTGAAAATGTACTCTTTTCTAGTCCTTTGAATGTATTGGGGTTAATTTCTTTCAGAATAGAAATCTTACACCTTTGACTCCAAAACAGTTGGCTGGTAGGATCTTGTCATATTTGATTAGTTTTAAACTACATGATTTGTCACAGAAGTATGATTGGTACTCAAAGAGTCAACATTGTAAAATTTAAGATACCATATTAGAGAATTGAATTGAAATTTTTTTTCTCTATTTCCAGCCAGCAATTCAAAAGGCAAGTGAAAGTGTCAAGTTGGCTGTGAATATCTGTGAGAGGTACTAACAATGATCTGTTTATCAACATGTTAACCATGGCTATTCATTCATTAACCATTTAACTCCCAGATCAAATTTGTAATTCTCCACACTGTCAACCATACAATTTTTATCATGTTAGTTCAGAGAATTTAGTATTGGATCAACCAACTATCCCCAAATTGATGTTTTTCTTTATTCTCATCACTTATCTGGTTGACATTGTATTGATATTGTAAGGAGAAATTCTGTCTTGGTCACACATGAGAGTTAAAGGTTTAAGGAATAAACCATAGCATAAGGCATAATGATTATAGAATGAAACAGAATTGTTTTAATTATTTTATCTTGATTCAGACAAAGGAAAAAGCCAACATGGTCAGAGACATTTTCAAGCTGGATATGGAGTTCTGCATATGATGAGTTTTCCATGGGTTTGTACAATGATCTTCAGTTCTTTTTCATCATCAAACAAAGTTTTATAAATGAAAAGTCGTTGATGCTAGTAACTCCACGCATTGAATTTAATAGAGACTTAATAAGCTAATTAACTGCTAGACTGAATTCATTAAAATTCATCACTGTTTTAGAGGCTTGGTTTCAAGATTCATTGCATTTTTAAATATTTCTCTAATTTTTATTGATTTTTCAGAGTCAAGGGCTTGAAACTAAGTACCTGAACTATAAAAGTAAATTAAATTAAATGGAGAATGAAATCAAATCATTTTTGATGTAAATGAAATCTTTATTTGCAGAAGAGAAGCATGCTGAGCTGTGCTATACAGAATGTCGTCTTCTTGATGCTTTACTTACATTTATTCAGGTAATAGAGAACAATAAACATTGTGCACTAACAACTTTGTAGGTCTGGTTTTAAAAAAAAAGGTATTTTGCTGAAGGATTCTTGTGTTGATGCATACCATATGCTATAAAACACTGCAATTAAAATTATGTCTGAATATGTTGATTGATTACTGCAGGATGACAATCTTGTCAGTTTTGTGTGGGGAGCTTTGAAAATTAGGACCTGTTATCAGAATTACAAGTAAGGACTCTAAAGTAGTGTTAGTCACTTATCAGACAAATTAGACACTCAAGTTCATATGCAGATATTCATGTGAGTTAATTTTAAATAGTTCTAAATCATTGTTTGAATAATCACATTTTATTGTAACTATTTATATCATTCAGTAGTTTTAAATCCTCAGTGTTCATAGTTTTATATTCAATTTGAATTTTTTTTCCTTTTTATTTCTATTAATATCATATTTCAGTCTCCATTTATTCTGAGGGCCATAAGTTAATCAGTTTAATTACTGTCTAATATTATCTCCTTTAAACTAAGTCCACTTATTTACCTTCTCACTATTTTGGTGAGATATTTGGCTCATTGTTTTAACTACTGACATAATAGTTCAATCAATCTCATACAAAAAGAATTTTATTAACCATCAAAGATAATGGACCTTGAGTAATTTCCAACCTTTAAAAAATGTTTTAATGGCAATAAAGTTGTGTAGTATTGGTCTTTGTCTCTGTTTAGCCTTTAGAATCCTTGTTTTAAACAGGACTTGTCTTGAAATGATAGCAGACCAACCACATTCTTTATCCCAGTCACCTCTTGAGAAAGACTTTGAAGCAGGAGTTCATTTTGGAATTGGTGGGTTTAATCTGGTGAGTGGCACCGATGGTATAAGTGCTGAAATAAACAATTGTTCCACAGGCACACATTGGATATGAGATGATAGACAGCCCAAGTTGGCTATAATCATCTCATATCACAACAATTTACTTATTTGATGTTAGAAAAATAGTCCCTGAGTTACACTGTGTGTTTCATAAAATTCTGATCAGTTTCTTGATAAAAGGCAACTTTTGGTTTTGCATTTTTTTTTAATTAAAATGAAGTTATGTTTATTTTCTTGCTTGTTCATTTGCTTTTAAGGTGTTGTCTTTACTTCCACCCATAATTATAAAATTGTTAGAGTGGGTTGGTTTTTCAGGAGACAGGGTAAGTATCTATTCATCTATTTTCATGTACCATCTTTTAGTTCACAGTTAGTGACGCTTTCTAAATTTCATTTTTTCTTCGTTTCTGGGACACCACAGTTTCTAGGGATAAATCATTTACACAAGGGAAGTAAAGGCCAGAGTCTGAGGTCCCCACTGTGCTCTTTACTTCTCCTTGCCTACCATACATGGATTACCCAGTATTTAGGTAAGTTACACATTTTGCAAGCATTGAAGTTTTGAAGTAAAAATAAACTTTTGATTGTGTGCCATAAAAAAAGAACAAAAATAATTCAAAGGACCATTTAGATCGAGTCTTGGTTAATAGAGCCGTTTTTAATTGGCTTGAGATACTTCGCTCTGTGATTGGTTAAGAAAACGTGCTCCACCTTAAAAACTGAAACAAATCACGACTCGGTCGTTCGCGTTTTCCCGCGATTTTCTGCCCGTGCAGTTTTGCTTGTTTTCACATTGAGCCTTCTTCGGCTTCTTGTGACGTGATTTCTTATTAAATTATTTTGTTGTGGTAACTCTGGTTTTGATTTTATGACTCTCCATAAAAAATAACAAGCAAAGCATAAGGAAATGATAAGTCAACTGCCTGATGCGTAGGGAAACGCAAATGATAAAGTCGTTATTGGTTTGATTAGTATTTGTAACGGGACTGAGTAGAGTCCAATTCGGTCAGTGATCATACGAGTGATTTGTTTGTCGCGGGTACGAGAATTGTTTTTTTTTTCGGAATTTTTAACGGATTACTACCAAAAAAAATCATCCTTGTCATGGTTTGCACGTATCTTCATAAACTCCAATTTTGTTGGTTCGGTACTGATCTTGTTAGTGCGCTTATGGGTAATTTTGTTAGAAATTGTTCTTTAATCACAGCCTCATTCCCAGGTCTGGGATCCGGATTAAAACACCGAAAGTTGAAGTTTTCTTTTTGTGTAAAATTACACTACTATGACTATGTGTTTATTGTAGGGAACGGTGATGGCGATATAGATCAGTCTGAGGAAATCCTTCAGCCCCTTTTGACAACATTTCCAAAGGTAATTGCAATTGTGTATTTTTGGTTCAAACGCACTTTTGAATTCAATTCTAGAGGTTCTCTAGGCTATGTACTAACGCTTTGTTGGCAAAAACTGTATTTTTCCAGTGTTGGGAAAAGATGCGATTATTTCGTTATCAGTTCTACAGATTCTCGTTCTGTGTTAGTGTTCTTCAGTATAGTTTTTCAGCAAATCACAAGCCGGTACTAGAAACGACGTAATCGAAAACTGATGTCGCCTCACTTATAGTCTTTTTCTTTTATTTTAGCTGAGCTCTTGTTGTTCTCCTATTTTTCGATGAGCAGAGTGTATTTTGCAGATCAAACAGTTTAAGTGGAAGTTTTTACATCATTGTAACTCTTTTTGTAAATCTTTGGAACAGGGATCACTCTTTCTGTTTTACGATGGTCGCATTAAACAAGTTCGAGGGAAACTGGAAGAGGTAAGTGCCAATAGTTTTCAACGCATCTGAGGCCGAAAATCGCCCGGCTGTTTTCTCTCATGCAATGGCGAGGACTCGCTTCTCCAATTCCCTTTTTCGATTTTTAAAGATATAATTTTTTTCGAGGTCAGCGTATCATAGCACCAAATGAGCAGGGTAACTAAAGGAATGTACACTTTTTAACCTGGGTTTGTTTGTTTAAGTTAAAGCTTTCTGTCATTTGTTTCTAGGCCATCAACAGATACAAGCACTCGATCACAATTCAGTCAGAGATTAAACAATTTCATCATATTTTCTACTGGGAGCTGATGTGGTGCCACGCGTAAGTATAACAATAAATAGCTGAATAGGCTTCGTTGCGAAATTTTGCGTCAGCTAGAATATTTCCTTGGTCTTGCTGATAAGATTACATTTTGCAGGTGCAAAGGAGACTGGGCCGAGGCTTATCAATACGCTGGCATTCTTTTTGAAGAGAGCATGTGGTCGAAGGTAAATAACGCACAATAAAATGTTATTTTTTATGTAGAGAACAGACATCTGTTAAGATAGTATGTCTTTGCCAATAAGTGGTGAGGTTAAGGGAGAAACATTTTTTGCCTCAACTCCACGCTCTTAAACCTTAATAGTTCGAAACAACAGTAAAAGTTGTTCCTCTTTGATTACGAAAGCTTCTTGAGGTTTCATGAACATAGCGCGTTATTCAAACGTTCTCATCCTGTTTCCACAACAAAAATGTTTCTATTCTTCGTTGTGTCCTTTTCTTACAGGGACTTGGCGCTCCCTGAAGTCGCATTTTATTTCAGGAATTCACGGTCCTTTTATGATTGTACTCATGCAGGGCGTATGCCCCCCTGTAATAGCCTTTCATACCACATAGTCTCTGTGGCTTAGTGGAAGAGCATCGGAGCGCGAAATCTGAAAATATTAGGTGCGATTCCTCATGGAGACGCAGTGTTTTTCTCTTTACCCCACCCTCGGACAACACGAAAGAGGTTCAGCCAATCATAGCAAGGAAAATATCACTAGGAGCCAATGAGAACTCACAGTAGAAACATGCAAACGATGCAGTAGATTTTAGTAAATCTGATTGGTTCAAAAAGTAGCGCGAGTTTCCAAGACCAATCACATAACAAAGCAAAATCAAGCAATCTCGAATTACTTTCGATACTCAATTGAAAATTGCTCTATGTGAGAAACAAATTGCTTTTTTCCTTCGCTCGTGACAATTTTTAAACGTCTCTCTATATATTCAGACTGTTTACATGCATCTAAAGGCGTCGTTCAAACTCACGGCCAGACTGGCCAACCAGCCAATTAGCGATGAAGAAGGACGTCACACAGAGAGCTTTATGTTTAGGTAAGCGTTTAAAAGTTTAATGAAGGCTACAAATATTGACAATCTTTCGCCTTGTTTTTTACCGTCTCTCCATGTCATCGCAAGATTCACAGCCCTTCCCCCTTCCGTCACCCCACCCCACCCCATCCCACCCCACCCCACCCCACCCCACCCCACCCCACATCCCAGAAGTGTTGTAGTTCCCATTTTCCCCACATTTGCTCCTTTGTTTTCTTTTGTTTCTAATTTCCCTTTTTTTCTAAGGCGTCTTCCAGATTTTAAGCAGCGTATCGCAGGTCAGTCTCTTCCATTTGAAGACTTTGCCATCCATAAGGCAAACAAGTATTTTGAACAAAAGGGCCGTCTTTTTCTGCCTGGAGTGGTAAGTCCAACCTTGTTTGATATACGCTTAACTCGTTACTCAGTAACATCAGTAGGCATATTCTCCACACTGTTCTCCATACATTCCTCAAGGTGCTGACAAGGAGAATTTGTATAACATTCTAGAGCTGATTTAGTTAATGATTATTTCCTTTTGTCTCGTCACCCTAAAGTTTGATTTAGGTGTGATATTGTCTGGAGAAATTAGATGCTGGTCACTCTTAGGGGTTAATAAATTAAAATGAAAAAGAACGTTAAACGAGATTGTCATTTCAGTTTCCCTTTGAATTACGGAAGATATTATTTCTTCATTAATCACCAGGAGCTTCTATTTATATGGAATGGCTTCAAAGTCCTCGCTCACAGACCTGACTTAGTTCCGCCTCTAATGAAACTAGTGGAGAGTTCTTTACATAAACTAAAGCAAACAAAAGGCAAGTTATGCAGTCCAGCATTTGTGATAAAGCTAACTCGGAGTCGCTGTAATTTTTTTTCTGATTCAGTTTTGTAGCTTTGTAGACTGTTTTTCTTTCTACATTTTGTCTTCCCGAGTTTTACCTTACAGTAGTTTATATATCTTTGGAAATTTTTCTGTACACGTTCAAAAACTGGTCGCGTTTAATCTCGAAGCTGAAGACTTAAAAAACCTTATGATACTCAGTTGAAGACTGTTGTAGCGCAAAATGTATCAACTCGCTTGTCTTTCTCGGATACCGTATTTCCTTTAATAAGCGCCCACGCTCTGATAAGCGCCCTACCCTGAATAAGCACCCACTTCCTAGGCCATATATCAAACAAGCGCCCCTTTTCCCCTCCCCCCTCAATTTCTTAAATGGTAGGGATACGAGAAGAAACTGTATCAATTGTCACTTTATCGAGAACATTTTAAGATTTAATTACAGCAGAATCAGAACAAGAGGACAGTTTCTTAATACGCGCCCCCTCGATTAAGCGCTCTTCTTCCAATAAGCGCCCCCTCCTTCCAGCCGAAATTTTACATAAGTACCCGGGCGTTTAGTCGAAGAAATACGGTGTAAGCCCGGTTTCTATCCAATTCGAACATTCTCACGGAAAATATACCATTATATACCCACAATTATAACGGTTGATATTCAGAACGCACCCTTTTTTTTTCTTCTAGAAGAGAATGAAAATTACGAAGACGACTTGTGTTTGGGTAAACTCCTCCAGGGAATGTGTCATCGTTGCTGGAGTAACAGGAAAGAAGCAATGGAATGTTTGAGAAATTCTTTCGACAGGTAAATGATGGGGATTCATGCTAACATTGCCAAGCATAATATTTCTCTTTCTTTTCTCTTTCCCTCCTCTTCCCTTTTTTTCTTTCTTTCAAGATCTTATGGGAACACCAACCCATTCCATCCCATACCCGATGGTTAACGCACTGGACTCCATACACAGAGGCTTGGGTTCCAGCCTGACTGGGTCGCCGCTTAATGCTCTTTGGCAAAGCACTTTCCACTGCCTCTCAGCCCAGAGTATAAAAAGCTGGTGGCGAACTGTTTAGAAAACCTGACGAAATGTTGCTATGGATTAGCTTCACATCCTGGAAATATTAGAGTACTCTACCCGCTTCATGCTGATTTTAATTTTAAAAACTGGGACGCGTTTAACTTAATTATACTTGGCTCAAATTTCGACATCTTTAGTATCTCGTCCCAATCCCTCTCCCATGTTCATATTAGCTTTGTACTCTCTCTAGAGCCCACTTGTTCGAAGGCCGATTAGCGCTGACCCAAGGTTAAGTTTTAATCTGGGTTTCTTTATTCGTTAATGGAAAAGCCTTTTTGGGATAATTTACTGTGTTCTTTTTAGAGCATCCAATAATCATATTTAAGACAAAAACAATTCGACTGAATTTCCTTTTAAAGCTTTCAGATCTGAATTCAGATTTCACATTAACCTTGGGTTATCTTAACCTAGCTTTGAACAACCCGGCCCAGATCTCCTTCGTCAACTTATCCAATACAGCTGCTCCATTTTCTTTCGCCGTATTTGTTCTCAGTCGAGTGAAGAGCCCAGATATGGAATTTGTCCATAGAGGTGTATGAACAGAATTCGTGTTACCAGTGGCTCGGTCATGTCGTACAATGAATAACTGCAATATGAACATTTGTGTGAGGGACGGTTGTGTTTCTTATTTACAGATCAAAAGATTTGAAGCAGGATTTTTACCTTGCTCCTTACGCATGTGCAGAGATTGGATTTCTGTATTTGGACGAAGGGGACTTTGGGCGAGCTAAAGAATATTTGGAACGGGCAAGGTATTGCAATTCACGTAACTGAAAAGTAGTGCAAGACTCGTGTAAGCAGATCGGACTTTGCTTTAACTTCACCATTTCCCGCGCTTTTTACCATTCCTATCGGTTAGCGCCGATTGCACCCACTCCCTGCTTTGTGGTCGTTGTATGTTTTCCCGCGCTTTTCTCTTGTTTAATGTTTGCCCGACACCGGTCGCATAATAACTCACGAAGAATTAAATACACAATTTCCTCATCCCAATTTCCTCACCCCAAAGTGGGTGGCGACTCGAGCTGTTGTGTAATTGGTCTTCCAGGTGTTATGTTTTATTTTTTATCATTCATTTTTTTAATTGTTTAAACCTGATAGGAAACATCGTGATCATCTTTTACAAAGTCTTCTTCACTTGAGAATTCACGCAGCTCTCCAGAAGATTGAACAGAACAGCGTATCTATGGGAAGACCACAAGTTGTTAGTGGACAAGAATGTGTACAGAATGGGCCACAGAACGAGCTTCAAGTCATGAATAGCGAAGAAATGACAGAATCACAAGATTTCTTCGATGCTGAGGAAGAGTGTGCGAATTTATATCGACAAGACTCTAACTCTTCATTTGATATAATATCGGATTTTTCCGATGAAGTTTAAGGATATAGGGTATGATTGATGGTTTTTGAGGATTCTTGAAAAATGTAGCCTTCAATTCCCTCCCGTTTCGATTTTTACTTATCTCTTTGATGTTTGCATGTGTCTACCGTTTTAAACTATTTTGTCACGGTTTCGTATCTTGTTCGAGCAGTTTTCCATGGCGCCCAAAATGTTAAAAAAACCAGAATGTCATTTATTCTTAATCAGAAGGTGAGCTCGAGATTCCAAGTAATTGATGGAAGGTGGGAGTCAATTATCAAGGTTGACTCAAATTAATATTTAGGCATTGCACTTCCTCGGAGTTGGTTTGAAAAACTCCACCAGTTTTCCATTTCAGTTTCAAGGATTTTCTGTTTTAATATATAATTTTCCTATTGAAGAATTTATTGGCAAAAATCCATACTGTGCTCCACTCGTTCCACTCGCTCTCAACAAACCGAAAATAACGGACATGACAAACAACTTTAACATGGGATTTCCAGGAATTTTACGTTATTTTACCTCCAGATGTACAAATGTTAATAGGTTTCATACTTACAAAATGTTGTACATTTTCTTTATTAAATATTAAATAATATAATTACATCGTAAGGCACCCAGGAATTTTTTGTTATGTATATTTTCACTGGCATGTTATTTATGGTGCAATATTTTGAAAGGAAACATTCAGGTTCATATTTGAATGCGCTCGGTATAAACTAGAAATGTTGGTCATAGTGCACTCGATCTCCCTATTTGAATTGTGTATCTTAACTCTTGTCGAGAAAAAATCGATTTTTTTTTAAGTGTCTTTGCGCATCATGTTGTTCCATATAATTTTTGTTCAACGATATTGAAGTTATTTAACTTCTGATGCACTAATTTATTTTCCACTCTGAACGTGCACTCCAAAGTTTTCCATTGGAATAATTGCAATTGATATCTGGATAAATCTGGCATTAATTCGGAAACTCAACCACTATCGTGACTTAGCGCATAGACTGCGCTGTGAAAGGATAAGACCCTGACCTAGAATGTCAAAATGAGCTAAGACCTTGAGAGCGAGCTCCAATTGGTTAAAGGACCCAAATATTAACGTATCCTCTGGTGTTAGGCACCAACCCTCTAATGAACTTATTCCTAGGCTGAATCTGGGAGCCAGCCTTGACGACCAGCCCCCCGCAGTCAAGGTCGTCAGGCACGATGTCCAAAAAGTTTCTAAAGCTGACGTTTCGAGCGTTAGCTCTTCGTCAGAGCGAAACCAAGTGTTGTTACGGCTGAAGATCCTCTCTGAACATAGGCTGTAGGGTTGTAAAACACGTCCAGTTCGGCATGTGGCCGCGAAAGGGAGAGCAGAGGATACGTGGAACAAACGACAAATCGTCCCTCTTAATCAAATGCAAACCGAGGCGAACTAGAGCCGTAGCTATTGATGTAACCTCAAGACAAAACAGAATTATTTCACGGGCGAAACATATCAACTAGCGTAAAAATTAATTTAACTCGCTGCGAAAAAAAATATTTGAACTCTTTGAAAAACAAAAAAAAAAAAGAAATTCGGAAAAATGTCGAGCGGGCAAGCTGGGTGAAGCAGCAAGGAATAAAGAATCATGATGAAAATTCTTAGCGCCTTAAAAAAAACAAACACCAATTATCAATTGCGAACAAGTTATTACATAATTGTCTTTGCTCGTGGCTTTCAAGTCTTTTGCTTAGCTTAGTTATTGTTTCTTCGTAGCGTTTGTTATCTTTGTTAATTAGTTATATATTTCGAGCAATAATTTTTCCCGATGCGATGAAGTAGTTGTAACAGAGTGTTAGAGTGTGTTTTTTCCGAAGGATCTCAATATTAGTATTTTCTGGTGTTTCGTCCGACCTCTGTTACCCTGTGTAAACTGTATTCTATGAGATTTTCTTTTTTCATGATTTTTCTTTGTTTGGATCACTATTTGTTTCACTGTTAATGTTTCCATTGGCGTTTAAGCAATTGTAAGTCATCTTCGAATACATTAAAACTCGTTTCAATTCCCGACTTTCAACTAACCTCGCCTTGTCATTTCTATTTCCTATGTTACTAAATTTTTTCTTTTTTTCTCTCCCCAGTAACTTTCAATCAAATGGCAGTTTTTTTAGCAACAGCCGAAATCTAATTCTTACATGTATCATTTGAAATGAATTAGCACGTTAAGACAACTGGCCTATCTTTCTTTCTTTCTTTTTTTTTTTTCTTTTTGCCTTTTTTTTGGTGAGGGCGGTGGAAGAGGAAGGAGCCAAGATAGCCATAATAGCACGTTTTTAAATATTGTTAAATATGCCTGCAATAAAAGGAGGAAACTATTGATGAAAAACATTTCCATAAATGTATATTTTCAATAACAGAGTTTAGTAAATCTGACTTTTCAGCAAAAATTCTTTAAGCAAAATGCGAAAAGAAAAAATGAAGCGGAGCTTGACAACATAATGAATCTTTCCTTCAAAGAGGGCTATCTGAATGGGGAGCACATTGTGATCGAAGTTCTTGTTAATATTATTGTTCGAGCACTCAGTATGGCATGTTTTAGACTGTCCATTGTAAGTTCGTTTTTCGGTAATGTCATTACATCAAGGTGCAACGATTTGTTTTTTTTCCACAAGCCTTTTTTTTTTTCTCGAATGACACGGTCACGCCATATACCGACTTGGTTTGTACCTTTCCTCGAGGATTGACGGTTAGGCCTTCGTGGACACCTTTATCAAGATGAAGTAAATAGAAATCGTCATCCAGAATACTGCTTTCGGCTATCCTCCCATTATCATATAACGAGAAATTGCGACCCCGTAAACTACTACGCAGGTGTGCCAGCCATTGCCCATCTACACGCAAGTATCCGCCGTCGACGTTATTCAATTTTAGGATGAAAGAAGAAAGTGACTTACTCTTCGCCAAACCTTCACCCAGGCCTTTCCCCCAGTCTCCACCCAGGTATCCGTGTTCACCGTTGACTGTTAGGGTGAAAGTAGCTAATGACTTACTCTCCGCCAAACGTTCACCCAGGCCTTTCCCCCAGTCTCCATCCAGGTATCCGTGTTCACCGGTGACTGTTAGGTTGAAAGCAGTTAATGACTTACTCTCCGCCAAACCTTCACCCAGGCCTTTCCCCCAGTCTCCACGCAGGTATCCGTCTTTACTGTTGACTGTTAGGGTGAAAGCAGTTAATGACTTACTCCCCGCCAAACCTTCAGCCAGGCCTTTCCCCCAGTCTCCACCCAGGCATCTGTGTTTACTGTTGATTGTTAGGGTGAAAGCAGTTAATGACTTACTCTCCGCCAAACGTTTACCCAGGCCTTTCCCCCAGTCTCCATCCAGATATCCGTCTTTACCGTTGACTGTTAGGGTGAAAGCAGTCAGTGACTTACTCTTCGCCAAACCTTCACCCAGGCCTTTCCCCCAGTCTCCACCCAGGTATCCGTGTTCACCGTTGACTGTTAGGGTGAAAGCAGTTACTGACTTACTCTCCACCAAACCTTCACCCAGGCCTTTCCCCCAGTCTCCGTCCAGGTATCCGTGTTCACCGTTGACTGTTAGGGTGAAAGCAGTTAATGACTTACTCTTCGCCAAACCTTTACCCAGGCCTTTCACCCAGTATCCACCCAGGTATCCGTGTTCACCGTTGACTGTTAGGGTGAAAGCAGTTAATGACTTACTCTCCGCCAAACGTTTACCCAGGCCTTTCCCCCAGTCTCCATCCAGGTATCTGTCTTTACTGTTGATTGTTAGGGTGAAAGCAGTTAATGACTTACTCTCCGCCAAACATTTACCCAGGCCTTTCACCCAGTCTCCATCCAGGTATCCGTCTTTAATGTTGATTGTTAGGGTGAAAGCAGTTAATGACTTACTCTCCGCCAAACGTTTACCCAGGCCTTTCCCCCAGTCTCCATCCAGGTATCCGTCTTTACTGTTGATTGTTAGGGTGAAAGCAGTTAATGACTTACTCTCCGCCAAACCTTCACCCAGGCCTTTCCCCCAGTCTCCAACCAGGTATCCGTCTTTAATGTTGATTGTTAGGGTGAAAGCAGTTAATGACACACTCTCCGCCAAACCTTTACCCAGGCCTTTCCCCCAGTCTCCACGCAGGTATCCGTATTCACCGTTGACTGTTAGGGTGAAAGCAGTTAATGACTTACTCTCCGCCAAACGTTTACCCAGGCCTTTCCCCCAGTCTCCAACCAGGTATCCGTGTTCACCGTTGACTGTTAGGGTGAAAGCAGTTAATGACTTACTCTCCGCCAAACCTTCACCCAGGCATTTCCCCCAGTCTCCACGCAGGTATCCGTCTTTACTGTTGACTGTTAGGGTGAAAGCAGTTAATGACTTACTCTCCGCCAAACCTTCAGCCAGGCCTTTCCCCCAGTCTCCACCCAGGCATCTGTGTTTACTGTTGATTGTTAGGGTGAAAGCAGTTAATGACTTACTCTCCGCCAAACGTTTACCCAGGCCTTTCCCCCAGTCTCCAACCAGGTATTCGTGTTCACCGTTGACTGTTAGGTTGAAAGCAGTTAATGACTTACTCTCCGCCAAACCTTCACCCAGGCCTTTTCCCCAGTCTCCACGCAGGTATCCGTCTTTACTGTTGACTGTTAGGGTGAAAGCAGTTAATGACTTACTCTCCGCCAAACCTTCAGCCAGGCCTTTCCCCCAGTCTCCACCCAGGTATCTGTGTTTACTGTTGATTTTTAGGGTGAAAGCAGTTAATGACTCACTCTCCGCCAAACCTTCACCCAGGCCTTTCCCCCAGTCTCCACGCAGGTATCCGTGTTCACCGTTGGTTGTTAGGGTGAAAGCAGTTAATGACTTTCTCTCCGCCAAACGTTTACCCAGGCCTTTCCCCCAGTCTCCATCCAGGTATCCGTGTTCACCGTTGACTGTTAGGTTGAAAGCAGTTAATGACTTACTCTCCGCCAAACCTTCACCCAGGCATTTCCCCCAGTCTCCACGCAGGTATCCGTGTTCACCGTCGGTTGTTAGGGTGAAAGCAGTTAATGACTTTCTCTCCGCCAAACGTTTACCCAGGCCATTTTCCCATACTACATCCAGGTATTCGTCTTTGTTGTCGATTGTTAGAGTGAATGCAATTGGTGACGTGCTACCCACCAAACCTTCACTGAGGCGTTTTCTCAAGCATCTAATTTCAGAAAGCCTGCGAGCCTCGCCGTCGTGCAAACCAATTTTCTGTTTTCGTGATATCCGCTTACAACCATATGGATAGATGGATGAAGTTTCGACATAAACCTCGTTTTGGGTGTCTCTACTTCCTTTGCTGACTTTGTGGAAGGTTTTGGAAGGGGGATGTGCTGTAACCGAGGGAAGTTCATTTTCCCTCTTTATCCTTTCTTGAAGTAAGAGGTGCTTGTCAATGCAGACCACATTACCTCCATCGTCCTCATGTAAGTGTTCTTCATATAACTTTTCCTTTCTTACGCTACCGTAATAAGTCACGTTGACGTTTGGGGATGGGTGATTCGCTTTATCGTTTACAAGGCAAGGATCCTCAGACCGGCGTTTATTCAGAGGCAAATACTTTCCCTGGTTATAATGATTTAGCCAAGTCACCATTAAGTGCGCCCCTGGTGTCCTACAAGGAAATATAAAATGTATTTATTGACTGAGTGGAGGTTTCCCGGACAGGAAAGTACTCGGCGCAGCGCAGCGAGGCCCAGACTTCAGGACCCAGTGAAGTAGGGTATGTTCAATCCGAGAGAAATTAATTCCGTTGTAATATCAAAAAGGCTATTACCTTGTTTTGCTAACTTTGAATCATTACGTTTGAGCCTTTAAATTGAATCCCCTAATCACGAATTTAAACAAAGTTTTATATCTCATAAATGTACCGATGCACTAGCTTACTAACGTTTTCTCTCAATGGTTACTTAAGTTCCTCTTAATTGGTTGGTGGTGAGGTTTTTCCTGTTTTTGTTTTGTTTCCTTTAATTTGTTCTTTTTAAAGACAACTTTCTTGCCGAGCACCAGACAGGTTGTATGACTTCTAAGAGGTTAGAAGTGAAAAAAGGATCGATGCCAAAAGTTACTTATCTAATGCCAAAAGTTTCAAGCAGATGAACCAAGCGACCAGTCATGTGTTTAAATTAGAATTCTTCGAATATTCCGAGAGAGTTTGTTCCTGCGACGATTGTACCTATATACTTCATGAGCGAACGGTGGTACCTGCGTCACTGAATCACGCGAGATGTTTGCCTATGGCCTGTATTGCGTGGAGATACACCAAGTCCTAATTTCAAAATTGCGATGTTTGGGGTTATTTATGATGACTAACCTCAACGAGATGCCATCAAATATGGCGATGAAAGGTAGCCTTTCCACTGGAGCATAGACCCAACACTGATGCATTATGATATACAACCAAGTAGGACAACATTTCGGCTGGCACTTGCCTTGCACTTGCGGCAGCATCTGCCATGAAGAAATGTATCGTTCATATGCCTACTGCGTGTCATTGTGGTTTCTATATCTTACATCTCAAGACATGATTGAGAGATTCTTTCGCCTTCTTCACGGCTCATAAAAGGAAAAATCCGTCAAATAACAATCAATCTATTTTAAGAGCCAATTTGTAGTGTAGAAAAATGCAATGCAATGCAACGGTGCAAGCTTTGGTTGCTTCTTGTTAAATGCGATCAACACTTCAGTTCCCACGAAAAAAAACTTTCAGTTTTAAGGGCTTGTATTTCTTGACGAGACATATGATGAGATATCGGTTGATTAGTATTTGCTGTAAGTAATACATATCAAAGCCAACGAAATCCTTAATCTCACTGAAAACCACAAACATACCTTTGCATTGTATGTAGGAAGAGGAGTTGGGCCGATTTCTGGGCTCATTTGCTCTAACAATAAAAGAACAATAACTCAAATTAAATAACTCGTTGTATGTTTCAATAAACTTATCAAATTAAGAAATAATTTACGAAAAAAATGCACGATTAGAATCGTGTTATATAAGCCTAAGAACAACTCAGAACCTCACCAAAAACCGAATCATAAAACTTCAGGTAAACCCGAAGCAGGCAGTACCTGATAGTATTCGCATTTCTTGTAACCTATTTTGGACATCAAACAAACTGCTGCAGTATCGCTGCCACTGCCAGTGCTGGGTTGACAACTCGTATCTGCAATCATCGAAATGCACTTTTCGAGGCAAAACATCACTGTTGTCTGCAACCTCAAAACCGAAAAGAAAAGAGACTTTAGAGCTGACTGTACATTTACCTGCGCCTTACGTACAATGTTTTCACGAGAAAGTGTATGGTCAGTACACTGGTCGTTTATCTCTTGGCAGACAGCCTTTTACAGTAAAAGGGTTTGAACCCAAGGGTAACATCTGAAGTGTATTCTGATCGTCCCTTCCTGAGAAGGACTGTTTCGATATTAGTGACTGATGTTTCGACAACCTGAGCGGAAGTCATCATCAGAGTCAAGTGAAGTGTTTTTGTCAGTTGAGTGTTAGAAGTCCGGTACGTATAATTCCAGTGCGGAATAAAAACACTTGACTGACAGCTTGAAACAAGAGTAATTTTAAAAAGCTGAAATTCCCTTCACTTTTAAGAGAGAAAAAGTAATGAAATGACGAGTTGTTACGCTTGTTTGACACTTACATATACAAACAAAATATTCCTCGCAGGACGGCACAGACAAGTCAACACCCATAAATCGGAAGAAGTACAATGTTTTGTTAACCCTTGAGTCGAATTCTTTTGAACAGCTAGCCCTGGATTTTCCCACGTTGTTAGGAGTCCTAGAAAAAAAAATAATAATGATAATAAAAACCAAAGTTCAGGAGTTTGGCAAATATAAGGCCGATCAATTGCTTCATTTCATAGCGGAAATGATTCCCCCCTTAGTTAACTCAGCCTGAATTATTACACATACGATCAGTTCCTCACCTCTTTTTGATTGTATACGAAGAAGGTCTTCAGTGCAGCCAAAGGAGGCTCCCATCATAACAGCTTGGGTTTCCTGATTAAATTTTTCTACAAACTGTCCACCTTCAGCTGCGAACTTCCGACTGTGTAACCAGCTGTATTTCATGTATTTAAACAGGAGGCACCACTTTTCATACTCCGTGATTATACGATATTGAATACTTTCCTGCTCTGGGCCCAGGAAAAACGAAGTATCACATCGATTGAGACTTCTCAGGTGTTTCAAGCCGGACGCTTCACGAATGAAGCTATCTTGGAAGAGGGAGAGTTGCCATCCTTCTAAGGTCGGTAACACAAATTTCTTGGACACCGTAGAATTTACTTTTACTCTCTTAAAATGTCCAGTCTCACAAAAATACATCAGACTTTGACTCACAGCTGCCTTCTTGATTCCAAATTCCTGATCTTCATATGCCGATGCAATTTCGCTGAGCTCATCTGTTTGGTAATTCATTTCTATTTCGGAAAAAAAGACGATGGGCTACATTAACTACAGCCATGACTACATCTGTTGACAATCAAACACTTATGTTCCGTGAGGGGGTTTTAATATAAATAAAGATAAAATTTTCCCAATAAAATAGAAAGAAGGAGAAAATCTGCGGTGAAAAAATATCAGTTTAAGACAGAAAACATTATTACAGGGTACCTTTAGAAGTCGCCCAAGGAATATTATCTTCAGACTCGGAGCTTCCACTCTCGCAAGATTCGTTGGAAGAGGTGTCTATGTCTCCTAAATAACCAGTGTCCTTTACAACATTAATCTCAAGATGATTGCTCTCTTCTTCAGTGTTGAGGCCTGTTTGGTAAAAAAGTAAAAAATTAAAAGAAACCAGTAATACGTTACTGCTTATCCTTGTTACTGCTTACACCCTCCTCTACGATCCTAATGGTCGGCGGTTACTTTGGCATGAACATAATTTCACAACTTGTGAGCTGTATACATATGCAAAAACGTAATCTAGCTCAGCAGCACTAATGTTGTTCACTCACCAGGCTGCTTTTGTGCTTCCTCTGCAGCTCTCACGAGCTCAGACCAATCGATTGTCTGGGGGTAGTTTAGGGCTTCACTAGCCTCTTTGGAAAATCTAGGCAGCAAAAATGTGTTTTAATTCATAGGAACTAAAGAAACACGCTATAATTAAAAAGAAAAGGTAATGTGTCTGATAACCTTAAGGTAGCCGCCATGTTAGATCATTTTATTAACGCACTTCTTGCGCCTGTCAACCTGAGTGACAAAAAACTCACTGCAACAGTCTAACGGCTGATATCAACCCCTCGGATCTCTGTTAGAAGTAAAAGTGAATATATTATTGTATATTATGACTGTATCTCAGCACGCTGAATAATCCCAATCTTTTTGCAAGCTTAATCGTATTTAAATCACTTCATTCCAAAGTCAAGTGCAAATGAGTACCTGCTAGTTATCTCCTCAAGAAAAGTAGCTGTCTTCTCGTGCCCATACTCCCTGGCAATAGCTTCGGGAAGAGCTGAGCTGTCTTTGTAACGGTCATAAACTACTCTTCCGGCGGACGAGTTGAAGATCATTTCAATGAATTGTTGACCACCAATTTCTGCTGCAGCGTAAACTAAGACGCATAGCATCTGCACAGGTTCTGTGGAACCTAAATAAAAGAGGGTATCTACAATCATGGGCCAGAAACAGTCATCGAATGAATTCCCCAAACTAAGAGCACCGCCTGGCAATAACAGCTAAGTGCTAAATTTCATCCAATCTTCTGCTAACACTTCTAATAAAGTCAAAATCCGGTGTGAAACCAAAATGTTAAAATTGTTTTCACAGAGGTATAAAATCTTTCTTAAGATGAATATTAAGTATGACAATGCCATACGTTTGGAAGGATGTTGATTGCTTTAACGTTTCATATTTTCAGAAATTGAAGGGTATGTACGTGTATGATCCATCAAATATTTTTTCTAACGCGCGATTGGTCTAAACGCAACACCTGACTGAATATCCCCCAATTAAACTTCAAACCTTACGTCTACTACGATTAGCCATTGTTTCAGATTTATTCGAGAAGGGAGAGGGTTAGGTGGTTGTTACAGAAGAAGGGAAATCTTTTTTTGTTGTTCACTAGGTCGTAACTGAAAACACTCAAAAGAAAACATCCCACGCTGTATACAGTTATGTACCAATATTTTTCCTTGAACTTAATCTGTTCCTCGAAGCTTTCAGTTTTCTTCGAGCTTCGCTCGCAAAAAATCTGTTCGCATCTTGGAACAAATAGTTTCTGCGGGCAAATATCTGTGCATATTTTCGCGTCCTAGAGAGGCTATCGTCTATTTGTAACCCAAACATTCATATCTCGAACAATATATCTCAGCCACAGACATTATCAAAATTACAAAAATTGATTGATAGATTGATAGTAAGATTAATTGTGAGATTGATTCAAGATTCAAGTCCTGCAGAATTCTCGACTTTTCTTAAAAAAGAAAAGGCAATCATTTAGGATGTCTGCCTTGATTTGGGTCAATTGGTTTTCATGAAAATTAGAGGTATTCAATGAAGCACCACTCACCAAAAATTCCAGAGTTTTGTGCTTCAGCGGCACTGACTGTTGTAGTGTTACTGTTCCTCAACTTCTCAGAAAGATATTGAAAAATATCCGCCTGTAACACCGGGTCACTAGTTATCCGTTGAAGAATTTCTTTTCTTTCATTGTAGTACTCAATTTCCGTTTCGCCTAGCTTGGTACCATCTGCTCGTCGTAAAAATACTCTAACCACTCCTGCTTCTTTGGAAGCTATGATGAAGAAAAAAGCAAATTAATGACTATCATGATCAAAATAGCTCCAGTAGAGCCAAAAAGAGTATACAGTGTATGTCCCAGTATAGAAGAGGGTATGGAGTTCCATACTTTAGGTCCTTGGAAAAGTATAGAAAACTTTTTCTGCATTGGTGCTGCGGTGGTGAGATCAGTAGAGGAGTCGTAGAACTCTGCGTTTTCTCGTTCAGTTGTGATGGATTTGATTGGCAGGTCGAGAATTTTGGCAAAAACAAAATAGTAACAGATTATTGTGATAAGATACTTGGAGGAGCTAACCTGTAGGAAATAATTATTTTAAATGTCTAGCATTTTTTCATTTCTTAAAGATAAGTTTACTAGGTGCTCTCTAATGAGCCTTAGAAATTAATCGAGCAACACACTTTTGAAGTTAATAAATTATTCGTATATTTGCGACATAAGCTGAGGCCCAGATTAAACTACAGAATGTGATATATTGCGAAATTACTGCGTAATATAACGAGCAGAGAGAGTTTTTAGGCTAATAATAGCTAGCTACATATAGGAACCCAATAGAATTGGCTATTGTCTTTCACAAATAAGATCTTTGCGTGTTTGCCATGTTGAGTGTTAATCTATATAAACTCCTAAAAATTTTGCTTTATCTGCTAGCTCTACAACATGATTATCTACAATTAGTTAGTTTATTTGAAGTATAGACGTTTTTGCTTAGGCCTAAAGATAATAGCTTGCAGCCAGGCAGACACATTCAGAAGTTCAGAATTTAATTCGCTCATAGGAACATTTGGTCCTATGCCTACCCGGACGATCAGACTACATAATCCAACAAAATATTCCACCCCTCCCCGCGAGTTCCAACCATTCATTGTATAGGCAGTAAGAATCAACATACGTGGAATTTTCTTTCCAACAAGGGAGTCTCCGCCGCACCTCTCAACTTCAACAGTGTCTAGATTCTCGAAGATAGCTAATGCAGACTGCACATTCCCGGGAAGCGCTCGACCAAACGAAAAACGACAGAATTTACCACCCTGGAAAACAGAAATCTGTGGCATTACGAAAACTAAATCGTTCAGGATGATCACCATACCATGTAGAGCTAGACAAATTAATCCATTTCAATACAGCCAGAATTTCCTTCACAGCGCAAAAACTACTAAGTAGTTTAAACTGATTATTTCTCTATTCATTTCTATGTTTATAGGGTTTCACAGTAGAATAACCTCACTATGGCTGGTTTCCATACAAAAATTCCAATACAATTATAGCAATATAACATGCATATGACAGAAAGCTACCTGAATAAGCATTTCAATCACATACGGTTTGCTCTGAAACAATAAAAAAATACCTCACTACGATAATTTTTTTACACCCTTACCTGTAGAGGAACTCTTTCCGGCTCGACACTCAGGTGAGAGTACTCATCTTCATGTGGCGACAGATCATCTGCGGAACATTAACGAGATTTTAAAAAGAATCATGGACATACAATTTCTACAAATTCCCACTAGTTCGTTTGTTGCCTTATCTGAAATTATAGTTCATCACCGATCGTTACAGATAAAAAAATGTCAGTATAATTTCAAATTAACCACAAGCTGTGCCCTCGGCCAATTGGAAATCATTCATCTGATTACTTTCTGAACTGTACTCCACTTAGTCCTAGTAACGACTAGTTATAGATATATAAATTTGTAAGGATTTATGAGGGTGATTTGAGTAACTTTCCACACAAAGCTGCAAGCATGGTTTACAGCCCCTTACCTAAGGACAAAATGTGATCAAGTCCAGAAATACCACTAGTAGTATAGTGATTATCGGCTGAGCTGTCAGACATCTATTAAAAGAAACAATGTAAGATCATGTAATGACAGGCATAAAAACTCTGATCAACATTTAAAACAACCATCTTGCTATACTTAGACGATAAAATAACACTTTTAATTTAAATGCTATTGCCTTCTGATTCTTGACATTCAACACTATTAAAAGAAACCCTATAAGGCTTTTGTACATAATGCTTTTGCTTCCCCACTCAAATGCTCCCCTTAATGCTCCTCTTTTCCCTACAAAAATGTTAAGTCTCCTCTAAATAAGTCTCTACCATTAGTTTAGTAGATAAATTTATCTCATTTATGTCTTCATTGAAGTGAAATATTACCGCAGATGAATTCAACAAGGATCCTTGAAAAGAGAATTGATGATCTTGGATTTCTGAAGTTCCTGCAAGAGAAATATTCTTACTTTTGCTTTTCTTTTACTTACAAACTTATGTTTTGTTTATCTATCATTTTCATCTCTTCATGATTAACAATCTTCTATGTAGAAGGGCAATTATGTTAAGCGCTTTAAAAGTAAAAAGGCACTCAATGTGGAAATGCTCTTATCAATGCATTTAACATTTCTCAAATCGAAGGAAGGAAGGAAAGTGCTCATCTTCATGTGGCAACAGATCATCTGTAGAACATCAGTGAGATTTTAAAAAGAATCATGGACGTACAGCTTCTGTAAATTCCCACTAGTTCGTTCTCTAAAATTATAACACATCACTGATCGTTCCAAATAAAAAATTTTAGTGTAATTTCAAATTAAACTCACGCTAATTTAAAATCATTCACCCGATCACTTCCTGAATTGTACTCCACTTAGTCCTATTAAGGACTACTTATAGAAGTAAATGTGTAAGAATTTATAAGGATGATTTGAGTAACTTTCCACACAAAGCTGCAAGCATGGTTTACAGCCTCTTACCAACGGAAAAGTTGTGACCAAGTCCAGAAATACTACTAGTTGTACTTTGATTATCGGCTAAGCTGTCAGACATCTATTAAAAGAAACAATGTAAGGTTATGTAATGATAGGCGTGAAAACACTAATCAACATTTAAAACACCCATCTTGCTATACTTAGACGATAAAAGACCACTTTTAATTTAAATACTAATGCCTTTTCATTCTTTACATTCAACACTATAAAAAAAACCCCTTTAAGTTTTTGTCTATAATGCTTTTGCTTCCCCCACTTAAATGCTCCCTGTAATGCTCCTTTTTTCCCCTCAAAAATGCTAAGTCTCTCCTAAATAAGTCTCTACAATGCTCGGATATTGCTCATTATACAGATACTTTTATTTTATTCATTCCAAAATTTTAACATAGTGTTTAAATGTGAAATAAAAGTATAAATGAATAAATGGAATGACAACATGGCTGCCTTTTTGTTAGCCTTTAGTTTTTGAAACCTAAAAGCGCTGACCTTTACATATTCTCTGCTCAGCTGCAATGCAGCAGCAACTGTGACATTTGAAATTTGTGCGAATTTCAAGTTCTGTTTATTTTCTTTGGTTATAATTTTTGTTATCATCTTCTCCAAATAAAAAAATTTTTCCTGGCGAATTCCAGGATTTAATATTCCTCTATTACAAGACTATTATTTCACTTTTTCTATATTTATATTTTAGCTCAAGAGATACATCCTACAGCCTAATCTGTGCATCGCATCGATCGCATAATGAGTTCGCGAGAGACGAAAACAGCATGAACAAAACCGTTAAGATGTTCTTTGCGACCAACCAAAAATCTGTAGTGTTCAAAATTTCGATTAATTTCAATAAAATATTTATACAGACTACAAAATCCTGAATTCAGTGAGCAGCTGAATTTTTCGATATCAAAAGGGATGTAATAAATGGTTGATAATTAAATGACAAGGTTGTTAATGAAATGAAAAGGTAATCATTTTTAAAGTAAAATCTGGGGTACCTCTATGTCCAGAAGAGCAATGAAGTCCAGCATTGGAGAGTCATTCCAGGGATACATGTTATTCTGATCCATGAATGCTGGACTTGATTCACTCGAGGTTGGTTGGTTGATGTTTAAAGAAGCCACTGCATTAAAATCATGGAAAAGTATTATTTTAAGTTTATCTACACGATAACATGTCCACAAAAACATCTTGTTTTGTTGATCTACCAATCGCAAGACATGCATACACCAATGTTTATAATGGGAGATGTAGCCCCACCTGCAGCAGTTATGTTTAACATCTAACTTTTCTTCAATATAAATGATATAAACGGTTTTCTTTCAGTTTGATTTTCGGCGCACCACATGCAACATAAATCCTCCCTGCGTCACACATTCACACCAGAAGCTTTTCAAAGAAAGGTATAACACCCTCTCCTACTATTAATGCACCTACAGAACGTTTCGCACATGCACATCAGTCTCATCATTCTGCCAACTTACAGAGAGCAGAAGCTGCACCTTTCATAGAAATGCACCTGGCAAATATGAGTCATAATATCTTTCCGCTTTAATTCAACAGAATTAGTTGACATACCTGTGTGGTCGTTATCATCTGCCATTTGAGAGTTCCCAGAATCTGTCATACCCTGCAATGATCAGAAAGAAAACTAGCTGGTGCCAAGCTCCGAAGTGGCGAAGAAAAATGCTAGCAATGAGCGAAGTATTACGGATTTAATATTCCTCTATTGCGTGACTATTATTTCACTTTTTAATATTTATATTTTGGTTTGCGGAGTACATTCTACGGCCTAACATGAACATCGTATCGATCTCATAATTGGTGCGCGAGTGACGAAAACAACACGAATATAATGAAACTATTTAAGTGTTCTTTGCGAACAACAAAAAAATCTGCCGCGTTTAAAAGTTCGATTCTTCATGAGATGAGAATAAGATGAGAAGATCTTACTTTCCACAATTGTTCCACTTTTGTTTCCTGGTTTGAATCATCGTCTGCTTAAGATAAAAAATACATGCAATGTTTATCAAAGAAAATATTTAAAACCGTTTTCAAGAGGATTGCAAAAAGATAACATCTAAGTCCTTCGTGAGAAGGCGAACCAAGAACTTTCAGATTTAACAGTGAGATTCTTTACAAATGAGCAAGAGAAAAATTGATGCTGAGCTAAACCATACCCTAGGCTACTACAATAATTAATCTAATAAATTGCCGAGAAATACCAAAATCAATGTAGGTATCTTAATAGCCAAAAAGAAAAAATTGAGATTCAGATCTACCTGCAGGGGCTGCGTTTTGTAGTTCTGTTGTACTAAAATTTGGGGTGGATACCGATGTGTCCTGAGTATTATTGTAGTCTTGCTTTAAAAAGTCATTCCAGGGTTCCATGTTATTCTGAACCATGAATGTTACACTGGAATCACTCGAGCTGGGTCGGTTAGTGTTTGGAAAAGCCACTGCATTACAATCAATGGAAAGAAATTTCTTTGATGGGCATAATTAGCCAGTAATATATTCCAACGCAATACGAAAAGTTGCTGGAACTTAATACAAACACCTTTAGTTCTAATGAGCACGTTTTTAGTTACAGCTTACTATAGGCATAACATGATTTATGACAACAAAAAATGCTTTCAAAACATGTGATATTGACAAGTTTGTCAATATCACATGTAAGAACAGCCATTTCTATGTAAATCGTACAAGTCTACCTTTAAAAGTGAATTTTCATACATGGTAAATCTAATTTTGTGACACATTTATCAACATGATAACAGAAATACAAAAACTTTTTTTGTTGATCTACTATTTGTATTACACATAAAGTATTATAATTCTACATATAATGGGAGATGAAACCCCATTCTAGTCTACCTGCAGCTGTGAAGTTTTGTGGTTTTGCCATATCAACCATGGCTGTAGATGGCCCCGGAAAGAGGCTAAAATCTTGAATTGGATTATCATTGGGGGGTTGCGAAGTATTCTGAACCATGATTGTTGCACTTGTATCACTCAAGGTAAGTTGGTTCAAGCTCGACAAAGCTACTGAATAAAAAGAAACATGGGAATGGAAAATTGGCAAGTTCATAGTTGATGGACAGTCTAACCATTAATATATGACCCAAATATGGCAAGAACATATCACCTTAATAAAAAAACTGCAATAAAGTCCTCTTTTTTTAATAAATGCAGTCTTTAATTCAATATTGAACACGTTCTCAGCTACGTTATGTAAATGGTGTATGTTTAGATATTAAAATAAATTTTTACATATACTAAATGATCTACAGCAAGATAATATTTATCTGGATAATGAATGACATACTTGTATGATCAATTAAATCTTAACCCTTTTGCTCCCAGGAGTGACCGACAAGGAATTTCTCCTTACAACATTCATTAACATTCAAACAGAAAGGTAACTATAGGAAAGAAAATCATCAATGGGCAGATATTACTTCATTTCACACCAAATCCTCAGAACTAGAATGATAGGCGACATATGGGGAAATTGGCACAAAGGATTATTCCAATTGAGATCTTGGGAGTGAAAGGGTTAACGTACCGCTGTAACTAAAAAGTCTGATATAACCCAAGTTAGATTTACCTGAAGCTGCAATTTTTTTCGTTTTTTTCACACTAAAACTTGTGCTGGCCACTGATGGCCCCGGAGGAATCCTGCTCTCTCGAACTTGAAAGTCACTGCAGGGCTGCATGTTATACTGAGTAATGACTGTTGCACTTGTATCATTTAAAGTACACGTAAGTTGGTTCAATTGTTGGAAAGTCACTGCAATAAGAGCATGGCAAATAATTGTCAAGTTCGCTGGTGAAAATGACATTGTGCCCCACTAATTATTTTCCAAAACAAAATAAATCAACTATGGAACAGTTTCCTCTTAAATTAGAGAGCTTCAATAAACCCTGATGTTTAAGTTTTTTGGTGTTGTCACAGGATAAAAACAGCTTTTCTATGTGCAGTTGATTGTGTTGGTCTACCAGTTGAAGTATATTTCCATGTATGGTTCTCATCCTTGCTCCAAATTTCCGAATTCAACGTGCAAACAGTGGACAAGGATAACCTGTAATACTGGAATAACCTATACTCGAGCCTACTTAAGCCCACCCAGCCAGGGCTTATCTCCTTTCCTTAGCATGAGGCAACAAGCAGTACTACGACTCCCCCTGGATGGGCTGCTAGTCCATCACAAGGTTCCCCCCACCCCAAGCATTTCATCATGCCTTCCTCACAGTGAACCAGTACCCATTTATTTGTACTCCTCAGGGTGCATGGAGAGAGGCGCTGTGAGAGTAAAGTGTCTTGCTAACTGAAAGAACACAACACATTAACCCCGCCCACTCTTGCATCTAGACCTCTTGACAAGGAGTCCAGTGCAGGCCACTGAATCTCTCGACAAATGGAATGTCCACAGCTAAATTCTCATTTTCCCAATGTTATGGTAATTAATCTACAAAGAGACTGAGATGTTACTCCATAATATATGTACATGTATCACATCTATACAAAAATAAGTTTAATCGCTTCATCTGACTAATCATTATACATAATGATTAACCTGATTTAGATCTACCTGCATCTGCCATGTTTTGTGTATTTATCAGATTACAATTTGTGCTGACTGCCGATGGCCAATTAAGAATGTTGCCTTCTTGCATTGGATAGTCATTTGGGGGTTGCAAAGTGTTCTGAACAATGACTGTTGTACTTGTATTACTCGAGGTAGGTTGATTCAAATTTGACAATGCCACTAAATTAAAAAAAAAACATGTGAAAGCAAAATTTTCAATTTCACAGACGTATAGGACCAAACTATGTTTTTCTGATACAAAGTTCACCTTCTGATAAACAGCCAATTTACCTGGTGCTGAGCTGTTGGTAGAATCATTGGTTTCGTGTGGTGATTCTTGTGGCATCTGAAATGCAAATAAAATAAATAATGCATTGATTTTACAATGCTGCTTTTAAATTTTAATACAATAATGATTTGCCTTGTGAATTCTGCCAAAATAAATTAATCCACAAAGTAAGTTATTAGATATCTGCACAAACACAAGCTGGTTGTGAAAATAATGTGCATTATGACATAGCTAGTATATTTGTGTAATCATGCAAATGAAATTGCATAAACAATTTTGCTTCATCATTATATGTTAATGAGCATTCTTATGAATATATGCATGACACCAGCAAATGAATGCCTCGAGATTTAAATTTAATTCTACACGATTAACGACGTTAACTGCAAAGTTCACATCCAGTTTCTTGGCCACGAGTGTTGAGATTTTCAAGTTGGTTTTTCCTTTCCATACTGATTGAAATAGACCTTCATGCGCTCTAAATGAAAAGTAAACTTATGGAGGTCTACTTGAAATTGGAAAGCAATGGACATTTAAGCCTACATGTATAAAGAGATGAAAACAGCTTTTGAGTGAACAATGTTACAATTCCCAAATGTACAATGAATTGTGGCTGGAAAATGAAACTGAATTTGCTGACTTTAGCAAGGCTTCGCCACTTTTCTTCAATGGCTCAAAAAACTAGAGTGTACAATAAACTAAGTTGTATTTCACCTCCGAATTCTCCGAAGTGCGCATGGCTCTTGGCCTGGGTGCCAGAGTGGTATTCTGAAATAGACTGCTTTTGATAGTGTCTGGAAAAAGCATAATTACAAACAATAATTAATACTATTATTAGTGTCATTATGATTGCCTCTATTTACAAACCCCTCTGCCTCATGGCTTATTAGTAAAACTGCATAAGAATCGGCCATGTCTTGTTTTGTGAAACAAATTTAAAATACTTTTATACACATCGGGATCCTACTTACGACGCACTAATTTATGCTAAGAAAGATACAGAAGACTGACGGCCATGGCGAAAAATGAGGACGCTTACGGAAAAGGCCCAAATTTAAAAAAAGTAAACCCACAAAAAGCCAAGAAATTGCGAACAAAAAGAAGGTATGGTAAACCGACACAGAAGAATATTATCGTAGTACAACACAAGAGCTGTCAGTATGAAGAGACCACTTGACGAGTGTCAACTCGAATAGGTTATATACACAAAGCACCATTTGATTGGAAAACCACAGACCGCAACTTTTCGATCCCGTGGAGCAAAGGTACAATAGAGGTAACAAATCAAGGAAATGCGAGAAAATCCACAGATTTATTGAGAACCTGTTGATTGATGGATAGATGGATCGGGTTACCGCGTTTATAAAGTTGTTGTCGCCCCATTCATAATTAATGATTATTCATTTGGAAGGGTAAAATCGTGCAATTCGTCTCACGCAGCTGTGTGCATGATAGTATTCACGAAAAAACACCTGTAAACTTCCAAATGAATCTTCACGATCTAAACTTGGTGAAACAAGGATAAGTCGCCACGTCAGGCGAAATCGTCCACAAGGCCTAGGAAAGGTGTTCTAGGTGTTTAGAGAACCCTCTTGACGCTGCATTAGAAAAGAGAACCCAGGAATCGACCCGGGGAAAATGAAAACTTTCTGACCGATCAAAAACGACACGATCAGAGGTATGGTGTTTTTTCTGTTTCTCATCTCATGAAGTCAGGTAAACAAAGTGGCCGAAAAAAATTGAGCGATATACTTCAGCCCCCTAATGTATGACACACAATTAAGAAAAACAAGATCAACAACAAGAGATGACGTATACCCTTGAGCCACTTTATATAGTGACAACACCAAAAGGCTGCTAAAATTTAGCGTGAGCTCCTACGACTATGAATCAAACACTCGAATAGGTCAGGAATCAAAACATACCGCAGAGCAAACTCTGTTCCGGAGCAGCAAATCACAATGGCAAGTCTAAGGATTTGTAAATCTAGCGAAAATGAGCCCCTGATGCTGGTATTGTCGCTGGACGAGTCAGGAAGAAAAATATCTCTACAAATATCTCTACGAAACAACTTATGCTCTGGGATCACAGAATCAATTAAAACGAAAGCACAATAAGACAAACTAAACAAAAATAAAAGTAGGTACGGAGAATAGCAAAAATAAAAGAGAAGGAGTTTTTAGCTTTTCTTTGGGCGAAAGGTTTTCTTTGGGTAGATCTGGAGCCAGGGCATCAACCACTGGTAAACTGACTTAGACTTACTAAGTGTCAGAATTGGGCATGACCTGCACCAACATAAACTTTAAGCTCGATTCGACAACAAACCAAATTTGGAAATTTATTTCATAGCGCAATGACTAACACCTGTAGAACTGATTGTCCATGCTTGCAGTACCTTAGGGTTTTGGGCATGTCAATCGTTATGTCAAATTCAGGTACATGCTGTATTTTGGCAAAAAAAAATTAATTCTTCCTCCTTTTTCAATACTTTGTGTAATTCCCCATATGTTTTCCAGATTTGGTAAATAGGATCACTCTTTTTCAATAATTCCAGACTCTAAACAAACGGATCAATGAGAATAGCAGAAGATCACATTCATTGATCCATCAACGACAACACTCTAGCAATTTCCCCCAATGTACCTGGGTGGAGAAATACACTGTGAGAGTTACATTTCTCTCTTAAAAAACACAACACAAAGACCTGGCCTAGGCTCGTGCCCGGATCTCTTGATCCAGAGTACAGCAGCTAGATTACCGCTCCAGGCCTCAAGAGGGGTTCCCCCCCCTTACTACTACATTATTAACCGTACCTGGTGGAGGGGAGTCTGGAAGTGAAGACCCATGGCAAAGAAGTGGGTCCGCAGACCGGAGTTTAAGACCCTCTGTCGCTGTTTCGTTTGAACAGGATTGTTGAGATGTTTCCATAACTTCTGCCTCTGCCTATAGACAAAATGATATATTATTTTATGTCTTAGGGTTATATTTAATGTATTAATAGTTTAAATCGTGGATATAAGTTTATTCATAGATACATATATATATACATTTTTATAAATATATATGTATTTTTTTCTTATGTATATTTTCAGTAGTTTTTAACTTTTATACTTAGTTCACGTCTCTACTGGAAACCAGCTCTTTATAAAGTTGATGATAGGCTAGCGTATTCAAATAAATTTGATCTACCTATCTATGTCTTTGTGCCCTAGGAACTGGTAGACCTGTGGAATACGGTGTTTAAAATAGTTCTTACTCCTTTTGTTGTCGTTTGTCATCAGTGTCACTCGCTCGTTATTTTGCACGAGTCCACTAGCTGGGAGCCTGGAGCGGGCGTTTAAATCACTAAGTTGTCGGTCTCTTAACAAGTACATTGAATCCTTCTGAAAATTCTATATTGACATTTCTTTTTTTACAATTCTCGTGAAAGTTTTTTTTTCGTTATCTGGAAAGAAAATGATGCCTGGTATTACCTCATCCTCCAAAATGTATAAAGCTGAGTTGCCCTGTGTGTTCCTCTTTATGGTCTTTCCATCCCAAATTCGAGATGTTGATATGCATCCGGCTGGGCGTGAGGTAAAAACTTTACAAGCATAACTAAAGAGGCAATTTATAGGAAAACATTCAAAGGCGACTGTCTTCATGTGGACAAAATATTTAGAGGATTGCAAATAATCATGTATGACCGGCTAATGAAAATAGAAATCAGCGGTTTCATTTCACATGTTTCCATTGAGTAGAGCTCTTTAGATTGCATTTATGTTTTTGTTTACTTAAGGGAATTCTCAGCTTTATCTGTGTAAATTTAACGTCTATATGCACGTAAATAGGAAGAAATTTAAAAGACATGGTTCTTTAGAGCATTGTCACATGAAACAAGAAAACAAAACATACAAGCTAAAGAGGCCTATTCCTGCACATTCTTGGGGAAATGTAATTTCGATTTTCCTTACCTCCTATTACGCAAGTAGGGAAATGTCTCCTCAAGCTTTTCCTTAACCATTTTCTCCGACATATTCCGATAAAATTCAACTCGCTTTTTATATTGTCCAAGAACGGAAGATTTTCGTATTTGTGCTATTTCACTTTGTGTCGGCATGCAACGTTCACCACCTTTCCATGTAAAATCACAGTTCCTTATCACAGTGACATTTACATAAAATGGCTTGGCATCTTTTCTCTTTTGTCTCGCACCACTTCCTACTTGCTCCATGCCCTAAAAATGACGAAGATTCATCAAATAGAACCCTCTGTAGCCCTACAGTAGTCCAATATCATTCTGTCACTTAGACCGAGCCTTTTTTTTAAAAAGCCACTGTATACTTTTTCAATCTCCTTTGCCAAAAAAGTCATATTCTGTAGTACACTGAGAGTTTTCACAAGTTAATAAATCTGCTTTAACACCGCCTACAACAACAACAACAACAACAACAAAAAAGTACGCGGAATCAGAGTAAAAGATATAGCGCGAACAACCGACTTCGCGCAAGAAAATCAAAACCAGTTGAAATGCAACCAAAAGGAAAACACAAATGGGAGTTAACATTTAATTGCAATTCAGCCCCTTTATATTCAAGGGTTTGACTACACAGATTTAAACATAAGTAGTGAATCTATGGATTCCGTTTAAAAGAAATAACATAAAACAAGTCAGTATAGCTAAAGAGTTTTTTATACGTCAGTCTTAAAATAATTCACACTGTCGTTTTTTTTTAAGCTCGTATGAATTTGCAGTTTGACAGTTATCTATATTGTGAGTTCGTTTTTTAAGTCTTTTTTTGGCAGTTCGTGTCATCACTTCAAGTTGAAGAAAAGGTTTAAACAAATGAACAACGGGGCGACTGAGTGTTACAGCAGAAATAATTTTTTTGGGTAATAAAACAAATGTCGCCTTGTCGATTGGTTTCAATGCATTTGTAAACAATTTTTTTGGTTCATATATATTTCAATAACGTCTTGTGGGTTAGTTTCGATTCATTTTATTTAGTAATTTTTTTAAAAAAGTTTTGCATCGGAATCCATTCATCTGTAAACCTAATGTAATGCTTTATCAGCCAATAAAGTAAATGAAAGCACTGTCATGCAAAATTGAATGACAAAATATAGTAACAAAGAGTTTGTGAAGAGCTGGTAATTCCAATGTTCTTTTAGGGCGATGGCTTTCACCAATCATAAAAGAAAAAGTATAGAAATACGAGGAATGATCACATCGTTGGATTTTTCTCAGATTTCAGGAGAAAGTATTTGAAGAAAATGACAAAACTCTTAAGTTTGTAAAACATGTTTCGACAGAAACTTCTGTCATCTTCAGTTAATTATTGTACAAAGCGTTGGAATAAGTAGAAAAATGCTAGTTATGATAAAAACATGAAAGTGTGAGAATTAAAAGGATAGTTTTCGATTAACATGGTGTAATTGTTGATTCAAAGAGGGTCGCTCTCTTCGAATATGAATAGCCTCTTTTATCTTTAGTTGAAAACCGGTAAGGCGTGATGCAAAACAAGAAAGTTATTTGCAGAACACAAAGCGCGACAATGTTCAGAATCTTGGAGATGTTTGAAAATGTAAGAGGCCCTGTTACTGGCTAAGTGCCCTGGGACATCATGAAAACTTTGGCTGAAAATTTTCATGGCTCTACAATTTCATTTTATCGCCGGTATGTTTTCATGTTGTCACTATTTATCATAATTAGCATTTTTCTACTTATTATAAATTCAACTTCCGATGCTTTGTACATTAATTAACTGAAGAGGAGAGAAGTTTCTGTTGAAACATGTTTTAAGAACTTAAAAGTTTTGTCGTTTTCTTCAAATTCTTGAATTGCCTGCTACTATTAAGACCCTTCAGAAGAAAATGTTATAAAAAAAATTATATGATGGTCAATTCGATTTGAGACTTGTCAACTTAGGCGTCGTGCTGCTCCATTCTCTGCCCTACGGCGTACAAAATTAAATTATAGAACATCTCTATTGAAAAGTGAGGTCAGGTGACTGTCGGGGATAACGTCATTTCACGCAACAGTTGCTAATTAGGAGTCTTAATGAGTCACGCAGGTTTAAGATTGTAAAATGTAAATATGTTTTGCCATTACATATTTTCCCGAAGAGAATACCTTTCAAAGCTCTCTGAAAAAAATCTAAATTAAGCTTCCCGGCCAAAACCTAATCTCTTTCCCATCTGTGTTCAAAAGGTTATCCTATCAGCCCCATGGAACGTCGTTTTCTAGTTGTTTTGGTTAAGTATTCAAATTTTTCAGACTAGTCTGATCGCCACACAAATCGGAATTTGTTTTCAAAATATGATGAGGGGTACGAGAGGAGCCGGGAGCTTTCTCCAAAAGTATAGAGAGTACATCTCATCCCCTTCCAAACCAACTTCCCTCATTCAGTGTTTCTTTGACCAAAAAGAAGAAGACGTTTAGCCAAACTTGTTGTGTTAAATCGCACGGTAATCTTCACTCGATAATTTTCAATCGAAGGTCTGTACTTTTAGAAATGAGAATATGTAATCCACTGCACGCTAGGAATTGAAAGTCGCTAAAGGTCTCGCAACTGCTTTGTCCACGAAGACGAGTTTTTAGGCAGCTACTTCGTGTGACACAAAACTGTTCACGTTACTAATCGAGTGTTGCTGCGATGCAGTATGCGAAATTGAATCAAAGAACAGAGCCAAGATGTACTCGGAAAAATATCTGATTCATTGAGAGTGCAGTTTATAACTCTTTTCATTTCATCTCGGCAATAATCACGTTTAGCAAATGAGCCTATGTTCCCAAATTTGATGTAAGCGGAAGTGAATTTGGCCTTCATCGCTGCTCAAAAAGTAGAAACTGTCGCAAAGAGAACAAACTCTTTAAGCATAGAGACATATCCTCTTACCTTTTAACTATAAAGAACCAGCGGGCGAAAGAAGTATACGACTCCTATCCTGTGTGCATGTCGTATGTGAAATAAGCAACTTTCCTCAATGGTTTGATTTTTGTAATCGTGTCTAAAGAGAGGTCAGGTGACTGTCAGAATTTTTAATTGTCATTTTGGATAATTTATGCGAAGGTAGAGGCCTGTTTACATGGAGGCGGGGGACCCCGGTATGTTAGGTAACCCGCTTGTTCATATAATCTCTTATGTTATCGTGATCACGTTTACAAGATAGGTGGGGCGACCCGCCCATGCGGGTTGCCCAGTCTGCCGGGTAGGGTAACCCTGTCAGCCGGGGCGACAATTTGCCATGTAAACCTCTCAAGGTGGGGTAACCCGCTTAGCCGGGATGGCGTTCATGTTACAAAAAGATCAAATGAGCAAAGCAATAGCGAGACACGAGTGTGTTAAAACTTTCTACATTTCATAGCCGTCTTATGCAGAGTTAAAACGTTAAAACACTATTTTCTACGTCCTCTTGGTAGTGAAACCTCAACGGTGATTTAGTCACGTTTTTACTTCAACCTCAACAACTACATTCATATCTTATGCCGAAGTGAAGACCTTGTATCGTCAGGAACGGTCAACGCATCGAGTTATTGGCGGAAATCTTAGAGGAAAATAAATTAAGTTTTTTCGACAGCGTTTTCCAAAGCGTCGCCGTAGTGACATCTTAACCTCCTTAATTACAGGTGTGATAACAACCTCGAGAAACTACACCCGCCTGGCACTCTGGGGTTGTAAGACTGTATGCAAACGCGGGCTATTTTTCGACCACGGCTAGGCGACTTTACTCACCTACCTGGGGTTCCCCAAATCCATGTAAACAGGCTTTAAGTTTATTTCTTGTAAACATGTTTGACAGAAAATAATGTATTTTCTCAAAGACGTCAGGGGATGCTGATTTCAAGTTGATTTGGTTGAACAGTATCAATTCTTGAGTCAGTCTGATCGGTACACAAATGACTGCAATTTTCAGTCCAAAGTATTGGACAATAGGTAAAATTTTACCGTGAAAAGCTTAGGTAAGTACGCTCTATCCTCTTCAAGGCCAGTTTTCATTTTTTGATACTCCTTTAAACAAAAGGAAAAAGTGACAACAGCTTTGGGCAAAATATCGGAAGTGATATGTTCAGGATTAAAGCTAACAGAATGAATGTTGTTAACCCCGTGAAAACGAAACATCCCATCACCCTTACTAGGCGCAAATCAGCTTGTTGTCATCCGAATACATAATAGTTCAGGTTTTTGTGGACGAGAGAGAACTTTAGGGAGACCTAAGTAATTTTATAGACTCTCTAGCATGCTGAGTAGTTGACATGAAGTTTCTTTGCACCACGGAATTTACCATTCACTTCGTTGCTTTTTTTTTTCGAGGCAGCTGATTGTCAATACTCTTAGACTGCATCCGGCGCGACGTCGACACAATAAGTGTTAATTTTCCGTGGAGACGGGTGATGCGAATGTTGGATACACTTCGAAATGTTTTTGGTAAAGTTAATTATGCATCTTGCTTTTTCGGAAACGAAAAATTAAATTATTTTATTTTAATTTATTTTTTTCTTGAAACGTATCTTTTCAAGGTAATCCAGATAATTACTAAAATATCGCAGTGACGAACTTGTAAATGATATAAAAATTCAACTTAATCTGTGACCAGGCTTGCGTGTTAACTCTATGTCACGGGCTTTCTACAGGAAGTAAAAAACTGTGGTTATTTATGAAGTTGAACAAGAAAATGCGCGCGATTCCCCTGCGAAAAAAGGTCCCTAAACAGCTTTAGCCGAACAGAGGCATATCTCTTTGAAGTGTGCCTTAAACTGGGAGCCATTTCACGACCGCGAAATGGTGAAAATAAACGGCTTGGTCATTATATCTCTGTTAAAGCCCTTTTTATCTAAATGTTAATATTTGAGAATAGTACCTAGGAACCAACTTGACACAACCCACTTAAAAAAATGCGTTTGGCATATCCGAAATGGGCCATGTAACCGAGTTACTTGATCCTGTCAATAAGAAAAATAGTATTTTCGATAGAGATGGCAGAAATGCGAAAACAAAAAAAAAGGGTTTGTCAAATTGATAGGGCTTCCAATTTTGAGGCAACAGACTTGGTGAACCATTTGAGTTTGGGACAGGTAAAAATGTAAACATTTTAGAAGAAGAGAGCACCAAAGTCACCCCAGAATAGCGGGAAACCACTTATTTTAAAGCCGCTCGATTGAAGGTTAAGAAAAAGAGATGTTTGACCTTTTTCTTCACAATTTTCTTAAAGCTGTTGATTATTGTTTGTTTGTTTGTTTTTTTCTTTGGTTACTTGTATTACACTCATCGTCCTTCCAATCGCCCTGTCTCCTTCGCAACTTCATCACAGGTATTACGTAGCCCCCTTAACCTCCTATACGCCTTACTCCCATATTTTCGAAAACCGTCGTCAAAATGGCTGAGAAAAATACCATTCGATAAGGTGAGGAATATTTTAAACAACCACATGGCTCGCGTGGAGTCATAGTTGTCAATGCTAATGCGTTAATTGAAAAAAAGTGATCCCTATCAAATTTTATTTTGGGTTGAGGACGTATTATGTGGATGCTTTTGGTTTGTTTACGAAACTAAATTCTTCGGGAAACGACTGGCCCCTAAATACATCTCGACTGTGGTTTTCGCTTTCGTTTATGTTTCGTCTGTTTATGTCGAAGTAATCGGCGGGGAAGAACGACATAGATGTTCTTTTAGTGGCTAAGTGCACATGTCCCCTACACCTCTGAGGGAGCAGAGTTCATTTGAAAGTCTAATGCGAGTGTATTTACTCTGTAACGTTCGGTTGGAGCATTGTCACTGAAAAGTGATGTAATGTAGCTAAATTTCGTGTCGAAAATGTCATTTTCTTTGGCTTCCACCGGTTTTGAAGGCTTTACACAGATATTTAGTCTATCATTTTCCGCATGGTTTCTACTTCTTGCTTCTTTTTTTATCGCATGCTTGGCACATTTCTTACTCACGAGTTTCGTGATGATGCGCAAGTCTCAAATTGCCATAAAGAATTTCGAAGGACCTCCATCTCACTGGCTCAAAGGACATACTCATCGAGTAAGTGCTGAAACTATTCATTGCTGAAAATTCTAAGCAACATTTTGTAACAGAAAAAGGATAATTTTCTTCCCGAAATATTTCCTGTTGTTAAATAGATGGTTAACGGAAGGATTGTAAACAAAATACGAACGTTGAAAGTGATTTCCCTCATCTAAAAAATTTCAGTTGTGAGGTTAAGTATGGCTCATATGGCAGTATTTACTATATCGATGCAATTTGTAACTTCTATTCAGCGGAATCTGAGATGTTTTCTATAAAAACAAAAAAAACTGTTTTAAAGCTACACGATTAAGATTCAAAATGGTTTAACTTGAATGTAACACGAGAAGTCTGTGTTTGAAAACATTTTTGAATAATTAAGATTTTTCAAGCCGCCCTGAACTTTAAGCGATGGTAATATAATGAGACTTTTAGCGACTTGCTGAACCACATATGAGTTTATGACTCATGACTACAAATAGAGGCTATAAAATGTATAATGGCCCTTATGCACTAGAGCACCAATTAATCAAGGTCAATAATATTCAAACCTGAAAGCAATTCCTTTTTGAATGTTCCTTAAATAATTGAATCACAAAGACATTGCACTTCATTACTCTATGAGTGAAAAAGTGGTTAATTGAAATATCAAGAGCTTAAATACTTTGGTTATCTTTATCCCAAAAATACATAAAAGCATCTAACTAATAAATTTATAATTCATTTTCCCTGAGGCAGTCTATGCATTAATGCCACGTCACAAACATAAACAAAATTAAACTCCTGGTTAAGCTTTGGGAAAATCTTGTGAGAGACATTAGTGGGTTTATGGGACTCTGTGAGGCTATGATCTAAGACCTCCATACACAGACCAGGGTACATGTGGTGAAGGTGTTTGTTAAAATGGTACATACAAAGTAAGTTTTTGGAACAAAATAATAGCATTTCTTAGGTGGGATTGGACACATTATCATCATCACCATTTATTTATTAGCCACTTAAGATATAATATTTATACAGGTTTAACAGAATGGTAGGGTGAGGAGACCTCCAAGAAATCGCTAGGCTTATAGGGGAGGCCACCTTAGTTGTCAATATGTTTGTAATTAAGTTGTGGATATGTTTGTGCGGCTTGGCCAATTCAGACTCATTTCATTAAAAAATCAATCATCTTTCTTTTAAAAGTGAAAAAGCTAGTCAAACCAGTGACCAATATTGGGAGAAAATGCCAAATTTTTTGGACCTTGGTAGAGTATGGTAAATAAAGCAGCATGATTGAAAGATACCCACAGAACACCCACTTAGTACTGCTGTGGAGTTCCAAAGAGGATCACATCTGTTGATCAGTTTAATTAATAGCCTTCTGAGATGTTTTAACACACAAGCAGCTGAAAACAAAGTATTGGAGAAATGAGGACATTAGGAAATATATTATTTCATGGAAAAATTTCATAAAGAATTCACCTTAGATAATGACTTGCCCATTTCAACAATTTGAAAATTATTCCAAGAATAATAGCCTTTATAGTGCCATTAAACTGGGTGGTATACAAAATATCAAATATTGAGATAAAAAAATAAATAACTTTTCAATTATTTATATTTCAGGCAACCTTTGATGGTAATGGTTTGAAATTCCATGTAGAATGTGCTACAAAATATAAGACAGCCTACCCACTGTGGTTTGGCCCCCTGCGATCAGCACTTGTCCTTTGTCACCCAAACTCTATCAAGACTGTCCTATCCAGTCATATCCCAAAGGAGGAATTTGTGTACAGTCTAGTTGTACCATTCACTGGTAAGGACATGTAAAAGTGAAGTTCTGGTAAACATTAAAGAGACAAAAACCAAAGTCCATCTTCTACACTGTGCAGCTTCATAAAATAGAATTTTCAACAATCATTAAATTAATCAGTCTCTTTAAGTCAGACCTATTTCCTTTTTATTCCTCATATTTTACATGCAAATAAATCTGCAATAACTGTAACTCTGAAGAGAATGGCTTCTTGTAGAAAAATTTTACTTGTTTGATATAATTTTCATTTCCCTAAGAAAGGATTTTGAATAAATTAGCTTGCTGTGTGTTCCTAACTTGAGGGATGTTGAAAGTTGATTAAATAAGTCTCTTGACACAAAAATGTCGGAAAATGTCTTTATCCATGAGTCAGATATATAAAAAGGAGTTAATCTGTAATTTTTGGAAAGACAGGCACTGGAATGGAAGGAAGAGTAGAAGTTCAATGAGTGTGGTAGAGGTTCAAAGTTAGTGGCAGGAATCAATTAAGTGAGCACCGCTGAAGCATCTATTTCACAAGTGTTACAAATTCCTCTTCCTTTTACTTATTGTTTTCCGGTTCCAGCTACAATCAACCTTTTTGGACATATATTGCCATAAAGCTGGGGTTAAAATTCATTTCAGTGCCAGATGGGTGTATAACTATTGTTTTGACCTACAAAATGGCTGGTACTAAGTTAATCATCCTCATAATTATGATTGCCACATTAAGCATTGTCATTATAATCCTCATTTCTATGCACACTTACAGCTTTACTCTGATCCCAATGAGAGCAAGGGTATATCATTTTAACCCTTTGACTCCCGATCAAATTTGTACTTCTCCCGATTGTCAACCATACAGTTCTTAAAATGTTAATTCAGAGAATTTAGTATTGGATCAACTCATCCTCAAATTGACATTTTTCTTTATTCTCATCACTTACCTGGTTGATATTGTATTCATTACAAGGAGAAATTATGTCTTGATCACTCATTGGAGTAGGGTTGAGAGGGGTATGTTGTACATCTTATGAATGCAGGGACAAGGCTTATTAATTTGGCAGTATCACTTACATATTTTATTGGGGTGAATTACAATTGCATGGATTGTAGCAGTAAGTTTTGGCCTAATAATTTGGGCACTGGAGACAGTTTCTGTGTAAAATTAAGGGCTGGTCAAATGCAAAATATGAACACATCATTCTCTGACTTGAAATTTATTAAATGAGACAACTTCAAATAATTTCTGCTAATAGGAAACAGTCTCACCATCGTGAATGGAAAACAATGGCAGCAAATGAGGAAGCTTTTGACTCCAGCTTTTCATGCAGAAATCTTGAAGCAATACACAAAAATATTCCAAGAGTCCACCAAAACCTTATTGGTGAGTAGTTTCTGGGACAATTAAATGTCTACAGCAAGGTGCACTCAGCCTGATGATGATGGGCTACCATTACACTAATCAAACAAACCCCTGAAAAAAATTTATAGAAGCTCCAAAATAACTAAGCACAGCTTTTTATTTAAGCTGGAAACTAAAATTTTAGCTCTTGCTACTTAATGCGCCAATAAATTGTTTCATAAACACCTTCTGTACTTGACTTCATGTTTTGAAGTTGAGGGTCTCTTGAATCCTTGACAAATACAAACTTTAATTTATTTTGAATTTTATTGTTTGCCTAACAAAGTCAACTATTCAAGTTCAGGAAATCGTTCTTATATTTCATGCCCAGCCAAATCCTTAATACACCATGATCTTTAATATGAAAGTAAGAGTATATCACTTAAATCTGATATTTAATGTACAATTTAAATTACAGGATAAATGGTCTCAGAATCCACTCAAAATGGAATGCTTTCGTGACATCGGCTTAATGGCTCTTGATTCTACGCTGAAGTGCACCTTTAGTTTTCATAGTAACTGTCAAACAAATGTGTAAGTATTCTATTCAGTCCACATACAGTCTGAAATTGACTTAAGCACTCTGCACCCATGGGGAATGGCTGGGTGACTGCCTGAAACAGGTTGACTACCTAACCCTTTACACCCTAACATCAGTATGCATATTCTCCATACTATTCACTATACATTTCCTAATTTGCTGACATAAGAGAATTTGTTTATAATCAAGAGCTGCTTTAGTTGGTGATCATTTCCTCTTTTCTCATGACCTTAATGTTTGATTCAAGGGTGATATTGTAAGGAGAAATTAGATGCAAACCACTCTTAAGGGGTTTAAGGGTTAACACAGGTTCTACAGATAAATAGAGAATAATACATGGGAAAGTAAGCAAGTGTGGAATTTCCTCGAGTGATTAACTCGATAGCTCACGAGTGACCGCAGCGTACGAACGAGATGTCGAGTTGAACAAGAGAAGGGAAATTCCATATCTACAATCAACTGTGTATTGTTTTTTTATCATATAAACACAACAGCTCTTTATTAACGAGAAAAGCCAACTTTATCAATCAATGAAAATAAAGGAATCGACAATTCCCGAATAAAAATCGCATAGTGGGTTGGTGCTAAGGCTCAAGATGGAAAAATGCGTCGAATTATGATTACAAAAACAACAATGAGTGTAATTTTCAATTTACAATTATGAAACCGACAGAAGAAGTTTCTCAGGTAAACGGCCTCCAGCAAATCTTCCATCCAGTTGTAGATTTTCGTTCTCAGCCGCGAGAAATGCCATTACCAAAGCCTGCACTGAATAACATTCGGTTTTTCGTTTCGTATATTGGTTTTCTTCTCCTTCTTGTTAAGTTTGAACGTCACTGTCTTTAAGCAAGACGAATTTTTCAGTGCTTTAGCAGCCGTAATCCGAAAAAAATCCAACAAACTACCTTAGATTGAGAATGGTGAATGCTTTGCCGTTCATTCTTCACCTTGGCGCGAAAGGCAAGTGACGTGCAGCTGATTGGTGATATCAAACACACGTGAAAAATATCGTATTTTTACAAGTGTATTGTTACGGCTTTTCTCGGGGCTGGAAATCCTTATATAACCCTGTAGTTTATAGGATAAAGGGTATTATGACAAAATTTCGGGACTTTGAAAACCGACGATTTTATACCGGGTGACCGCTTAACATGATGCTGCTTAATACAGATTTGACTGTAATTTGTTGTGAAGAATTAAGCATCTATAATAATTGAATACCAAGCTTTGTTGGTTTTTAAGTCATGTATTAACTGGTTGTAGCCTTGAGCTATTCATTTAATATGCAAATTGAGGATATCTGTGAATTAAATGTTGCTTCACATCGTTCACTTAAAATCAACATATCATAACCTACATTTGATGGCAAAGGATGTCAACTTTTATGGATCAATTTGTTCTTTCTGAACAGGACACAAGATACATTTACAAGAAGTGTCACTGAAATTTCCAAAGCCCTCATCAAAAGGCTGATGTGAGTATTAAACTTTATGGCCGGTTATTTTAATATAGTTTAGCCGCTGTTTCACAAAACTGCGTCCCCAACAAAATCTTCAATTTAGCTGGATTTTTCATCTAAACATTTATTTTTGTGAACAGCGATCGAGTGGGCTGAAAGTCAACAGTGGAAGGATATTTATTTAATTAAATCGACCCTCTTGTAGAGAAAGCCTGAGGCCAACTGATTACGTAAAGCCAAGGTTTGGGTTAGACTTCAAGATAATAACCGGCCCTATAACCTTAATTTCAGTAACAGATTAAACCAGCACCCCCCCTTCCCCCTCCCCCCAATCATCTCACAGACACAGCGACTTCCTCTCATATCTGTCATCTGTTTTTAGTACACCCATGCTACACCCAGACTGGATTTTCAGGTGGACAAAAGATGGAAGAAGGTTTTACCGTAACTGTACTGCAGCTCATCGTAAGGCTGAGGAAATAATACGAAACAGAAGGAAGGCTCTTCAGGAAAATGTATGAAAAATAAAAAAAATATATATATATATTTACTTTCTTTGAACCCTGATGAATCCCAGAGATCAACGTCTAAGAACGATAGAGTAGGAGATCTCGTCTGTTTTGCTTTACAGAACTGTAAAACAGTGATTTTGTACAAGATTATGCTTTCTGTTGTTTTCTATCGCAAGTTACACATTGCTTCTTCTTCAAACAGGACCATTAAGTTCATGTCCATTAATTGCAGATGCATCATTTGTCACTAAAGTCAGCAAGTAAAGATTAAAACATTTACCAAGCTTTTAAATCTCTCAAATATATTAACGATGTTGTCTTGTGAATAAATCTTTTTGCATAAACTTAAGCACTTGCAGGAAGAGAGCTTCAGTGGAAAGAAGCATCTGGATATGGTTGACATTGTGCTTGCAGCGAAGGTAATCAAATGCACTTAAACCGTCTTCTTGATTATCTTTTTTTTATTATTTCTGATTACGTTATCAAGGAGCTCAAGAAGTAGGTTGATTAAATACTCTCTCTGGTTTTTTCATAGGATGAAGACGGAAAAAGCTTATCCGATGAAGCGATACGAGCGGAGGTGGTGACATTTTTCGCGGCAGGTCAAGATACAGTGGCTGCTGGTAACAAGAGCTGTTTTTATCAGTTATAAGATAAGGTTTCAGGCTCATCCACAAGATATCATCCTGCAGATGGGGTAGAGTACTTCACAGCTTAGATTGTATAAAAACGTGCCGCCCCAAACGGTATGTGTTTGAGCCTTTCCTGCTAGAAAGCGAGTGTAGACTTGGGCCGTTATGGTCTTTAATCGTGCGTGGTTTTTAAGTAACCGAATTTTGTTATTCGTGCTAAACTTGCTGGTGACGTTGACTGATTTACGTAATCAATAAAGGCTCAGATGGTCGAAGCTTAAAAGAATACAGTGGTTAAGACTTTTGGTTCACAGATATTTGATGTCAGCGCTGACTTTTCCTTTCTTTTTTACCACAAAGCAATTTCCTGGACACTGTACAACCTTGCCTTAAATCCTGAGTGGCAAAGAAAATGCCAGGATGAAGTCAAAGAAGTTTACGGTGACAAAAACGAACTTGAATGGTTAGATACTCAATTGCACATGAATCATTCTCGCTTTCAGTATGACTGTCTGATGTATGCCTGACTTTACTTGGCGAGCCCCGTGCTTCGATTGGCTGCTTAAACGGGAAATATCAACCCATCGTGCTTACTTGAGATTGGCTTAGAGAGGCTTTAGTGAAAATGGTTGCCCATTAGAAAATATCAATACATGTCATCTGTGTTTTCCTATACCTTAAACGACTTAAACTCGGTTCATGAAGACCCAAAAGGAATCCTAGCCAATTGCCAGCCATCTTCATCACACACTTGGTCAATAGCACCTAGACATGTGACGTCTGTTTTTGAGCCAGGTGGTTCACAAATCTAGAACCTTTCTCTATTTTCGTAACCTGAAGCGTCTTAAGTGTTGCTGGCCCCTTCACCATCCAAGATTCACCGCAAGTTGCCCCAGAGTAGTTGGCATTAACAGGTCGCTTGAACCAACTGATAGACACCTAGGGTAAAGATTATGGCATTCCAAAAGTAAAATGTTCAAACTCACCACACGGTATTCAGGGAATGAAATAAGATTGATAGAAAGCTCTGAGGCTATACTAATGTCAATTTGCTTCATCAGGGATGACCTATCTCAGCTCAAATACGTAACCCTTGTTATCAAGGAGAGCATGAGGCTGTATCCACCCTTCCCAATGTTCAGTCGCACCTTGGACAAGTCATATGAGATCGCTGGAAAACTAGTACCACAAGGTAGGGATGTAGCTTCACCTCTTTTAGTTTCGTTTTGACTTAGTAGGATGGTTTAAATTGAACACCTAAAAGTCTCTCTCTGGTAAGGGGATTTTTCAGGTAGTGTATCAGAAGATGTGCACGCTTAAAAGTTACAGTTGCCGCTAATCATTCTTCTAAAGAACCTATCTTTCCACGTAATCATGTCTCTCTCGGGTAAGGTGACAGTTTGTGGCTGTGTATCAGCAGATGTAAAAGCTTACAATAACAGTTTTTATTAGTCAGTTCTCCTAAAGAACCCGTCTTTCCTCTTTATATAGGTCTTTGTTGTCAAAATTTATATTTTGGTATTCATTTTTAGGAACTTGGATTATGATCAACGCATATGCTTTACATCACAACCCACATGTGTGGGAAGATCCGGAGGTACCTAACAAATTATAAATTCCAGTTAGTTCAACTGATTGTAGTCTAGATTGCATTGTGTTCACTTTGCACTGCTCTGACTGGCCCAGATTAGAACATCACCCATCCAATCAGACGCAAAGCTGAAACCAATGACGACTTAGTCCTTTGCCTTTCCATATGGCGACGTGGCTTGAGTTCTTATCGGACGTGAGATAATTTCGCCTTGACATTGGAAAACTGACGTAGACATTTTTCGCGTACTTTTGTTGTTTGTTTTGACGGATTTTAGTTAGTTGTTTTAGAGCTTTCCTTCGCGCAAATTTGTTATCCCTTTGTTTTGAATTTTAAGAAGTTTCGGAGTTTTTGTTTCAGCTAAATGTTATGGTTCCTTTAACAAGTTTAATGCATATCTTCTTCGGAGTTTTGACTCTAGCTTTCTTTTCTTTAAGGGAATTTTTACAGGATATTAGCAGTTTAAATAATTGTTAACTTTTCTTTGGAAAAGAAAAGGTGATTTGGCTAAAGTCTGCGAAGTAAAGGGAAAGTTGTTCTAAAACATATTGTTTTGTTACTGATCAGAGCTAAGCCTTGTACGACAGATTCTGCCAAAGATGTTGCGCTACAATTTTTGAAGCGTAATTGAGACGGTGTTTCATACACCAGTTTTACAATGTTGCATTTTTGCAGTTTGTTTAGGGTTGCTGTTAAGTAGACCCTCAAACGATTCAACAGATTCATTTCAGTAATACTTAGTCGATTTTTCCCACAGTCATTTGATCCACTGCGATTCACTGTTGAAAACAAAGAGGAGCGATCACCGTTTGCGTACATACCATTTTCTGCTGGACCAAGGTAGGCCTGATATGATTTGCATTTGTATTGGGGCTTCACAGCACACCCTCGACATGCATCAGAATTCGCGCATACGTAATGCCTCGCCCCGTTCACGTTTCACGCTACTCATTTCGCGTTTGCCTTTCGAGTAATTCCCAAGTTTTAGTTTTATGACAAAACATAGCTTTTGATAGCTCCAACTGTCCATCTATAATGATACCAGCGCGTTTAACATCTATCATATAAGGTTTCACAAAGTTCGTATATTTAATCTCAACAGGAACTGCATTGGAATGAATTTTGCAATGGCTGAGATGAAAGTAGCCGTCGCGATGATTCTTCGAAGGTAATGTACTTTCCCTACGTCATCAATTCAGAGCGCGTGTAGCAAAGTTTAGAGCGCTTTTCTGCCCGATTTGGTTTCCACACCTACCGTACAAGTTCTGGTTGGTTTGCTAACATATCGACCAGGAGTTTCAACGTGGATTATGATTGGCTGAGAGCTCTCTACGAAGCTAAAATGATCGAATCGCTCAAGGGTCGCTCAAAACATCTATCATAATTCCTGCTATTTATTCCTATGAATCACCCCTCTTCCCTTTACTCATGCACGTAACTTTTTGTGGCAGGTTTCATCTGTCCATAAACGAAGAAAACCTGGTTACATCCAAAGACCTTTTCCCAGAGCTTATGCTGCGCACAAAGAATGGAATTCGTCTGAATTTAACTCAACGTATTTACACATAACAAGAGGATTCTGCTACTGTGAACAGCACGACGCAGTTAATTTTGTAGATGTCTAGCTAATATCGCACAGTCAGTTTACTCCAGGCTTTCACTTAATTAATGGGGTGCGACACAAGAGAGAGATTTTGAACGTAAAGGCGAATCGATCCATCTCGTTTTTCACCTTGAGCCACCATCGCGCTCCATGTACGCCTGGAACAGTGGGGGCGTGGCCAGGATTTTCGAAAAAAAAGGGGGGGGGTGGTGTCACACTGTGTCAAACAGAGGGTATTTACCAGTTTTCGCCTACAGGTTGTAGGTTATTTTCTTTGAAATGGCTTAAAAAGGGGGGGGGGGGGTTCACGGGCACCTCAGACCCTCCTTCCCCTCAGTTACGCCCTTGAACAGTCCAGTAAAGCTTCGATTGGTCGCATGTTGATTTTCAATTGTTTTTGGCGGGATTGTTCGCGAGGTGAATCACTCGTTTGACATTAATCACGGCCCTATTCAAAACTTTTTCTCGTCTAATAGGATAATAATAGGATAATAAGAGGTACTACCGCCTCGAGATTTGCTACTTAATACAAATAACTTTTGATGAACAACGAAAACCTTGGTGAGGATTGTTTTGTTAATTAACGAAGATGCCGTTTTTGAACACAAGTCACTGAAAATAACAGAGTTCTGATTAGCCACACTAGAAGTGATGTATTTAATGATTTTCATACTCGATTTTGTGCTTTTTTTGTTACAAAATTTGTTACATATTTATGTTTAACTGTATTTATTGTAATTAAATAACAAACTATTTTCTCGTTCCCTTTGAATACAACAATACTTGGAAATGTCAGTAACTGCAATGTCTAATAATTTCTGTACTCGTACGGCCTTTTGTATAACTGTGGTAAAACGAAGTAAGGTATACATGCGGCTTTAAATAAGCAAGTATCAGAGCTTCTAAATGAGCCGTTTTCGAAAACCGCGCTAATCTCAACGCATTTTCTAAGGCAAAAGTGAGGGACCTGCGAGTTTGCAGGGGGGGGGTGGGCACGGGTAAACGCGCATTTGTCTTAATGTAATTAATTTTGCAATGGCTGAGATGAAAGTAGCTGTTGCGACGATTCTTCGAAGGTAATGTACTTTTCCTATGTCATCAAATCAGAGCTGTTTTTCAACCTAGAGGGTTTGGACTGACATCGAGATCGATTCCCGATCGGACCGCTCGTGAAGCAACTCACCCAAATGTACATTATTGTTACGACTCTGTGCTGCGTTACCAGAGACTTCAAACAAAAATTGGAACAGGGAGGACTCGAACAAAAGCGGCAGTCTGAAGAAAATTCGCAACAGCATAAAACCCATGCGCAAGTTCCAATATTTTGACGACCCTTGAAGACAGTCACACCTCCCAATAGTCAAGAAATAAGGGCCCTTCGAATGTCGAAGTCATAATTCACTAATGCTCTTACCAAACAAAATCAATCTGTTTCTGCAAATTCTCGAGCTAGGGGTTAGCGTTGGATTTGAAATTAGGGATTCTTGGGCAAAGCACAGAACGAAGAAGTCAATAACAAAGAACTAATAAAGTTAAAGGACTCAGGTGAGGAACCAAAGAGGATAAGATCAGAGAAATTAAAAAAAACTTTTTCACAAAACAGGACAAGAAGAGACCAGGAAGAAAATTGGAAAGGGATGGCCTACAACAACTCATGACACAACCTGAAAAATGTACGACAGACAGAAAGTTTCTGAAGTATGGACAAACACGCGTCATCCATGACTGGAGAAGCAGTTAGAAGAAATTGCAAGTATAACTGGAAACTGAAGAGGAGACTGAAACCGAGGCAAGCATGAAGAACACCGTTTATTGGAAATAGTATCGTTCATTTGTTGGAAATAGAATCGTTTATCTGTTTCACTTTGAGTTTGAGAGAGCCTCATCATGTTGCTTAATTATCTCAATTGCAACACTTGTTCAAATTGTCTCAGTACAAAGTTGGTGCAGAAAATGAGAAATTACTTTTTGATTGCAACTAGGCAATCATCACTTAGATGCAAATCATTGGAGTTGCAATCACATTGTTTAAATTTTCAGTCAACGACAGAAGAAACGCCAGGGAATCTTTGAACCCAACCTCACGACATACAATATTCTTGAAACAGGTTAAGCAATTTCAGTCCAACTTAAGTCAAAAAAGGATCCCAAAAAAAGAAAGATGGACACCTGTCCTATCAATACCAAATCTTTTTAACTTTACTTATCAGTCGAGACAAATTGGTTGATAAATTCTAACTCTTGATTTAAAAGACCTTTCAAAATTCACTTCATGTCAATAGCATTGGCTATTTTACATCAAAACTGTATTGAACCATAATTCTTTATATATTAACTATAATTAGGTAAACTTGACTTCATTATACCGCCCATAGAAAAAACATTCAAAGCCTGAAAGAAACAAATAAGGAAGAAGCACTTCAGTTTGACAGCGAGTTGTTGAGTCGAATAAACGAATAAAACTTTGGTCATTTATTATCTCTATCTTAAAACGTAAACGAAAAATTTGTTCTTCCCTCTCAGGATTTCTCTAAGAATAAATAAGCTATCAAATAAGCATTATCAACTTACCTTTTCAGTGAAGAAAGTTGGCTTAACTGTCTAACACATTAGGAAAACCGAAGGGTGGGAGAAATCCCGAAAAGAGAGAAAAACCTTTGTTTTATTAAATTTTACAGAGCGACAGGTGACAGTTTCAAATTCATAGCTATAGTTACTTAACTTTATCAACATGTCATTGAATAAGCGAGTGCAACAGCGAATGGCTAAATAAAGAAATGCAGGCTGAATGAACGATTAAACTAATGAAATAATGAGTAAGCGAGAAAAAACTGAATTAAGGGAGGTACAACTACGCGTTTCGTTCTTATAATTAACATCATTAATACCCCTTTAAAACCTCACCTTTTTAGTAAATTTTAAGTTTAATCTGAGCCTCGATTCTCTAGGCTATCTTCTAGGGCCTCTTCTTTGCTGGGTGTTGATAACTTTTCAACTTTTACCTCAATCTTGTGATCAGAAGATGAATCTAAATTGAAGATCAACACAAAGGTATTACTTTCATGAAACCTTATTTCTCGCACATGCTCGGAGTTTTCAAGAAAGCATACCGCTTTTAAAATCGACTTAACTGTTGAGGTAGTAATGAAACTTTAATAGTCACGCTCCTGTGCTCGTTTTCAGCAGCGGCTCTGAGCGTCATACTTTCACTGGCGAAAACTCAATATTCTTGTAACTGTCAGACGTTTCTCCTTACAGTATTGATTGCTCATTTTAGGCACAGAAACGTCGTTTACAATTTACATGCACAACTTTAACGTATAGAATAAGTAAATAGCATCTATAGATAACTCGTTAACGGGTGCATACTGAAACATAAGACTTGTGAAACGTTTCCTCTTGAAAAATGAACACTGATGGTACATACCAAAATTAAATTAATTACGAGAAATTTCACTGAATAATAAATTAGTCTGTGGATTCTAACAAAAATAAAATCATAAAAATCATAAAATAATTGACACGTGGTCTAACGATAAAAGAAACAAAGAAAAACAGAAAAGCAAGGGTCAAAATAAACCTTTGCAAATCAGAACTAACTTTGACTGTCTTTTGTAGCGTTGATGGAGGAGACCTGAGGTACTGTGGTAACATTTAAAGGCTGTGTAGAATTCTGTGTTGATTTAACATGTCCAGGTGGTAACGCATTTACAGAAAGTTCTTTTAGTTTATCAGCTTTTGATGCCGTGTGACTGCCATCCCTTTGTGAAGGTGATGGTTTTACACTTTCAGCTTCAAGTTCATTTTTCTTAGGTGGATTTTCTGTTACACTTTCTGTAACCTTATTAACTTTTGACACAGAGTTACTGGCATTACTTCTTGGTGTAGGCGATGGCTTGATAAATTCAGCCATAAGTCCAGCATCCTCAAGATCTTCTTTTTCTATGTCTTCTGTGACACTAGCACTTAAACTTTGGTTGTCCTTTTTCTGCTTTTCCTCAGAAAGGTCTGACTCTGTAGTGTCGAGTTGTGAGGTATTTTCTGCAAAGAAGGAGCAAAAACCTTTCTTTACGCTGGTCTCAGTTAGATTGATAACTAAAGGTCATTACCGATGGATATGTTCGGGACATTTCTTGAAAAAGAAATGATATGATTAAGTCCAACGTTTTCCCTGCTGCTTACCAGTATTAGTTTTTTACAATAATGCTAATGCAATCGAATTTGAAAACGACTGGTGGGGATCAAGCAAGGTCAGGATATGCAAACAATTAACAGTCCTCACTTAATCTCTTACTCCTTACTTGGCAAACTTTCTATGTTACTTTGAAGAGCTTGAAGTTCTTGCTGCAGTGATTTGATGCTCAATTTGTTGCTTGATAACTGTTCCCGCATCTTTCTAACTTCCACAGAGCAGTTGCAATAAGCAGATTTCTTGGGTGCACCGAGACTTTGTTGATGAGAAACAGTTGTGTTCATTTGTACCATTTCTAGCATCTGATGAAAGAATTGTGTGGAGAAATAAGTAACACATGCAAGGTCTCTGACAGAAGCACTTGTTAAGTAATCCAATGCAAACTGTATATATTCAGCTATCTTCCAAATGAACAAATTTTTAAGAAGTCCAGTCGCATAATAGTACTCTTTTTAGTGCGGGTTTCTTCTGACAAGTAACAAGTTTAGTATCATTGTAATCTGCTGCGTAAAAATGAACTGATTATCAAAAACCAAAACAAGGATAAAGGTAAAATTACATAATTTGCACACATGTATTAATATAAGATAACAAGTAAGAAATGTGCATCTTCATAAAATTTTAATGAAAGTAGGTGCAGAAAAATTTCAAAAGAGGTGATAAAAGGATTGAATTCGCAATTTTGTTATTTTTAACCACATGCACTCTTATTACACCACACAATGCAATGATCACTGTTCTTATTCATGCCCAACTTATATTAAATATTATTCTGTACTTTTCCAAGGACTAATGATATAGAATTGTTCACAAAATAACATCATGCATACACAAACTTTTGCTTGTTAAAAACAAAAAATTATGAAACTTTAAAAAAAAAAGGACAGCAATAGTTCAAGTCAGTTTCTATTAAAATTGAAGGTCATAGCTAACTTCAATAAATTTTCCCATTGCACACATCTAATTTAATAATCTAACAGACCTCCCTTGTACTTTACTGTTTGTTTCTGAAGGCACCCTTGACATTTTTTATATCACTTTGTTAATACCAATAACAATTCTTTAGCTTGGATACCATTAACCTCCCTTAGTTTGCAATGTATATACTATATGATCAATAGTCAATCACTTTCTCTCCCTGTATTTAAGGCAAATAAATAAATAAATAGATAAATAAATAATGCATAAAATATAAAGCATTTTTGAAAAAAAAATTAAAGGAAGCTGAAACAAACATACCAGTTCAGCCAGATTCTTGGACTGTTGGTCAACATAATCTGATAGCTTTTTCACTTCAACTGATAAATTAGAGACATGCTCTGAAAGCATGTCACTGTCTGGTTGAAGGTGACCTCTTGAGGTTACACTGCTTTGGTTTTGTTTCAAAACCTGTGTTACTTTAGTTTGTAAGTCATCAAGAGCTACCTGATACAAAACAAAAGAAAACTAATGAATAAACATACAACTATATTTGTAAATACAATTAATTTTAACATGCAAGATATAGACCAACTTCACCTAACATGCATTAACTTCAAAGCTGATAAAATGCATTGGCTTTGACATGAAAACAAACTGACCATAAAATCAATTTTGGTAGAACATTGACAATTCTAACCCTTCTATTGATTGCTGGTGGCCTACTTTAAGCCATATTCAAAGGCAATATTTTTGGTAAAGTTAAAATGAACAATGAAGCTACTGTATAGCATTTCTTTATTTGGATGGTAACACTTTTACCTAAGTTCAGATATACATAAATCTTGTGTTAGTCTACATCTATGTCAGCACTAAACAGCCAGTGAAACAATAAACTACCATCACAGAATATCATTGGCACAGAGCTGAAAAATTCATGATACAAGGAATTCAAGGGAGGAGGGAGGAAAAATCAGGAAAGAAGAAAAACAATAATAATTATTGGAGAAAAAAAAAACTGCCTTCCAAATGACTATCACAAAGTAATTGTACACTCACATTTGTTTTGGGTTACTAAATTAGTGAGGAGTAATTATCAGCTGTTTCTTCAACAATTAAACAATATAGTTGAATTTAAAAATCCTAAAACAATGGCTAAAATATTGTGACCTAGCCCTCTTGAAAGAGGACATACTTCACTTACAACATGTTTTTTGACTTCCTTCAACAAGCTCTTCATCAAAAGTCCTAATTTGGACACTTCATAGGACAATGTCTGGTTGACGGTTGTCAGAATTCCCATAACCTTGCCAACTTTCTAAAAAGTGAAAATAAAAATACCCCCCACATTGGACAAGTTTATATTTCAAACTACATTAGTTACAGGATGTAATAGAAATTATGAATACTTTACTTAAAATTGCTTTAAACACAAGAAGACATTAACTACAACAGGAAATGACATAAACCAAAAATAAGATGTAAAAAAAATCAAAACCCTAATATGATAACATAATGAATACACCGTGCATTAAATTTCAGAAAAATGTGTACTCACTATGAGGTGAAAGTCATCTTTGAACGTATCTGACTATTACAAAATTTTTTAAATAAAACTTTAAACAATTAGCTGCATAGTTACCACTGAAATTTGTGCTGTGAAGTTCTTCACCACTGATTCATCTCCTGCTTGTTGTTTCTCGTCAGCAATCACTGGCATTCTTAAAATAAGGGGTGGGGTACCAGTGTTTGCTGGTGCTTTGGGAGTTGGCTTTCCCATTATTTGAGCTACTTGAACCTGTATAAAAGAAATTCACATAGACATAAGATTGTGATGTGATGAAACTGCTTTTGGAAAGTTTTGAAATAAAACACTCATCTACTGTGATGTAAAAAAAAACATTTATCTGAGTGCTGAGGGTTGCTAAAGCAGCACATAATACATGGATAAGCAAAGATCTTTGAGCTCCCAGGCCATAAGATGAGCTGGTTATATGAAATGACTTCTCCTAAACAATAGCCACAGATATGTAGACTTATGAAAATGCAATCATATTTAAAATATCAACTGTTTGCCAATCACACACAAAAAGAAGAGAATCATTCTGTTTAATAATGATGACATGGATAATACTTACTGAAAGATTATAAACATTTTTGATTAACTTTTCCATTCTATGCTCCTGTTTATCAGCTAAATCTCGTAGCAGTTTAATTTTGTCCTTAATCTCTGTTATATCGCCTCCTGTGTCAGCCATTCCTTTCTTCAGTGAATCAATATCTTTTGTCAACGTGCTTGCACTTTCTGGTAGCTTAACCTTCTTTTTTAATTCATCCACTGTTAAGTTTAAATACGCAATCTGAAAAATAGAAAAAAAAAATTCACTTCGGTTACATAAATCAAACAGTTATTGAATGCTGTAAGTATGGTCCAATCACTAGTTATGAAGACGATGTTTACTGATAGTAATACAATGATACAATGAGACACTGACTAAAATATAAAATAAAAAAAGAAAAAGGCTAAATAACAAAGTAAGCAAGCTTTTTTGAGAGATGTGAACAAATGTCATGGCTAATTATTACATCTAAAAATCTACACCAATTTTTCTGTTCTGCAAGGCGTTATTGATGCTTTGTCTTTGAATTCATTACATAATCATTCTCATTATTCTGATTAATTCACCTTGTTTTGTAAGATGGCATGTGGTCTAATTGTGTAGTTCTTACCTGCTTAAGAATTGATTTAAATTGTTCATCATCATGTTTTACGGCTTTTCCTCTGTCAGTTTCTAAGGCCTTGTACTTGTTAGTGAGCTCATTATTCAAGCTCTCATATTCCCTTGAAGTGCTTCTATCAAATGATTCCACTGATAGAAAAACATTGGATATATAACTGCATTAATTCATAATGACTCCACATACTACAGCTAATACAATTATTAACACCCACATAAAAAATTCAACCCTTTACACCTTAAGAACAATATGTTTAATTTAATCTATTAGTTTCCTGAGGTGCAGACAAGGAGATTTTGCTTAACAATCAGGGGTTTCTGTACTTGTTGGTCATTTCTATTATCTTCGTGATCTTAATGATTGATTCAGTGATGATACTCTAAGGAGAAATTAGATGCTAGTCACTCTTGGGGGTTGAAAGGTTAAAGGGCACATCAAATTGATTTTTATGAAATCCATTCTGCAACTACTATAACTTATAATTAGTAAATGCCCTTCCCAATATATGGTAAATTTTAAAATCAAGTGAAAATAACAATGAATGAATTTTTCAAAGTTGTACCAAGAAGACTTTAATTCCTAAGCACCATTACTGCTGTGCAACTTTTGTTATTAGCAGGGTCACTTACACAGCACAAAGTGGTAACTGGAAACAAGCCACAAACTCCAACAGAATACCATATCACCTTTCTGTGCTTTAGTCCTAAGCCCTGATTGGCAAGATTATTGATTTAGGTTGGAAACCCTTTTTGTTTCTTGTGATTTAGTGCTAGTAACAGTACGTACTAGTAACAGTAGCAACACAAAAGCAACCTTTTGACTTGATTTCTTTTGACCCTTTAACTCCAAGAGGCAATGAACATATAACTTCTCCCTTTAACATCCAACATTATGAGCCAACAGGTAATGATAACACTCAAACTTAGACCAGTTGAAGTTGTTATCTTGGATCTATCACCAAATTCTCGTAACCAATTCACAAGGGAATGAGTAGAAGCAAGAGAGGAGAATTAACAATCAGACCTTGGAAGTTCAAGGATTAAATAAGAATCATTGGGTGGTTTGAGGCACTATGTAGGTAAAGTAACTCATCCAACAAGAACAAAAATTGGCATGCAAGAAAAGTCCATATACCTACTCAGAGAGACCTTGTCCAAACTACAGGAAAGACAATACTATAAGCTGTGACCATTACAGTCACTATCGCAAGTAAAAAAGTTTTAGCAACTAATTTTTCAACACGATTTGCCAATTAGGTGACCAATGCTTAGCAGTCATGTAATGTAGCATCATGTACTGACTTACTGTTTATGGTACATTCTTTTATTTTGTATCCAGTAGAGTGAGATAGATGTTTGCACAAAATATTGTGTTAATTGTAAAAGATTGTGATTAAAATCTCCTTTTCAGCATTTTTCTGGCATCCAAAATTTTATTTCCGAGACCAATTGATGATTTTAGATTGCCAAAGGGAAACTTGACCTTGGAGCCCTACACAGACAAAGGATTGGCTAAATATGTTCAGAATACCTGATGGGGAAAACTAACCATCTTACCCATGAACAATTAACTCTTGTCAGCTGGAGCACAGCCCTATCCAAAAGCACTAAAAATTCTTTATAAGAAGTACCCTACAACAGTTTAAATTTTTCTTTATTCCTTGGCCACAAATTCCTAAAATTTAAATTCAAGGTAACTAAATTTAAAAAAAAAACTAAATTAAAAGTTGCTCAAACTAGATTGACATCCAAGACTACAATATATACAAAAGTGTTTGACGACCAATATAAAATAATTATTTGTTCTTTGTACAGCAGCCATACAAGAAGTAATTCCACTTAAAATTTAGCACCTGTTTCAAGGCAAATGAACAAAAATTGTACTTTCTCATTTACTTTTGGTGCTTGTACAAAAGGATTACTGGCAGCAGGTAGCATCAACCCATAAAACTACCAGCAGTACCTTCAAAAATACTCCAATCCATTATTTTAAATTGTTTTCTAAAGCAATTATTTACACACAATACAGTTAACAATACAGAACCTTCAGTTTGGAAGTCGTAAGTGTAAAAATTCCCAGTATCAGGGAGGTTCTCTTTGAAAAGAAAACCGTCATTAATTATGTATAACTGTTAAATGATACATGTACATCAATATCCATTGAAATCAAAACTGACATGACCAAATACTTGTGAATTATTAAAGTATTTCCGGTAACAAACGAATCAATGAACGATATGGCTGAGATTCAGCGACCAACACCAAAGGTAAACGCTTAATTAATGAATATGGGAACGACTTCCCTCTCGAGAATGATAATTCAAACCTGCTCCCAAATTCGCACAGAAAACAATGTCACCAAAATTAAATTCAAGATAATTTTAGTCGAAAAGAATTCGCCACCGTGTGACATATCGGGTAAACAATACCGGGATAAGACGAGAGCATTAAAAATATTGCTGACCATACTTTAAAACCACTAATAAACAATGATAAGTACATAAAACATTAAAAGATCTTAAAGGCTGTATTTCACAAAGAATCGTAACGTGGAGACAAAATTACTGAAAAAGTCGCATAAATACAGTAGCTAGTCAGGAAATTTTATTTTCATCAGGGCTGAAACGAGTTTCTGTTCCTCGCACCTAAGATGTTAAGCTCCAGGAGACTTCCCGGCATTGAGTCAGCTTCATCACTGGATAACTAATGTAAAATAGGATTTTTATTATAGTTCAAGAACGAATAAATCAACACCGACTATTAAAATTCTTGGACAAGTTTGGATATTTCCATGTCCACAATGAATATATCTGATTGATGCATATCTTGATGTAAGTCGCTTTCTTTCTTTTAGCAAATTTGTACCTCGAATTCGATTTTGTCTTCAGCTTACCACTCCATTCGAGACTTAGAACAAAATTACTTTTAACAAGCGCGCTCGAAGTATTGTTACAAATAATCACTACATCCTGAAAGAGTGAGCTAATCATTACAAATCAAAGCTACAAGAACCACTCTCAACACAGCATAATGATTCTCGAGACTGAACAAATCGTTGATATTACAAAAATATACGAAAGCTTTTTTAAATATACCAATAAGAGAAAAGCTCGCCAGTGATTTTATTAGATTATGTTTTTCATCTTCACAAAGTAAATTATTGATGAGCGACCCTTCACAAAGAACGTTCGATGAAACAAAATGATCCACAGTACGACCGCAACGTCACATCGCAAACTCGTGAAATGTTTTGAACGAATCAACAAGCGCGTAGCGTTTGCTTCTGATACAAATCTTGAAACCAAATAAAATGGAAACTACTAATGAAGGAGTGCCGGGCAAACACTACATTTAAAAGCTAATTTTTCGATAATTTTGAAATGCGTCAGTAAGTAAAACATTGGTGCAAAATTCGCATATCGTGTAGAATAAGTTCGTGTACATGCAACAGCATTCGCGCTTGAATGGTTATTTCCGCTTTAGAATGTTAATCACAACAGATAGATTCAGCAGCATTGAGTCTGCACGCTATTTAATTCATTTTTGGGGAGGCATAACGCAGTCGAAAAAAATACTTATAATCAAATTTTCTTACAAAAGTATTAAAATTCAATCAGTTAGTGAAACTCACACTGTGTCTGCATAGTATTTTAAAAATATGCACTCTGCTTCTGATTAACTGCAAAAATAATAAATGAATCACCCACAGCTCGAACTTACCTTTGCTTAATCTTTTCCTCATGAAGTCTAAATCACGCTTGAGCCTTAAACTAAACCATCCCAGAACTAATACACAAAGAACGGAAGCTATGAGAAGTATCGAGAGGAACACTGAAACACAAACTCGGCAGCAGCCACAGCGCCGTCTGAAACGTTCGAAAATGAATCAGAACAGCCAAGGAAAAAAAAATATAATGCATTGTAGAGGAACGCACTGGTTTCTCATCCTGATAAAAAAGACCCGAGGGAGGATCTAACCTTGCAACATACGTGGACTTTCCTGGCTTGATAATCCTCTTCTTGGGAAGAGGGAATTCTTGGAGGTCAGAGTCCGAATCATCATCGTCCGGCACAAGTGTGCCATTTCTTCTAGATGAAAGCTTCATTTTCGTTTTACGCTCACTCATTCCAAACTAAGTCAAGTTCCATTTTTTTATAAAATAAGAAAGAGGGGAAGGAACGAGAAAAATATTAATTACTTGGTGCGTCTATCGACCTCCCGAATGAAATCATGCTCAATGTATAATGACACATAACACAAATGAGTCAAAGAGAGAGGGGACTGGGAAGGAATCACTCAATAGTTTTTTTGTTGTCTTTGAAAATTAAGAAGATACTTTGGGAATTTTAAATCCATAGGAATGTTTCTACTCTATCAGATTAATGATAAGTATCTTAGGCGTAGATTTGCTTTCTTAGTCTGTTCCTTTGCTGTCTAAATAAACAGTTAAGACTTAAACTTCCTTTCACTTCTGTGAAAACAAAAGAAATATTGTTTGGACATCTGATTTTAACACACTTCTCCTTATTAGCTATTCATGTCTGCATCCCTCAATTTCCCTGACAAATTGTGGCTATGAAATCAAGAAACGAATTTCAGGCCATAAAATCAACAAGAAATGGACTAAAACTACTATTTTCAGTTGCACACCAACACTGACAATTCCAGTAACATAATTGCAATCTACCAAAATGGATGACACCTCAGGAGGGAAGGTAGGTTGGTGATGAACTAGTAAAACTCTACCATGCTTAACCCTTTAACTCCCAGAAGTGATTAACAAGTAACTTCTCCCTACAATATCCATGCATTATCCAGCAAACAATTGATGAGAATATCCACATGTATCAGGTAGAAGTTGTTATTTTGATCTAACACCAAATTCTCATAACTTACTTACAAGGAAATGGACCGCAGCTTGAGGGGAGAATTGACAATTAGATCTTGGGAGTTAAAGGGTTAATACAACCCTCTCCCTTGATAGTTGTTTCTCCTCCTTCCAGTCATGTGTCTACTTTAAAATCCATCTTAAAATGGCCGCCACACATTTTTCAGAGAAGTGCACAATATTTATGCACCAAAAATGCACCTAAACTGCATGCAACAAATCTAACATCACCATAAATCAGGCTTAGCATTAGAGAAAGTACCAAGTCATAGAAGAGTAAGTAAGGTTCTGTTTCCAAAATAGTTCCAACTATCATTATGTGTTTTTTGTCCATGCATCAATATTTGTATCTTGTGCTATTCATGATACTAATAATATAATTTCTTCAAAATAATTTTTCCCAATAATGTGAGTAAAAAGCCTTTAAAAATGGAAGCTCCAATGGCTTTTTTTTTGTAACAAGGAAAATACAGGCACAAGGATACTGTTTCTTCTCTCTACTCTGCTTAAAGTGTATAAAAGGTTTTCTTCTGGTACATGCACCCAACACAGTAATGAAGGTCGTTTTCACATTTTAAGACACATGATCACTTTCTTCTGCATTTCTATGATAAATATGTACATGATCTATTCTGGTGATGAACTGATTAAATAATGCTCAAATAATTAATGCACACCAATTAATACAAATGTTTGTCAAGTGACGCACTAGAACTTAGATAATGAGCCCTGTGGTGTTCTCAATAATGTTGTCAGTGTTAATAGCACAAGCTTGTGAGAGAGTTATTTCTGTGTGGAATTACCATCAAATTGTAGGTCAGCTTCAACAGAAAAGATTGAGGCAAAATTTAAGAAGTTGTGTGATGTCATCAACTTAAATAGCTGGCCCCAGTCCAGAAAAAAAGAGAAAAAGAAAAAGAAGATAACAAAGGCATTTGGGGATGGTATCTGTTAACTCTTTAATTCCCATAAGTGACCAAGACAGAATTTCTCCTTACAATATCAATACAATATCAATCAGACAGGTGATGAGAATATAGAAAAATGTAAGTTTGAAGATTTTATAGTTGATTCAGTACCAAATTCTCAGAACTAGCATCACAGGGATTGTATGGCAGACAATAAGAAGAATTACTGATGAGATCTTGGGTGTTAAAGGGTTAAAGTTCTAGCTAGCATCAGTGTGTTGAGCTCTCAGGAAAGACTCTTAACTTAGTGCCTTACTCCATTCAGGAGCTGATCTTTAAGAAAAATTACCAAGTGCCTGAAGGCTCTGGTCAAGGAAATCTAAGAAATTCATATGATTTCCTGACAAAGGGACATGAATGTGAACCAATAACTCGTCAGGAAACCTAACAAAATGCCACAGGGTAGCCTGTAATATTATCATCTAATCCAGGGGAGGTGGCAATACTCTTAAATCCCCAATTCTATAGAAGCTGGGATGAGTTAAAACTAAAACAGTGAATGCTCTCATCCAATTCTGACAGGTCAGTTGTGCACTGACCAAAACACAATGGAGATTGGAACATATTGGCTGTTCTGTTTTTTTTTAACACCTGGGTGACTTTTTTTGAAACACATCAACATTCAATGAATATTTCTACTTTACGCAGCTTTTTCAGTATCAGGGTAAAGCTAAACTGATATTTATTTCTTAACCCTTAAACTGCCCCAGTGACCTAAACAGAATTTCTTCTTACACCAACAGTACATCATCAAATGTGACAGGAATAAGAAAAATTTCAAATAGGGGATTAATGGTTGATCCAATTCCAAATTCTCTTAACTAATATCATATGCATTGTTTGGCAGACAATGAGGAGAATTATTGATGAGAACTTGGGAGTGAAAGGGTTACTTCAGAGTTTATAGCAAATATTATTATGACTGGTAAACTACAAGGCAAGGGTGCTAACTTACATGAAGTGATCCTTTTTCTCATTGACTCTAGTGATGTCTTCAGTATTATTGTGAACCACATCATGGAGATCATTGTTCCAACAGTGAACAGAACAAAGATCACCTGCAGAGCATTCCATGGTGAATAGCAAGTTTTTGATTGTGAAGGAACATGAATTTTCCTAGAACATAATAATAGAAAGAGCAATAATTCATCTTAAATTAACTGTAAACTGAGAAAGGGCTACAGTGGCAGCTTGATAATCAAATATAATGCCTCAATGATTCTAGTAATAATAGTTACTGTTAGTAGTGACTGTCAAGAGTTAAACAAAAACATTAAAACAATAAATTTTCAGAGTGCACTGTTCTTAACACTTCCATGGGGGAAATAAATTCCTTATACTACCCATGATCACTCTTAGGACTGTCTCTGCCATTTACAGATGCGTAATATACCACTGTAACAATGATTTGGAATAGAATATACCACTGACTCGGGTGGTCCAAGATAAATCAAACCTTCACACCCTAAAATCATTAAAGGTATTCTTCATACTGTTCCTTATAGATTCCCAAAGGTGCTGACATGTAGAATTCTGCAACAATCAACAGCTTCTTTTGCTGCTGATAATTTTCTTTATTCTCATGACCTTACTGCATGATTCAGGGGTGACATTGTAAGGAGAAATTAAATGCTAGTCACAGAGGTTAAAGGGTTTACAGATAGGAAGTACACTCTCATGCTTACTATTTATTACTGCTTTTCTCCCACTTGAATGCCCAGATAAATATACAAATTAAACAGTGTGCATTTTTTTGGTGGAAATCTAATCAAGACTAATCTAATAAAAAAGAAATTGCCACATATACAATAAAAAATTATTAAATACTCATGAAAAATTTTGGTGGCTAGTAAGATGTGGTGTTTCATCTCCACCACTACAGCCTTCAGAATACATGTAAAATTTGTACTATAAACCCTACCAAACCCAAACAGAAGCAAATACAACTTTCAGTTTCAGGAAAGAGGAAAGGGGTCTTATTAGAAACTAAAAGTTCTCTCTGAGAAGGCGGTTTATTACATCAAAGTGTTTATCACATTCAAAAGAAGGAAAGTCTGACAATATTTGCATCATACTGCAAACTTAAAGCTGGGTGTTAACCTCTTCACAAGCATAACACATAGCCTGTATAGGTGGCTGATGTATAAATGCTACATGAATACAAGATGAACGTTATAAGCCAATGTAAACAATCATTTTTGGATGTATTGTGTGTATGAAATAAACCTATCCGATGCACAGCAATCATTTGGGTAGACCTAAATTATATGTGACAAATGTACTTTTCCAACATCAAAACGTTTCAAGGATATCTCAAACTACACTCAAATCAAGTAAAAGAAACAACTCTATGTATTTGTAATGAATCTGTTGTGGTCCAATTCTTTTTCTTTTCCTTTTGTTTCAGATTATAATAACAAGTGCAAGGCAAAGGAAATAAACAAAACTTAAAATTAAAAATTAAACTGAAAAAAAAACAAAGAAAATGAACCAAAGATAAGTTTGTAAAGAAAAAAAACCTACCGCACGAATAAAATTTATGTCAGCCCTAAAATCAATCGATCGTTTGTAAATATTACATTAATGTGCCATCGACATGTAATTGTAGCAGAAACAATACCTACCGTAATACTTTATTGGAGAAGAATCCCTTGAATGATGGGTTACTTACATGAACTAAACTAGAATATATATGTGATAAAATCTGATAACTCTTTAAAAAAAAATCTGGCAAGTTGAATTCGTAAGCGTCGATAGGTTGCAAAAACTGTCAAGAGTTCCGTCGATCTTCGTTGAAGTCTGGTCAGCTGTGCACTGTATTTTTAAACATGATATTTAATACACAAACTTAAATGATATATGCTGTAATACCTGGATCTTGGACGTCGAAGTCGAGTCGGTGGTAAATCCAACGGTTGAACATTGTCATCAGATTCACTGCTTCGCCCAACACCACCGCGATCTTCTGCGGAATTGTATGAAATCAACAACGACTCCTCTTTATTACGCTTTGCCTTCTTAGCACTCATATCGGTTTCTTGTTAACTCTTAACTCGCCGATGTTCGATTTCTCGCCATTACAATCAATCATTATATTATGGATGGAGGAATCTTGTTTTCCGCTCAATTGAAGAATGCCGAAAATTGCTAATTACGATTTACAGGATTTGCAACATTCATGACTCCTATTTCCAAGATCACTACGACGCCTTTGTTAGCCCAAAGGTAAGGCAAAAAATGGTTCCCAATAGAGAAAATCGTTTTGAAAGAAATGACTTCTTCAAGATGGTTATAAAAAACCAAGAAACGCTTGGTGTAGCCGACAGCCTTCAAACTTTGGTCTCTCTTTCACGTCATGAACGGCTGATCCCACAGGGGAGGGGTAGGTTCTTCATCGCACAAACGGCACGGCGCCCCAAGAAAGTATTTTAAAATAACTAATTTCTATTGATGTATCTCACAACATTAACGTCGACATTTCCTGTTAATATTTCAGATATCCGAACACTTTCTGTGTTCCAAAAAATTGTGTCATTCACAGTACTTGACACACAGAAATCATAAATTCATTGAAAACGAAAAACATAAAAAAGGTGTACAGCAGCTTTGACAGCAAAACTCGATGTGATTCACTAGAATATTAAATGTACTCTGCTAAATTTTCAAGCTTGGAGATGTCGCGCTTATATGAGAAAGAACCATACCGAAATGTATTCACAGCATTTTTCTTGGAAGCCTTCCAAGACACACTGTCATGAATGTTCCCTCCCCACTCATGGTGAGTTGATTTTTGGCCAAATGATACATTTTATCGTTTCCCAAATTTCACGGACACCGCGTCCTATCGCTTAAGTCCCCAGATTGTAACAGTTTTTCGGGTGTTCTAGTCGTGTAAGAGTTTCCTCCTTTGAAATTGGCAATTTACATATAGGGTATAAAGAGAAAAAAAAAAAGGGAAGATCTATGTCTACCCCCGCAAGGACTCTTTTTGCCGTTGCTAATAATGTTTCCTTACTTGGCAGATGGCCATAGTCTTGAAGACAGTTGGGTAACATTTTGATTTTCTTCCAAAGGGGCAAGGAAACAGTGTTGAGAGGAACAAGATAAACTTTATTCGACTGGAAGTTCGAAAGTGCCGTCATAAAAAGGGGAGATTATGGTTCACATTGGTAGGAATCGACTACAGAGCCTACACCTGAGGTTATTTCAACAGGTCTCTCCACAAGGAGGTCATTCCACGTTCATCAAGGGAGCGCTTTGGTGAGAGTCATTTTGTTTATTTTACACACACAGCTTGTATATTCGAATGTTTCATTTTTTCATTCTAGCAAAATAGCAGGTTGCTTTAGTTTGAAAAGTGATAAAATAGTTGGTGTTGCATGCGCATCCATCGCCCGGCTCGCGAACAAAAATTCCTTATTCTCAACATTTTTGAAATAAGACCGCACTTTTAGTTAAAAAGGGACTGCGTAAAAACCTTTCATCACGCTCAGGAATTGTGCAGAAATTTTACTTGGTTCTTTAGGAAAATGGAAAAAAGTCGAAATTCGTGGATTGAGTAGAAGTAAGCTTACTTCAAACGTTTGTAGAAGAAACATTAGATTACTTTGTATGTATGCATACCTGTGTCGAGCATTTAATCAGTATTAAATTCTTGATATTTTGGAAATATTCGGATAATGTATTTCAAAAACATTTGTGTAGAGGACTGAGAGCTGAACATGTCATGGATATTTTATAAGTGTCAAGAATAAGTATCCATGAACTTTAAAGAATGTAGCAGATTTAACAGTTGCAGAAGAAAAAGAAAGACCAGTTTATGCAACCGAACGAGACGTTTTGGGCCACACTTCAAAATTAATACTTATTTCCTTCCTGGCTTAACCGTAATCGGATCCTTTACCCTCATAACAAGAGGAAAGGCAGTGAAGTTACAACTAATAAGTTATGCAGTAGATTTCATGAAATTATTACCATTAAAGCTTTAAATCATATAACTTTGAAAAGAGATTAACAAGAGCATACAAAGTCTTAAAAATATGCTGCAGGCAGAAAAAGGGTAATGTTATCCCATTCATGCAATGAAAATTAATTGCATTCATCGAAAATGAATTACAGCCTTATTGCAAGCATAGGAAGTTTTAGCGTAAAACAAAATATTCCTTGATATGATAAGTAGTTCCAGAGTTTCCATATGGGTAGCTGAATCCAGAAAAGCTGAATTATCCATTCTGCTTTAGAAAAATGGAAATTTAATCTGTCTAGTCAATAAGGAATGCACACAACAAAAGGTTATCAAATAATGCACAAAGTATTAAATGTGTTAGTTGTGGATGTGAACTATTCTGCAGAGATGCAACAAATGCAAAAGTGATCATTGCCATTTCCTACTTTGAATCTTGCCAACCAATTCTCCAGTATGAAAAAAAGCAATTCGCTAATTATTCCTGGGTGGTTTCAGTTCGAAAGGCGTGACAATAGGGCGAGCCTGGTTCTTGTGTGTCCTGCTGCTCATTACTGAGATCAAAATACACTTTGCATCAAGTTGCTGCAGCATTTCTATGCCACTGACCACTCCATACATTTGCAGGCTAACCCTTTTTCTTGCAGTTCTTGTATACATGAACTCAAAACAGTCATATTCGAGCAACAAGTCTCAGGAAAAAAAGTTTGCCTCAATGGGAAAAAGATTTTTTACAAAAATTCTCCATTTGGCAAACAGGAAATTGTTAATGCAACTTATCTTGGCATCCTATTCAAGGCATTTATTGCCTAATGTCATGACCTTTAAGAAAACTAGTCAGTGGCAGATCTACACATGAGGCCTGTGTTTTTTAGGAGGCCTTTTATAACGAAGAAGAAGAGCAAGAAGCTAAGACCCCCTTTAAGGCTCAAATTCTAATCAACTCTAGCAATAAATTTGTGTGAAAATTGCACTTCATAGAATCAAGTAATGGTACTTTATTTATCATAGTATTTTGAGGTGACCGCTCTACCATAATTGTTAGTATTGCCTCGTATATGCTTTCCTGCTTTCTGGTATTCATGAGAAATAATAAACAATTAAAGCAATGTAACATTTAAATTAGCACAACGACTATCATTGCATATTTCAAGGACAATGCAATTTCTCCAAGTCTATAGATTTTTTTCTTTTTACAAACAGTACAACGCCGCCAACTCTAACTTAGTTAACTCAAGCCCCCCAGTAACTTGATCAAGATCCGATTTCCCTTGACCCCACTTTTTAAGAAATTCACTATTGGCCAACTCTAACCCCACTGGCTTAAACATTTTTCCCCCTTGGGAGTTTGAATTTGCAGGGTTCCATTGTAGTGGCCTTTCACTAGTTAAAAAACGAGGCTTTACTCACCGCTAACTGCTACATAACACTGAATAATTATTTTACTGACAGAAATTCAAGGTGTAGGAAAAGATACAGAAAGCAGACTGATAGAATGAAATGAAAAATGAGGATGAATGATGAACACAGTCAGATACTTAGTGCAAAATTCAAAGTTATCTTATGTCAGGGTAACTTGTGTAATGTTACTTGTTAAAGGATTATTAAAAAAAGTAACCCAAAAATCAGTAGACACATGTTTGTCCGTGAATTTCTAATGCAACTAAGAAAGAAAGTATTCCAGAGATCAACTGAATCCTTGCAATGGGTGTATGTTTACTTTAATTGTTTTTACTATCATCATAATTTGTATGCAACAATAGCCTAGTATTAACCTTTTTTAAAACTTAAAACTCTTTTGATTGGACATCAATAACTTGTTGTTTAAGGTACATCACAACTTTTGAAGAAGTTCCTTTTTTCTTCAAGATTCAAAATTTTAATCCAATTGCTTTGTCATCATAATGGTTGTGGTCATCTCCATCATCAACAACCCTGGACAAAGTCAATAAGACATGGTTTGAGGGCTGTTCTCAGATTGATCCTCTATTACAGCTGTATTTTACTAGCCTTAAATACTGCACCAAAGTAAGTCCTTCTGAAAGTTCAGGGCATGCCTCTTTATTCTCAGCATCACATTCCCTGATGGCCTCTATATACAGCTCTTACCCTAGGTGAAATTATAGCCAAACCATCTTTACATTCAGATCTTCTAAAGCAGACAATGTCCATGGGGTGTAACCTACTTTACAGTTGGACAAACCACACAGTTCCTTACATTGTAGTACCTAAACTTAAGACTTAATATGTGGAGAAAGCAGGTAGACTCTCTCTGTCAATGATGAGAGTGTAAAAGCACATCTGAAACACAGATCAAAGTAACTACCTTTTTGAATGTCCAGGAGTGTGATCTTTGAATTGATGCTGCTCCTCCTCCTTGAAAAACAGTCTGATTGATGCAGAATTGTGCCCTCAAATTTACCATCACTTTTCCATCCATTAATTAAATAGCCTGAAAGCATTTACCACCATCCTGCCAAACATTTACATGTTACATACATTCATAATACTTTATTGGCTTGTCCCTACGGGGCTTTTCAAAGTCAATGTTACGTTGTAAACAAATAAACATAGAGTGCTTGAAAATCCCAACTGGCAGGGGTAGACCCCCAGGGGTACACAGTGCAGCCGAGGAGTTGAATTTAGGGTGATTGAGTACAAATCCAGTGAGTGGAATGGTAGAGGATTTAACCCCATGACCACCAGATTACAAATCTAGCACCCACTTAGAGACCTTCCTTATCCAAAGATTTATGGTGAATATCTCTTGTAGACTTAAGAATTAGAGTGGGTAAGACTGTGTAATACACTCTTCATTTTAAGCTTGGCTTTCTCTGCTCTAATAGCTTTCCTAGTCCTGGGCAAGACTAAGAGGTAGTGCAAATTTCCATTCCCATTTGTGACATCACAAATGCTTAATTAATTACAACATTGTAGTTACTTTCTCATTAGCCAATTTCTTTTTCAACTTTGGAAACTTCAGGCCACTTATTCCTTCAGTTGGAAAAAATTTGTTGCCCTCCTCTTGCTAATTGCATACTACAGTTGGATGGCTAATTGAAATATTCCTTTTCATCCTGCTTTACCCTATTTGTATGAGTGTATTATATCATGAAGTAATGAGTTGAAAGCCAATAAAGGCTTCAACTTGTTTCCAAACCTTTTTATTTAAGAGGAATAGGGAAAACTGATGACATTATTTGTACCATTGCTAATACTGGCACTAAAAGTTGATACTTACAATGCTTTTGAGTAAAAGGTAACTATGATACTACTTTGGGATCTAATAATAATACTAAAATTGAAACCCTAGTTCAAGTGACAATACCTTTAAGTTTATTAACATACATAGGCACTAAAATTTTCTTATTCCTGTTTTTTTTACTTTGTTCACAACATATTTACTGTGTCACATCTTCAAGTATTGCAACCACTACAACTTTTTTGATGATAATAGCACTAAAGTATCACCTGATTAACAATTTTTCTTCCATTTACATTTATCATCATTAGGCTGGCAAAACTAGAGAGGGTTAAATTCTTTTTTAATGGAGGTTACAGGAATATTTGTTAAATCTCATAAATAACCAAGTTTCAATTAGTTGATTTTATACATAATCTAAATAGAGATTCTTTCAGAGAAGGATTCAGGTCCAAATTGTTCCTTATAGAGTTAAACCACCACAAAACACTTTCTAGAAGGGATATTGTAACTTTGCCACAAACGAAGGTGTAGTTAATACAATCCTCTTCTCTGCAATATAAACAAGTAATGTCCTCTTTGATTTCAAATGGAACAGCTCATTTTTACAAAGATAATTTACGCAGAAATATAACAAGAAATTGCCTTACCTTTGTCTCTTTGCTAATTTCAATCACTGATTTAACAAAGGCTTGCCACTGACTGATCTCTACGGCAAAAATACTCTTCCATTTCATTTGCATAGTTGGCGGTGATAAGGTGTTCTGTTTGTCTAAAATTCAGTAGAAGTCCTTTACTTTAGGTTTCTCTACATTTATCTGCTGACCATGTAACTGTAGAAATATTAGGGAACTCTCTGTAAATATTTTACCAAAAGTCATACAAACTTCTTGCTTCTCAGTAGAATTAGTCATACATTGCACTCAAAGCCTGATCAAAGTTTAAGAAGTTGGTTTTGCAGCTACATTTTCTTTAGAAGACTTCATTATTAAGAAAACATCCATTTAAAGAGGTCTGTTATTGAGGTAGTTCCTTTAAAAAAAATAATTACCCATCAAAAAAAAAAGGTTTTAAATAAATTCAAATTTTTTTGTCGACGAACAGTGTCATCTTCTGTTCATCTACACCTTCTAATTGGGATTTAATTTGGGTGAAGAAAGACAGTACATCCTGAGAGAAAATTGGTTATTTTGAATCTAAATGTCCTTGAGCTGTAGTTACATCATAGAAGGAAGTTCAGGCCTCAATATTTGGAAAAAAAAATGTCAGGTATTGATGTTCAGTGGAGGTAGTGAAATTAGTTTGGTTTAAAAACCATATTGTGGAACTTACCCTCACAAATACTGGTAATGCTTTTCACAATTTAACAGCTGGAGCAAGAAAGGATTTTCTGCTTTCTGTTTCCTTGTTGAATTTAGAGTGCCAACACAACTTCTGTGTGTCTTGTAAACTGTTAGGAAGCGTTGAAGTCTGTATCATCAGATGGGTAAATGAGACATTCAGTTAAAGTGTATTTAGTTCAATTTCTTAAAGAGCTTAGCAGTTCTCTTCTTCCTTGTTTGAACTTCCAGATTTACCATCACTCACCTTTTCTGTAAGCCTATCATCATCAAAAGTTATTTCTGAAGGTTGCACCCAAAACTTATTTTCCATACTTAGCTTAAAAGTTGCATTATGGAAAAGCACTCTTTCATTTGGAGGTAATTTATGTCAGACTTACTGGTGGGCACCCATACATTGGGAAAGTTTCCTGTTTATATTTTCAATATACGTACTTAAAAGACGGTACCAATCTTAGGACTCCCAGTAACTTGTGGTTGGAAGTTTCATCCAGGACTTAACATAGAATGCTATTCACTGAACTATTTTTGGTAGATAATTGATTATTCATTTTCAGATTAATGGCCTATTCAAAAGTATTTTGGAATTGTGAGTCGAGGTGGAAGTTGTCCTGTATATATGTGATCAAAGTTGTTTTCAATCTTCAAGCTTGTTTCATGTGTACAGTGCTAGTGAGGTGGTCAGTATAGTACTCATCTTATAGCATCAGAAGTTATTAGGGTATCTCGCATCAATTTTTAGACTAAGGTCAAGCCTTCCATTAGTCAGACACCTCCAAGAGCCTTCACAGGGCATTTAAACCTCTTAAGTCTAGGTTTTTTTAAGACTGACTGACTCCTTGCAGAATACTGAGAGATTATGCTGCATTTTCAATTACTGTGATTTCCCAGTTTTTATTTAGTTACACCTAGGTTGACACTTTTGTTGCTATTTAGGAATTATGTAAAGATTATTTTTTTTAGTATGACTAAACCCAAAAATGCATTCATGGATATTGGGGTGTAACAGTTGTAATTCTCTCTCTTAAAAAAAATTAATTTGGAATTTTTTCCTCATTCCACTGAAGTCAAAATTAATTTCTAATAACAATTTTATTTTATTTGAATTTAAAGCAATAGTGGATGGGATATTTACATAACCCAAAATACGTGTTGTTGTTAATAATTATATCAATGCAGACAAGTTTCTTGATGAGTAGTTAGTGTAAATAAGTACAAAAATAGCTTATGTTCCGCTTACAAACATGTGTCTGAGGCACACCTATATCCTGTTGAGTAAGCTATTGTTGCTATTGTGTTGTTATCAGTATTGTTCTTTTGTGAGGTAAAAGTATAGTTTAGGAAGTAAAACAACTCATTGAATCGATCAATAAGCAACATTTTGCATGAGAATCAGGTAGGTTCCTAAAAAACCGCCTTAATGAATAGTGAAACGCGGGAATTTTCCCGTCCTTTGTTTCTGCTTGGCATATGTAATAAATTCAGGTGTGACAGAACTGAAGTGAGACTTTTAAGTTGTTTAGTAGCATTAACAAGTCAAGCATTATTACACCTTATTTGGTTACAGTCTTGTACGTTTCGTTAAAAACCACAATCTGTTTGTTTTCTGAACCCCACTTCCTGTAATCCGTTTTCGCTCGTACACCGCAGCTCACTTGCAATCAAGTGACCCCATGAGCTGAGCACATGTTTACCAGACCTTATATGGGGCTCCGCTTCACCTTGGGCCTAATAAGGATATGCTGTGATTCCTGCTTGTTAACCTCCGCCCATAATCACGAGACGTGGCAACGACTTCCTGACTAAAAGAGCGAAAACCTGATACGTGACGCACTCTTCTTACGCACAAGGGTATTAGGACAATTAACTTTTAAGCCGCTTCAGAGGGTCCTCATTGTTTTGCAAGCTGAAGTTTACCGAGTATGCAAAATCAATTAAGGCTGGATCAACAGTTCTTTTTAATTTTGCGGGAGAATTGAGCTCGTAATCGTTTTCAGGGTTACGTTTTTCTACTAATGAAATCATAAGGGTCGTGATGACGTCCTTCGTTTAATTTTAGGTCTCAAAGTGAACTTCAGAAAGCTGATTACGTTAATTAAATATTGATTGATGTTTGTGTCAGCCTCTGAAAAACAGTGTCATGTCAAATGAAAACGACAATAGGATACGCTGGATCAAGGGCTGCGTGTTTTATCGCTATCAGGTTTTAAAAAGACTGCATTCAGGAAATGTTACTTTTGACATAGGATAGATTAGGCTTAAAATGACAACAAGTGTTTTCTAAATAGGCCTGGCATAATCATTTAAAAAAACAACGCCATAGTCAAGTCCTTTAAGATTGAAGAACTTGTACATGGTGTGTACTACAAATACGTCATTTCCGATTAAAATTAAGTCTATTTTTCCCTCTATTACACGTTTCTTTCTTTAAAGTTGCCCTGTGTTTCTGTGATGAGTAGTTTTATGTTTTTGTTTACATGTGAATATTGTCACACCAACTTTCTTTATTAAGTTGCAGGTACTTCGTGACTCATAATTTACTGAGTGAGAAAAATGTAATCCCAAGTTTTTATACCTCGGATCATGCCGATAAGTGATAGCAAAATTTATACTTTGAAACTGCAACCACAATATGACTCACTGTCGACCGCACGGCGCCAAGCTGTGTGTATCTGTCCATCAAATAATAGAGAAAAATTTGCACACCTTGTTTTGGGAAGTTGTGGTCGAAACAAATTCCAAACGATCTTAGCTATCGATTGTTTTCGAACGTCCGATCGCTTTCTGTTTGTGTGCATAATAGTATTGTCGCGCGCATCATAATTAACGCTTAACTTACATCGATGTTTCATTAACTGATTCGTGTGGGAGAGTTATGATTTGGCCGAACCACCAAACAAAGCATTCTTTCAGTTTCGCGCCACCGTGAAAAATTCTGTCGATTATTTGTGATTACTCAGTAATTGATTGTGGAGTAGTCTTGTAGCGTAATACGGAAGTCGGCGTGGGAATGATCCGACTTTCGGAAATATTTTTTCAGGTTTCATGTCTCGGTTTACATAGAAATGACAAAATCCTATAGGGTCTAAATAAACCCGATTGATGTTTGAATTCTCCGTAAAGTGGCGCCGTGAAACCTCAGTTCTCCAATGGTCAACACTTGACAGCTTTTGTTGTCTTTTGTCATCTGCACTCGTGCTGATTGGCTGAACCATACGTGATGGACAAACCGAATGTGTTTTTGACACGCATGACACGAAGTAAACAGTGTGCGTAGATTGAGAAAAAAAATCTATCATGTCTTCAGATGGGCCTCAGTGAACGGGGTAAAGCTGAGGGCAACATGGTTAGCGGCGAGAGTACATCTCTAGTCGACTTCGTAAAAATGACTAACCCTGGTCTATTTGATTTCCAGGACGAGATACACTCGTTCATCGAGGCCTTGCTCCCTCACGTCAAGGCCTTCGCCTATACGTGGTTTAATTTGCAAGCAAGAAAGCGAAAGCATTATAAGAAGCATGAAGTACGAATGACTCCTGATGAGGAGAGAAGGTGCAAAGAAGAGCTAGATGCTGAAGCCCCTGAAGTGAAACAGAAGTGGGCCTCGAGGCTCTTGGCAAAGCTTCGAAAAGACATTCGGCAAGAATGCAGAGAGGACTTCGTGATGTCGGTCGTTGGAAACAAACCCGGCTCTTCGTGCCGTTGCGTAATTTCCAACCCCGATCAGAAGGGGAAAATGAGGCGTATCGACTGCCTTCGCCAAGCCGACAAAGTGTGGAGACTAGATTTGGTTATGGTTATCTTGTTCCGAGGCATTCCGTTGGAAAGCACGGATGGCGAACGCCTGGGCAAGTCGCAGCACTGCCAGAATCACACTCTGTGTGTCTTGCCCAACCATATCACAGTGACAGTTCGAGAACTGGATCTATTTCTTGCCAACTTTATGTGCAACCGAGGTAAGATTTTCCACCTGTATTGTCGATGACTATCAGTCACAGAACACATCTGATCAGATGTTTAAATGCCAGCACATCTGAGTTATATAGTTAAATTTTCTGCTTCTCGGGTACCGTCTCTCCTATCAACAAGTTGGAGGTGCTATGTTTCTCTTTAATAATTAAAACAGAAAACTGTTTAAGTTCTTTGGGTGTGTAATTTAATCGTTTTATTACCCAAAAGAATTGAAATTGTTATGTTTGTGTAGTTTGTTTTCTTGTGTTCCATCGACCGCAATTAGTTCCCTATTTTACTCGCAGAGCACAAACAGGATTCCAACAGTCCCGTACGAAGTTCTGGCGATCCAGATTCTCATCAAAGTAAGTATAAATTTTTAATATCTTCTTTGTAGGACCTGTTCGTAAATGTATTCAAAGTGAAAAATACAGAATTACAAGTAAGTTGCGAATTTAGGCCGTGGCAAGGAGTAAAATGGACTATTTTTTCATGGACAAACGCAGTGTTGTTGTTTTGTTGTGACCCGACACGTGCGCGCATTTGGACAATCCAAATTAATTCGCTCAGAAGGCTTTTGTTTTTGTTCTCGTTGCGTTATCCCCCCAGTAGAAACCACGTTTCATTGTTGTTAAAGGTAAAACTAAGAGCCCCATTTGCATGCCTTGTGTAATCGCAAAAATTAGCCCCTCCGGGCTACACGTGCTATTTCAGGAAATCGCTGCTATTTTGTTCGCAAGATTCTATTATCCCTAGAATTGTGAACGACTTCCTCTAAGTGTTGCATAAATTCCATTGCGTATTGAATGTAAGTAAGGTAATACATGATTACAAAAAAGTGCCGTTTAGTAAACATTTAGATTCATTGTTGTTTGGCCCAGAAGCTTTTTACCAAAGTACACGAAGTTCTTGTGAGCCCATTGGAAAGGAGACAAGTTTCATATTTCCCCTTGAGCTTTACGCGAGTCGATCCAAGAATGAAACTAGAGTAACAACGATGTGCAAACAACATCTACGTATTCGTCTTTGTGTTTGTAAAAGAATTGTGTTACGCGGAAGACAATTACTTTTGCCGTAACTGTTTCTGCCTGAAAAACGAGAATTCGCAAACAACCATCATGGGCACGGGGACTTAATTGTTGCTTTAACTCCTTCCCTTACGAGTCGTAGGTTTACTTTTGCGATGGCCACTAACACTTAGCTTGTTCATACATATTAATATATTCTTTTTGCTTCAGGTTAACATTAACATATAGGCCTTAACCAGAGGAAATCATTCGTGACATTTCGCTTTGTTGTTAGTATCCACTTGCTAACCCTTTGTTCATCTTGTTTTTAGAATTCCTTTGAATTCTCTCTCGTAAAAATATACCATAAATTGCTACGCATTAATTAATTTTTTGCAGCACTTAAAAAAGTTCTAGATCATTCTTTAGTTGTCCTTCCTTTGTTACATTCTGTGAAATGACAAAATTGGAAGTATATTATTATATTTGAGAATTATAAGTGCAAATGGAAAACAAATTGTTCGAAAGATGTGATTTCTTGACCTTGGGTTTTACGTAAGTGGAAGGATATAAGCTGTTTCTGGTCGTGCATGCAATAGGAAAGTACCGAGTCATGCGAAACTGGTTCGAGAACTATGATAGCAAGCCATCTTCGCGTACAGTTAGGGTTCTCTTTATTTCTTTCTTTGGGGAGGGACTAAATCTTTCACAATTTTGGGTAAAACACGACTTACGAACGATCACTTTCTAAGAGGCATGCTCTTGCGGTTTTGTTTAACGTGACTGAGTTACTCGATACAACAACATTGCATTCCTTCCATGTGAAATTAAACTCTTGTGTATGGCTTCCTAGGTCGTGACACTATTCACATCACAGTGTATAAAAACGCGTTCTCCTAATTTCTTTGTTTTTTCTGTTATCTGCTTTGTGAGTTCCTCGCTTTTCTTTCTCTACGTCATGTGAACAATTTGCTACACCTCCGAGATAAAACTTGAATCAAAAACTAACTTCCAAAATCTTAAATGATTGACGGAAGAGATACTAATGAATGTAATTGTTGACAAGCATTGTTCTTTGGTCATTTGACAAGTTATTGTCTTGTAAAATGTCAAAAGGTTGTGATTTACTATGGGGTGATATCTTAAACAATAGACATGACAACAACACATATTTCTTCCAAGGTCAGGCATCAGAATTATCATTATGTAGTTTATATTTTTATGCAGTAATCCTTGCAGGAATGCGGTTTTTTAAGCTTACATGCTTTCCACTAAGATTTCTGGTTCTCTACCCCTGGTTTGACGGATGGAGTTAGTTTTGTTGATAGGAATGGAGAAGTTACAACTTAATCTTTACAAAGGATTAAAGAGTTAATCTTACCACTACTTTTGTTTGATTTCAAGAATAGTCGATGGAAGTAACTTTAGGGCATGCCAGGACTTAGTACACACACTTGAGTGAGAATTTCTATCTAAGTTTAAGGGGTTTTGAACAAACTCGTTTTGTTTGTGATTTTTAAAATGCCAGGTTTCTTGAACATATTGTATAAGAGACAGGTAAATCCAAAATTTTTGTTGTTTCTTTTTTTTTATCTTAAAGCTGAAGTGTGTTCTGTTATATAAACAAATGTACCAATGGGCAAGGTATCTTTATAGAATTGGTAGATATTGTGTTTTTGGCTGCTTTTTTCCCATGGTCTCTTGCAATGCTAAATTTTAACAAGGAAAACACTCAATATAGGAAAGATTTTGTGATGAACAACAAAACGTTGGTTTTTCTAGTCACTTCTTGTTTTATTAATTTAACAAAACCTTCCACCCAACTTAGATAAAATCCCCAACATCAACAACAAATCTGCTCTGTCTTGGCACATTTTCTTTTTTCTTTCAAATTTTTTTATGAAAAGGATACAAATTTCATTTACCACTTCCTTTGGAATTGTACTCTTAATAAAATGCACTTATTCAATAACCTAAACAATGTTTGTACTTGAGTGGGCCTCTTTATCAGCCCCTAGCAATAGTGAATTAGTTCATTCACATTCAACACTAAAGATAATCTAGCCAACAATTTCCCTTTGGTAAAAATCATGCATCAGCCATAAAAGTATCGTCTTCACCTGCCAATTCTGAATAAAACATAAATTAATATTTCAATATACTTTAATTTTGTTATCCATACATTCAAACCCACTTCTATCACCTTATCTTTCTTTTGCACAATAATTGTTCAGGGCTCAAGCAATCAATAGTGGGGATTGTACCACTGGATAGGGTTTCACTGTTGCATACAAACTTATTACCTCATCATGAGCTTTTGTCTGAAATTTTGTGCCAGACAATCAGTGAACAGCATTGTAAGCTGTTTGCTAACCAAGAAATACAGCTTTTCTTTTGAAACTTGTCCTAAAATATGGAACATGTACTATTTGTTAATTTTTCCCTCATGGCCAACCATTTAGTCCTCTCAATCATAAAATGAACTATCTATGAAATAATTTTCTTCAGTCACCTATCAGCTTCATCACCCTTGTTTAAAGTAGCTGGTGTGTGTACACAGGGTTTCCTCTCTGAATCAGATTACGGTTAACACTTGAGATAGTTCATTGCATAGCAATGCATAGAGTCAGGAAGTTCCTGTAATTTAAGTAAAGAACACTCTGGCATGGACTCTTCTAAGGGGAAGAGAGATTAACATTTTAAGAGTGCATTGTGCAAAGGAAAACTACCATCCCTGCATATTTTGTACATAAAAGCTGTAGCATTTAGCACGTTAATGAAATGTGTTGCTACCAGTAAGAAGCAGGTGCAAGTCAAAACTTTAGATAGCATAAAGCATTGTTATAAGTTGTCACTTTTTGCAGATGTAAGATTTGGTGTGGGTTAACAAACAGTCAATATTTAATTTCATATAGCAAAAACTTGCCTTTGTAGCAGTTATCAGATGTTATTTCTTTTATCTAAAAATACCTTGCAATATTTTAATCTTTACTACTGATAAAAAGATGCATGTAAGCATATCAATCCAGTATTTCAGGAATGATATTCAAAAGGTCAGCTGAAGGTATGGTTGATTCAAGAAAGATCTTTTTTGTTTGTTTGCCAAGATGTGCAAATTTGATGACATGAAATTCTCTTGCTGCTGAAATACCTGTGCATCAGCGAAAAGAAGTTGGGTTAGTTTTCTAGTTTCAACATATGCACAAAAGTCATATTTTCATTAGGTTGACTTTCTTGTAATATTCCATAGAAAAAGGACTTGGAGTTAAGAAAATTAAAAAATATTTGCACAATGTAATCATTACAGTTTGACAGTTAAAACCCAATACCAGTTACTTTTGACATTAAATGTCACATTGTGTGTCTTGTTATCTGATGTCAACCATTAATTTTTAAGCAATTCTTCATAGGGTGGATGCCAGGGAATTTAATAGAAAAGCAAGGTCAACCTAAGACTTCAATAATGAAATATGCAAGGGATTATCATTTCTTCTGAATATTCACCTTGGTGTCCTTTAATTTTGTTGAAATATAAATTCTTGAAAAAAAAATGGAGTTTCAAGATGAAAAAGTACATTTTCAAGAAATTCAATTTTTATGACCAAGTCTTATTGTAAAAGTTACAAAAAAAAAGGATTAAAAAATAGAAATATATGTCTGTGCATCACAAATATAATAGGTTTACTATAATGTACTATGCCATCTTGTTTGTATGTTACAAATATTTAAAGAACACTGCAAAAAGACCTTATAATTGAGTTCTGTTCAAAATTTGCAGAACTTTACTCCCTTTGGATTCCTTAGAGTTGCAAAACTGCAATCAGGGATGATGAAGCAGAGGGTAAACATACACTGCTTTGACTATTAAGGCTCTGGTAAAATAGTATATAGCTGCATCCCACTACAATACTATGTCATGGTATTTTGCTTCAAAATAAATCAACATAACTATCATTATTTTTTTAGTTGGTACTGAGCAGAATCTGGTTTCATCTGGTGTGTTTACAGTAGCAGAGCTCTACACCTACGCTAGAAGTGAGTCTCTTTATAAGCAAGTACTAGTTACATTCACAGACATCTTTAAAAGCTATTTAGAAATTTTAAGCTTTGCTAATTTAGAGTCCATATTTGGTCATACTCAAAATATTTTCCATCTCGCTTTTTATACTTTACCTTGACCCTTGTAATTAGCTCTTTGAAAAAATAACATGATTTTGTTAGATAAATGTAGTCATTAATCAAAGGCAATCTTCCTTGTTACTCACTTGCTTGATGTACTCATTTAGAAGCAAAAGCTGCCCTAACTGAAAACTTTATCAGAAGTTTACTTTCATAAGGTCTGTTTCTCCTCACTTATCATAGAACTGAAAGTGTTTTTTCACAAGTGCACATTACATTCAGTTAAATATCTTGCAACTCTGTAGATGACTGGGTTACATGTGACTTTGTGTTGTGAATCTATCTTGAGGCATAAGTCTTTCGTAACAGAGGCTCTAGCTGTGCTGAACCTCAACAACTGCAGCAAAACTGTACTTAATTTTCAAGCCAAAATCTTGTATCAGATGTTAGTTGTCTTGTAGGCTCTGGCAATACTTGTCATGCCAATGCCCTAGACAAGCTACAGCCATTCGTCGTTCTTCTTTCTCAAATACACATAGGTATTCATACGCTATAGTTAAAAAAATTATGCATTCCAGCAGACAATGTAGTATCTACTCTAACTTTTTTTTAAACTTTACATCTTAAATAAAGTAACATTTTTTTCTTGAATCTGTTTGTTTTCAGCTTTTCTATCTATGAAGAAGTGTAAAGCCTTTCACTAAAAAGAAATTAAGCAGCTCTACATTGAATGTTTAGGCATTTCAAAAAATTTTTTTAAGATACATTATGTGAACTGAGGAATTCAACAACAAACCAAAGTAAAATATATGAAATCCATCTCTTAGCTCTGTTTGACAAACCCATTGCATGTAATTTATTTCCCAAACTTTCTAGTTCTCCTATCAAAGAGCCTATCAGTTTGTTAATGTAAATAATATATTTTCCAACTCTTTTAGCACCCATCAAATGTGTGAGCTCATCACACAGCCTAATGTTATCAGACTTGGAGAGCCCACCTTATGGTGATGGAGGTCTTGAGCAGCGCTTCCCAAATGCAGTCAGCATACATCCACGACCAGATGCATATGACCTAAGGTACAGAAAACGAAGTCGGACAATAAGCTCTGTTTCGTCAGTTGACGAGGACTGTGATGATGATGATAGGGATAGCACAGGACTGTATGTTCAGTCACCAGCAAGTTTCTCTTCCCAAGGATCGAACTGGCAAAATGATGATTCAGGTAAGACAAAATGAAAACTGAGCATATGTGATCATGAAGTATAAGCCACTGTAATAATTGCAGCATTCATCTATTGATTGGGAAGAAACTGAATTGAGGTAAAAAATTCTCAAAAGTTGGAATAAAGAGTGTTTAAAGGAAAATTTACATTTCTCAATGAAAATTTCAGTCATTTAGTTTCATTTAATTCCTTGCTAAATTCTGTGTTACTGAATTTTCAGGATCCAGTGTCATCCACTCTCCAATGGTACCATACCCTGCTAAGATTAAACCAGAACAGAACTGCACAGGATACAGCCCAATGGAGAACCATCACTCTGCCATCACTTGTTGTAATGTGAATGAACCACAGTCACCTGCAGTCACATCATACAGTGGTCAGACTCAGCAGTTACACCTCAGGCAAATGAGAGACTGTAATATGAATGATACATCATATATTATGCAACTAGCATCAGCACCTAAAGGCCATGTACAAGCAAGTTGTGGGCTTGTTCCACAGCTTCCACAGCAGGGATTTACATTCCGCCTGCCGATGCCAAATGCACACATCCCTTCTGTTGGTAAGGTGGAGAGGGTAAATGTATTTTAAGAATCCAATCTTCTTTTGCATGTGTTGCATGGCACTTACTGAATACAAAGTATTGATAGGGATCCAATACGTCTCACATTGTTGCCTACCAGTGCTAAGTGTAAGGCTTACCGGTACATTGTCGTCTTGGGAACAAAAGCCATTCGCCAGAATTCTCTTTTGCTGTCCAAAAGGGAATTGACTTGTTCAATGCATTAGTCAACTATGTTGTTATAAATCCAACCATCCATTACATTTTTATGGCCTTACTGGGCTTTGTAAATGTGGTAGTTCTATAGGCAAGATATAATTAAGAACAATGTCCATGATTGTCACAGGTTCTGCTCCTTGTCGCACTGGTGCCCCCAGTGATTTCATCCAGCTTCTTGAGAGACCGCGCTCCAGTTCAGCACCAAATGGTAGGCACATTGTTCCTGGAACATCAGCAGTCATACCTCCTCCTTTGACAAGATCACCAAGTAGTAACAGTATCATTCAAAGCACAGGGAGCAGTAGCTATAATGCAGCAGAACCACGGCACTCTCCAGTACACCAGCAGCAACAATCTCCAGTGTCAACAAGCCCAAGTAAAACAAGTCCTCCCTCAGGAATAACACTGAACACAACTGTCCAGATTATTCAGGTAATTGAGATCATGAACAAAACTTTTCATGTTACTTAATACGGCAATTATTATTATCATTATCATTATCATTATCATTATTATTATTATTATTATATTATTATTATTTTGGAACATGAGTGCTACCTCCTTCCATGAATTATTTTATGTTAGGTTTATTGCCATGGAGTGCCCAGGAACATTTTTTCTTGTAGAGAAAAGTCATTGGCTTTGAGGGCATCATCCATATCCAAGGCATTTTTCCCAATTAATAACATTCACACATTTTGCTAATGTTAGTGTATTCCTGAGGGTATGGGTATGTACTTTTTCCCATGAGGTTCCACATTTTCAGAGCCACAAAACAGGATTAACTCTTTTTTTTTTTTCACTGTGATTTCAATCCCCAGTCTCCTACAAACAATCCAAACGGTGGAGCATCATCATACAGCAATCACAACCAGCAAGTGTTCAGCTACCCAAACTTGCCACCTGGTTGCTTATCTGCTGTAAGTCCATCACTTCCAATGAGCTTGTTCACATCACCTGGAAATACACCAAGGGGTAGTATACCTCCTCGCTGGCCCACAGCTATCCAAGTAGCACCTGTTTCAAGCAGTGGAAATGTTGCATCTGAAGAGGAGTCCACTGACTACCAGATGGTGTCAGGGTTTGGCGGTATGAATCCAGATGAGAGCATGCTTGAAGGTAGTTGTTAGATGCTTTTACATATCGCGTATATCTTTCTACCCAGGGGTTCTAAGTAATTGATGAGGAAGATGACTTGATGCATTGTGAGGACAGTTTACAATTCAAGTACTGATAACAAAGGCAACAGATAATAATAATTCACGTTTTCAACCCAGTTGTTAACACTAAATTACCAGCATTTAGGAAGGGTGGCAGAGGCCTATGTGCATGCTCTGCCAGAAAATGCATAGTTGCTTTAAATGTACAGTTTTACAAAATTTCAAGTATCTTAAGTGAAAACAAACCCACAGGATAGAAAATAGACATGAACTAAAAAAGTAAGACAAAGAAAAAGAAAGGAAGACCAAGTTTTTTTTGTGGAGTGCAAATTGATTTTCTGTTTGCTAAATTTGTTTGTGACAGCTTTTTTTTTTTTGTAATTTTATTATAATTCACCAGTTGCATAGTACACATTATTTCACAAAAAGCAAGGGACTTAGAAATCAAAGAAGATGGCCTGTAGGCAAGCATGCAGCACTTTATGAGAACCTTGTGTACCTAAAACCACCACTCAAAGCCTCCTTATATTCTTTTAATTTTAGAGAGGAATTTCTTTCCAGTTAACAACAATGCAGAGTCAGTAGATGTTATGTCAGCCAGGATATCATCTTAGGCTGCTTGGTTCCCAGGGTACCCTAAAACTGGTCTTATCTTCAGCAGCCCAGATGGTAGGCCTTTAAATTAAATGGGCTAGTAAAAGCCAGTCCAGTCCATCCCACAAGATAAAGTAGTACACAGCATGCCAAGATAGAAGAAACTTAGCACTAAGAAAAGATGGTTCAGCCAGGTTCAGAGAATGCTTTGGTTTTGCCATATGTTAAGTTATTGTAAGTTGTTCTTCTGTAAAGATATTAGCATAAAATATTAGAAGCATCCATGTACAAACCAAAGAATTTATATAGGCTTTTAGAGTAAGAATAACTGGTCCTATTTATAAATTGCATTAGTAGAGTATTTTGGAAAGTAAATTTAAGTACATTCGCATTATTTAGAATATTTCCATGCGTAAACACTCAATCAAAAGAATAGTTGAAGTTAAATTTCGTAATGATAACACACTCAATCCACTCTTGGTAAAGTCTTGTCAAAGGTGTTAAGGCTTGATGTTAATTGGTCATTTGACAGTGGAGAAAACATTGTCTAAAAGCATGCTGGATGTACAAAATGTGAATTTTTATCTGGATAACTAGAGGAGCTGGTTTTTTTTTTGTTTGTTTGTTTTTTAAAGCAAGTCTAATTACATACTGTGAGTGAGTGGTGGGGTGCAGTGCAATAACTGTGTTACTCAGTAGACCATATTCATATAAGAGTTGCATACATTGGTTGCTTGTGGTCATAGTTTTCTCTAAAGATTACATTGATCAAACATAATATATTACCTTAAGAAGCCTGAATGTTGGATATAGTGAGGAAGATTTACATGATGCTACAGATGTTCCAACAGAGTACTAATATATATAATCTGCATGTGCAAGTGGAAATAAAAAACTTTTTGTCCACAAAAGTGCAAATAACAATTTCAAATTTGCTTTTTTTGTGCTACCACTCTCAAATAAATTTCTTCTTGAGGTGAAATTCACTAACTGCATTTCAACTTGCACATATTACTGAAAACCTGAAATGACACCATGAAAATGGTCACTGGTTTGACAATAATTCTATTTTCTACTGATTTTGCTCAGCAAAAATGAGAAGTAGCTGTTGATGAGTATGGTCTGAACTTCATTCAAGTTTGGTATGATAAAGAGAGAAACTAAAAAATTTTCTACTTCCATTTTAGAAAAGTGAGATGTTAATTTAAGTGTTATATAATCAATTCAGAAAAAGAGAGGTTTTACTGTGAATGGGATGCATGCTTTGCTTAATTTGTATTCCAGTGCCTACGATACCGAATGTCTTTTAGGGAAAGGGAAACAGGCTTAAGCCACAGTGGGCCACACAAGTGAAAAAACCCATCTCAGAAAACACTTTGTCAACTCCAGTCGATTAATCTGTACTTAAGAAAGTAAAACCTGCTTTAAGGCAAATACCTTGCCCAGCCTATAAAATTGTGTCTGTTTTTGAAATGGTTAATGTGCTGATCAATTGTTGTAAATAGTCTCAAAACTGATGGAAATGGCTTGCCAGTTTTTGTATCAGTTTATTTTTCCAGGTTTAATTTTGGAACTTTGAAATTGTAATTATGGTGGCAATTGATACAAGAAAATGTTCTTGAGTACAGTAATTTTGATAATAATTTTCTATAATTATAGTAGAGAATAATAGAATACAAAATATAGATTTAGAGAGTAGAATTGTTTTGTAGGACATCAGGTTTGTAAATAGTTTAAATAGAGTTCTTGTTTTAAAACTAATCATGATAAATTTTGTAGTTTCACAAAAAGATGTAGAGTTTATAAACAATGAAATGTCTTAATGCTGTACTTCTTAACTGCTCAGAGCAGCTGATTTTTTGGGCTGGTGGTAGACATTTAAAAATAGGGCTATCTTTTGTAAAAGGGTTTCTTTTATACCAATAGTAGTTTTCCTACAGTACATTTGTATGGTTCTGATATTTTGTAGTCTTCATAAGATAATCCTAGTAATATATAAAGATTCATGCAGAAAAATACATGTCATCATGTTTTTTCATCTGTCTTTAAAAATTAGTGGTGAGTGGCAGGAACACTTAAAAAATTAAATGCTAACAGTTTTGTATGTGATTTTGCAATAAGCACCAAATATTTGAATACAACCATTAATTTCAAATGATCTTTGTGACTGTACTTATTTTTTTGTTAAACAAGGAAAGTAAGAATTAGTTGATTGTCTTTCATTAAGCTGTCTTTGCAACCCATTACAAGGTCATATATGCTTCCTTTACCAACAGTGGCAAAGCCCAAACCTTGAAATTTAAGTCATTTTTCTTCAATTTGCCTTAAAAATGTCAACAACACCAGACCTTACATATCTTTTGTCAGCACAATAAAATAATACTGCTCAGACAAAAGATTTTGTTATACAAATTCATTCCAGTGCACTGATGCTGGAGTTTTAAGGGACAGAAATTTGTCTTGACAAAGAGAAAAGCTGCTGCAGTATTGTATCTTGAATTGGTTATGTCTTAAATCATGTAGGAATCTGTTTTCCCCCTCAAAGTAATGTTCTAATAACCTTTTCATTGGCCTTGGCCTTTTAATTTAAGTGCCCTTAACTAAGCAATTCAACTATACTTCAGAAGCATGTTGGATTATGTAAGTGGTACAAGATTTCTTATAAGGGATACCTTTAAGTAACATGATTAGTCAATGAATCTTCTAAGTCTTTGCCTATCTGTGACATCATCAGGGATGATGCTGTAGATTGACAAAGGCTTAGAGGACAAACCAACCAAAAATTATAGCTTAAAACTTATTTGAAACAAGGATATAATTGCACTTGATTTTGTTTTAATCATAGAGAGCATATTTAAAAGAAATCAGTTCAATTCAAGTAATTTAAAAGTGTTTCCATGAAATGGAAACAGTCTGAAATTAATTCAGACCCATTGTTATGCCTGCAATCTCACATGTACAAGCTGCTGCTAGAAAAAATAAAATTAAGGTTAAGTGTCTAATGACATCTGGTTAATTACCAGTAGTCTCCTGTCTGCTACTTAGTGGTTGATGATTTTACTTCTGGGGAAGTAGTGAAGTGATTTCTACAATCATTTCTTACAATCATATTTGCACAGAGGAGATGTGGATTTTCTTATTGGGTAAACACAATTGAACTATTTTCTTTTAATTGTTAGGTTGTCATGTTATACTCCTGATACTTCTTCACCCATTTAAGGATACACTTTTCACAGGAGCCAAATGCATTAACTTGCCTTAAACAGCAGTTGCTAGACACTAATTAACTCACCTGAAGCTAAGACCTTGAAAACAGAAAAACCCATTTAAGCTATCCCACAAAGAAATTCTCTCTAAAGTCAAAGTTACCACTCTCTTCCCAACATTAACAATTTTCCAGAGAAAACTTTTATCCAAGATCATTGTTGCCCTGTTTGACCCCCAAAAGCATCTCTTTTCTTTCGACAGTGTCACCCTCCACCAGAAATTACAGTTATAAGAAGAAAGGAAATGATCATGAGTGCAAGAAGTTCTTGACTGTTGGACAAATTCTTCTTCTAATTACCTTAGGGAATGTAAAGCGAACAGTATGGGGAACTTGCATATTGATGTTAGGGGGTTAAGGGTTAGTTAGGTAACAAATGTAATTTTGCCAGGAAGGGAAAGGACTTGATCATGGTTTTGGAGACTTGTTTTCAAGACTGAAAAGTTTAATGACTCGTGGAAACAAAAAGTAGCACAATCATAAATATAAGCTGCCACAGCTTTCGAAGGATAAAATTTCAGCGCTACAATTCGCGTAGGAAAGAGATTTGTCAGTTATTTTCTCCAGGGCTTAAAAACTTATTCTTAAGACATACAGTTCGCCGAGAAAAATTCAAAGATCAATTCACCGGCGATTTTCAAGTACAAGTACAGTACAACCCAAAACTGTATTAATTAAATTCTTTAGTTAGTACCTTAAATTTGCCATCCATAAATTTTCCTGGATTTGAAGTTTTCTCAAGTTACTTCACAATACTGTCCCATCTCAGCATGGAAATGCAATCTTCCGTCATCCAAGATGGCTTCCATGTGAAGATAAAAAGCAAAAAAAATACAAACTCAGTGGTGGACAACTTAGAAACACAGATAGGATTCAATCGGCCAAATAAAAATTAACGTAAATATTTAAATAGTGACTGTTTTGCGGGTAACGAAAACGCATGGGAAAAAAGTATGTCGTAGTATTTCCCCAAATGCGAGATTAACCATACTAAATTTAATCAACCTTTTAAAAATTGGCTTTTTCCCCCTAAAGCCCTTACTGCGTTTAAGTCTTATAAAAAATGAACCAAATTTTAAAGAAGTAAGGAACAGTATGCTCTAAATTTTTTTCAAAAAAAGGTTTACAGTACCAGGGACATGGCTTCGAGCGTGTGAACGAAGCGGCTGTAAGATCGACAATTCCCTCATCGAAGAGCCTCTGTCCTCCGTGTACTGAATTCGGAGTCCATTTGATGAACGTTGACAGGTGTTTAATGCTACAAATGAACGAAACACTCATTTCTCAAAGATAGCGTAAGTTTAAGTGTCACAGTTGAGGAGAATTCACCTCTTCATTCACAAGCCACAGCACGAAAATAAAGGCCTAAACACGCGTCTTACCGAAAATTTCGCGCGCTTTCCATCCTACATGGTCACGTGGAATCACCCTCCACGTTGGGAGTCTGGAACTAAATGTTGTGCTATCCTAGCATCCTGGCATGCAAAGAGAGTAGTTCACTGAGCCCACAAGGACTAGAAGTGAAGCTGCGATGGGTTAAGATCCTCTCCATCGTCAATTTTTCTTCGAATTTGGGCTAGAACTACTCAGCGAAACCTGCATTATGGGAAATAATGTAACTCTTGCCGTTTCAAACAAGGGAGCAGAGTATGGTGTATAGTGTTGGGACGTGCTAACATGAGTCGAAATTCAAAAAAGTGTTCATATACATTCAGGAGGCTATTTTCATAAATTTCGCTGAAATCAGACTTCGAAAGTTATAGTGTTTTTTTTTTTCGAATTTCACACCTCTTCCTTACATAATTTCATGGTTATTTCGCGCGAGAACCTCGATATTTCTCTCGGAGTGGCGGCTAAACCAATCTAAAGCAAAATTACCAGGCAAGTCAACAGTCTTAACTGTAACTGAAAGTGGCAATTTTTCTTTAAATTAACTTTCTCAGACATTACATGACTAACTTAAAGATCTCCTTTACCAAAGAAAAAAATTTCAAATTATGCAAAGACGCTATTTTAACCTGCCACATTAACTTGAAAATGACGTTAGAGGACATGAAAAATGTTTTTAAGTCTACGGGGGTTTGTATAGCAATGTACAGTTTTAATTACTAATAAAATAGCTGGTGGCTTCTCAACCTCTTTAAATACGTAAGAATTTCTCTTAAGTCATATTTTACAGAAAAGTAACCATTTATTTTTCGACTTGATGTATAAAAAAATATCTTTTGGAGCAGCTTCTGAGAAAATGCGTACTGTGGGCTGAATCAGACTAAGCGGTAGCAGTATTGAGCCACTTAACAACTGACCAGTTGTGTGAAGAACTTAAAAAATAATCAATTATAGAACAATGTCAGGGTTGTCAAAAGGTACTTTTCATTCTACTCTTTAAAATGCGCCAGCTATTTCGAATGCTTGTGGTTCCAGGAGCCTTTGCCCGCAGAGGGGTCCTCGACCTTTAGACCTGCACCGTCCGCTTACTCAAAATCTTTTTGAGAACCCTGAAACAATGTCCTGATTGTAAACGAAATGAAATTCGTACCACTAAAGTGTTGAGGAAAAAAAGACTAACAATAAGGGAAATTATCAATGATAATTATAATCAGAGTTAAGTGAACCAATCAGAATATTCGGAGATGAAAATGTAAAAATTAATGATAACTAATAATCAATACTAAATATCGAAACGGTTCACTGAGGCCCCTCGTCAAACATAGCGCTGGCATTTTTAGCGCTCATCCGTATGAGCGCAGTAAGTGCATGCAGATGTGATTTAGACGATGGTGCCTGGACACTTTTGGCAGGATTCTTGGCTACAACTTGTTCACTATGGCTTTTGTCTTTTGAAAGAGTCCTTTGAGGAACCGTTATTTGTTTTCTGGTGGAGCCATTCGTAGCCACATTCATAGAGGTTTTCTCCCTCATGGGTACTTTTTCTTCGTATTGAACTGGCTTAATTGAAGGTGATAAACCAAATGATTTATCCAAAACCTTGTATCTCTCCTGCTCTCTATGAGGCTTCGCCAAAGACGTTTTCGCTAGAGCACCGGGTTTAAAATTCCCTTGACTCACAGAACACACAGTCTGACTATCCAGATCATCGCTTAAATTACGTTCTCCTGGTTTTGCCTCAGTTCCAGCTCTAAGCATCCTCTTGAAAACAGATGTTTCCCGATCGCCACCCTTGTTCTCATCTACGTTACCAAAGTCGACATCGAACAAGTTGCTAATTTCTTTAGTTTCCACAGCATGGGGTTTATCAAGATGCAGTCTACTACTTGTCTGTGAAGGCAACACTGATTTAGGGTGGTCCTCGAAAGAAGAAGTGCTAGTTACTTCGTGAATGGAGGATAGAGGTTGTTCAATCATGTCTTTGAGTGTGACACTCGTACCATCACTTGCATGACCAAGTCCTCCTCGTGAACTTGAATCATCAAAGCTCCTTGGAAAGTTTCCAAGGTAACACGCAGTAAAAAGGGGTTTATCGTCACTAGAATCAGCATCACAGATCTTTGTAGTTCTTTCTACAGCTACGTCACTGTTATGACCATTTTTCTGAGTTTTCTCACCCATGGATGTGCCTCCTTGTCCACGAAAAACATGCCTAAGCTCTAATCTGGTGTTCGCTTGCTTACTTCGCGAAATTGGTTCTCCACGTCCACTCGTGAAATAATCTCGGGAGGGAGAATCTGACCTTAAGTAACTTCGATCGCAGCGCTTTTCATTGTTATCCTCTCGTAGCTCAACCTTCAAAAGTTCCAGTTCTTTTTTCAAATCATCCAGCTTCCGTTTAGTGTTGTTTAGAACTCCATTTTTAGATAAGGTATGGGATTCATACGTTACAGCACTCAAATCGTCGTTTTCAAGGCTCTTCAGCCCTCTTGGGCTTATTACACCTTCACTGCTTGACACACCCTTCGAGGCGTTAGCCAGAGAAACCTGCAATTTCTCCCGTGCAATACGGGATTTATCTTGGCTAAGTTCTCCAAGATAAGTCAAATCAGAGCCACACCTCTCAGCGCGAAGTTTTTGTTCTCTAATTAACTGCCTTTTGTGCTCCCTTCTTGAGTTCCTCTGCTCAAATGCATCAAACGCCTTGTTGGATTTGTTTTTATACACTCGATACAACGATTTCAAATACTCCATGAAATGTTCTCGACATCTTTGATCTATGATGCTCTCTGCCTTCAGACTGAGTCCCACAAGTAGCTGTTCGGCAGAAACTTTTAAAGCAAGGCTTAGTTTTTCAGACGTTGAGCCATATTCTAAAACCTGCAAAAAAAGAGAAAACTGTTAGCATGTCACATTTTATAAATCGCTTTAGCGATGCAATAAAATTGTCTCATATTTCAAGAAAGTCCACAGATAAATTGTTTGATGGGGTAAGCAGTGGCGGATCTGGGGGAGGGGCCCGGGTTAGCCCCCCCCTTATTTTGGGTTAAAAAAAATTTGCATACGGAAGAAAAGTTGGCAGAGCAAGCGACAAACAACCACCCCCCTCTCCCCTTCTTAGCCCAAGGTCTGGATCCGCCTCTGGTAAGGAAATAAACTGTTAAGGATAAGCAATGGTTGAAAACAGAAAATGTTAACATGGATGCCAAACAATAAACTTGAAATTGAAAAAAAAAAATTACGGAGTTTTTCAAGATGCAAAATATCTGTGTATTAATTTGAAGGAAGAGTGGAAGAGGGAAAGATCAGGTGGCTCACTTTCAAGTATTTCAGTAGTCATATCAATTTCTTCTTTTATCCCTTTCGATTTGAAGAAGTGTGAATAAAAAGAGGTTCTCAGTAAAGTTATTATCAAAGAATATTTGGAGGATTTTTAATAAAATGATAGGTTAAGGCTACTGTAATGTTCAATCAGTGAGTTCTTTGCAAATAAGAATTTAATTTCAAGCCCTACATTCCTTTCTTTTGCACTTACCAAGCTTGGAATAGCTCCTTCAATAATCTTGTTTAAAAGCAAACATAACACTGTGCCATCTTGAAAACTGCAAAGTAAAACAGATAGCCATTGTACAACATAAGAAAGCTTACTTCCATTCTCTAATTGGTAAAGATGGTGTGATAATGTACTTGCGGGAAAGACTGACTCATCACCACTGATGTTAGAAGCTAAATCTAGATGTGCTCTGAAGGTAAATCTATTGAAATACTGAAGCACTTTCTCTTCTTGTTTCCCACAGTTTTTGCCCAGAAAGTAGTATTAACCAAATTCATTAAACCCTTTTACCACTAGGAGTGACTATCATCTAATTTCTCCTTACAATATCACCCCTGAATCACACATTAAGGGCATGAGAATCAAGGAAATCATTTCAAACTAAAGAAGCTCTTAACTGTTACATAAATTCTCATTGTCAGTACCATAGAAAATGTGTGAAGAATATTATAGAAAATATGCATACTGATGTTAGAGTGTAAAGAGTGAAGGGGAAAGACAATATAAGTGTGCTCACCTCTCATAATCAACAACATCTTTGCCAGTAACCTTTGCCACCCAGCTTAACAGTGACAATTCATCATTGTCCACCAAATGAGAAATTTGAGGATCACTTACTAGTGAGAAAAAAATGCAGCCCCTGAGTGGTTAGTATTGGTAGTGACACACACGCAAACATTTCAGCTTGTTCATTGGCTGGGAGCAAATCAAATATTGAATAATTTTACTCCCTAAATATCTGAGTTTGTGCAAGGAAATTAACAACAATTACCTCCATTTGAGCCAGCGTGTCTGTAAAGACTATGACATAAAGCCAACACAACTTTGAGATTTCCTCTCACAATATCTAAAACAAAAACCAGAAATATTCATATGAATAAAATGTGTAAAATAATACAGGAATTGCTTCACAGTGAGAAAAAATTACCTTAATACTCAAGGTCTCTAGTGTAGGGATAAAAACACCAAGAATGATGAAAGGACTGTAGTTATTCAACACCTTTATAATATAAATGTAATACAGTGTTTTGTTGCACCAATTACTACATATTTACTTCTAATGCGGATTTTGTTTTCTTAATCCTTTCACTCCTGGGACCTCGACAATACTTCTCTTTACTTTCTGCCCTACATTTCCCATTATGTTGCTTCTGAGAATTTGGTGTTTCATGAGAGTCAAATACTTATCGTTTAGTTGATAATTTTCTTCAGTCTCATCACCTGCCTGCTTAATAGCATATTGATATTGTAAGGTAAAATTAGTTCCAAGTCACTCCTGAGAGCGAAAGGGTTTGCTAATCCTATTTTAGGGACTAATAATCCCTTTTCAAGTGACACAGAACTAATCCACCGCACAACCTAGAGAAACAGCACTTTCTGCATAGGGCCATACCAACCCACGAGACAACTGTTGATACTTTCACATTAACTATGTTGATCTAACCATCTGCAGTGACTCCATTGACAGAAATTCCATAGTGCTCCAAAAAGTCCAGACAAGTCTGAATGTTCTCCATCTTCTGCACATCTAGTGCTGGCTTTATATGTATTTGAGGAGGACACTCTCCAACTAAATAATGAAAAGAAAATGGTAAAAGTTGGAACACAGTTGGAACAAAACTCATTAAGCATAGTAATTGTAGTTCAAGTGATATTGCTCATAAAAAAATCTCTTCTTGCCGCAGTCAAAGGTTTTTTAAACTCCCCAATCTAACCTGGCTATTCCTTCACACAATGAATCAACAATTTCACATAGGAGTCCTGATAATGGCCTCCAACCACTAACTTCCCCTCACAGTCAACCTCTCCACCCAAAAGTTTATTCTTTCAGCAGTCACACATATTGTATAGTGTATATCAATTGGTTATACCTTGAAAATTATGCAACATGGAAAAAAATTGATTTTCATGTAAGCTCATTATCTCAAAACTCAATCCTCTATCCATGATTCTTGAACACTTTTAGAATCAAAGAATTGATTGCTGAGACACTCAGGAACATTCAAGAATTTATCATGTTGAGCTTCCAGACAATCAATCAAGTTTTAAGACCTTTGAAATGAGAAAAGAGGGATCTTTGCAACCTTTAGATTTATTTACTAGAATATTGAAGACCTACCTAACATCTCAACCAAGCTTAACAAGGTAATGCCATCTCCCAAGTCTCTCACCAAATCAGTGATTAAAAACTGATCTTGGCTGTGCTGGAGAAATGCATTTGCCCATCTCGTGAATTTCTGCAAGAGAGAAAGAGAGCAGGCTATCAGACTTCCCTCACCTACAACAACAAAGGAAGCAGGAGAAGCTCAGCTACAATCTATGGAAACTGAGACTGACTTGATAAGATTTTGAAATAACTCCATTGTAAAAATTGCACAACAGATTTCAAATTTTAATACAAAACATTATCATTTGAGTGAGGTATGGAAAAAGTTCGATAAAGGAGTTGTCACAACCTACCTCCCTCTTCTCCAATGGTAATTGAATCTCAAGAGCCCTATGTCATCAACCATCAAACAAGAAAACTCATTACCACTGGAAATAGAGCCATTTTCTCATGACAACAAGACAATTTTCACATCGAGATGGTTCCCCAACTTCTGTCATACTTCACTCAACTGAAAATCCTAGTATCAGTAGCAAGGCAGGGGTTTTTAAAAGTTGCAGCCAACAATTTGAATCCTGAATAAGTTTGATGCACACATCTGGCAAAGGTTCAGAAAAGAACTGTTCTCAGAGATATCAATATTAGGAACATTGCTGAGAACAATCCTTTCAATGAGGTCAGACAATCACACTAAGCAATCCTTTCAAGGATTCATGTAGCATTACTAACTTAAATATTTTATCTGTGGGGTAAGGCCATTGTTAACATTAACTTACCATACATTCATCATACGTCTGTTGTCCAAGCTCTGATGGGTTGCAGTGTGTTTTGGTGTTTCTGTACAATGACGAAGCATTTGGAGAACATGGTCTTTCCACAGGATGGTCAGACAAGCTCAGGAGCATCTTACTAATACCTGGGCTAGGGGTCCTGGATCTTGATGAACTGACAGTTTTTCCTTGGGTTGTGATATCTGTATCATCATGTTTTGTCCACTTTGCAAAGTCAACAGTGTCTCTTGCATTCTTATAACCAGTTGACAGATAAAACCCACTCTCATCTAACCAACCTGAACCAATTGTTGATGGAGCAGTCGTCAGAAATAAGGAAGTCATGTCAGAACAGGATTCCAGATCACTGAGTGCTGATAATGTACTTGCGGGAAAGACTGACTCATCACCACTGATGTTAGAAGCTGAATCTTGAAAATCTCCTTTCTTTGCCATGACTGGTGATGTGAGGTTTGTTGGAAACTGGTGGTCAACCATTATCTGTAGCAGTTCTTAGCACCTTTTATAGCCTCTATAACCAACATCTTGAATTATTGTCAATTTTCAAAGCTGCAGAGTGGCTCCAGCTAAAACAATGATTGCAAATTGAACTTAATATTTAATCTTGACATAAAAGTCATATAATAGAAAAGCTGATATTATCACATTGCAAATCAACTTTAACCTTGTAAGGGATATAATGGTGCTTAATTATCAATTAAATGTATATTACAGTCATGTTTCAGTCATTCTTGGAATATTAGATAGAACTTTATTAATGCTGAGACCACTGGTAGACAATCACAATGCAACCTCCACTCAAACGACACAGTCAAAATCAGAAAAAAAAAATCCCTAATCTTTAAGAAGGACTTATGAACATTTTCCCGGTCGGAACTTACATGGGAAGCATCCAAAAAGTATCTGTGCCAAATGGGCAACGGTGATGCAAGCAATGTAGACCACCCTAAGACACAGGAATGAAACATCATTTACTCACATTGCATTAAACTCAATCCTATCGTTTGCTATCCGTATGTGATGCAAGAATTCTTTTATTAAGTCATTACGGATTAAATGCCCATTTGACGTAAGCTTCCATCAAAAGGCAAAAATTATTATAATCCCCTAGTACAATGAAAGCAATTTTAAGAGCTACGATCGTCACGTAACAAGAATTTTAAAAAAATGCAGCTACATAATCTCATGATTGCATTTCATAATCAAAACATTTAAGAGGAAATTAAAAAAAAAGTTAAGAACACCTAATCCAAATCTTCGCGAAAATTCTGTCTCTACTCTTCATTTCCCCATCATTGCAAGGAATTACGATCGCAGAGGGCTAAATTTCGAACGATGTATCATATATATTTACTGTAAAACCTTAACTGAGTTATTCTTACGAAGAATAACATACATACAAGAAAATAATCTGATTAAATGATGTAGAATATTACTTGATCAAGTCTGCGAGCAGACAGACTAGCAACAACGCTTCACTCAATCTTGTGCTCAAACTTCAAGAGATCGTGTTGCAGTTTGTCAAGACTCGCAGCGAGCTATTTTTAATCCGTATTACCTTAGCAGAACTCTCCTGAATGTTTTCACTCTCAGTAAGATGAAAATCGGAGAATTACACAACTCTTTCCGTTCGTCAAGATAATCAAAAGTTGAGCGTGACTGAAAAACATTCACGCGCGTTACTTTCAACATTCCAAAACAGGATGGGAACAGTAGAATGAAGAGCCCGCGACTTTGCCCGAAACCCGCGGGATGTAGATGAAACGTAGACTCGTCCCAGTCTTTTCTTACGGAAAATATCCTCTTCAAGGCTGAGAAGTAATTTCTTCTTGAATTCTTGCAAATTGTTTGCCTTTATTTCGAGTACCAAAATAATCACGAGAGTTCAAATGTAACGTAAGGTGCTCTCACCTGGACAATCAGACTACACGATGAAACAGGTGTATTAGGTATAATTCGTGCTACATTGCACAATTTATAAGAATAGGTGCTGGTGATGGAAACTGCACCGACCTTTAGGAGAGTTCTTAACACAAAATTTGCAATAAAATTACGCTAAGGATGTTTTCTTTCACGCGCAAGGGGTAAAATTATAATAATTTGCTAAGATAAAATTAAGCAAATGCTTTGGTAAACAAAGCAGATGTATCCTCAATCCTCGTGGACTAGAAAACTTGACTGGCCAGTCTCGCGTTCATGAATTGTGTTCTAATCAGTTTGTGGCTAGCGCGCTAAACTCTATAGGCTCAGAAAGTTTTCTCACTTGTTTTTTCCTTTTTTTTTTTTTTGTTTGTTTTTTTTTTTGTCGTAGGACTCTTTCACTGGGTCCTGAGCGTAACGTTTAAGTTTGCCTGGGCAGTTAACGGTTTTGGGTGTGCCTGACATGAAAGCATTGCAAACCTCTCTGAAGGGGGTAAAGGGAAGCGGTTAGCCGAAAATTTTCATAACCACTCTAATAAGCCCTCAAGGCCAAGGGGCTCATTGATATCTGGTAAAGGGGCGTATGAGAGAGGGGTGGGGCTTAATGAAGACGGAGGAATTTTCAGAGAAGGGGGTGGGGGGGGGGGGGTCTATTAGAGAGCATCTCAATAATGAAGGTTTGCAAAAAAAAGGGGGCTTAAGGCCCATCAGAAAGGGCGTATTATAAAAGGGGCGTATTAGAGAGGGGCCTATTTGAGCGTTTGCAATGGAAGTTTCGACTTCAAGTCGATTGACACTGCAAATTTGTAAGTGTTAAAGACGGCAAACCCATTAAAGTAATAACCAAACACACACCAATATGGTGCAAATTTTTAATTCACTTAACTTCAAGACAATACTTTAATATTTACCTATCGTTTCCTGTACTTTCCAGAAGCTTTTAAGTGATTGTCTCGCCAAACTTCTTCTAAATGCAAATTATAAAAATCTTGCAAAAAAATTTAATGCAACTCTTATTTCTGACAATTTTAGTTCTTTAAATATCATTATCAATATTCGATGCACTCTTTTAAATACATTAAATTACATTTAACTCGTTTCATTTACATCATTATACAAATCTTGTGAGACTTAGAAACAACTCTTTCTTCCGACAATAAATTCAACTATACAGAATGCGTATACTGAAATTCGGGTTGCTAAAACAAAAATTAATTTATCGATTGAGCTGAAAACACTAAGGCGCTAAGATCCGCATAATTTTGCTCATAAATTTTGCGCGGTTAAACTCTAAAACCTACTACTAGCCATGTCACGCAACGGGAATGGATGTCACGCAACGGGAATGGAAATCACGAAACGAGAAGCTGCAATGAGGAATGACCACAATAGTCAGTCAATTCAGAATTGGTGGACGTTGGGAGCCATATCTTCACGTAAACTTTAAATTAGCTACATGATATGTGCTTTCATCTCGAACTGGATCTGTTCTTTTGGAAAGAAATCTTTTGGAAAGAAATCTTTTGGAAAGAAATTTTGTTCAGTTACGTTTGGTTCCAAATTCTTCATAGTTTTCTTTCAGACTACAATAATTGTAAAATATTTAAGTGGTTTGACAAATTTCATCCCAAAGAAATACTTGAATCAAAGCAGATCAAAAGTTAGGAGACTTGTAGATAACTAAAGTAATTTTGTTCCTCGTAAGGCAGTTCTACTTTGCTTTCGACAACTTTGTTTATAAATTAACCAGGTATAAATTAACCGGGTAACCATTTGTTTGTGAATGGGACTGCATAACTCTTTCACTCCCAAAATTTCATCAGTAAATCCTTAAGAGTCTGCCACATAATTCTTACGTATTTTGGGAGAATTCATTATTGGATCAACTATTAATCCTTTAATTGATATTTTTTTCATTCTCATCAATTGTCTGCTTGATATTATAGACATTGTAAGGAAAAATTCTGTCTATTTACTTATGGGAGAAGAAGAGGTTGAGCACTTCTTAGCTTGCAAACCTCTACGAAAGTCACGCTAGTCACGAACTGGTCACGCAATACACCATTTCGTTACTTTCAAATTTTGGGATTTCAAAAAATGTACAAACTGTTCACTGTTTCGCCATTTCCTGGGATGTTTCCAGTAGCACTTCAACTTCACTTCATTTCAGTTTTGAATACATTCCAGAAAGCATGACCCGCATCGCAAGGCATTCACTACAATCCGGTGATCATATTATAAGTAAATTCTCCTAAGGTCAGATGGCGATGTAATCATGTTGCACTGCGGACACAACTTCTTAGCACCCTACAGAAATAACAGAGAATCAGCGAGTGATTAATATTGAAATTCTCTTAAGGAAAATCAAGACAGTTTAAGTGAACAAGTGAAGAGAGAAATTGTATTTGATATACACTAAAGAGCTACCTTACCAGTGTTCTGAGCCAGCACTCCTCACAGTGAACATGCCAACAAGATATCGAAGCCAAAGGATTTGTGTAGGGTTCCTGCAAGAAAATAAGAATAGGCCAATGAGTTTGAAACAAACAAAGGGGAATATAATTTAAATTGAGGAAGAAATTGCAACTCAGCACAATCATACAGTGTAAATAGAACATGCAACTTAACCAAATACCAACCATGCATATCAAACACTTCATTTTCTCAAATTTCTTCATTTCCTATCAGAATAAAAGGAAAAGAGGAAATTAGAAATAAAAATTATTTTTTTAAAGACAGAAAAAAATGGTGCCAAGTCAGACTGCATAGCTAGCAGTTTTGACATTGTGTGCCCCAAAGAAAGAAGGAGTAAAGCTACTAAAGTCTTGGCATGGCAGATAGTTTTTATTTATTTATTTATTTTTTTACAATTGTGGTTTTACCACTTATCACTCAGCACACAGAAAATTGTACAGTTTACACAAAATTACCAGCAACACAAGCTAGTGCCCCTCTTGCCATGTTCCTTCTTTAAACAACCCTCTGTATCATTAAGGACTATTTCTCAACCCTTTTTACCCTAACATCAGTATGCATATTTTCCATACTGTTCTCTGGACATTTCCCAAGGCTCTGACACGCAGAATTTGTTTAACAAGCAAGGGCTTTTTAGTGGGTGATCATTTCCTTTAATCAATCTTGTGACGTTAATATTCGATTCAGGGGTGATATCTTAAAGAGAAATCAGAATCAGATGCTAGTCATTTGTAGGGGTCAAAGGGAAATTGGTTAATGGTTTATAAATGCTGTTTCTAGGTTCCTCAGTCTTAACTTACTGACAAATTTAAGTTTCTCTTCTAATGAAACTCTATACTTTTTAACTTTAATTCATATTCCTTGGGTTTATCTAAAGTTTGGACACTCAAACAACTCTCATAAATCACTTAGGAGGAGTCACAGTTGACATTATTATCCTGACAGTAATTTAATTCACCATACTAGCTTCAAACTTCTGCACCTACCATTTCCTTTATGCGAACCTTTAGAGAACTGATAACCAGGTCTGGGTTACCTGTCCTAAAATCAATAAAATATACTTATTGTTGATAATTTTTCCTTTAAATGCATGCAAATCAGGTCTGTTACCATTGGTTTTGCTTTGGAGCAAAAATTATACATTTTTTTTATACCCAAGATGATGCTTACATGATCTTTAACACAAGATGAAGATAATCATGATGTGTACTTTTTGGCCTAACAGAGTAACAGTCTGGGACAATTAACGCAAATAATCAGTAGAATTCTACAGAATCATCCAAACAAGCCTCATGCATACATACATTGTATGTACAGCCTAAATTTAGTAAATCCACCACAACCATTCCATGCTGTAGCTGACAGTTTTGAAAGTAATAAATCAAAATGCACCAATCACAGCCATTGAATACCACCCAATCACAGCTGAGCAAAACTGTTCAAGAGGTGATGCAATTTCAAACAAGCTTATTGCCTGAAGATGACCAGCAATAAGTAGTGTAGGCATTTCTATAGCTTATTCCATTAGTAGCTGAGATGATCTAATAGGCAGCTGTGCCCGAAAAGGGGCCATAAGACAAAACCTAAACACCTGAGCCTGCATGCAGGCTAAACAGACAGTGGTATGAGGTCTTACAGGCAGCATTAGACTGCCAGTAATAACTAGCATTTCTTGACACCCCGGAAGTGAAAATATGGCAATCCACATTAGAATTAATTACATGGTAGACAAATGATTATGTTTAGCTTCAAGCGTACTCAACAAAATGAACATTTTAGGATATTATTAACAAATACTGTAGCACATTGTATCATTCCCTTGGCTTGTACAATAATCAAAAATTAATCACCAAAGTGGAGGTAAGCATGCACAGGTGAATAATCGTTTAAGTATATACCACACAGATGCCAAAAAATTAGTTTATTTCTTTCAATATACCAAAAAATGCTCAGAAATTAAACTTGCGATGCATGATTTTGTGTAATCAGCTGCTTGGAGGCTATTCACTTCCAAATTAGCCAATCAGCACAAATGAAAAGCACTACCCACTTATGTGGTATATACTAAAACCTTTAACAAAACCCAATAAGCTTAATGGTTTACATGATATAATCACCAATAAATAGTGGTTTATAACAGAGAACACTGTGCATAACTTACTTTATGGGTCAAAATAATATCATTATATCAAGCACCATAGATTAACATGAAAATGATTATGTATGCTTACTCATGATCCTTTTCTTCACTGTGTTTGTCAGCTTTTGTTTGCATGGAATTATCCTCTAGAGTAAAATCGAAAGCAAACCTGTTTACTACTCACACAGACATATACAAAACTGACACAATTGAGCTGAAAAAGGTAATTTTTACAAATCAATTCCAAAATACAATAATAGCGTATCGTGTACCTGTTTGACCCTCAGAGAGCAGTTCTCTCATTGGACTTTTTTTCTCAACAGGAGAATTTTCACCACTGCAATAATACAAATAAGAATACATTTACACATAATTAAGGTTGTCATAGGAAAATTTAATAGGTGTATGTTCTGAACTGAGTAGGCTGCTGAATTGAATTATGCTAACAATGATATTTGTCATTAATATAAACATAACTAACCTGATCACTGCTCCCCTAAGAGCCTGTCTGACATTATCTTCATCAGGTTCATCAGCACCACAAGGAATTACATCTGCTTCTGTGTACCTTGTTTCATTAGATCATAAATTAAGGAATGGCAAACACCACTGTTTTCTCCTTTCACAATGTAATACATCATACAGTACATCAAAAACATCATAATTCATGCAGTAACTGATCTTTCCTTACAATTGAAACCTTGTAGTTCTTATTACTGAAACCTTGAACAATACTGAACAAATGCCTGTCTAATTGATATATAATGTACATGTAAAAAGGTACAGCCTCAGTGTAATATGCAAAACTGACTGGCAGAGCTTATCTAACTTTCTAATAAAACCAAGACATTGTCAAGAGTATTGCAACTCCTTTTGGATGGTATGCAGGTTACATTCAACCTTAACACCCTAACATCAGTATGTACTTTCTCCATACTGCTTCTTTACATTTCCCAAGGTACTAAAAAGGTGAATTTGTCTAACAATCAAGACCCTCTTTCCTGGTGATCATTTTTTAATCTTTGATTTTGGGTTGATACCACAAGGAGGAACCTAAATGCTGGTCAATTTATTGATTAGGTATCTCCCTAACATTGTTGCCACCCTTTATTACTCCTCGACAGAGAGAAGGACAATAAATCCTGGTTCTAGCATCCCCCACGCATGGAGTTATGGTCACCTATTTAAAAATCAACATTCTATAGGATACTGAGGTTTGCCATACTCTTCAGAATCATCTCCGTCTATGTCAAGGTCTCCATCATCCTCCTCTTCCCTTTTTCGTTTAATACCTGTTTGAAAGCCCGAAGCTAAAAAAACAAACAACAACATGAAAAACAATATAACTTATATACCACCAAATTTTAACATTTTGTGTATGAGCTTTAACAAACAACATGAAGTCAATTAAAAAGAAAGCCAAGCAATATGCACATTTGTGCATTTTGAAAAATATTTCAATGATTGCAAATCTTCTTAAACATTTGACAGCTCATTCTAATCTTCCCTTTTCTATGTGTTTTCCTAATCTTACAAAAACTGCCATTTTTTGGTAACTTCTTCACCAATCCCAAAAAAATTGTGTTTATCCTTAAATCCCATCAACAAAAAGCATATCATTACCTAACCCCTTTAGAAAGCGACAAAACTCTACCTCTAAAGCCACCTTCCAACAGAGTTGTAGCTCGTATTCTTGTTTGTCCAGCCCACTCGTATTCTTCGAAAACATCCTGACCATTGGCATCATTAATGTCATCAACAGCCCTGCCTTCCTTCTGCAGATAGAAATACAGCCATTGTTCTTTGGAGAAAGGAGTTACATTACCTCTTACTTTATATGAGCCTTGGAGCATAGTTAACTCCTAAACTCCCAAGATTTGATTCTCCCCTCTAGCTGCTTCACATTTCCTTGTAAATTATTTGTGAAAATTTGGTGTTTCATCAAGAAAACATTTTCTACCTGATAAGTTTGAATTTTTTCATTACCTGATTGCTGGATAATGTATGGGTATTATAGGGAGAAGTAACGTGTTCATCACTTCTAAGAGTTTAAAGGTTTAATGTATCCACCCTCTGCTGTGTGGGTAACTTCAAAGTGTTGCTATCCCCTGTGAAAGGGTTTAGTCCATATTCAGTCTTTGAAGCTCACAAGTCCTTCCCCTTTGGGGAGGAGAGGCACTTAATAAGTGGGGTAACTAGCACTTCCAACAAACAACAGTGCCTTCTGACCAATGAAAGGCTAACCATTTTCATTTCAACATCTAATTAATTAATCATTAATCAGTTACTCTGTTACAGTGGTATTCACCTTTCTTAAGCAAGCTTCTACATGAGAGTTTAACTCATCTCCATTCCCATGGATGACTTCTTCACACACAGGACACGTGGTGGTCTTGATTCCTGAGGGTCCTTCCTCTCCAGCTAGAGGTGAGTTCACTGGGGAGCCTGTGGGCATAAGCAAGAAGGTAAGGAAATGGAAAAACACTGCACAAAAGCCACCCTTAACAACATATCAAAGAGGTAGAGTCACTAGTCGTGCACAACTACACGTGTTTCATGATGGCAGGCCAATTGAATTCAATTATCACTGGCAAAAACAGCATCAGGCCAATCTGCTGTTACACTTTCCTTGTACCAGGATACATCAATCTACACCACAATATCCAGCAGTTTCAACAAAATATCATTCAACTGGGTAGTTTAGAACTAAAGGTGGGTGGTTCTGAAGGCCTAATGAGCCTCTTGCTCCAAGGAAGTTCTAAGCTTCCCATGGAATTTGAAAGTTTGAGACTGTCACAGTTGTATTTTTCCCCATTCTGAAGTCCATTACACATATGTAACTTTTTTACATTCCTCAAAGTCCACCAATTTGAACAAATTTGAAGAGAATTACTTGTATAAATTAGGAGTGCAATAACATTTGTGTGGAGACCAAAAGTGGATACAGATCTACCAACTACCCTGCCACAGGACAAACTACCCCAACTAACACTGGTCTATCCATCAAACTGAACCCTTTACACTTCGACATCAGTATGCATATTCTCCATACTGTTCTATATACATTTCCTATGACAAAGACAAGGTAAATATGTTTAACGATCAAGAACTTCTTAAGCTGGCAATCATTTTTTTTCCTTCTTACGACCCTAATATTTTATTCAGTGGTAATACTGTGAGGAAAAATTAGAAAATAGTTACTCTTGGGGTTGAAGAGCTAATATTTGTGACATTTTTGAGGAATGGCATACTTTGAGAACTTCTGGACCTTGTAGGTTTGAGAGAATTTGAGCGGCCACTTCTTGCCATTCTGTTCGCACACACTCGCAAATATGTCTGTTGATAATAAAAGAATTTTCTGTTAATGAGAGTAACAGTACATGTAAGTATTATGATCTTCACTGCATTGTTTCAGTTAACTGTTGGTGCTTACAGTGAAGCACCCTCTTAACCCTTTAACTCCTAGAAGTGATTAACATGTAACTTCTCCCTATGATACCCATACATCATCTAGCAAACAGGTAATGAGAATACTCAAACTTATCCTGATTTTATGTTATCTTGATCTAACACCGAATTCTTGCACAAGTTTACATGGAAATGTGTAGCAGCCAAAGGGGAAAATTAATAATTAGATCTTGGGAGTTAAAGGGTTAATGTTGCTACCATTATTTCCTTAGTCAGCCATCTCCGCAAGAAGAGCAACCTCACAGCTTAATCCTTTAACTCCCATGAGTGACCAAGAGAAAACTTCTCCTTACAATATCAGTAAAATGTCAAGTAGAAAAGTGAATACTAAATTCTCCCAAATAATATCACTAGATTGTGAGACAGACAGTAAGAAGAATTACTAATTAGATCTTTGAAGTGCAAGGGTTACAATATAACAATTCAATAAGCTTTACTGCACTTACCTGTTGTCTTGTGCTGGCTGGTGTGTCATCATGTCGATGGTGGAGATCACGTTTACCCTCTTGCTTAACTTTCTTTTGGAAAGTTTCCCCATTCTAAAAAAAAAATGCAATAATTCATGTTGATATTTTGGGTCGTTGAATTCAAAATGATTCCTTTCACTATCATGGTAATACATAAGCTTGCTGAATTCCAAACAAAAACAGAATGGCCACAAGCGAGTGTAGTGCACACTTACCTTCCTTGCTTGTAAAGCAGATTCTCTTTGACTTCTTCTCGGTTTCCTGTAAAAAAAAAAAAAGGAATGCAAAATCAGAGCAAATTAGAGTATAAAAATGTCGCTGATTTCCTTTTATTGGAGATGGTTCATTGGTTAATGAGCTGGACTTTGGGTTGAGAGGTTCAGGTTTAAACCTGGACAGGTCATTAGGTTGTGCTCTTATTGCTGATTCTCCCCTCTAGCTGCTACATGTTTACTTGTAGATTAGTAATGAGAATTTGGTGTTAAATCAAGATGACAACTTCTATCAGATAAGTCTGAGTATTCACACTACCCTTCTGCTGGATAATGTGTGGATATTATGGGGAGAAGTTATGTGTTAATCACTTCTGGGAGTTACAGGATTAACTTTTACAGTGCGTTTCTCCACCCAGGAGTATAAATTAGTAGCAGCAAATTATTAAAGAAGTCCGATGAAGTGCTGCGGGGGGGTTAACTTTGTGATGGAGTACTCCTATCTTGCTTCATGATATGGAAACCAGGATAACCTCCAGCTGGACAGGCTACTCGGCTCAAGTATGGACTTCTCCTTTGCCTTTTATCTAAAGTCAGTCTGCTTGGTCTCAAAACACAGCTTGCAATCTTAAGTTGAAATTCCTTGCCACACTTTAGCTCTTTGGTGATGGTGAGAAACAGCATTATCTATAACCCAGACACTAACCTGTTCTCTTCACAGAATCTCTCCATTTCCCAAGCAAAGTGACTTTCCATTTCACCTGGTCTGATGCTGGTGCCACAGACAGGACAACATGGTGCTTGACTTGAAGATGACCTCTGTCTTCCTGAAGTTGATAAAAAAGAGAGAAATGTATTATAAACTTAGTTAAGAGGAAAGTGATAATTGAGAAAAGGAGGTAACCTAGGATCACATACATTTTTCTTCACTATGCTTTGGGTGACATCAAAAACTTATGCCATCCACTAAACCAATCAGATGCAAAACCAAAACCAATAACAATATGATTGATTATATTTTCAGTAACTCACTGCAGTTTGCATGTGTTCATACCCTATTTATTCAATTAACCCTTTAATCTCTAAGAGTGATCAGCATGTAATTTCTCCCTATAATATCACCCTCAAATCACACAGTTAGGTCGCAAGAATAAAGGAAATCATCAGCAACTAAAAAAGCTCTAGATTGTTAAAGAAATTCTTCTTGTTGGTACCTGGGGAAAAGGATAGAGAACAGTATGAAGAATGTGCATACTGATGTCAGGTTGTAAAGGGTTTAGCACTGACCCTGTTAGTAGGGTAGGTTTTTTGGTTTTTTTGTTTTTTAATAGTCTCTGATACTGAGTTTTTTTTGACTAAGTAAATCAGTAACTATTAGAAACTTGGATTCACCAAGTAGGCTTACATTAAGGAATCTAGTACTCTCTTTTGAGCTGTTATCAAATTCATTTAACAAAAAGGGTAAGTTTCTAAAGAAACTGTGGTGCTGCATCAGTGGGAGAGTATAACAAGGTAATTTAGCATTATCAACAGAGTTGATAACATAAATTGGCCACCATTAAGAGTTTTCAAAGCTAATGTTTTGAGCTTTAGCCCTTGCTCATTCCCTCAGTCAAAGGGTGAAAGCTCGAAAAGTCAGCTTCAAGACTCTTAACAGAGGCCAATAATTTTAATTTAATAACTCAGTTGATAATACCAAGTTACCTCAAATTCATTGGATTGCATTGTGCGATGTACTGTAATTTAGACTTTGTATTAAAGATTAAAGGAAAAGTAACAAAGCACCCAGGGTCCTTAACCCTTACAATCCCAAGATTCATTTGTAATTCTCTTTTCTGTCTGTCATACAGTTCTTATAATGTTAGTATGGAGAATTTGGTATTGGATCAACTAATAATCCCCTAATTGATATTTTTTTTCATTTTCATCATTTGTCTGCTTGATATTCTTTTGATATAGATTAATCAATTAAACACTGTGATCTGTAATTTGCCAGTAGTTTTCTTTGGTAGAAAAGAAAAACAAAACAAAACAAAAGAAAGAACTCAAAATATTATGATAACACAGCTCTTGTAGCAATTACATGAGGTACACACATCCACCATTTTTTAGCAAAAGATGTTAAGTTAAGAAAAAACTTTATAACCAATAGAAAGGTAAAAGCTACAAAAAAACATGTGTTAATTGTCTCTAACCATCACATCACAGGCTAGTCACACCTACGTGTGTGGTTGGTATAGATTGATTTCAACTACTGATGCAAACTTTGTACACGAGGCTTCCTTACATCACACTAGCCGCAAAACAAAGAACACCATGTGAAAGGATATTGTCTCGGAATCAAAAGTAATAATAATTAAGCATTTTTCTTCCTTTTATTGTTAATGTGTTACCTTACTGAATAACCTTAAACACTAACATGTGTACAAAATAAACATATCCTCAACTCTAAAACAGAAGTGACTCTCCTTGTTTGCTGCTATGTGTACAAATCACTGTATGTAAAAAGCTGATATTTCTGTTAACTCAGACACTTCAACACCCTAACAGCTTCCAAATTCTCCATACTCTAGTCTTATATATTTCCTTTGATACCGACAAGGAGAATTTGTTGGACTATCAAAGCTTCTTAGGTTGGTGATCCTTTAATTTATTCTTACAATTTTAATGAATGATTCAACAGTATAACAGGGAGAATAAATTACATGCTGGTCTCTATCAGGATTTAAGGGGTCAGAATAGCAATAGCAAGTCAGAGCAAAACTTTATAAGACATTCAAAAGCCTGTAAGGTGAAAATATACAGCAGAGGATAATGAACCCAGAAACCTAACACTCTGCAAAGCAGAGTAGCTAAATACAAACAACATTCTCAAGAAGGAAGAGCAGTAACTAAGAGATATCAAATATAAAGCCTACAATAGGAAGGGAAGTGAAAAAAAAACTTACTATATTAACATTATCTTGTTCTAAAGGAGTCAGACACAGTTTTGACTAGAAAAATGACCACATGGTCTAAGAACTTCCTTTTGCAAACAAACACAAGAAAAGAAGGAACTCAGCATCTTTCATAAACACAGAACAGTCACTCAACACCTATTTTTACATCACAGAGTCAATATTCACCAACATTGTAAACAGCCACCTTCACTGTGTATTTTGATATGTGAGTATATTTTATGGAAAAAGCTAATAACAAGGGTGGTATTCTCCCTGGGAGATCTTATTTTACATAATTTTCATCTGTTTTTGTCATAAACTTGACATATACAGAACACCATTGTGTCAAAGGAGACGCTATGGAAACTAATCTTTTTTTCACCAAAAATTTCTTTCTCCTCAAACAAGGCTTTGCGTGTGCCACACAAGACAATAAAATAAATTTGAGCACACAGCTTTGGCAAGAGTGAAACAAAAACATGAAAAGGTTAGCAACATGAAAAGATGATCACCTTACACTGCGCGAGCAACTTCTGCTTGTCTTAGTAATAATCACAAATTATTCCCATTATTGAAAGGTGTAAACATGTGAAAAAACTCTTTGAGAATATTAATCCACAAAAAACAATGGCTGGGACATTAATTCAAGAAAATACAGACAGTTTGATGAGAACTCTGACAAGTGTTGTAAATGTACTGTGGTATACAATTAAAAATAAAGAATTTTTTGTAGAGCACGCTAAAACTGAAAGACTGCAACAACTGCCTTTGGCCATGAGGAGAAACATTAAATGCTGCACTTAATTGAAATGTAAAGCAAAACAATGAATAGAAACTGCTCTCATTTGATACATCTACATGAAAAAGGAAAAATGTAAGAGGCTGTTTAAGTAAAAATCTAAAGCTTATGACTGATTTAAACTGGATGTAAAATTAAAAATAGTACAGAAAGTGTATCAGGTGACTTGGCATCTAACCAAGTAAAGTTCAAATTTCTAAGCTAATATGAAAAATAAAATGTTCCAAAAAGAATTGGTTGTGGGCGACTCTTAATGAGAAAGGTACTGGCTAAACACTTTGTTGTTGGTCATTTAAATCTGATAATCCTAAACACGATAGAAACAACAAGACTCTGTAAAATTAGCTCTTCTTTTTAACTCAAATAGGAAAGATGAAGAAGACAATAGAACAGACAGCATGAATAACTATTTAGCATGCAGGTGTAACTTGCAAATGGAGATGAAACTTGTTATATCAGTTAAACAACACCACTTCACTTAGAGATGTTAAACTTATGGTTTACACTTTTATTTCCGTAAAGAAGCTAGTTTGCTTCCTTAGAATCCTCTTGAAAAAACATAAATTGAAAGTGCAATTTATTTGCTAAAAAACAGGAGAATAAAGAGTGGGTCCTTTTCTATGCTATGGAAACAAGAAGAACCAACAAGCATTTAGCATTGTTATGTTAATGACCATCTGCTTTTTGAGTCCTGTTGGAGTATATTACAAATCATCTATTTCAAACATATCTCAATATTTACAATAAGCAAGAAAGGGCCGAATTTAATCACTAGTTTCACAGGAAATTTAATCACACCATCTTTCCCGACCTGCTTCCCCTAACACCAACACTCCATGAATCAACTCTATTGAAATAGATTTGAACAAAATTCAAATTACCACACATCTGGGAGGCTGTTTGAAAAGTGTATTTGCAAATTAATAGGGAATAATTTTTCAAATCCCTACAAGCTGCAAAATATATTCCTTTTTCGTGAAACTGAATTGATTACCAGCACCAGTTGACATGTTTTCTTATTTTTGGCACCCAAACAGGAATATTTTTCTTTCTGCAGGTCCCCAAACACCTCTTAATTTTCCATTTCATTCATGAGCACCAGTTTTTCAAAGGAAAATGATGAACAAACAACAATGAGCAGCTAACGTCACAATAGTTTGAAAATGTTCAAAAATACCTTCAGGACTGATTTCTAAGAAGTGGAGTTAAAGCAGGATGGAAAAAAATTTTATTTCAATCTTCTGTTTTAACTCAACAATTTCTGGCAGTAATACACATATTTATCAATAAATAAACTGCTTTTTAGCACTTTTCACCATGAATTTTAAAACCATTTAGCAGGAGAACTTTCCGACAATAAAATGCTGTGAATTTTCCAAACACTTCACAATTAAAAACACCTAAAACAAAATCATCTAGAATGTTTTGGCTGTCGCTGCATAATAACCAGATTTAACAAAGCTTCCTTCTGACCAGATGATTTAAGATGCTTAGTGTCATAGTAATAAAATTTACAAACCAGACAAAAAATTAACTACTGGTTAAGTCACCTTCTAAATGGAAGAGTTCAAAATGAAATTCAATTTATTTTTAATATACATGTAAAAAATAATAATGTAAGTACTCTCTTTTACTTGCCTTTAGATTGCATTTCCCCATTGCTGTCATCATCTTCAGCTTCACTACCTTTACAGCACTCAATCTGATCCGCGTGTTCTCTCTTGATGTTTACAGTTTCAATATTACTGTTATCAGTCTCATCATGCGAGCTGGCCCTTCTCATTGGGCTGGGGCTTTTTGTTTGATCTCCAATCAGTCGTGTTTCACCATCCTTATCAGGTTTTCTTGGAGAAATCCTGTCCTTCAAACCCCTTTCTAAGTTTGTTTCTTTATCTAGTTCAGAGTTTTTGTACAAGCTATCGACATGGTGTTCTCGTTCCAGCAAGTTTCGTGGATGTTGCAAATGATGAAAAGGGAAGGCATGTTCAGGTGGCACAACCCTGCGGAAAGCACCAGTGCCATTGAATACAGCAGTGGGTCCACTTGTTTTGTGGAGAAGCCCTCCACCTAAGTGGTGATGCATTTGAATAAAATGTGGTCCATATTCGTGAGGCATTCTTTCAGTGTAATGCTCTGAGCCAGGGTAGAGAGCAAGATGAGAGGATCGATGCTGGTAATGGGTTGAATTCAACACCATTCTGTGCACAGCTTCGCCATCAATATAGCGGTTTGATGGCGATGAGTATATTGCATGGTAGTCGCTCATTGGTCCAGGAGAAGAAGCAGTGGAACGTGCAGCCTCAGCAGTTGATGCTAGTACCATAAGGGCAGGAGACGTCAATGGATTTGGGATGTATGCTGGGCCACTCAACTTCTCCATGTGAGGACTGTCTAACAATTTACAAAAATAAACACATGAAAAAAGCCATTCTCACATTTAAGTCTAGAGCTACTACAGAGTTGAAAATATCTGTGTTTCCCAATTTCAATAACTGGGAAGATTAATACTTTAGATTACATAAGTAAATTATCTTGGAGTTATGGTTTCTACCTTGAAATCAGTCTAAACCTGGATAGTTTTTAATAAAATAAAATAAAATAAAAAACACGACTGATTCTGCTTCAAAGTACAAAACTTCAGCTGTAAAATGGGTTTCAACTGAATATTGCTTTTCACAACAAATAAGACCACAAAATTTGGAAGGGTAGCCACTTGTAAAAAATATATTAACAGTAATAAACACCAAAACCTCAATCATAACAGAAATTTACTTCGTACATCAGCATGAGTTTGTTAGCCAGACATCGTCTGCGGTCGCACGGCTCCTTGCTTCGCGCGTTCAAACTGTTTAAGCTTCTGTCAGCTTAGTCTTCTTTCGAAATAACAAAATATCAATCTTTCCTGAATCTTCCTGCATTAATGAATTCCAATTTTCTGGGAGAGGCCGATTGTGTATTTGAGCGGCCAGTTGTAGGGCTACAGATGATAAAATCCTGATTAGCACACTCGGATCGAGTAAGTTTGCCAATATCGAAAATTGCTAATAAAACGAAGAGCTTTGTAAACCACTTAGGTCGATCGGAGATGTGTATCGACTGCAGTTGCTGAACACGATTAACAGGCGATAAAAAATAGTCCTTCCACAGCCACGTAGAAGTAATTGCAAAGGTTCAAGTGGCAGATTGAGCTACGTTCACCGGAAGATGCGGTAGATTCGAAAAAGATACGATCCTCTCCTAAGAAGAAAGAACAGTAAACTAGCCCCTACAGCTGGTGTAGTCGGGTTTTATTTTGAACCTACAGAGCATGCGTACTAAGCTCCTACATCTCGTTTCCATGATAGCAGGGTGGAAGTCAATAAATCCTGATAAAGACTTCTCGCCCGGCCCAAATTTCGGCCGAGAACATAAACAAAATAAGATCAATTTTGATATTTTCAAAAGAACCTGCTGGCTGGCTTCTTAAACTAACAGTCCACGGTGATATTTTCCAATTCACATAAACATCCGGACTTCAGAGTTGAAGTTTAATAAAAAAAATCTTTGTTAAAACACCTCGGGGAAATTGACTTATTTAGCATCATTTGCGATTCAGAGGCAAAAAAAAAAATTATTCAAAACTACAAGCGGGTATTTGCTCACCAAAGAATTAATTTGCAAATTTTGCGAAGTATAGACAATAAACACCTCACGAAAAGGAACGCAAATTAGGTTCTTCAAGGAAACTTCTTGTGGCAAAGCAAAGGTTTTATCATTCGTTTGAGGTGCCATACAAACCTCGACTGAACGCTTTAAACAAATGCTAAGCAAATGGTATTGAAGAAGTGATAACAAAGTTATTTTTAATGAACAAAACTGGTGAAAGAGCACTTTGTTTGTAGTGTTCTTGCTATCTAATTTTTACCAATTCACGGGCGATGGCATAACTTCTCCGCCGAAAGCAATTAGCCAAATCTTGTCGCGTTTTCCGGCAGTTAAACCGAAACTCTCTATATCAATTAGTTCCCTGGTGTTTGGTAGAAGTTTCCGTCTCTAAATATTTATTAAATGAAGAGTTCAGTTTGTCAGAGAACAGGATATGAGATTGGAAAGCGATCAAAGCCCTCTTGCGGGCATATTGCGCTCGGGGGCCTACAATTTAACTTAATTTAAGTCGGCAGAAATTTTGCAAAGTAAAGAAGTATTCACAAAATGATACATTGTTTTTTTTTCTTAAGCTAGTGTTCTTTGGGGAATTTTCGGTTAGTTAAAAACAGAGCCGCTTCTCTAATTTGTCAATTAAACATTTCAAGTTCCTGTCTTTTATCGGGCCAGACATATTGCTCAATTCGCAATATATAATTTCAAAGTGTCTATTATTCAAAAGCGACCTCATTCGGCGGGCGTAGACCGACAGCAAAAGTTCAAAAACTAAAGAATCATATCGCATTTTTTCTTGATGAAAGATCCTGTCGCGCTTCTATTGAAAGCTTATATTTCATCTTTGAATAGCATAAGAACATTTTGAAGCTTCGCCTGAAAATTTCAGGAAAAAATTGCCGAAATGGATTCTACTTTATTTACGACGCGCGCGCTTAATTCAGTTGAGATGAAAGAAACATTAAACATCGCCTGTACCTTAAGTGCCGGTTTAAATGTTAAAATTATAATCAGGAAAGGAACAGTGGCGCAGCTTGACCAATTTCTATGCTAATTAAAGTTATTTAAACTGAGAATATACTTAACAAGAGATTTTTCCTTATTGAAAATAAAATTTGTAAGGAAACCCTTCGTTTGCGAGACCCCTTACGGAGTGAAAATTTATGAAACGCTACTTAATTGTTTATCGACTCCGAACTTCTTTGAAAAAAGGCAATGATTTGAAAAATGGACTCCAAAGTGCTTTCGCTTAGCAGAGGATTTAACGACAAATTAGGAAGAAACTCCTTCCGAATCATCCGCCCGCATTCAAGTAATGAGACTCAGAGAAAATGCGTTAAGAATTTTATTTTTGACACGTTTAAAGAAGATGTATATTTTTGGAAGCGTCAAGCGTATCCGAAAAAAAAAATTTTTTTCGCCATTACAAAACATGATTCTTTGACAAAATAGTTATTGTTAAATTGTGCAGTGTGTATTAAAGACTAAACTTCCGTAAAAGTGAAAAGTATCAATGCCCACGCAAAGGAAAATTTGCTTCGCGTTGTTCCAAGATACATCGTGTAAACACACAGTTGGAAAGAAGTTGTACTGGACTATGACACGAAATGAACTTTTTTATTTATCGGAAGGAAGCCCTCTTAACAATACAGAAGCGTCGTGCAGAGAATTCGAGGTCCATTTTGGCATCTTTCACTCCAAAGTATTGGCCAGTAAATTCATATTTTCCTGTCGACGGCGAGTTTTAATTCAGAAATTGAAAAATGAGAACTAATTGCTCCTTGATGGTAGCGGAGTCCGAAAACGTACGCACCATTTAGCTACTTTTGAGCAATTTAACATCAACTAAACTCTTTTAAGACAAATTTAAATTTTCCAGCTGCCATAGATGTTTTTGTTCGGCTGGAATGATTGTATTATCATGGTTAATAAAGCAAAATTAATCAAAGGTACATGCCTTTTGTTTGCATTATCCAAACACTGCCTATTGGAAAACTAACCCACTTTTTCAGTTAACTCTAATAGGTTCTCTGTACAAATAAAACACTTGCATAACAACCGTTCCAATTTACAAATTTTATAGTAAATTTGGCGTGTTAAATTCCTGTTTACAAAGTTAGTATACAGTGGATCATATATTTATTTCTTTTCCTCTGGCCACGCCGCAAGAATTAAATCGAAAAGAAGGCGGCCCGGTTTTAAGGAAAGATATTATATTGAATCATTTTCGCCGGGGCCGAAGTCTGCAAAAGTGATAAACTGCTTTCGCGATACACCTGTCATCGTAACTTTCAACACGCAACTCATTTACAAGTCTAATATAAATCTGTTGAACCTTTTTTTCGGCTTAAGTCATTTTCAGTGCCGCGAACTGAATTATTTTCCTAAAAATTATACTATTCTTGCATTAAAACCAACGGTCTTTACCTCGGTGGAGAAAGGCAATCTACACCTCCGGTAAATATCTTGCTTGGAGCTGCCATTAGGAAAGTATCTGCAGTTTCCATTTTCTATCTAGCAGTGTGAGTTTAAATCGATCGCAGTCCATACATAAAACTAACCAATTAAGAAAAACGAAGTTAACTCCGTTTGAAAGTTTTCATCTCATAAACTCTCATTACGCCGGCTTAACAGCCTCTGAATAGGCTTTTTAAAGCTGTACTCACGTTCAAAGAGATAAAGTTATTAAGTGTTTTCCGCAAGCCTGTTTTAGTTCGATAAATACCGAGCCAGTCCGCTCAAGACAAAGGCTGGACATAGAGAGAAAATCGATCTGTCAGCGAAAGAGAAAACTGTCTTACATAAGAATATTAACCCCACGAAAATATCGCGAGCTGTCGGCTTAATTTAATAAACAAGTGGCTTGTTTGGGTTAGAGCAGGAAGACTTTTTTTTATGAAGGAATACCAGCGAGTTTTTGTTATAATCCCTGCGCTTTTAATCCATCGCCCTTAAATTGCCACGAGTGATGAAAATGAAACTTTGCAAGCAGTGAAAATAACTGAGAGCAGAAAATTAAAGTCAGAGAGCGAAGCTTTCCCGCGGAAGAGGGAATTTCGCGCACAACCTAATTATCTCACGAATCTCGGACTTTTTCTTCACCGAAATTTAATAACAAAAAATTTATTAACCGCCCTCAGTTAAAAAGCGATTGGGAATATCATCGCTGAGCTCTTTCAAGTGTAAATACTCTTTTATGCAAATTACTAACGGTATCTTGCCTGTAAGCAATATAATTACCTTCAATCTAAGAAAGCCATGTGGCGTTAAATAGATATGACTAGCACTGGTCTCATCACGACATTGAACCGCACTGCCTGACTGCACTGGAGTTACTTAGCAAAATCACGTACAGTTAAAGGCAATTGTCAAATTTCGTTTAGTCATAACGGGTGATTTTTTTTTTAAGGAAAAAATTTAGAAGATAAACGGCAACAAGACGCAGTTTTTGGCCGGAAGGCATCTATAAACGTGGATCAGCAAAAAACGGCGAGGGAAATATGAGCACTACAGTAAAAATACAAGTACTGCTTAAATTAAGAACCATGCGATTTGCTTTCCGAGGAACTCGCTTTTTTCGAGTGAAAAATGAGAAGCAGCTCAAATTTAATGAGTGTTTCTTTTAAGGATTATTTTGTTTTTATCAATTGATGATCAAAACGCTGCTTTTTCTGTTATCAGAGGTAGAATTTACTTAAGTGTATGGGTAAATTAGCCAAAAAGCCCTGAGCAAAATAAGCAAAGATGAAAGAACTCCTTTGATGTAAACCGACCCTACTTTGATTAAATTTTGAGCTTTTATGGACTGGACTTACAGGAAAGGTGAACAAACGAGTGTGCATAAATATTTGAACTATAAATCAGACCGAGAAGTAAAGGAAAATGCTGTGGAAACATTTAGCATCAAATTTAAAAAATATGTCGCAACTGACGCAATAGGAATTCTCCACTTTGGTACAGAAGAGTGGTTTTTTGCGCGAAATTCCTCAAAAATCCACTGCGCTGAAAAATTCAAATAATTGCAATAATCAGTCGAGTAATTCGTGACTTTCGCTCAGCAATCGAGTCAATTGTACTCGCAATCGGTTTTGTTTTAATCTTTATTCAAGGTGTCAAAAGATACGCTTTGGAAAAGAAGTTCGCGTCTCTACACGAATAAGCGCGATGTTTGCCTCACCTAAATAATATTTGTTTTCCTGAAGGCCATTTAATTATCTCCTTCAGCTTAAACACCTCTTACTTAGAAGATGAATACACTACCAGACCCAATAATATCGAGTGATCTTGCAAAACTACAGTTTCCTTCGAGGTATACAATTTTCGACTACAAGGAGAAAATACTTTGACTGAAAGAAATCCATTAATTTTTGAAGGGTGTGAAACTACAAAATTAGCCACGGTAAAAGAGCAATTCCGTTTGGGCCACGAGGGTTTTAAAATCATAATAACATAAATAAAACTGTTATCCCATTTATCTTCATTCAAAAAAAATTCGAGGAAAAATTGGGGAGTTATAATTTTGAAATAGTGTATAATAACGCAGTACACAAAGAAAAGGCAAAATACCAACTGTTCATTTTGTCGTTCCGCCAGCTTAAAATCGGCGATATTTTTCATTTTTAATCATGCTTCAGCATCAGTCTTACTTGTATTCGAGTCACTTTATTAACTCTCGACTCACCTCTGTGATAGCGTATGAACCTCGTTGTCTCTCTATAAAGTTGCTGCTTGCTCGTCTTCAGTCTAATGCTAGGGATACGAAGCGTCAGATACTTGCGCGTGTTAATGTAAGTGATTATTCAACTGTGGCGCTGCCCAGGCAACGTAAGATATGTCATTCAACATTTTTGTGGCGGGCTATAAATCAGTTATTGTGTGCGACAAACTAAACAAAAGGTACTATTTATTACCAGTCGAAAAATAGGTTTTCTTGCCTAGATTAATGCTTAAAATCATTGCTTGACTTGAAAAATTAAATATTACAGTAAGAGATTGGAAAAGCGCACAACTTGGGGATCAGCCAATAAGGAAGGAGGGAATTAGAGGAGGAATCGTTTTCAAACATTTTCTGCTTCGCTGTCAGTCAGACTGAAATATAGTTAATGTCGTTTTCTGGCGATTTTGATTCTAAGTAAGAAAGACTTGAGTTTCGCACTCACTGGCGATAATTGATTCAAAGGCCATTCTTCGCTGTGTAAACATCGCTAATCGCCGATCAATAGCAGAGTAGAAGTAAAGAGAGGTAAAGATCTTTTACCATTCGTCAACACAGTACTATCTAGCATTTCTATAATTTCTTGCAGCATGGTAGAATGGTGACTGGCATTCGGTGGTCTGAAATTTAATGAAAGCTGACAAATTTGACGAGTGGAATTTAAAATTATAAAACGAACGACATTCTACCACTGCTAGCTACTGCTGACAAAATGATTGCGATGACCCGATGTAAAATGATCAACGACTATATTAACCGTGGGTGCTTTGAATTTAAGAAATGGTTCAGTTTGTTTAACTTAAATCTCACTGACAACTGAAGTGAAAAATGAGTGAAATTTGGGTCGTCTTAATATATCAAATGAATGAATGTGAAAGAAGGTTTTAGAAATAACCAAAATAAACATTTTGCTGGAATTTGAATGAGACGTTCATTAAACTTGACAATTGTAAAACTGTTTGTGAGTTAAGGAATCGTCCGGCAAAAATCTTCGTCAAGGTAAATTTTTGAAAAACATAGGCTTAGCTGTTCGTGCCTATTTCGGACGGCTTCGTTTGAAACTGAATCCGTATAAAGATTATGCAAGAAAGGCATGTCAGTGCAGATGTGAAGAAGAAGGTGTTTAAAGTCAGATTATTTAAAGGATTTTCCGAGGAAGATGGTCACCTAACACATGCTTTTATCCTCGGCATGCCAAGTAGCTTTTGCCCATGCGAAAAAATTAGAGGCTAACAAACTTCCAGCCCGTTTTCTTCCTCATTTCATTTCATAGGGCTGAATTTAGCTCAAAGCTACGTTTTCGACTTCGCTGTCCCCATTGAGCCCTCTACTCCGACCGATTTTTCTAGGTTGGACATTGTATGTTTGAAAGAAAACAGGTTCCGGAAACTGAGTTGTGAGCCTGAGGAAAATATCAACCAAACCGTGGTATCGCTCTGGTTAATGTCCGACCGCCGCCATGTTTGGCATTTTTCTTTAGGGCCAATATGGAACTTCTCGTGAACTACCCGAGAACTTCCACGCGAAGGTAGTCTTAATGGTGTTGGCACCTTATTAGCACATCATGTATCTCTAACTATCTGTCAGATGGGAAGATCTTAGCGAGCGAAAAATCTTACTGCAACCTTTAAATACAAACTGAATGCAGAAAATATATGGCGCTGAGATGATCTCTTTTTTGGAATCTCCTCCCTGTTCTTAGTGAGCTACTATCCTTTTCCTCAGCCCCTCGTAAAAGGCTCCAAGTAAATGGCGATATTCCTTGCATGAATATTAAAAGTAAAATATTGCTGATGCTAACAGTGTGCAAGATGCTTGCTGTGTATCATATCAGCTTAGACTGCATGAGCCTTAGCGGCTCACGAAAGAGTTCTCTTTACCACAAAATAACAACAGCGGTTTCACTGAATAAAAGCCTGTTACTAGCGGTCTATCACCATCTGAACATATATCTTACCGGCGTCTATTTGGCCTGCGAACTACATGGCTCTCGTGTTTGGGTTTCGCCTTACTGCGCAGCTGCCTTTTATACCATCGGCAGCCACTGTCACAGACCTCGTTGGGTTCGAATCCCTAATTTTTTCCGTTCGTCTTCCACATCTCTATTTATTTCAATATTTTGAACTTGTTGTTCAGTTTCCTTTGTTTATAGTGAAACCGTAGGGGAAGCCTTTTCAAGAGGCAGTCGTTAGTTTGTGAGTAATTCAGTAATTTCCTTTCATCTGAGCAGTGTGCGTTTGTGTTTGTTACGCCTTTTTCTATCTTCCTAAAACTGTGTCTTTTTAAGGTTAAAAAATTGTGAAATTAGTTGAGGCAGTATACGAGAGCTGGAAACTAAAGCTTTTCCAGTCTTTAGTCTTAATAACCAGCTTTTAATTTAGCAATGACTTCGTGGGCATAAGAATGACAATCGCCTTTAAAAATTCTCTGTGTAACTGCTTAAACAACATTGAATGTATTAAAGAACATTGTTTAAATAACAACTTCCACCATAAACGATGAATTGGATAAGTCTAAACTGTAATACAGCTGAATGTATGAAAAGAAGAATCTTCGTTCAACTTAAAGAACGAGAAAATCCTTGCAGTGAATTTGGCAATTATCATAAAGAACAAGGAGACATTTGTGGTCCGTAATTCGTTTTTTGGAAATCAGTTTTAGCTTCGAACAGTCGTTTAAACTAAAATCGACTAAAGCTTTAAACACTTTTAGCATTTCACCGCTAACAATTTTCATCTTAATAAAATTTTAAAAAACGTTTCACTTACTCTACCAAAATCCCGGTTTTTTTTCTTATGCAGGCTTGTGATAACAAAAGAAAAGAGAAAACTTTTTCAATAGCGTACCGCAACTTAACACTAAAAACTTCAAAACGCTCTTTTTTTAGCAAACTATCAATTATCTCCCGGAAGCATTTGGCTTAATTTTACAGTAAAATTGATTAACTGTCCACTTTGTTTAGGATTTCGCTGGCTTTTAGTAAGAGTAACTATATTTGCCTCCAGTCATATAGCCTTTAATTGAACATTTATAAAACAAAGCGACTTTAGTTTCGTCTCCATATGTCTTGAATGTAGTCAGTACGATTTTGTAAAAGAACGCGTCTAGGTAGGAAGTAAACTTTATTGTCTCGGGTATAAAAAAGGTCGATGAATTGTGCGTTAACAGATGTTTCACAGCTCTTACTTTCTTAACATTTCAAAGATCTTTTTATTTCGTGGGTGGTTGTAATTGATTCATTTAACATCGTTATCCGTTTGCTGTTCATTTGAGGAGTTTTAGCATTTTGCCTCAAGCAAAATCCTACATTAAAGATGACCAAATGAAGTAGAATTTTGGCTTCGAGTTCTAGAGATTTTTTAAAACAACTTTAAGCCACACCCGTTTCACAACCTCTTCCCAGAAATGAGTTTGTAAGCAGTTTTAAGCGAAATTTGGCTTCTTTGGAGAAACATTAGTTACCCCAAGACATTTTAACCTCAGACATAGTTCTTACCAATCAAATAATTAGTCTAAAAAGTATTTATTTTTTTTAAGTGTTTTCAGCTACTTTCATTAAAACCACAGTCACTTATATAATTTTTTCCTGTCTAACCTCAGGCCAAAGTCTTACAATACAATAGAAACATGGCCACGTTTTAACTTGATGTTCTGACTTTTTTGAAGCTTTACTTCACTGTAAGTCCGAAGAAAACCAATTTTTGAAAATACGCTTTACTGTTCGAAATTATTAGGAAGCGAGTAAGTGCATCTATGAAAACATTGTAAGATGAGTTTATCCAGTATTTTGCAGAATTTGTAGATCAAAATTCAAACTTAAAGCATGAAGTAAAACTATTACATTTTGTGGATGTCGTGAATACTTCTATTCAATCCGTTGAGTTGAGTAATTCTTAAGTTGTTTTTAAATTAAGTGAATTATAGAAATGGCTAAAAGTTTTGTTTTCAAATTATAAAAGCGTTCTTACAGTAAAAAATATTACACGTACGTTCAAACTCTTTCACCTTATGGACGAATATTAGATTTTTCAATTACCTAGTTTGTCAAGCCCTCTGACGATTTAAATCAGTATTCTGTTAATAGTTTACAAGGGATGTAGATTGACCTCAGGGAAAATTCTAACAAAATAAATGAAAAAAGTCAAGTTGTTTTCCTTTATTATTGCTGTAGTTGGAATCTTATTAAAACCGGTCTTTTGAAAAGCTAACACCCGAGGATATTTTGCTCTTAAGCTTGTTTTGTTTAATAAGTGTGACGATACTTTTTCCTCAACTCAATCAATGAATTGTAACAATCATCCATTTTCTTATGATATCTCTTAACAAAGGATAAGCATTTGTAGAACAGGCGCTTTGTTTCTATTGTATTCACTCGGGGGAAAATTTTGAAAAGCGAATGCTCACGTTTAGATGTTTAGGTATAAGAAACTTTAAGTGTGGTTTCAAACTATTTATGGCAATGCCAGGTGAAATAGGTTCTTTCATATTATTCAGATTACTTCATCACAAACCAAAATTACTTTAAGAGCCCAGTGAATTTGGTAAGGATCAGTGTTATTAAAGGTGAACATACCTTTGGGATGAAGTCTTTTAGAATACTTTATCTAACAGCACGGAACCCACTGGAACTACTCAGTCAAAGCAAAACTCACCTCCTATAAGACTTATCTAAACTTAAAATAAATAACACTAAGCTTTAATATTTACAGAAAGTATTTCTGCAAATAGTAATTTCCACATAACCCTTAAGTTGTGTACCGTCAACTTTCTACCCATTTGATGTTTACAATGAACTATCAAACAAAGTCAAATGAAAATAAAAACGCATTTTGAGTACAAAGGACGTATTTGAGAGAAATTTAGCAAAAGAACAAACATCCAAGTTGGATGTTTACATTTTTAGTTTCGCAAGAACGCCGGTCGTTTGTGGATAACAACTTTAAGGATATTTACCGAACACGTCCAAACTATACACATCCGATTTCAAATTTAAATATTGAAACAGTTTAGCAAACCGGAGGAAAGTAAAACTGCAAATCAAACACAGGAAAATAATGATGGCTGTAAAATATGTGAAATCATAGGTGTGCATTGCGGTTGAAGAAACGAATATAAGAACCGTTCCTAGCAGTTATAAACATTACTAAACTAGTAGTTGAAATAAAGCGTGAAAAAAGATTCAGGCCCGTACGGGATTTGAACCCATGATCTTTGCGATACCGGTGTAGCGCTCTACCAACTGAGCTAACAAGCCAACCGAGAGCTGGTCATTATGTTGGATCCAAATAAACCTTCGAAGTGGTGAATAATCAGCTGTAAACGTATGAAAATCATTTGTGTACACTGCGGTTGAAGAAATGAATATAGAATCGATCCTCGCAGAAAAAGAAGATATACAAGGCCACCGTAGTGACACTTAATGATCAGAAAGTTCTGCAGTTGCTCCAAGCACTCTGTAACAACGTTTTAGGTGGACAAATACCTTAAACTGCCGTAGAAAATTAATTTTTCAGTGGGAGCTAGGACACATTCTGGTTAGTTTGAATTTAGGAAAAAAATCAGTCGCTTGAAAAAGAACTTAAGACGAAACCTTCTTCGTTGTTAAGATAAGATTTCACCAATGTATAGATCTCCAAGCCGGAGGCTGGAAATGAATCCAAAAGTGCTAACTAAAACTACGTGGGAAATTTACATCAACGCTTTGATCAACCCACTGTATTTGGTAATCTGACAAACGATTTCACCCCACCCGTTAGGCTTTGATTGTCTCAAGAAAATATATTTGTCAAATCGAGGTTGATAAAATTGGTAAAATTTGTAATTAAAAGCCGACATTTGTATGATTAAAGAATTGTAATTACCCCAGACATGCGAAAGTGAGCAAATTTGAGGATTTTTTTACGCAGGACTGTCGTTTCTTCTTCCTTCCTACTTGGCTTGAGTTACACCGACTTGAAATTTTCTACTTTTTGCCATGAGGATTAGCTTTTGAAAAATCTACAATTTCTTACACCAGTTTGCACAATATTTAGGTGTTATTCTAGAGCTCGGGAACAAGAGCTGTGCTGGGAGTCTCTTGGTACGACGGTCTTCGAAATTTCACGAATCTTTTACTATAGCAAACTTTCCCCTGCGAGAATATCGGACGAAGTCATTCCTCCTCAAGTAAGGTCCATCAACATGTACATAAATTTTCTGGGATGGAAAAAAAAATTATCGATAGTCCATCAATTTCAAGGGAATCACTTTAGTGTAAACCATCATCGTGGTAGAAAAATTTTACCTTTTAACCTTTTTCACTCTAACATCAGTACGCACATTCTCCATACTGGTCTCTTAACATTTCCTGAGGCGCTGACAAGGAGAATTTGTTTAACAATCAAGAGTTTTTTTAGTTGGTGATCATTTCCTTGACTCTCGTGACCATAGGGGTGAGTTTGTAAGGAGAAATTAGAGGCCATGTAATTTCCCCGTGTAGTAATGATGATACCAACAACGATCATGATGATGACAATGATATTGTTTATGACATAAGTAGTGATAATCACAGGGAGGTTCTCTCTCTCCCTCTCTCGGTTCAAAGGAAGGAAAGGAGAGAGACTTCAGGGCTGAGGTGAAATCATACTATCCTTCAAAACAATGTTGATGATGAGTCAAGGCGTGTTCGTCACGGACGTGGTTTTTCGAACCACTCTGATAGGCCTCAAATGGCATGTTTTGATCAGTAAGAGGGCTGCACACCCACCCCCTCTTCCATCTTAGTGTTTCTGTCTCGGCGTCTGCGCACCCCACCAGTGGCACCACCAAGGGAAATATCGCTCTAAGCCGTGTTGTTCAAAGCTGGCCGGGTTAAAATAACCCAAGGTTTGCTTTTAGAATATCATACAATAATCAAATTGTAGACAAAAAGATCAAAATGAAGTTCCTATTAAAGCTTTCAGATCTGAAAGCTTTAATAGGAACTTCATTTTGATCTTTTTGTCTACAATTTGATTATTGTATGATATTCTAAAAAGAACAGAGAAAATCATTAAAAAAAAAGAGACTCATGAATACAGAAATAAAGAAACATGGATTAAAACATAACCCTGGGTTAGCAAATGGTCGACCTTCGCACAACTGAGCCCAGGTCTTTATCGTTCAAGGAGCTACGTCATAATGTTCAAAGGCTTTTCTTCTGCAACGGGCGAAATCGATGTCAATGCGGAGGAACAAAATGGGAACATGGACAAAATTTTACCCAGGAGAGCAAGAACAGATGATGCTGACGCACCAGACCAAGAATGAACCTTTTGCTTACAATACCAACACAGACAACTCTCGTACGCAACAGCTAAAATTTTAATGATAAAAATAGCGTTTCTTTTCTATTCATGCATAAACATTTGCAGGGAAAAACCCCTATACAGGATATCGTCCACCATTAATTCGTTTTTCTATGCCAAGACAATTATCACAATGAGAAGCACACATTTTGTGGACGATAGCTTTCCTCTAGCACTAGATTTCTTTACTCCAACGAGGAAAGCCAAACTTCAGAGAAGCCGCCGCTGGTTTCAATGAACGTGGATCTCATAAAAAAGAAATGAATCTTAAACTTCTTTCAACGATTTTAAGAGTCATTTCTAAAGAAGAGTGCTAGGGAAATTCGAGCCTTAGTCAGCAAAAAATAATATTATTAGCTCTTTCAACTGTTATTTGAAAAAATGCCCGCTGACCAGCAAAGATAATCAGGCATAAATAGTCTCAACAGAGAATTGATGCACAAAACATGTTAATTAAAGATGCAAATCAGAGCATACTATTTGCGAAGATTGGAGCCTTACCCTCCCTTTGCGACCGCAAAGTATCCGAAGAGTATATTACCCTAAGTTGGCTAACCCAGCTGCTATTTGATTGCTAATGTCGAATAAGAAATCACACGAGTGAACACGAGAACTTCACGCGATGTCACGTGAACTTGTTCATGATAAGCCATTGTTGCTTAGCAACACTACTTCAGTTAAAGCCAGGCTCAGATAAATTCCATGCAGATAAATCCATGTTACGCTGAGAAATCCTAACCATGTAAACAGTTCTTAAAATAAGATAAAACGGACGAAAAGAAAACGGAAAATATGTATGATATTTCGAAACAACAAGTGCGCCTGTAGTTTCGTTAAAACCTTAAAAAGTCCAACCCTAATGTATAAAAAAATTTGAACAACTTTTATCCCCAATACACAAAAAACTGTTTTCCCCAGACATATCCGCTGAGAAATCAATTCCCACTGTGATAAATAGATAAATGTTGACAATAACAATTCCATACTATCATAAATTTATACATACATATGCAGTATAAATAATCAAATCCTGATGTACTAGTAGTAATTTTCTATCTATAGACATTACTTCCATTATTTCCGTTACTGGGATAATTGAACGACGGAGGCAGCGGATTCTGACACTGCATTGGGGTGAAACTGGTCCGCCACTGAGGGAATAATCCCCCGGGTGCCGTGCTGTATCCGGAGGGAACACGATGCGCTTCCCCAGCGTAGTACTGCGGAATGGTCGCCGGGTACTGTGAGTGACTTTGGGGAAAGTTAAATGAACCGGGTGGAAGAGAGAAACTAGGAAGAGCATAGCCCGACAATCCTTGCGGCGAGTACTGGCTCCCATAAGCCTGGTAATGAGAAGGAGTTGGAGGCAATTGTGGGCTGGGTGGGACACCTTTCAATTGCTGCATTGTGCTGACTGTGTCATGGAGATTGACTAGAGGGGGACGAACTTCACTCCGTGGGTTACATCCACCTTTCGACTTCTTCTTCTCCACTGGACTCTTTCCATTGCTGGAGCGTTTGTTGTTGCTGGCACTCACTTCACTGCTCTTTGATGCAGGCCCGTTGATTTGCGAAACGCTATTCGCTGATATTTCTTGACTTTGCTCCGGTAAAGCGCGAGTAGACTGGTTTCGAGAGGACTCTGTACTCGTTTCTGCGACAACAGGACTTAGTGTACCGCTGACTGGGCTACTGCTGTGCGCGGAGTTGTCATCACTTTCAGTGTGTGTCCCACCAGAGCTTGTGCTGTCGCTGTCATACTGAACGAGTAAACTCAAAGCCCCTTTTGCCTTGTTCTGACCTTTCTTTTCTTTGCGTTTGCGTTTCTTTTTGGGAGGTTCTGAAAGCTGGTCAGCCGATTGGTCAGGCTTCTTGGACACTTGAGAACTGAAGAACAAAACGAGAAATGATATCATTTAATACATGTCTTCCCCCTTTTCATCTGCCAAGAGCCAAACGCGTGTAAACATAAGCTGAATAAATTAACTTCTTAAAATAATTCATCATTCTCCAAATTTGATTTACCAACGTTTTTGATCCAATTTAAGACTGTGCATTCTAAAAGCTCTGAAAATTTAGTTGAGCTTACTGAAGTCATACTAAACTGTTCGGTTTTAAACATTCTATTATTTGCTTTTACCTGTTTTTATCAGTGAATTCCGCTGCCCTCGTGGCTTCATCTTCTTTTGTAAGGGAAAACACGCTTCCAAATGACGGCAGCGACACTCCCAGAGGAGACTGCATCATCAGAGACGGTGCTACTGGGATTGGGCTGCGAGCAGAACAGGGATTGCTGTCTACTAACACAGGCGCTTGTCCATCCAACACCGCCGACCCCGCCTTAGAAACAGACGATGAAATTGAAGGAGACTGGGGTAGAGATTCGTGCGCCATAAGGCTGCTGACTTCTGTGTCGGGGCTCGCGGACTTCGGTACCGGAGGCACGGGAGAACAACGCTTCCTACTGGACAAAGAGGTGGAGCTCGTTTCCTTCTTAGGACTGGGTCTCTTTCCGCTAGGGAGAGGAATCATATCGAGGGGAATGTCAGGGATGATCACGGTGTCTTGATTTTCAGTCGAGAATGCTTCACGTTCGCGTTCTGGGCTGACGCTTGACGACACTGAAGAGGAAACTTCATTAGACACGCTTTCACCCTTGGACGCCACAAAACCACCAGATGTTACTTTAGACCCAGTAGGGAGGATGGTTTCTTTGAGGTTCACAGGACCCCCTTTGGTGGCATTGGTTGGGCTGTCTTTGCGTGCACCTGCTTTTCTGGACACATCGTCTGAGACCGCGATCGACTCTGGGGTCATTGACGAATGTTTTCCCTGCGTTTGTGATGGCAATTCGGTAGGGTTTCCATCCTTACGTACATCATTAGGTCCCGTAATGAAAGGAACAGGGGTAAGTCCCATCTGGGCAGTGTTTGAGGAGATCACGCCACTAGATTCCACACGAGAACTCTGCTCCAGAGGTGACAAACTCGAAGAGGGCGGAGATTTTCGTCGCTGGCTCTGTTTTCCATCAGTAGAGGAAACTGACGGCGGAAGAGAGTAAGTACCAGGGCTTGTTACGAAAGGCGCACGGGATTTACTTGTTAAATTTGATGAGTTCATATCACGAGTTATATGGGCAATACTGAAATTTGTGGAGGGAGACTTGTTTCCACCTTTGGGGCTGCTCCGATTGGTTGTCACCTCTGCCTCTGGTGGACTCCTGCTTTTAATTCCTGTTTGTGACTCTGGGCTTGAGCTAACAATGCTATCAATTGTAAAAGGAGAAGTTCGCTTCTTACTTGTCGGCGGGGTTGCACTGCGTGTTGGAGTTCGTCGAACAGAGCTTGCCTGTTCCGCTGAGGACAACACCCCACCTGGGAACGAGTTTACTAAAACGTTTACTACGGAAGGAGTCCTAGGGGACTTAGCAACGGTCTTGCTGGGAGTAGTTGGTGAGGTGTTGACGGGACTCCTTTCATCGACCCTCGAGGTGTCTGGAGTTGAAGAAACTGAAGCATGCGAGGAAGGTGTTCCTTGAGATCGCATTGCTGAGGTTGTCGCAACAGGTGGTGGCTGTTCAGGAAGAGTATCATTCAGCAGGTCGCAGAGAAGCTTTATACCAGCACTGTGGTCGGTTGAAAGGTCCGTGTTTGGAAATGATCTGCCAATAATAGGCGACTGACTGGCAGAAACGGGTGGGTTCATTTGTGATGGGTTTGGCAAGGATGGCCTAGATGTTGCAGCCACTTGAGTCGCGAACGTGTTCAAGTATTTTTGCGTGGAAGCCGAGAGGGAGCTAAGGGGTGTCGCAGTTGATGTTGGTTGACGAGATGAGGCAATGGACATAGGACTCAACGGAGATATAAACGTGAGACTATTCTGGGAAAACGAAACCATTGCAGGAACTCCGCTGCCAGACGCTGATAGAGACGTAACGGGAGTCGCTTGCCTGACTGGTGTGGGCGTCACAGGCGATGTCACCAAAGGTACAGGCGAGAGTATCGCACTTCTGGGAAGACCAGAGTAATTGACTGGCGTCACTGGAGAGGTGACGAGAGGCTGTGCGGGGCGAGATACCGTTGGCGACTTTTTCAGTGATCCCGTTGGAGTTGACGGAGAAACAACTGTATTCACAACCTGATGGCTCGAAAATGTTGTTGAAGACGGAAGCGTCACGTTGAGTTCTGATTTTTTTGGACTGGTCGCTTTGGACTTCTTTTTGGCGTTGTTCCCCTTTGGAGTCGTCTTCTTTGTGTTAGGAGCAGTTGTTATCAGTCTACCATTTTTATCTATAAAAGAAACCATCTGAACTGGTAGACCTACAGGCTGCAACAAGCATTGGTGATATGCGTTGACAATTTGAGGTTGTGCACTGCCGTGTGACGCCTGGGACCTAGGAAATGTCCCGGATGGAACAGGCATGGCAACTGTAGGTTTGGAAACCAAACTTGATGAGGAAATTACGCTAGATGCTAGTGAGCCCGCAGAGATTTGAGAATTGGTCAAGTGAGCGCTTGAGTTGGAAGAAAACGGGGTTGTAATTGGCTGAACAGTTTGTGTGATAGGTTTTGCATACGTCGCAACGTTGACTGGCGAGGGTAAATTTTTTGAAGATGAGACGCTGGCCGTCTCCCAGACCTTTTTCTTGGAGTCCAGCTGTTCGACTTCGCTCTCCAGTCTGCTGACCTTTTCAACCAAAGCTTTTCGCTTCCTCCACTCTTCGTAGAGGTGGGTCATCAAGCTCTGTTTGTCTTTAACTTGGGTTTCACCCTTAGATGAAAAAATAACACTTTGTCAGTTCCAAGGAGACGGAAAAAAACTGATTGCCATTCTTGGCGGCCTGAAGGGCCTGAAGCCATATTTTAAAATAATAATAAAAAGAAAAAGAAAAGAGAAGCAGATAGTAGCACTCTGACCAGTCCATTTTGTTTCTTCAGCTGATAGTGTTATTGTATAATTCTTTAAAACTTTGGAAACCCTGGAAATCTTTAATGGAAATAGAACAGTTTTACGGATCAGTTTAGTCACAAGGGCCTTCGAGAAAAGGGCCCCTGGACTACTAAAGCACGATTGACAATGTCACTAATTTAACAGCCATAAAAAGGCATGGATTTTTTTTCAAATGATTACCCCTAGGTAAGTCTCACTCCGGTTTCTACCAACCAATGCTACTTGTGAATGGGACGTCAACTCCATCGCGCCCTCAATGAATTAAATGGTCCGTTCTGCCCCTTGGTTATTAAAACTTTAATCTCCATCAATAAGAAGTATCTCTTCCTTGCCCTTACATTATCCTTCATACAATTCAGCAAATTTCCTTAAACATACCGGTTTTTGTACCATGTCCAAGTCACCATTGGTAAGTTTCCCATCCTTCGTGGAGTTTTTGTCACCCTGTTAAAGTGGATAATAATAAATCATGAATATGTTTAACTGGACAAAGAAATGACCTTATGCCGAAATATACCTACACTTCTTACATAAATATACTTCATTATTTGATTATTCGATGAAAGACCTCTAAATTGATCATGGTTCTTGCTCTCCACACCGAACGCCCGTGAAAGTGCTGATCCCAGCAGAATGGGATACGCCTGTCACTATAAAAATCTAACATACGACCTGACCCGCTAACAAGTCCTTTGTAACCTAATTGATAGAGTATTTGACGCAAAATTGAAACTGGCTTAGGATTGAAACCTCAAAAGAAAGTGAAGTTCACTTAGTGATGATGTGGCGACCTATTCAGCATCAACCCCATCTGGCAGGTGGCGAATGATCGTTAAGGTGCCCTGATTTAGTCTTGCATGGTACTGTGGGCTCTGAGAAAACTGTCTCCTCACAAGCGATCCTGAGCCATGCACTAACACCGTCAAGATATTCATTTTATTAGAGGTAGCGACACACACTTACGGGTGAGTGATAATTCTTGTGTTTCTCAAGATGTTTGACTTCTTTTTCCAGCCGTTTCACTCTATCCTTTATCTTCTTGTGTTCGCCCAACAGCTCGCCTGCTTTCATAAGTAACTCCCGAGGCGTCTTCGCGGTCAAACCAATCTTTAAAAAAAATATATTATAATATCTATTATCAGTGTTTTATAAATCTGAGTATTCAAGTGATCGTCTTTCGATCTAGGTCACTTTAAAGAAGCCACGTCAATAAAGTTTCAGTGATCTTTCTGTGTTATAGAAAACCGTCATTAAATCGAAATAAACTGTTAAAAATCTTTTTCTAGGGTAGGCAAACATAAAATAAGTCAGCAAAAGAGACAAAACCAACAAAATTAACCTACGATGGTTAAGAATGGAGAGGATTAATACGGATTGCAAATAGGAGTAGTTGAGTATATCAAAAGTAAACAAAGATTGCTTTTGGTTTACTAAACCTTGCTATTCGGTTTCTTCAAAGTACTCGCGTCATCCTCGCAGCCAATCAGATGCAAGATTAAAAACAATCGCCCCAATCGTTTTCCCGCGCTTCAAGCAGTTTGCATGTTTTCATTTTGAGTTCTCATTGGCTAATGATGATGTGAACCTTTGATCTGATTGGTCGCTGAGATTACTTTGGTTTCGGCTTTTCAACACTCAATTGAAAACTGCTCTAAACTAAATTAAAGTTTCACCGAAACAGAGAAAAAATCTGATTTACAGTTAATCTTGCCAAGTCCCTCTTTACAAACGTCATAGCGTTTTTACAGTCGAGCCTGTATTGAGCGGCACCGTATCAAACGGTCACCCTGTATTAAGCGGACAGTTGTCAAAGTCCCGAATTTGTTTCCCCTTAATCATCGTAATTTTGACCTCTATTAAGCGGTCAGCTCTATTAAGCGGTCGCGGTCACCCTTTATTAAGGCCCAACGGCCTGTTTTTATTGTCTTCTACCTATATTCAACGGTCATTGAAAGCGGAACCACTCAAATAAACTGATGGTAATCTTTCAAGTAATTTTCAATCCTTGTTTCTCCCCTGAAAATTACAGTTGTTAGTATTTTCGAGCGAGATTCTGTTCATTGCGTGGTCGATTATGGCATAAAGTGGCGTTATTCAAATACCCCTAATCTGTGGAACCTGTATTAAGCGGTCAAAACCTATATTTAGCGCCATTTCCCGTAGGTGACCGGTTAATTCAGGTTCGACCGTGGTAGGTTCTCGCTCGAACTCGAAAATTCAACGGCTAGGAGACATGACTTGAGAAAATCAGAGACACTACGTTGTAGAGTCACAGTTGTAATCGACACCGGCATACCAGTAACTAAGATAGAAGTCACAGACCACATACCTCATCCATTCGTGACCGGAGATTTCCCAGCGCTTCCTTTTGCAGTATTTCCACATGTTTCTCGGCTAGAGAAACCTTTCCCATCAATTCTTTCTTCTTTGCCTAAAGAAAAAAAAACAATTTCACTCTATACAATGCGGTTTTCAACTGAACGTTTGTGTCTACTAGCTAAGAAAACACATCATCTTGTGCTTCCCTTCTGTTCTAAATAAAACGTGGTCCAAAGAACCGCTAGAGCAGCTTGAACACTCCATCGACTTAACCTGTAGTTCCCAGGGGTTTCAATGACTTTTTCCATAGGTGACTGCCGATGGCTCAATAAGCGGCTGTGTCGTTAGGTGAAACCCAAACACAAGAGCTTGCCCGCATGTGAACCCTTTACACCTTAAAATCAGTATGTATATTCTCTATACTGTTCTCAATGCATTTCCTAAGGTGCTGACAAGGAGAATTTGTTGAACAATCAAGAGCCACTTTAGTTGGTGATCATTTCCTTTATTCTCATGATCTTAAATGAATGATTCAGCTGTATTATTGTCAGGAGAAACTAGACGCTGTTCACTTTTAGGGTTTAAAGGGTTAAACAGACGGCGGTGAGGGGTCTCACAGGCGGCGGTAGACCGCCAGCAACCAGCTTTTGATGAAACACTCGGTACTTCTCACTACCAAATTCGTTAAAAATTATTGCAAAGCAACTGTGATAATCAACATCACTCAATTATAACACGCCTGGGTGGAGAAATGCCCTAAGGTAAAAGTAATCATGTTTTTTTATGTCTCCCTCACCAAACGAAGTGATACTTCACTCTTAAGTTTGCTAACTGATGTACGGCAACTTTTCCAACAAGTTAACATTTTCAAAGTAGACCTACCTTCTGTTCTTCAATTTGCCTCTTGAGATTTTCCTTGTATTCAGAGGTATTCATGTGGCACATGAAATGAAGGAACTGGTAACGAGTGACAGCTGGAGAAAGGACAACAGGATAATATTTGACAAGGTCTTACACAAATTTGAGTGTCGCAGTTAACGTTTGCATACAGACTGCCTTATATAGCTTCTGTAGCTTATAAGAGAATGAACAGCGTGAAGAATTATGGGTATCAGTAAGTACCTTCCCCACATTGCCCCACTAGTCCAAAGCGAGTAATTCCTTAATATTTTTTGTCAAAGTTTTCTTTTCTCGTCTTTCTTCTGTTTTCTGCAACATCGTGATAGATGTGGATCTACCCAACTGTGCCAATTGTTAATAATGTTTCCCTGCTCATCTGGCCACTTGCATGCACTTACTTTGAACTTTGATTGGACCTAACTACCTACTACACGAGCAAAACAAACATAGGCATGGCTTTTGTCACAGTCAATTTAAATCTGAACTCGCTAACTATGTATGAAACAAAGACAACAACAACAACACTGCAAACAAAATAACTCGGCCCAGGCCTCTTGCTCCTTGTGCCTGCTGACTCACCCATAAGTTGCTCCAAAGCTGGGAGGCACTGTTCTATGCTGAAATTATGTGACATGGGTGGCGGCGACGCTGATGAAATTCTCATTCCCTGCTTTTGCCCTCTCTTTCTTTGAAGATTCTGGTCATTAAAAAAAAAGTGTTCAAGTTGGATCTGCAACGTCTCTACAACATCAACAGTTTTAAGGCGCCATTCCAAGGATTGAGGCTGGTACAGCAGTGACTGTCCTTGCCTCCCACTGTTGCAGCCTGCTCACAGTCAACTTACGGTAAACAAGCAGTCAAACATACAGTGAATAAAGGGGGTAAGTTTCTAAAGAATCTGTGGTGCTGCATCGGTAGGAGAGTATAACAGGGTAATTTAGTATTATTAACTGAGTTGATAACGTAAAATGGCCACCTTAAAGAGTTTCAAAGCTCACGAGCGTTAGCCCCTCGTTAGAGCGAATGATTAAGGGCTAACGCTTAAAACGTCAGCTTTGAAACTCTTAACAGTGGCCAATTTACGTTATCAAGTCAGTTGATAATACTAAATCACCCTGACATACAGTGTAAGAGCATGTGCGAACGTTGTAATAGCTAGGGGGCGTATTTCCAAGCCTTCGGAGCCGAGTTGCCCTACAGGGGTTATAAACGACAACAGAAGCCAATTAGTCACGGTTTTTTAAAACCATATGGGTTTTCTGATCAAATGTCTACCTTGCCATCCATTAGGCTGACACATCTCTCCCTATTTTCGAAGGGGAAAAAGAAACGAACTAGTATTTCTTTAGAAGGACGTCAAAACGCGTATATAAACGTGTTTACCTGCAGAGCAGCAACTGTGGCATTTTCCAAAGCTGTTACAGCCAGACTATCTCTTTGCCTTTTCTGACTTGCTTTAGACATATCTTTTAACTTCACCTTTGTCATGGAACTGTTCTTCTTCGGTTTTGACTTTTGCTTTCCCTTTCCTTTGCTATTCTTAAGACGCTTCTTTAGCTTCTGAGCTTTCTTGTTTTGTTGCCTTTGGTATTTCTTCCGAACTTTCTGAGCAAATGTTGGTTGACGTCCCTAGGAAAAAAAAAACAAATAGTCGTCATCCTTGAAATCCTAAGAGTGACAAACATCCAATTTCTCCTTACAATATCACCCCTGAATCGCACTTTAAGGTCACGAGAATACAGGAAATGATCGCCAACTAAGGAAGCTCTTGATTATCAAACAAATTCTCCTTGTCAGCACCTTTGGTAATGTAAAGAGAACAGTATGGAGAATATGCATATTGATGTTTGGGTGAAAAGGGTTAAACCTTTCACTCCAAGAGGTGACTGACAGATGAATGGAATTTCTCCTTACGATATCAATACAACATCAAGCAGTAAAGTAATGAGAGTAGCCAAACACATCAGCGTTATTCTCATAATGAAGTGAAATAAATTATATTTTGAGCTGTAGATGAAATCAAAGTGAGGATATGATACTTGTAAGTGAGCTGCAATTGAAAAAAATTCCAGGAAATAAGCCTGAAAAATTCCAGGCTTCAATGGGATCCAAACCCCTACTTCCTAGATACTACAAGAAACTGAGTTACCAAAAGAAAACTTGAGAACAAGGACAATTTGACTAAGTTTTTTCCTTTCCGTAAAGGAATCTGATCACAATTAATTACTTAGTTAATGTCTTAACCCTTCAACTCCCATGAATAACCAAGACAGAATTTCTCCTTACAATATCAATACAATATCAAGCAGACAAGTGAGGAGAATAAAGAGAAATATCAATCAAGGATTTATTAGTTGATCTAATACCAAATTCTCCACACTAACATCATAAGGATTGTGACAAATAACTAGGAGAATTACTAAACAAGATCTTGGGAGTGAAAGGGTTAATAGCTTAATTCTTATGAAGAAATAAATGAGAGTCAGGCAGGAGAATTTTAGAATGAATTGCATCAGTCAATCAAACAAGCAAACTAGAAAGATATAAACAAACAAACACAGTACTTTGCTGCCATCTTTCTGTTCTTGATCTGGCCATGTAGGATTCACACTGCCGTTCCTTTCCTGCAGCACACTCTTTTTGCTGTGGCTTTTCCTTGAATTTCGACTGTGGCCCTTGTTTGCTTTGTTGGTAGCTTCAATTTGGGTGATAAGCTGATTCCATTGGTGTCTGGTTGAAACACCAAACAGAACATCATCCAGTTCTTCAAAGTTTGGAGTGCTAGCCATTGAGTCACTCAAGCTACTTGCATCACTGAAGTCTCTACCCTCCTGCAAAAAAGGTCAAATGGCTTGTGAGCTATAGCAAAGTGCTAGCCATTGATTTTTTTACCATTTGCCACTCTATACACCAGATTTTACCACAATTGGCAATAATGTTGCAATCTGATTGTCCAAGTTGCCATTGTTGATGAAAGTGGAGACAATGCTGCTAGTGTCAATGTGTCAAGCAATGAAAAATCAATATTGTGGTAAGAATTGAATCTACAGTAACTTAGCACAATCTGCACCCTTATTGAAAACAATATTTGTCCTGACAGTGGCCACTGTTAATTTGTTAATTTGCTGGTTAGCAAACAAAAATGCTTTTTGTATGTATTATCCAAAGAGAAAAATCAAATGATTTTAATAAACTTTTTTCCTGAATCCATCTTCAAATTACATTTAACAAGTCTTTTGTAGAGAAAAAAAAATTTACACTGGATTTTGGCCACCTCTGCAACAAAATCAAGATTATTTATCCTTCATTCCAAACAAAACTAATAATCCATTTAGCCCAAGGAACCTGAGTGGTGAAAATGATAAATTCTTCTTGCAAACAGAAGGGCCTCAACTTGTCATATTTCCCCAAAATTTTGCTGAAAGTCATTTATGCACTCTTAGGTGGAGCTAAACTTGAAGAGTTTTCAATTTGAAGATAGGCACACAAACCATTTGAGATATAAGTCACAGTCCCTCCTTCAAAATTTATGTACTAGTGATGTGACTTTTTGAAAAAATTCACAATTGACTTGGTTCCTCTGGGAAATGCAAGGGAAGATTTAAAAAAATCTCACCTTTCGCCTTTTGAGGTCTGCAAAATACTGCTCCAGCTAAGGAAAAAGATTAATATGCCACATTAACCCTCAATTGCCAGGAGTGAGGAAAATTAACAAATTCAAGACAGTATCTTAATGAAAGACAAAGTCTCATAAATGGCTCTTTAAAAGAAATAGTCACAGATTGAAGGAGAATTAAATTTTGGGTCCAAAATTGAAAGAGGCAAATGTAGTAGTGATTGAAAGGAAAAGATGAGGTCTATAATGGTCTGACTAACTGTGCTCTCCATTTTCCAAAGGCAGTATTAAATTAGTGCAATAATATATCAGTAATGAATATGGAAGCAATCTTTGCAGTAACGAACACTACTAAAACAGTTGTAAAAATAAGGTCTAAAAAAAAATTCAGGCCCGTACAGGATTTGAACCTATGACCTCTACAATACCAGTGCAGCACTCTACCAACTGAGCTGGTCATTATGTTGGCTACAAATAAACTCATGAAGTGATGAATAAATGACTGTAAAACATATGAAAATCATATATTAAGTAAACTCATTCTCACCAGGGTCCTATCAATAACATGAACAAAATAGGAAACAGGCTTTCCTGTCCAAGACACTGCACGGCCATTGGGCTTGAGTTCAGACACCCTCAGTATAGTGCCAATATCTAAAATAAATAAACCAAAAAAAAATGAAAACTAACAATAGAGTAAGATGATTTTTGGTCTAGTCATGAGCATGGAACAAAGAACAAATTCTGAATTCCCATGAGGAAGTGAACATCAGACCTTCGGATTTCACGCTCCAATGCTACTGCTGTACCACAGAGACTCTAGGGTGAGCAAGGCCAATTGCAAAGAAAAGACACCTTTCTCTACATCTTTGTCAAGCTCAAAACTTACCATCTTTCTTATTCTATTTCCAAAACATGACACTAACGAGCTCAAAACTTACCATCTTTCTTATTCTATTTCCAAAACATGACACTAACGAGCTCAAAACTTACCATCTTTCTTATTCTATTTCCAAAACATGACACTAACGAGCTCAAAACTTACCATCTTTCTTATTCTATTTCCAAAACATGGCACTAACGAGCTCAAAACTTACCATCTTTCTTATTCTATTTCCAAAACATGACACTAACGAGCTCAAAACTTACCATCTTTCTTATTCTATTTACAAAACATGACACTAACGAGCTCAAAACTTACCATCTTTCTTATTCTATTTCCAAACATGACACTAACGAGCTCAAAACTTACCATCTTTCTTATTCTATTTCCAAAACATGGCACTAACGAGCTCAAAACTTACCATCTTTCTTATTCTATTTACAAAACATGACACTAACGAGCTCAAAACTTACCATCTTTCTTATTCTATTTCCAAAACATGACACTAACGAGCTCAAAACTTACCATCTTTCTTATTCTATTTCCAAAACATGGCACTAACGAGCTCAAAACTTACCATCTTTCTTATTCTATTTCCAAAACATGACACTAACGAGCTCAAAACTTACCATCTTTCTTATTCTATTTACAAAACATGACACTAACGAGCTCAAAACTTACCATCTTTCTTATTCTATTTCCAAACATGACACTAACGAGCTCAAAACTTACCATCTTTCTTATTCTATTTCCAAAACATGGCACTAACGAGCTCAAAACTTACCATCTTTCTTATTCTATTTACAAAACATGACACTAACGAGCTCAAAACTTACCATCTTTCTTATTCTATTTACAAAACATGACACTAACGAGCTCAAAACTTACCATCTTTCTTATTCTATTTCCAAAACATGGCACTAACGAGCTCAAAACTTACCATCTTTCTTATTCTATTTCCAAAACATGACACTAACGAGCTCAAAACTTACCATCTTTCTTATTCTATTTCCAAAACATGACACTAACGAGCTCAAAACTTACCATCTTTCTTATTCTATTTCCAAAACATGACACTAATAACATTGCTGATCCTAGCAGTATGCAGAACGCATTTCATACATGAACTTTGTAATGGGCCTTGCTTGGCATAGAGTCTCTGTGGCTCAGTAGTAGAGCATTGGGAAAAACTGATGTTTCATTTCCTTGAATTGCATAACCACTTTGATAGGAAAAATTTGGATTGCTTCACAACTCACCTGATAAATTACGTGATGTGGTTCTGAAATTGAGGGAACAAAATGCTTTGGATGAAATAATCTTGGCACCTGTTAGAAAAAACAACTCAAAGTTAGTAGGATAATGATGAAAAAAATATAAAATGGACATTTTTGTTATGAGTAGCCAAGGAAAATGTACACTCTTCTACTTGTGGGCAACTACTTATATGCAAGACTAAGTATTCAAAACTGAAAAACTAATGTAAATTGTTGGATTTGCTACCTCTCTGGAATAGACCCCTTGCTACTTCACCACCACTCTAAATGGCCAAAACTTTGTGTGTGTACCCCCTTGAATAAGCACCCTTCCCATCCCCCTCATTTTTAAAGATGGTTTCTGAAACAGCAAAGGATGCTTTGGATCACTCCCATTTAACTCTAATCAGGAGTAACAAATTTATAACATACTCCTTTGATAAAATGTTAAGTTTGGTAAAAAAATAATCATTAGTATCTACTGAACTACTATTAAAACTTAAGGATCAGCTTTGTGTATTAACACAAGTTCTCAGTTTTAGGCAACACACAAACCCTATATTACAAAAAAAAAACTTGAAGGAAAACAACAAACAAACAAAACAGAACAACAAAAAAAGAGAAAATCAGCTATCAAAAAAAAATTTCTGGCAGCATTTTTTGAAAATTTGCAGAGCTCAACTTCTTCCCACCTAAGACATGCACACTATAAACTTAAAATTCTTTCTTCATACTAGCCATACCTTCTCGCATTGTGGCAAATCTTTCCTTCAATTTGTGATCAACATCTGGTCCAAAGGCAAAATTGTTGACAAACACAATCCTAAAGTTAAATGATATGAATATTGGAAAAGACAATTAATTTTTTTTTTTCCTCTGGTCTATGATATCAATAACTTGTTTTGTACTTTCACTCTGGCTGAATTGACTTGCAGAATGTTAAAATATTCCAACACATATCTAGCATTTGATGCAATGAAGAATAATTTTGTTTTTCTTACTCCTTCACAGCAGGATTACTCACCCAGCAGATTGTATCTTTTCTCTCATTTTATCCTCTAAGAAATCACCCTTTACGAGCTATTGATAAAAAAAAGACTTATTACAAAAAATTTCAAATGTGAGCTCATATTTACAAAAGAAATTACAATGAGGAAATTATTCATTCCATTACCTTAACAAAAGAGGATTAGTAAGAGCTACACTGTATGTGATCTAAATGAACCCTTTAACTCCCATGAGTGACCAAGACAGAATTTATTCTTACGATATCAATACAATATTGAGCAGACAAGTGACGAGAATAAAGAAAAATATTAGTTAGGGGATTATAAGTTGATCCAATACCAAATTCTCCAAACTAACATCACAAGAATTGTATGGGGATCAGTAAGGAGAATTACTGACCAGATCTTGGGAGTTAAGGGGTTAAGTATCAACCAAGGTTTCTTCATGTGCTACCCAAGCCCACTCCACCCTTGGTCTTCACGTAGCTACCTGTATTGCAGCTCAGAATAAGATAAATCTCACAAACTGCTGTTCCAAAATCAGTCTCAAAAATCAAAATCTCTAAGTGACCTGAATGTATTACCATCTAAGAGTAAGAGACATTTTTGTTGCAAGGTCTAAAAGTTTCAGGCAATAGTCTCATGATTGGAATCACATACTTCTTAACCCTTTAACTCCCAAGATCCCATGAGTAACTCTCCTTACTATCTGCCAAATGATTCTCATTATGTTAGTTTGGAGAATTTGGTATCAGATCAATTAGTAATCCCATAATTGAAGTTTTTCTTTATTCTCATCACTTGTCTGCATGATATTTTATATAGATATAGTAAGGAGAAACTCTGTCTTGGTCACTGACATTGACATTTTTCTACAGCAGAGCCCACCTTGTAAGGTTTGTAAGTTTTCCCAAACCATCGCATCCATTTACGGAATTCCCTGTCCATTTCCTGAAAAAGATCATGCAACAAAAAAAAACATCAGCTTCTCAAAAACTTTTCGTTCCCTTTGACACTCAGGATCTACGGGTAAAGTATTTTTCCTCCTACAAAGTGCAATATATTTTTGACAGTTCTTATTATCTGTCCACTTTTCAATATACTTAACATGGTAAGGAAAATTTCTGACATGCAAGTGCTGATCATTCCTGAGACTGAAAGGATTATCAACCCACAACTACTCAAATTTCCTATAACACATGCAAACCCTGTTTACAAAATATATTTGGAAGACTTTTTTTTTAAAAACCTCGCAGGTCAATAAAATCACATTTAAATTGATTCTCTTTTGCAACAGAATTCAAGCTGATTTCATAAACATCACTCACCTCTGCATATCTTGCGGGGATGTCTGCTTTTTCTATACCATAACATTCCTTGATATTTCCTGATGCTGCAACTTGTAATACGACTTGACCCACACCTGAAAAATATGCCCACAGTTTCATAAGTAAATGTTAACACTGAAGAAACACTCCACTGCGGAGTTATTTTTATTGCATTCTAAATATCAAATGAAAAGTACTGATATCATCTTATTAGTCTTCCCTCAGGGACACAGATTATCACATGCTAAGCTCTTAATTTTGGAACAAATTCTTACTGCTGCAATCATAGAAAATGTATGGAGAACAGACTGCTGAATATGCATTAAGTTTTAGTGCAATTGCTCCGGGATTATAGAGATATATGTGCTCTGATTGGACGAGGATTGCATCTTGTCATGCTATAATCTCTTAGCAAAAGGTTATTACATGTAGTAAGGAGGGCTGAATTTCAAAATGGCTGCCTGGTATTTTGTCAGTGTTTCTGAGAAAGTGATACACATGACAAAAGAAATTAAATTGCCAAGAGTACAAAAGATGCTACTTAGTTTAGCAAAACACTTTCCAAAAGAAAGATATCAAGTTTTGCTAATTGAATTAAGTAAACCTGCTAAAACTCCTTGCCTATCTTGATATAAGATTTACCACAATTGTAACAAAATATGGGCAATCCTCCATAATTAATGGAATTTACAGCAGAATTCAAAAGAACCTGAGCAATAAGGCAAAAACAATTATCTGACTCAGGCTCAGTGAACATTGCTGAATAATCCCCTCAACTTCGTCTCAGGGATTATTCACCAATATTCACTTCACCTTCGGCAAATAATTGTTAAATAGAGTCAAGGGCCTATTAAGTTTTAAAAGAGAATAATTGTGTAACAGGACATGATAAAGAAAAAGTTGAATTGAAGTAATGACTGTGTTTCGCTTACCACTTCCTAGATCAATGAATAAATCATGTGGACTCATGGGCACTTCCTTTATCATCTGAGCCACAAGATCAAATGATGTTTCACCATATACCTATCCGGAAAAGAATTATCATCATTAACAATAAGTAATTATTTACCAACAAAAGGGTACACACAAAATGGTTACGATAACTTCAATTTAATGTGCATGATTTGACACAAACATTTTGATCATCCAGCTTTTCTAAAACAAAGATATCACCTTTAGCAGAATAATTACACCTTAAATATCTGCATGCCAACTAATGCATTCAAGCACTTTGAACACGGTGATTGTGGTATTGTGAATGGAGAATGTACCATCCATTTCTCAGAGTGAAGTGAAAAATATAACCAGCATAGTATGGATACAGTCTAAAAGTGGCAATAAAGTTTAAAGCTCTTAACCCTTTAAGTCCCACTAGTGACCAAGACAGAATTTCTCCTTACACTATCAGTACAATAGCAAGCAGACAAGTAATGAGAATAAAGAAAAATATCAATTAGGGGATTATTTGTTGATCCAACTCCAAATTCTCCAAACTAACATCACATGAATTGTATTGCAGACAGTAAGGAGAATTACTGAGGAGATCTTGGCAGTGAAAGTGTTAAGGACAATTAGCTATTGTGATCCTACCTCAGGAGAAAATGGTTCATAATCATTCAGCTTGTCTGGGTCTCTGACAGAGTGACTGTACACTTGCTGTATAATGTGACGCAGAAGTTCTTGAGAAGGTGGAACATTAATACAAGATGGAGGGGCACAACCTTTCCACTAGAAAAATAATAAGTGTGATTAAAATGACTTCAAAGATGAAATTGCCAAAGGTTCACTCTGCACAGTAGCGCTGAAAATTAAACCCTAACCCTAAGAGTGACCAACATCTAATTTCTCCTTATTGTAATAGTGCTATATCATTCATTGAGATCATGAGAATGAAGGAAATGATCTCCAACTGATGGTTAACTAAATTATCCTTGTGAGTGACAAGACATTTACAGATAAGGGTACTAAGAATAGGAATTCTGATGTAAGGCTAAAAAGGGCTAATGCATGTCTCCTCAAGCAAAATAGGTCTCCATTGCACTCATGAAAATTTCTGTTATTATAAAGATTCATTAGTTCAAACACAAAGCAAAAACCAGAATGCACAAAAACTGAAAACAAATATAAGTAACATTAACATTTGAATTTCCCACTAGACTCTAATTGCAATCACTATGATCAAGAAACAAAAAGCTCTTTGATTCATGAGTCCTGTGAGGATCATGTACACAATGGTGACAACCCTGACACATCTCATGATCCAACATTCCAATGCAAACAAAATTTTCACTTTTAAAATGGCCAATACCTGATTTGATTTTTTACACTTCCTTGGTGCTAACAAGGAGAATTTGTTTAACAATCAAGAGCTTCTTTAGTAAGGGATCATTTCCTTTATTCTCATGAACTTCAGGTTTAATTCAGGGGTAATATTGTCAGAAGAAATAAGAAGGTACAGATACTGTAGTCACAGCCATAGAAGGTGAAAGAAAATTAGAGATTATTCTGCATTTCTATGGGAAGATGCTTAACCCCAGATTTTTCATGACCAAAAAACAAATTCTCAGAAAAGATACAATACACAAAGAAATGTGGAAAAGGTTAAAAGGATAATGCAAATCAAATCTGATTGAGCAAAAGCGCTGAATAGCCTTTTATTGACTGTACATGTGGTCATTTTTTTTTAAATAAAAGGAAAAAAACACATGATTTCCCAAAAAATTTCATTGTTTTCATATCCAATAATCAGTAATCCTTTTACTCTTAGACAGTGATCAACATGTCACTTTTCCAAACAATATCAACACTGTCTAGAAGTTGGTGTTCAGAAATAGATCAGATATATGAGCATCTCAATTTCTCAACTTAATTCTGTTGACTAATTTACCCAGAAATGTACAGAAACTAGAAGGGAGAACAGCAAGTTAACAGATCTTAGGCCTTTAAGTGTTAACTCCTGAACTTGACCTTCACTAGGAAGGGAATTGTATTAGGCAAGCATATGTTATGCAAAAATTTTTATGTTAGTCAAACTGAGAAGTTTATCACAACTTTTTAAAGTGAAATAGTATGTACATCGAAGGCAGAAAGCATACAAAAACTGAGCAAGGTGTTCTTTCTTTTGCTAAAATAATACGATACAGGAAAATTTCTCAACTTTATATTTTGACAATGATTACAATTCAATCAGACGTTTGTTAGTATACGTAGAGGATATAAATATTCTTGCATACCGTTAAACGGGCATAAAACCATATGGTGTACATTTTAACATCTGCAAAATTATTTCGATCTTTACTGGTTAACCTCCAAAAAGACAGAATTATGACCGGAAAAGAGTTCCCATCCGTTGTCTACCAACGTGTGACTATAATCTCCTTGAGTTGTTTATACCCTCTTCCGGTATGCGAAACATGGTGGCATGTCTCAAAGCACAGCATTTCACTACCAATGAGACGGCTCCCCAAAAACCTCAAAATCGCCCAACTTTCTTTATCTTACAGATAAAAATAGTCTCACAAAAATAAAAAACCAACCCTGTCTTTCGTATTCTTAATCGACCCCTGCTAAAGTTAAGAACAACAACGTTTTGATTCGCCCTAGTCGAAACGTAGAGCACATCGTGGTCTCAGTAAATACACGCCACTGTACTCACCAATTGTAAAATTCCGTCGATCGCTCGATTGTACCGTTCACAAAGTTTGGACATGCTTTCGTAGCTGAAGTAAAAAATAAAACGTGTCAATGATCAAGGACTACGATTTCGGACTGGACAAATACCACCTGTTATATTAATGAGCAATGTTAGTTTCACTTTTATTTAACACGAAACCTCAATTTGTAAATTGTAAACAACAGAGAATAAATACAATTACCTGGTTGGATCAAACTCACGAAGAACATAGTGCTCGACAGCGAGTTTCAGTTCTGGAAAATCGGCACAAACCCATCTAGGAAAACAGTACAAATAGGTAAATTCGTGAGTTAGAGCGGTCGATAGAAGCTACAGTTACCTGCTCCTAACAAAATTAGAGCGTGTTCCCTACAATTTTCCAAGCCTTGTCATCACGAGTAAATCTGCTACGCAGTTTAAGTTTACCTGATAGTTTCAACAATCTCTGCTGCCTCGTCTCGTCCGTCCTACAAAGTAAATAATCGCATGAATGTTTAGATAAATATGTCAAACAGCGCCTAAGTTAGAAGCTGTCTTGGCCACAAAATTCCAAATTAACCAAATACCAGCGGAGAAACTCACCGATTTTTGTAGTGGCCACGAATAGACAATAGACTCTGCTCCGGCAGGACTGTGTAACTTTAAATCAAGGGCCATATCGTTAAAATACATGTCAAAAAATCCACAATCCCTCGTCAAAAACGGCCAGCATGTTCCAAACTTTCTTCAGTCGCCATATTTGTTGCCACCTCTCAATTCCGCGACCGCGCCATGCCAGGCTCAGCTGCACGCTTCTGATCACGTGTTAATTTAGAGCTTTGTGATTGGATAAAAGGTGATAAGATAATTGAGGTATTGTTGTACACCTGTGACTGGGAAATGTTTATGACCACGAAGTCTTCAAGACGGTTTTTCAACGAAGTTAAAACGCGATAACTTGACAAGGACGAGAAGAAAAGCGAAGTATCAGTGAACTTATATATTCTGAAATTACGTAATGTACTTTAACATCCTGTTTCCGTTTCCAATTGTTATTTTATGACGCCCACAACTTGACATATTTCACATCCGCTTCCCGAGAGTGGGAAGCTGTAGTTACTACTAAAAACGCAAAAAGACTTTCAGTTAAATATTCTGGCAAACGTTAGGACGACAATTTTGGAGAGAAAAGAATCTTAAGTTATACATCTGCAACTGCCACCATATATATCTCCACGTTCACGAATAAGTGATCAGAAAAAATGGATAATTTACGACCAGGAAAAACTTTAAGTACTTCTTTTTCCGTTTCAAACCCACGAGCACGAATACGTAGAGAGCATCTTGGACTTTGAAACAAATAGCTGGAAACAGTAGAAATAAAAGCTCTATCATGGTTGGTTGCATGTGAAACTCTTTTTTATTCACTTTTGATTATGTTCTTCAGTTGCCGTGAAAACTAACCATACTTGTAACTAAGAGCACGTAGAGGGGAGGATGGGAGGGTGGGGAGGTTTATGAAATTGCCGTGGTAGCCTTAGGAAAAATTGGTCCGATTCTGCTTCAACCTGCGTAGTTCTTTTTTCCTTTCCCTTGCAAGAGAAGAAGGGTTAGGATAATTTTGAATTCTTGAAAAACCAAAACAAATCAAAACAAGTGTGAGAAATTCAACTTCAACGAAAGCTGTGAATAATTAATTCAGTTAAATACGACTTGATAAATTAGTTATAGCGATGGGAGAAGAACCAGGGGCAGTTCGAGCGAGGCGTGAACTTTTTTTTTCGGTGGGGGACGATTCAGATAGGACGTATTTTACGTCGTTTAATGAATGACATAAAAACGTAAAAACCTTCACATTCCCCCCCACGTTTTGAAAAACTTAGACAACGTAGATGTAGTTGGCGGTCTTAGGTGAGTTTTCGACGGCATGAGGAATGGGAAGCATAAAACTTAAAATCCTCCTGAGGGAATTCATCTACTCATCAGCAGCGGGGAAATCCTTCGTGGTTGAAAACGCTTTCATGGCTGTCAGCTGTCTTTGCTAGCAGGTTTATAGCTGGCTACATCATTGGTGGGTCTTAAAGAGAAACAGAAATCATGATGAGCGTTATGCTGGGTAAAGCTATCTATTCCTTTTCTCGATCAGATCGCTAAGCCAGCAAATACCACTTTATATCTGCTGGGTACCACCGACGATTTTTTCACACCTATGGCAGTTTATTGGCGCTTCAAGTTTGTTTTCAAGCTTCCCCAAGAGGCTGCTATCCGGCATTTTGAAATGTCGCATTAGACACATCGATGATCAGGTTTTTCGGTTATATGAAGCTATGCGAGCGTAATGAATCGTAGCGAACGCCGTAGGCGAATACTAGGAAATTTTATTGTCAATCCCTAACATATCTGACATCAGCGATATTAAAAGCTATCTTGATGCCCTCAGTGCAAAACACCATGCTTGGCGCGCGCCGATCAAGGCTTAGAATCGCCCTGGGGACTGATCATTCTTTATCGCCAGGTGGAGGGGGAGGTCAGAGAAACCAGAATCCCCCTCCCCCCAAAAAAAAAAGAAATAATAATAATAAAAATAAAAGGCTCTATAGTGTTCTTATGATCTCCCTCTTTGGTAATTAATAGGCAGTCCGTTATCTACAGTCCTTCCCTTTTAACCCTCTTGGAGACGACTGATTCCCCTCCGTTTCAACTGAAAATCACCGCCCAAAATCCTCCAGTCCCTTTCCATGACCCTTTCCATGACCCTTCCCCGACTTCCCCGATCCCCAGGCAGATCCAGAACTGTTTATGTGGCACTGATTTTTTTATCCTCAACGGAAAAAGTCGCATGTGGAAGACAGACATAGAGGTCACTTTGTAGGAGAAGCAAAATCAGGGCTTTCCATACATGAGTACCCATCCCTAAGGATTCGAAAACCTTCGTGGTATCTCCGGGACTATATTTAAGTTCTGACAAAGTTGATTTGCATTCACGAATAAAGTAAACTGTCTGAATTTGCTCAAAAACGAAATGAGCGCTTTTTTTTTATTCTTCTGAGACTGATATAATCACCAAAAACACTAACCAACCTTGATATTTTGAAATGAGGCTCTTAAGAGCAACATAAAAATCTGCAGAACTTGCAATTGCAGTTGTTAATTCTCAAATGTAAATCTGACCAGTTTTTAATCTAAAGGACCAAATTGTTTATTAAGTAATTGCAAAAGCTCGATGGGCGTCCGAAAGAAACTCTACTCCCTTCCTACTCCTCCACCCACAGCTTCCCACCCACAGTTGACTGGTTTAATCTCGTCACACCTTTTGCTAAGCGCGGGAAATTCCCGACGCGGGTGGCACAAGTGAAGTTGTGAGTGCTGTTCTTTCAAATTGCAAATGGACAACAGATCTCACCGAGAAGTTTTTGCTGATTTACAGTCTTCAATGAAATTCTTGTACCTTGAATTGGATGAATAGGAGCATGAAACCGTTGCAAAGGAAAAATTCAGGATATAAAGTTTATTTCCGAGGGCCGAAGCAAGGAACTCATCAACCAAACCGAGCGAATCAGCCTCGCCGTGAGAGGGTATGTTAAACCTTTAGCTGAATTTTGTTGATAACTCCTTGACGTTTTAACTTTAATTTTTTGAGAATACGGTCCGCTTACAATTTAATTCGCTACAAATTCAAATCGTCAGTCAGTTGAGACCCTTCACGATTTAATTCTTTAAATTTAGACATGAAGCTTCAAGTAGGATTCGTGGACAAGAACGCTAAATTAAAGAAAATATTAAGAAGTTCTTCGTTTATTACAAAGGCGAGTGGAAAAATGTAAGTAACATCTCCTTTACTTCTCAATTCATTGACATACAAATCTAACAGAGTGAGAAAAATATCCCATACTCACAGCTAAAAGACTTACATTACGATGAATGCACATCACTAGATTATATCTTACCGTTTGCCATTAATTATTTTTGCAGTTTGATGTAATATTTACCTAAGATCTGTGTTAAGTAAGGAAAGATTCCCTTTTACCATCTGTAAAGAGGAAACGCTTTCGAATCTACATGAGATTTTTTTGGAATTTCTCTGACAAATGTGTGAAAAAATTTTCTGGCCGCGGTTCCTAGAAAGCTGATTAAATAAGGTCTAATCATAACCGTTCCAATTTCCTCAAATGTGATTGGTGCATTAGCTGCTTTATCTTTCACAGTTGTAATCGGATAGTGTAATCGGACAGTTGATTGTGATCGGACAGTTCAAGCAGCCAATCATACTAATTCTACTCAGCCATGTCCGCATATGACATAATTGATCACGATAACCATAACAACAACCACTTATCCCCCCCCTAAACAAAAAGGAAGAATTTCCAAAATGGAGGAATGTCTTACTTCAGATATTGTCTCCACCGGAGATATCTGTCCTAAGTGCATTTGTTGTTTTCGGTAATTTTAACGGTTATGATTAAATGGTAACAAGATTTCGTGTGGTCCAATTCTGTCTGTGATCATGCTTGTGATTGACAAATCGGACTCTCGCTTTGCGGTCGTCTGATTTTGTTAATCACCTGTATGATTACAGACTGAATAGGACTCCTCTAGGTCCCATTACCATCATTAATCTACGATGACGACCGTTCTTTAGTGAGTCCGCACTAATTACTTGGCTGTGTAACCGCGTGATGCGGTTCCAGTCAAGACCCATAAATTGACCCTTGCTCACCATAGAGTCTCTAGTAGCTCAGTGGTTAGAGCATCCGACTAGATCACGGAGGGTCGTGGGTTCAAATCCCATCTGGGGCTCGGATTTTTAACTTTAATTTACTCACTTTGGATGGTTGGCTGCATCTTGATATGCCTTAACGTGACAGCGCGATGCTGTTAGTGAGTCCGCACTAATTACTTGGCTGTGTAACCGCGTGATGCGGTTCCAGTCAAGACCCATAAATTGACCCTTGCTCACCATAGAGTCTCTAGTAGCTCAGTGGTTAGAGCATCCGACTAGATCACGGAGGGTCGTGGGTTTAAATCCCATCTGGGGCTCGGATTTTTAACTTTAATTTACTCACTTTGGATGGTTGGCTGCATCTTGATATGCCTTAACGTGACAGCGCGATGCTGTTAGTGAGTCCGCACTAATTACTTGGCTGTGTAACCGCGTGATGCGGTTCCAGTCAAGACCCATAAATTGACCCTTGCTCACCATAGAGTCTCTAGTAGCTCAGTGGTTAGAGCATCCGACTAGATCACGGAGGGTCGTGGGTTTAAATCCCATCTGGGGCTCGGATTTTTAACTTTAATTTACTCACTTTGGATGGTTGGCTGCATCTTGATATGCCTTAACGTGACAGCGCGATGCTGTTAGTGAGTCCGCACTAATTACTTGGCTGTGTAACCGCGTGATGCGGTTCCAGTCAAGACCCATAAATTGACCCTTGCTCACCATAGAGTCTCTAGTAGCTCAGTGGTTAGAGCATCCGACTAGATCACGGAGGGTCGTGGGTTCAAATCCCATCTGGGGCTCGGATTTTTAACTTTAGAAAACACTTTAACCAGGAAAAAAATCTAGTCTGAAAGCACTACCTCGAAAACTCCACCTTAGGGATAAATTAAAGGTTAGACTTAGGACACCTATTGAAATCGTTTAACTTACTAATTAGGGAAAAAAGTAAATCAAAGTTTGTCAAAACAAACAAAATGGCTTATTGTTCGACTCTCCTTATTGACTGTTTGTTTTATTCATCCCTTTTCCTTCCTCTCAACTTCCTTTAATTCAATTTTCGACATTCCTTTCTCCTTTTTTTACCGTTTCTCCTCACACATAAATTCGTTAAACCGATCAAACTGTTTTGTGTTCAAAATTATTTATTCGAGGGACAAAACCTACTTTCGGGAACGTCTTTTTATTTCTAGATTAATTATCCTAGTGATAAAAAATCGATAGGATGACTAATCAGGGAAAGGCTTTCCAGGAACCAAGGCCTGTAGGCCCCATTAACTCTTTTAACGCCGAATATTACAGATTATTATCCCAGGCTCCGGGATATTTTAAAACGCATCGTAGAGTCGTTCAGGAAACCATTTGTTTTTACCAACCACGAAAGAGATAATGCAAGATCGACAAACGTCTCATAAGTGAAATTGGTCCACTTTAAAACTATTCACGAAGTTGGAACTGAAAGTTTTTCTTGAGCTTCCCGTGAAAGATCTGAGTAGCTACAGGACGTAGGGATTGGGTTCATTGTAGAGAAGAAAGCTTGTTATAAACTTATTGAGAGATCCCTAAACAATCGTTTACCGAGATTAAATGCCTTACACAGATTGCATTTCATAGGTTGAAATCATACAATACTGATTTAGAATGGAAACTACTAGAGGCTAGGAAATACAAGTATATTTTGAGCTGGCATAATAGTTAATTCGAATAAGTAAAGATTTGGTGAAGCATTTGACAATAAAAATCTGCGATAAAATATCATAAAACATTATAAAACATAACACGACGTTTCGACGTTTCCAGAACGTCATTATCAAGTGAAATAGAATAATAAAATCGAGTATATATATAATGAAACGGTGAATAAATTACAAGGCGTTAAAAGTTAAACAAAGAGTTTGGCCCTAATGGAATCGCTCTGGGTGTTTAAATTGGGCCTTATTGTTCTTATGTACAACATTTCATAAACAAGACAATCCCATTTCGTGCCACATTTTTTAAGCATTCTAAACTGGCTCTCATTGAGTAAGTCAATGTTCCCATGGGCATCTCTCAGGTGGCGACCAAGGACAGAGTATCGATGATCAGCAAAAATCGGTGAAAAATCGTAAATCGGTGTGACTTTGAAAATGAAGTAAAAGGCCCGTGTTCGTAGGATACTTTACTTCAATTTCAAAGTCACACCGATTTACGCTACAAGAAGTGTCTTATCAAAACAATGGTTCATCGTGCAAAGGAATTGTCCTCTACGCATCAAGCATTCGTCGATGAGTGTAGGCATCTAAAATCTATGTTTCATCGCCTTGGTTACCCTAGTTCTTTGGTGAACTGTATTATCGACAAATGTGATTATTCCTCTACACCAGATACTAAGACAAAATCTGATGAAACTTTAAGAGTCAGTATTCCTTTCAAAGATCAAGTCTCAGCGAACATTGCCAAAAGACAAATGCGCGATCTCAGTTCAAAAATCGGCATTGACGTACAACCAGTCAACACCAGTAAGAAACTTGAGCAGGACCTAAAGCTTAAAGAAATCAAGCCACGCATCGTAAATCAGCATAGCGTTGTTTACTGTTTTAAATGTGATTTGTGTGATTCAGTCGGATATACGACGCGCCATTTGTTTCAACGCATTGCTGATCATCGATACTCTGCCATTGGTCGCCACCTGAGAGATGCCCATGGGAACATTGACTTACTCAATGAGAGCCAGTTTAGAATGCTTAAAAAATGTGGCACGAAATGGGATTGTCTTGTTTATGAAATGTTGTACATAAGAACAATAAGGCCCAATTTAAACACCCAGAGCGATTCCATTAGGGCCAAACTCTTTGTTTAACTTTTAACGCCTTGTAATTTATTCACCGTTTCATTATCTATATACTCGATTTTATTATATTTCACTTGATAATGACGTTCTGGAAACGTCGAAACGTCGTGTTATGTTTTATAATGTTTTATAATATTTTATCGCAGATTTTTATTGTCAAATAATAGTTAATCTAGTTGTTAACCATGGTGTAAACATTCGTGTAAGACCATATCCCTAGGACTATTCTGACAAAAAAATCCTTTGTTTCTGTCTTTTTTTTAGGGGGAGGTGGAGGGGAAAGGGGGAACGGCTAGGTGTGACATTCATTCATTGTGATTAGAGATATAATATTGGTCAATTTTTTTACATATCAGTCGATGAGAAGTCACCTTGTAGGAATAATTCAATTTATCGTATGTAATGTTTTTGTAGCGCGGATTCTAAACTCATTTTCGCTGACAATTGCGCTGAAGATCGATTGGATAGAGCGTCTAAAATCAAACATTGATTCGTATAGCCTCTCTTGATGCATCAACCGGCATCAGGAGCCCATCAACGTTACCAGGGCTCCTGCTCGCTTTGAAGTAGGAACTTCGGTTTGATTGCATACACATTTTGAGTAATTTGAGCCGAGTGTCTTAATTTACTCTTGGCGCCCTTTGACAAAGTGTGGCTGAGTCACTTTTAAAAGTATATATGAAGACATACTTGCTCCACATCTATAGATCGACTAATAATGGGAAAATTTCGGTTACGCTATTATGGATTGATGTCTAGCAATGATTACATTATATAACCTTCTGCAAAAGTCAATATGTTAACTCTAAGAGTAGACTCAACAAGTACCAATAAGTGGGCGAAAGAAAGATTGGTGAATTTGTTTGCGAAATTTATTTAATAATAATTACGAGCAGTTACTTTGACCTTCGCAGCCGGCCGACAGTGTTATGACATCCAAAAAGTGACAGTGGTATATTTCCGAGCCAATGAATTGGTTGCTTATCAACCGCAAGTTGATCGGGGTAGGTAGGTAGGGTGCCAGAAAAAAAGGGAGTAAGTTTATAAAGAAGCTGTGGTACTGCATGGGTTGTGATCACAACGACATAATTGATTTAATCAACTGAGTTGATAACGCAAACTGACCACTGTAACTGAAGAGTTTCCTAAGTTGACGTTTTGAGCAGTAACCCTTGGTCAGCGGGAAGGGATTTTGAAAAGCTTTAAATCAGTTCCAGGGTTAGCTTTATGTCGGAGCAAACTAAGGGATTTTGGGGTTGTGTGTGTGTGTTTACAACGCAGATCAAATTAGAAGCGTGCGTGAATTCTAAAGGGAAATGAAGCACTGATTTGGAAGATACATTTTGGTGTGACTCCGTGACTTTCACGAATTAAAGAGTTACCTTGGTGGAAAAAAAGTCAAAATACCTTCACGTTTTTAAAAAATTATCGCTGCGACATTTTGTAATAAAAACGTATTTTGAAACAACCTGCGCATTTTGTCATAACGGTTGCAGTATTTTGTAATAAGGGTTGCAACATTTTGTAATAATCGTCGGTCTACGCAATTTCTAACAACATCTTGACGCAAATTCTAATCTCAACATCAAGGCCAAAATTACAGTACTGTGCAAAAGTAATACAAACGATTATCGTCGAACATTATGCTTTGTTCTTCCGAGATTTCGCCGGCGATATCTCAGAGCAACTGTTGAAATGTTTCCTGGGACTTATCATTCTTGAAGTAACTGTTGGAGTAATGTGTCCATTTATTTTTTCAAACGCCAACGAACTGCTACTTGACAAACTATTATTCGCAGGAGGGAATCCGAAAATACCTAATCTGTGAAATAATACTGTGTTGCAAGAACCTATCACAAAAAGGGCAAGTTATTACAAAGTGCCATAAAACACAAATGAACCGGAAAACTCGAAATTCTCGAAGACCATTCTTCGAGCCCGTCGTTAGGGATTTACGGTTAGTTAGCAACCAATTGTTTCACTTCCTGGTCGACGCAAAGCAAAAGTCTCAGTACGAATGAATAGCCTCTCCCTCTGGGCCAGTTTTTTCATAATCAGATTAGTCATGTATTCCTGGCTGGACCGCAAAGTCACCTAGACAATTCCAACGGCGTGCATCGATCAAATTAGAGCAAAAGAAAAAAAATAGGAGAAAAGCCAAAAGAGTTCCCTTCTATCTCACGGCGATTGCCACCTGGCTTTCATTGAGCAATTAGTCATTCATTTAACTGGTTTCTTCTTTTGTCGTTCTATTAACATATGAACTGAAGTAATTCACTTCAAGCAAATGTTAGATCGCAAAATATCCATGACCCGAATTGTTAGAAAATTAGGTGAGCCCCCATTCCCACCCCCCTCGCAAAACACCGTCTTCATCTCATATCAAAATACTGGATAAGCCGTTATTCCGAGTTCGCTTTTAATCGTATGATTTCTTGTTTAGAAGAAAAAGTTTTTTTCTCTCTTATTGTAGCCTGTTACGGGCGCTCAATCGATAAAACGAAGCCTGATAATAAATGGCGCGATGGTAGCGACTTGGCGAAAAAATAAGGGAGGTTTGGGTCGAGTCAAGACCCGACCCAAATCTACTTCCTTTTTTGCGCTCTGCTACTACTATCGCCCCGTTCTTTTAAATCCCTCAGTTTTACTAACTGAGCACCTGGAAAAGGCTATTCTTGGAGAATCTGGTACTATTTTAAGTTTTTAAAAGAATTTCAAGAACATCAAAAGCAAACATCCAACATTACATTTTTCTCCGACACCCGTCGAACTATTCAGTTTTAAATTTCAATTTGATACTTTTTCCCAGGGTGATCCTAAAGAATTTAAATGTTATCTGGTAAATGAAACGAACTCTTCTCATATGACACTCATCAACAGTAAATTTTTAGTGACCTTTGACGACTTCAACTTTGCTGGATTTGAAAAACATTGCTGAGGGCAAACGTCTGACTATCGGACGTGATGTTTTTGTGTACCCCATGGAGCACGTACTGGTTCATGTGTTTCATTTGCGTTATTAGGGGAGTTTTGCCATTGTTCTAATGTGACGATTGATCTTTTTGGGTTCCTGATAACTGTCCGTACAACAAGCTTTTACAGCACCTCTCTGGGCGTTGACCCCACCCAGTCGTCTCAACTAGCGTAGTTTGGCTTGAAAATTCAGTGGACCTACTTCCTATTCTGCATACATTTGAGGGAAGGAGGAAATTGCTTACTGGAGTATGTAGCGACGCTCTTTCTTCAAAGCGCTTTTTCCTTTGCAACTGAACGACAGGAAGCTTCACTTCGATGTATGAGTAAACCTTTCGGTACTTTTTTATTACGCAACAGAAAGAATATCAAGATTTGTGTTGGGGAATATATGTATATAAAAAAGCGGAGGAACTTAAAACCGCCTAAATAGCCCATACTCGACCTAAAAACCTCACTGAAGACTTAGAAACACTCGAATGGGGCGAAATATCCAATTCTTTTTCGGTTACATTCCTGATATTTGGCTCCGAATGTCAGGATTTTACTTACACGAATTCTATTACGTAATGACAATCGAGTGCAGATGTTCTCGTATATCGAGCTCGGGCTGAATGTGACTTAATTAGGTTAAGCCATTCAGCGTGAAAGCTGCTTTTAGTTTTACTTTCCTTCTCCTTCTTATAGATAATTTGGAACTAAAAGATTCTCTTCCCCTCCCTGCATTTAAAAAAGAACTTTTCAACGAGACCGTCCACCGGTCTGAAATTGGGTATCCGTTGCTTCCCAAAATATACTAATTACCCCTCGTTAAGAAAAACATAAATGTTCGTGGAATCTATAGGATGAAAACAATACTTTATTGAAAAATCGTGTGTTTTTCTTGCCTACTAAAAATTCTAAGTTGCCTCACAGGTCTAAAATTAAAAAACTAACACACTCGTCACAGAAAATCTTACCAAGTTACCTTACAAAAAAGTTTTTTTCAAACGGCTGTGCCACATTATATACTCTCTAAATTTACGAAAAATTTCAAATCATTCCGCCGGCCGCTTTTTTGAGCGCACAACAAGTGAGTTAATAGTAGTATAATGCAGAACTACTTTCAGATTTTTACCTTGCATTTAAGAACATATTAAACAGCACTTGAGTGCCAGGTTTCAGGAAGAAATGAGGCTGTTTAAAATATCAAAGTATTTATTTCTCTAAGTCAGACTTGGGTTCTTTGTCTTTCATAGGGAGACGGTTTCCTCGCAAAGGTCCGTTGGTTGGGGAAGTGTTACTGAACTTTGGGGTATTAACCGCTTATCACCTGAAATAAATTTGTTAGCCCTTCCTTCTCAAATGATATGAAACCGCTACCGAATTAAAAACCATAAACTTGAATTAGGTAGTATTTCAAACGGAGAATTTCAATGTTAGGAGTCAGCCATCAACCCCTCTTCCCTTACTCCTGGTCTAACAATTATTTCTCAACAATCAGTGTTGATCAACAGGGTTTTGATATTGCTTCTGCTTTCAATTTGTCTTTTCAACCATCCTTAAACAATGGTTTTAGAAACCTACTTTGCATGCAAAGTGATACATTTAGTAATGGTTTTCCGCAATGCTTTGCATATGGAAGACCTCAATGTTCAGACAACCCCACAGAGCGTCATTCCTAACATACATGTACATATATCCCTTGTTTGCCGATGATCAGTTGTTCTTTTGTATGATAAATTTGCCATTTCCAGTTTCAATTTGGTATTAAGATAGGCGTGATTGAGATGGACATCAACACCCGAATTATCTCGCAGCGCCACCGGAATTAGCAAATTATCACATCACAATAGTTTATGTCCATCGAAGGGCATCATACACGTGGCGCTACAAGGGGTCAGTTCATCGTCTTAAATGCTCTACTCTATCAGTTATGTTTGTTTCTTTAGCGTGCAAAAATAAATCAAAGCCCTAGATGAGTATTAAGCTCGATATCAAATAGCAACATTGCACTTCTACGTGAATTCGAAGGGGTTAAATGATCAAGGTATTTACGTATCAAAACCAATAAAATCATCACTTCAGAGGTATAATGCCTCGGGGTATTGAAGAGGCTATCATATTTCTCTTCTGTACTCTTTTGAGGAATTTATATATGAAGACTAAAGTCACCTTTTTTTTTTATCATCTTAAATCTAAACATCCAACATCCCACGTCAAAAAATTTGCTTCAAAAATAGATAGCTAACTTTCAAACAGCCTTGTTACCTTCAGACTCAATAAGCTAAACGCGTCTGCGGATGTCAATGGCTCTACTTATGTCTTCCTTTGCATTTTAAGAGCAGCCACATTCTTTAACTTTCAAATCTTGTAGGTCCTTTTTTGCAATGTTATACTCATCGTCCCAGTACAGCATTGAAAAGGGCAACATTTTTGTGGGGGAGCAACAACTACCAGTGTAAGCAGGTGGACCCAGGTTTTTTTTTGCCGCCTCTTGCAGTATGATGGCTCGTTCACTAGTAACTCTCGTATGAAGGCTGTCACAAGAACCTTCACAGAAATTGGCATAGAATCCCTGCGGATGTATTACCCAATCCCAGCCAATTTTGACGAAATCCACGTAAAAAGTGCGGCGACAGCACGATACTGCTTGCCCGGCAGGGCAACCGTTATCTTCGCGTTTTTTCCTCTTAAGTGTTCTTGGCTTCTCTAAGTCGATAACGAGAAATGGCCGTAGTCTGCCTCGCGAGTTGATTAGCTGACTAACGTTCGAATCACAGTCCAGGCAAGAGATTTCTAAGGCCTGTACGCCATTGTCGGTTCCATTGCCAGTTCCATTGCCAGCATCGTATTGGTTAGCTGTCTTGTTAAACCAGTGCCGAACGATTTCTTTCACGTCTATCATTTCCCATCCTGAGCCTGTTCGTTTTGATTTTAACTTGGTCTTCGTCGTTCTGCGGATTGGTACTTTGGAGGTGCCTCTGGGTGACTCTTTGTCATGTGCATAAATGTGAAGTGTTTTCTTCCTTAGCTCGTGTTGTCTGCTTTTCCGTTTATGAACCCACAAAAACGCAGAGGGCACTAAACTGGACAGCGATTTTGGCTCAATTCTAAACTGGAAAATCAACTTCTCGGAAAATTTGCGCTTTGATTTCGAAGGTGAAACTTTAGCTAAAATTGAAGAGAAAGAAAGCGGGTAATTCATTAGACTAAGTTAAATATAGTTTTGTAACATAATTAGAAGGGATATTTGATCATCAATCAGTTAGCAGCGAAAAAATTAAAGCTAGCCTATGTGAATTTTTTTTGTATGCCTCTTTAGAACATTTGTATACCACATACTTGTCAAATATGAAAACATTGAAGGTTTTGATTATTTGCATGCATCCTATTGTCTCACCTGCTATTAACTGTTGTTTGAATTAATACCAATTGTTCCTAGTGCCCCTCCTTTTATATAAAGTTTGACATTCTTTCATAGGTACTGTCTGGATAATTTTGTTAATGTGAGATGGTAGAATGGCACATGTTTCTAAGATTCCGTGTCCTTAGTTGAAGATAAACTACAAGCTACCGATGCAAGGCTTTAATGAAGTAAGGAATGACGAAAATTGGTTCACTCTCCCTCCATATTTTGCAATAAACCTACGTGACAGGACTAAAACAATTTCCAAAGCACTCTCTGAGCGGTTGTGAAAGGACATATAGAGCGACTCCGCCTCCTAATGTTCGTAACACAATGACCATTAACTTAGAAGCAGAATTCAAAACAAAACACGTTATTTCAGTTAACACCGCATGAGGTGCCAAGAACTAATATCTAGAACGTCAAGGCAGCATTTTGTGTAATTATGAAGTTGTTGCAACATTAGCTCTTGAACTTTGCTCTGTTACTGTCTGCGGTGACGAGTGAATTGACAAGAAATATGCTGAAATATTTTAACTGCTGCCCTCTTGACCATGCCGGTATCAAAATGTCCTGAAAACAAAGGCAAAACTTGAAAGCCGGACCATGACCTTGATGGAAATAATCTGTGGAGAAACACGACAAAATGCGACTTCGTATCTACCCCTTAGAGCACGCAAAATTGTTCCTCTTACCTTTTTCGCCGAAAACAATGAGTTTGCTCGTCTTGTCATACTTTCTGTCTTCGTACTCTTCCGTTTCACTGTCATCGTCATTCATATCAATAAGATTTAAACTTAAAAGAAGGTCTGCGATCATTTTGTCCTTTGTTTTTTCTATGTGGACGACTGGTTGTTTGTCCATTTGAAGTTTTTTAAGTATTTTGGCCTTGATAATCTCGATTCTCAATTTGTACATATCTGAATCCTCGGTATATAGGTCGTTGTTTCCACTGGCGGTCGGTTTCTGATCTTGCACATATCCATTTGAAGTGGGAATTGACGTCGGAGTTTTAACATGTGCTAGCGACGTGTTACTACTAGGCGATGTAGTAGCTTTATCACGGTTCACGCTCAGAGCGTCTCCTTCAGGAAACGTTATCGCGGTTAGATAGAGTGCTAAAATTGCGCTGCAGGAAAATCCGGCCATTTTAGCACGAGCATTGACTAGTGCTCTGGTCTGATGACGATGAGTTGGAAAATTAACACAAAACCTGTTTGCACAGCTCATAAGCTCATAAGCGCAGGAAACAGTTTGATTACCACCTCGTGAGATCGAAGCATTTTAACAAAGAGGATTGTACACAAGCGCAAAGGCTGTCAATAAACCGATGAATTGACCAATCACATGTACGCAACCTTTCATCAGATCACATGTCTAATTCATTGTCTTTATATTGTTGTGCAGGCCTCTTGATCTCCTTGGAAGTGTTTCACCGGCGAGCTGATTTTGACAGGGCTAACCATATAAACCACTAATCTCTCAATCAAGAGGTGATTGCAATTTCCGGTTCTTGAAATTTCCTACTCATCCCATTACCCGCCGCACTCGTTGGGTAACTGGTCGTATTATTTGTCGAGAATGTCTGCTAATAGTTTGGGAGGTGATAGCTAAACACTGCACTCCCCTTATCATCAACAGGTCGTTGCCAGTTTTCTTTAATCTCATTAAAATCAGTTTATTATTTCTCTTGCCTGTCATAGTGTACAGCCTTTGACTGTCAACACATTCATCTTTGATGTTAATAGGAAAATATATTTCTTTGTCACCAAGGTACAATGCAAACGGCGTATTGTTGAAAATTTCATGGCAAAATGCGACTAAACGAATAATGATAGGTCCCCAGAGATTAAGGAATTAGCGATATTTTATTCAAAATAGGCTCTTGTAAGCTTAAACCCCACTAATGAAAAGAGGTCAGAGCTGGTATCAGCCTGCATCATTTTACAAATCTCATCAGGCTACGATGTCAGTGCTAATAGATACATGTTCACAAAATCAGACTGAAGGAATCTTAATACTCCGGATTCCAACACTTACCCCAACTTTAGCAGATGATGGCACTAATTCGAACTACTCTGCATTAAATGTCTGAAAAACGACTTTTAAGGTGGAAATTCTTGACCCATGTAGGATCTTAATGACCGTTTGATTTAAAGCCTCGTCAAACAGAAATGCAATGCGTTCGAGTGTTATACGTGCCGGGCAATTTTTGTGTATAGATTTGATGAGTGTTTCGTGACCAGGGGAGTGAATTCCTGCGCACGTCTTTTTATAATTTATAATTCTATAAAATTTTATGTCTTTTACTTCCCACAGAAGCTTATAAAATCGCCCACAAAGATAAGAAAAATTGGCTACAGGGTTCTTTAGCGAGCCATTATCTATAAGGCCTGTACGCGATTTAGCGAAGACTTCGAGGGTCATGTTTCTAGTTCACGGATGCAGGAGTTTTAGGTAGTAAATACTCTTTCAGTGCGAAGGAAATGCTAACTACTAAATTAGAAAATGTTGGTTGTGGTATGAATTAGTCATCCACTGTTACTAAACTGGTTTGGAAATTACATGCACTTTGGGTTGCAACACACTCATTTCCCTAAGCTTGTCAATCAGTTTTACATCTGTAGACTAATCACCTTGGAAAGGCAAAACGAAATTATCAGCTTTTAGGTGACTATTTGCCGCCGTACCTAAAAATAATTACACGGTTAAATTTTGATTGTATGATGAGATAAACTATTTTATCGCATAAAGCCCAGAGGCTTCCAGCAAAATCTTAACGTTTATATTGAATTTTGTTATTTTTGAATCAGCTGCATAGATATTAATATTAGGAGCACGCGCTTTTGTATCTGTTCATATGAAAGGTTTTTTTTTTAATAGATAGTCGAAATTGGAGTGACAAATCATGGAAAGTGTTATGGCGAAGCATCGACTGATTAAAACTTGAAAACAGCTGCAAACTCTTAGTTTAAATTTACCATATGTTATGGCTTGTGAGCGCAAACAAACTTTTCTTTTAACCTCTTCCGCAAACAAACGTCAACGGAATCGATTTCCTGCTATGTTTGTGCGTGGGTGTTTAGTAATTGACAAACAACCATTTTAAATGTGTAACTCAATAAAGCTTCCCCTCGCAAATAAACTTTTTTAGAGGTTGCATTGCTTAAATAGTTTCACGAGTTTGTACTGGGTCATGGAGAAACTTGCCAAAATCATTACAGTAAATCACTAGATTAGCGACAGATAACATCCATTTGCTTTGAGAGATACGCGCACTGTGTGGTGGTTGCACACTGCCCAGAAAAATTTTTAGCAGCCAAAATAATCTGTCTGTCTCCTTTTGGTTTGTCAATGTACTTCTGAGCAAACAATTTTAACAAAGCACTAGACAATGTTGCTTTACCAATGCGGAAAATGTTCGACAAAGTGAAATGTCTCCTGACATGTTGCGGATAGTTTATCATTAACTACATGTACATCGACAATCAGCGACCCACATTTGTTTATTTTTGGTTAAAGGTACTTAAAACGGATTTAGCTCGGAATTTCAAAATTCCAAAGCTTTAACATGTCGGTCAGTCTTGGAATTTGAGAGTGTGCAGTAAAGATACCCTTCTAAATCTACAAACGGTTTTTTTTTCTTTCACGGCGCCTTGGGTTTAGGTGTTTAAATGGCTAACCTCAAAGTAAAGAAAGAAGTTGATAGCCAAAGGGATTTAATAGCATCTTTTCTGAAGATTTCTAGGCAATTCGATTAACAGTGTTAGTCAATTTGTCCCATGGAGGATTACGTCTTCAAATAACCAAGTAGTTCATCAAACGGAGCTTATCCTGGTTTCCGTAGCATAAAGCGGCTTTAAGGGTATTGTTACGATGAGGGATGTCTCAGAATTTTTGTCAGTTTAGCTAATGGTATTCTGGTAATCTTACATCGGCTACTGAAAAGAGAGACACGTAAGCTGAGAATTTGAGATCAATCGTCAATTAACTGAACTATAAATTTTATTTATAATAAATCGTTAATCTTTTTTTATTCGAGGAGTTAGACAATGAGAAGAAAACAATAGTCTGAGCCCTCTTTTCCGACAACCGTCGGACTGCATTCAACCAGCATGATTTCCTTTCCGTGAGTCAGGAGTCTCGGACTGAAATTCAAGACTTAGTTCAAAAACGGGAGAGCAAAAACTCGAATTGGATGGATTTTTCCGAAAATCCTGTGCAGAAAGGCCCACCAGTTCAGTCTTGTACATTTTTTAACTCCCATGTTCCCTGTTAACCTGCGCATTCCTCGTCTAAATCTTGTAAGGCTAGGTCTGGTGCTGCATGGAGATCGTTTAGCTGACGAAATCCTTCTTTCAGTTGCTGTGACATCTGTGACCTTGGGTGGGTCTGTAGGGTCAATTTCAATCGCGCGCAATTCTAGAACAAATCGAAATGAAAAAGACCAAAATTGAGGGGAAAAACGGCATAGTTTGCCTGCGCTCAATTTACCCATAGAAAATAGATTGGAACTGCGTTTTCATATAACCTTCCTTCTCCTGAGCTGCTGAAAATTATTGCTAAGACTATGTTCAAGGCAAGAGCAGTCAAAGATAGTGCATGCATGTTAAGTTCAGATTTCCGAGGTGAACTTGTGCTCACGCCCTTAAGTGTTCCTTAGCAGTTGGCACACGTTCAGAGTTACTCAAATCATCAAACGAGTGGTTTCGCCAAAACCTAAGGGTTTCCTGTATACAATGCGCAGAAAGTAAATCAAAGCTCTTTCCAATCACGTACTTTTGAGACCAATTTGTTAGTGTAGGTGAAACAGTTTCTTGAACTGTGATACATTTTCTCCGTGCACTTCAGTGGGAGTGACATGTCGTAAACAAGATTTGTACGTACCAAAAATGCACACACGCAAGGTATTAAGTAGAAGTAGATGTCAAAGCAAGCCATTGAATTTCTTTTTCTGACGCCGACTGTCTGTAACGTGAACTTTGGAAATGATTTAAGAAAAACTAGTGACCCGCGGAAAATTTGCGAAACCATTAAAGCATTTAAAAAGAAAAAGAAGCTAATAAGATGGCCAGAATTCTTTATTGCGTTGATTTTAATGCATTCTATTCCTTGTTGTTTCTACTGAAAATATTAGCAGCCAGAAAGCATCCTACAATATATTAGAAATGGCTAAAAACTGCAAACATTGCGGAACGAGCAAATTTTGTTACCCACTTGTTCAGACTGAATATGTAATACCGCCTAATGCTACCCATTATGCTTAATTGTATTAGCATAAGAGTAAAGTGAAGGCATTAAACTCTTTTCAGGCACACGTGAAACGTTTCTGGCTAAATGACATTGTAATTCCTACTTGTAGTATGTATAGATTACTTAATGTGCTTTCTTTATGGTAACATAAAATTCAAAGTCATTACATTACATTAGACTCAAAATATCGTCGTATCGAACAGCAAACGAGCGTTGATTCACTACCGAGGAAATTATTCGATCACTTGCCGTAAGAAACGCAAGGCCTATTTTTAGGCTCAGACGCCTTTGAGAGGGAGAATAAATGCTTGGCATGTGTTTAATTTTTTTATCCAGGGTGTCGGCCGACTGCTCATAAGAAGGGCACTTAGCTTAGCTAAGCTATCACGAAGAAAGGCGACGTGTTGTCTTACAACTAGAAAAGCCGATACACTTAAGTCAAAAATTGTTTTAAAATAACATTATCAGTAGTCACTCAACGCCTGAGCTCCCAATGCAGTGCTTCCGCAAAAACGCCCACGCATCGTTTCTACGATATGAACCTGCAAATAAGCTAAGCAAAGAAACAGCAAGGCTAATGATTATCCCGAAAATGGTCTAATCCCCTTATCATCGAACTTAAAATCAATAACTGTATAGTTTCTCTACTCAAAATGTAGCAGCTTGAACGGTTAGCAGGTTGACTCTGCTCTATACTTAAGGCTTTTATTGTTACTTTCCTTGTAAGAATGTCCTCGTAATCCCTTCTTTATGATGTAAACAGACGCCATATACCAAATCTTTAATGTCCTATCTGGTTTCATTAATGGTATATCTTACTGTGCGTCTATCAAGAGCGAAAAGGACGTTATGTATATTTGCACGTTTCTCAAAATTCCTTTGAGTATATATCAAATGTGTTAATCAATGTCCAAAACTATTGTAAAGAATTGATAAACAAATTTTTCGATATTTATACAGGTTGGAAAGGTGAGTTCAAAATTGATCTGACCTTCCTGAAGACAAAAGTTAAAAATTTTATCACCTAGCAAACAAGCTTAAAAGAGCAGACTAACAGCGATGCATATTCTTTCATCAGTTCAGTAAATTCTATTTCACTTAAAACTTACTTACCCTTTTACAGAATGGTACTTAACTTCTCTGAGTCGCAAAAGTACTCTAACTATTAATATAATTAACTGTCTACCGGTCCTCGGCAACACGTGTGACTTTTAGCCAGTTTTTCTACATCTTAATCAGTTTTTACACTCTTACGCTCTACCGATACTGAATTTAGCCCCTTTTTTCGAAGTTTCCCTCCAGGGTGTAATCACTGAATGAAAATCTCTCTTGTTAGCCACAAACATTAAAGGATATAAATCAAGTCATTAATTTTTAGGGGTCTTGATACCTCATTATAAGGTTAAGGTATGAATCAATTCAGGGATTAAAAGTATTTTTCCTCAAGTCCTTAGTTACTTAGTACAATCGTGACTGGATCACGAAATAGTTTTCTAACTTACGGTTTTAAGTCAATTCCTTCAGTTGCCAAAGAAATACGACATATTGAATCCGACCTCGGGTCAGTAAAATTCCTTTGTTATCATTTCTGTCCCTCTAAGATCTGAGTTAAGGGTGAATTATGAATTCTCATCGTCACATAATCCAAGCAATGATTGCATGTCGAAAAGACTTTCAGTTCATATTCTTAAGATGTGCTCAGTTCATCGATGTCAAACTAGGAAATATTTCATCTGACATGCATGCTCTAGTGTCTCAAATAGAGTAGTACCCTATAAAACAAAGCTGTCCTGGAAAGTGAGGTGAGTGAGTCACCTTAAAACAAGAAAATACGCAGAAGGAGACAGAAACTTTCAAGACTTCACTGAAAACCGTGAGGTATTCTCGTAAGACGAGGCTGTAACTGCCCTAGTAATTGCCCTAGTAATTGCCCTAGTAATTACCCCAGTAATGTTTTGAAGTATGTAGAGCAAACGATTCTAGACATACGCGCAATACGCTCTGTAAACAACACACGTACAAAGAGCGACTGTGTTTCAAACAACTTCAGTATGGAAAAACGTTCCATAAATAGTGTCTTTTTAACGTGTTAAGAACATTATTCAGTTATCTGAAAATATTCTTATCATCTTACAGTTCGCACACGAAATTGGACGGTTGGTGAGGTGCAATGGATTTCTGGCAACAGCACAAGGTAATGGAAAGTCATAAAACTTAAACACATGAAATATCCGCTGCTCACAACCCTTTGAACAAGAATCTAACAACAACACTATCTTTTCCTAGCTATGTATGAGGATTTCATTGCATGAAAGGTACTATAAAAAGAATATTGATAGCAATGAAAGAAAGACTATTTTAGAATTACGTATGGTAATGCATTTATTGTTCGCCAGCTGTTCCTATCGAATCTCCATTAATTTATTTGTTCAACGAGTTGTCATATCTGATGATAGTGCACAGGATAAATTCGACTGTGATTTCTTTCATAATGACTAACTTTTACTAACTGAGAGGTCAGTGTGTATGATAAGAATAATCTCGACTGAGATATTAAGGATCTCTTTGTTTTTTCCAGTAGTATTGTATTGTACCCCTCGTTCGCGACGCTTTCCTTCAGCGTTAAGAACTATATCTAAAAAAAATGTATTGGGGATAGTTAAAACTCAAACTTGTTCGAGATATTATGAATTTTGTTTTGTTTAGATCGGAATGTTTCCGTTAGGATAGGTCTGTGAAACCTATGTCAGTGATACCAGGAAATTTGAATAATGGTTCTCCAAGGAAAAATAAGACACCTATCTATGAATTTTCTATTAAGCTTGTTTCATCAAAATCTCTGTAACAATTTAGTTCAACATTCCTTATCAAGCGTCAGACGATCTATTTTGGGTGCAACAATGAGGATTTTTTGGTGCAAAGTTCTCTCAGGGTGGTGCGCAATCCAACCATTCCTAAGATATTTAGTCGTCGTTTTTTTATCGCAAAATATACGGTGTCCTTGTGGTAATTAACTTATATACCATCCTGAGAGGTAGTTTTCCTTGGCTGACACAAATTATATTGTCAATCGTTGTATCAAGTGTCCGTGGTGCGATCGCTCTTGTCAATTCCCGGGTCGTATGTCTAACTGGCACACGCGTTGTCTGTTGATGAAATTCCAATGCGGGATTATCGATAGAAGCCACCTTAAAAACAGCAAATGTTTTGTTTTTACATGCGACACGATCGAACAGGTTTTCGCAAGTGGATGACGACCAAATCAGACGAGTTTTGACTCATCAAATGAAAGTTATTAAACAAGATTTTTTAAGGGATGCTGTGATTGATATTCCATGGGGCTTAAATGTTTAAACTGAAGTTACTTGGATTAAAATGACCATCTCTTACAACTTAATAAAATTCTGAATCTCTCCTTTCCTTACCTTAAAAATGATTCCGTAGTTTTGCATGCTGCCAAGATCTTTCTTTATTGTTGGACAGGTTTACTTGGTTTTCGATATGCACTGTTTTGATTACTGAATAATTTGAAGAAGTCCGTGCACGACGTGTTTATATCAATGCGAATTAAGACATAGAGCCGATTTTATTGAATACTTTATATTTTGAACAAAATCATGATCCTTAACATAGAGCGCTCAGGTTAAATAACGATTTTTCATTTTATCTATATGTACATATTATGTTGTATTTTAACAAATGTTTCTTCCACCACCGATAAAGTGGGGAAGAAAATTCAGTCTTAGATAGAAGTGCCAGAAGTTGCTAAGACTGACAGCATTTTGCTTTTTTACTTCACTTAATTTGCATTCACAAGATCAACATTCTTTCTTTACTAAATGTAAAAAAAAAGATAGAACAAATAACTGCGTATCTCTTACATCTTTCATTTTATCTTTCAACGTAAACCACAGATTATGGCGATACTCTTACCGGGATTCCTTCTTTTAGCTGATTTTCTGTTTACTTTCTAGGAATACTAAAAACTGGAACGGTTTTTACTGACGTACAATTTCATGTTTTACATCATGGCCGAGTAAAATTTATAAACTTACTTATTTCAACATGACCACTTGTGCGACTTGTGGCCATGAATATTTCATTCACCGCAAGCAGAAATATCATGTACTTGTAACAGGCAAAGATAAAGTGCACTATTTAAAGAAATTTATGTTTGGAAGAATTGTAAATCAGAAATAAAGCAGCGATGCTTGTTCCAGATAATGAGATAAACAGCTGATTTCCAATTCTTAACTGTTCGACTAAAATCCCTAACAATGAGAGCCAGATACCGTTAATCTTCTTATGGCAATGTGATTAATAGTCGCGAATTGATGTCATGTATACTTACATCTGTTTAAATGGTTTTACCGTGAACCCGCGTTCACCGAAAAAAATTGACTGGAGCCATCCTTTACTTTTATTCTTCTGTTCCTAAAGTATGCCGCACAAAGTTATTAAAGACCTTCATTGCAGCTAGCAATGCCAGACCGTTTTAATGTTTTTCAGAGTTTTCGTTTTGTGACCATGTTGATACTCTACTGTTTCGTCGCTTTCTTCTTTCCTTTTCGTCGCAGTATATCGTTACATTTTGCGTGTGTCTTTTAATTTGCAAATTTTTCAATGATCTCTTTAATCAGGCTCTTTCTTTGATTTTCTTGATAGGATTGAATACAATTTTTTTTCCTTTAAAGGCGTTTCGTCCTTAAGGCTTCGAGCCTAGAAGCTTGTTCTTCTAATTTTTAAAAGTAATGAACGGAGTCAGGGTTGAAGCTAAATAACTACTTTTCAAGTGAGAGGTGGCAATGATGAATTAATAAGCCCTACTCGAATACCTTCCTATTTATGGCTTCATCTTTTCATCAGCTACATTTATAATTGTCTTATTGATCAAATGACTCGCGGCTTGTGCATCCGTCAAAGACCAATTAGGTTCTTCAAGATGGTTCCAAAGAGTGTTCGAGGGTTTTAATTGAGTTAATGGTCAGTGTTTTGAATATGAAAAGGAAGCCTCTGACCTTTACATACCTCAGGACTAATTTCAAAGCACTAGAATCTGCAGCGACCTTCTGAAATGCAGTCGGTCAAGAAAGCGGTAGAAAGTTGAGGAAAAAGTTTGTTGAGTTTTGGGGTGCATAAAATTAGTCACAACCGGATGAACAGATCATTCAATTGAGAAGGGAAAAAGTTTCTTCCATATTTCTAACTTCGATGCTATTTTAGTCAACTCCTCTAGAGTACTCACTATTCTTATAAAATTTTAGGGAAAAAAGTCTATCTGACAAAAGGTATGTTCAGCTTTTGGGTTTAACTGTTCCATCAGATCATCTTTCAATGACCAAGGAAAGATTTGGAAATATTTTCAAAAACTTACAAATGGAATGTAAACTTCACAATGATATACAAGTTACATAAGAGAATTACTGGAAGAAAATATTTTAACCCACAAACTTCAAAAAATTGTTCACGGTTGTCACGTGTATAGGCATACGTAGGTTCATTACGATTATTATGCAATACTTTTTTTGTCAAATTTGTGTTATCGAAAAAAATAATTATATTTAGAATAAGAGAAACATTATCTCTGACCGCAATTATTGAGTGTCGTCTCGCCACGGGTTGTAAAGGGCTTAACTTGCCTATTTGCTGAACATAGGTATGATTGGTCGTAGCCTTGAAAATTTCCTTTGCGTGAAGCCTGTGATCATTGAGGCTGATTTTTGTCAGTGCACAGGCGCAAGCAAAAGCGCAAGAAAAAACCTTGCACAAGCAAGCGATAGAGGTATTAGCGAAAGAAGAACGGGCATACTCCGTATTTCTCTGAATTGGAGATGATGCATAATTGCTTCTGCTGAATTTTCAAGTAGACTTGAGTATTAGAACTAGTGAGAACTTCTAAGAGAAATAGATCTAACAATCACCTGGTGATCAGATGTTGTACCCCCTGAAGGCCACTTGCAACGGGCTCGTCGTAGAGGCTTAGTCATCTGTATGCCACGGAATAACGAACCCTAAATTGAAACAAAAAAGAATTTAGCTGGCCCATAATAACTATTCCACCATCATAATTTTTAAGTCAGATACGGTAGAGACAAGTACAATGTGTGGCTAGGGAACTTCGGAAGAATTTGCAGCCCTGTTTGCTGTCAAAAAGATGTTTCCAAATTTTTGCTAGGGAGTGAAAGGTTAAAAAAAGAATTCCAAAAATTTTATTTTTTGAAAAACATTTCTGAATCAGATAGCAGTCGGTCCCCTTACAAGCCCATCAAATGTAAAGGTTTGTAAACAACATTTTGGAGACCTGCCATACGTTGACACTCACCTATTGTAACTATTTGAAAGAGAAAACTCTGGGGCAAGGAGAAAATTGAAAACAAATGATAACAAGAAATTAAATATTTTCAGTGTTCAGTTCATATTTGTGAGATGAAGTTGATCAGTCCTTTATGCACTTGTCAATGATCTTATGTGCATCTTTACATGGCAAATGAACTGCTTCTTTCCTTTCGTTACACTGGTGTAGAAGAGAAAAATTGAACCATCAAAGACAAAAGAATGAGCAGGTAAATTTGACTATTTGGGTCAATGGTCAAAGAAAATATGAAAAACCGCTTAAGCGCAATTGTTCGGTTACAACACTAAAGAAATTAAGTATTTTTAAGATGGAACATGTGTCTAATACTGATAGCCTTTCCTTAGAGACAGGAGATAATTTTTTAGGTCATTAGCTTTGGCATACTCTATCTTATTGTGAATTTAGGACAAAGCTTGCCTCGATAACGCAACTAGATTTCTCTCTGCACTCTTACTTTTCGAAGCTAAGCAATATCAAATGTATCAACATCTTCTAACCGTCGCTGACAGTTCATATAATTTTTTGGAAAAGCGAAATACAAAAAGAAAGTTGTTGAAGTATGTTCATTTTAGGTATCGAGTCAGACCCTCTTTTAAAAATCACTCTAGCATGAGAATCAAAATGTAACGTTAGATCAATTTCCTATTTTTTATGAAAAAAGAAGAATTTCCCCGTGGCCGATATCTGGTGATGAAGCGTGACCTACTCTATCTTCGCTTCATAAATTAAATGAAATTTTTTCGCAATTTTCCATGTTATCATATATTTTGCTTTAATCGTTTTGACACCATTTGACAAATGAATAATCAGATATAAGTACAAAAAATATATGCAACTCGTTTACAAGTTACAAGTGTGGTTGGGAATCCTTCTGCGATTGAGAGCTAGACTGCTAACCTCTTGAGTTTGTGGACCGGACTTTGAGTGCGGTGCTCAACGAGTTTGATAGAAAATTCCGAGAGGTATCTGACGAGTCTCTACGCCGAGACGAAACGCCTCGTCAAACCAGCGACAAAGTATTTTTCATAGGTATTTAACAATTTTTGATACTGTGGAAACAAATAAATGCATAGATAAAAGAAAAACGGAGTGATGAGCGGCCAGGGGGGGGATTTTAAGCTATATCACCTTTATTTAAAGAACAAAAAAACTCTCTGAATCTGCCGGTGCGCTAACTAAAGTTCAGTATAACGAGCAAAAGACACGTTTTCTTACTGAGTAGCCACAATCCAGGAAGAAGAAAACGAAGGAATAATAAGATACAGCGATTGTATGGAGGACGAAGAGGAGATTATTTATAAGAGAAAGCCAAAAAACAAGAATCATACCAGTGAAATTGATCCTGCGCGTTAGAGGGCTTGCATTTATTATCATTCTGTATGAGAATAACCAATTCTTACATCAAACTTTCCTATGGCATCAAATGTGAGATCATGTCTGTGCGCATTCTATGACATTCGACCACAATTTCACTACTTAATAAGCCAATGGCACTATAATTTCGTTAGATTGAGCTTTTTCCGGCGTCTAGTGTAGATTAATGGATTAGGGTTATTTATGCAACCCTTTGATGAAATTTTAGCCCATGGCAGATTTTCAGACATTTTCCTGCGGCCGGTAATCTGAAATATTCCCAGGCGGAAAAGAATACTGTCCGAGTTTAAGTGTTCAACGAGGCAAGAGAATATCAACATTTTCAATTCTCATGAACAAAGTTATGAAATAAATCATCGAAAACTGAGAAACAAAAGAATAAGTATTTTGTTCCTTGAATAGAAATAGAAATAAATACTTCTCCGTATCCCAATAGTATTAGAAGGGGGGCGGGGGAGCGGTGAAGAGTCCGATTCTTGTTTGTAGTTTCAGCAATTCCACAAATCACGTATTTCATTTTAAGTTAACGAGAAAACGTCCATCACAGATTACTCCAGTTAACTTATGTAAGTCCGAAATTCCTCAGACGAGTTCACAGTGCACAAGGTCTGTTCTGTTTTGAAGCGACCTCGACTTCGAAAACGTAAGGGAATTCCATGTGATTTATTTTCAACAACAGAAGTTTGAATCTTATGGTGATGACCTTAACTTATTTAATACTAAAAAAAAGCTGTGCTCGGCAATATGATTGCCCATCCTCATCGTGTGCGAAATGTATCGATGAAAAGTTCAAAGCAACAACATTACATCGTCAAGATATCCGTGCGCGGTTTGATCGTATCTTAAATTCTGCCAAGAGAACAAACGAAACCAAAACTCGAACTTATTTGTCAGAATCTTCGCTGTTCGCTGCCATTGCACTTAACACGCAAGTCAACATGGTCGAACCACGCGTGCAGAGTTGACAACAGCCATTTGTGATAAAACACATATTTAAATCTGAGGATAATATTATAAAGCTTTGAATGGGAGCTTAGGCTCCGCTTTGTAACTCCGTAAAATAATGAAGCAAATATACTCTAACCTTCACATAGTGTTGATAATGTTATTTTTGTTCTCTGGAAGCAATTTTTTGGCCATTTCGTCGAGTTTTAGCTGAGCTTTTATCTCACTATTGACTGTACTAAGGTGAAGAAGGGAAGAAGGCTTCGTTAAATCAACGGACTGACTCACTCTCGAAAATCGCTCGATTCTTAGACTAAACCACGTCTTCCCGCTTCGAGACTCTCTTTAACGAAAGTCAGATAGTTTTCCTTCAAGTTTATCGAAAAATATTCCATAAAAGCTCTGCTTTCGAGGACTCAATCCCGCGAAAATGTTAAATGACCGGTCATTTTGAAGCCCTTCGAATCTGCAGTAAGAACTTCTTGAACATTTCGGCGACAGGGTCGGTCTGGACACCAGCCAAATTTACCCCAAATGACACCCCGACAGCCATAAGTCATGTATGTTTGCCAATTCTAAATTTTTCACTTACCAAGTTGTAGTTCTAGAGCAAAACGCAACTGAGATTGTCTTTTTTCTTTTGGAAATGTCTTCTTCGTGTTTCCTCTTCATTTTTTTTGCAAAGAGAACTATAGGATAACAGGGCCCCTCGTGATTCAAATACTGAAAAAATCCTCAATCGATGATTCCATTAACCTGTAACAGGAGTCTATTGCCGGAAATTAATTTTGAATGAGTCAATTAATGTTTGAGATTATATTATCAAATCATAATTCAAGAACACGGTCCACAAAACAAGAGGATCGCGGCTCAAATTAGGTTTTCAATTCACATATCACGGCTGCATTTGAGCTCTGACCATATGAGTAAAAAAATTAAAACATATTACTGTATTGTAATATTAGGATAGCAAGAATTATGAACTAAAAAGAGCATCGAATGAGATGGGGGTCACAAAATTCTATTAATAACAAAACAGACAAAAAATGATATTGAGTTCAAGCCAACTTCAATGATTATGTATACGTGGAACAGCTAAATATGTATGATGAGCGAAATCTGTGAGAGATCTAGTATATGACATTGTTTACTGAGCAGAAAATCTCGAAATTGTTGATTTGTCTTTGCAGATTGCCGTTAAATTTTTCTTTATGACCAGCAAAGTGATAGTCTTAGTCTTAATGATAGTCTAAATTTGGCAATTTTTAATTCAATCTTAACTTGTATCGATGGTGAATTGTATTTTTAACAGTATTTTTATGTACTGATCACCGGTTTATACCAGCGTTCTTTTTGATGAATTCGCTGATCCGTTTTTTCATTTTAACTAGAGCATTTATTATTATTATTATTATTATTATTATTATTATTATTATTATTATTATTATTATTAGTTGAATCATTGGCTGCCGGGTTTAAGTAAGTACCCCAAAGTGAGAGTGTGTGTAAAAGAAACCTACTCTTGGATGAGGCACGGTAATTAACAATTTTAACAGAGTGAGTTATTTACTATGCTGCCAACTTACACATTTCTTTTGTTTTTACAGAAAGACCAGAGAAATGCTCTTTCACTGAAAGACAGACTACTGATCACGATTTAGAAAGGTAAATTAGTCCTTGTGAGGAAGCAGGGAAGGTTGGGGTCGACAATTTGCAAATACGTTTTTCGTTTAGGGAGTGCGATAAATATGTAATGCAGTGTTAAAAATTTCGATAACAAGATGAATATTTTTAGAACTCCCAGATCTCCACCAAAGAACAAGTTATTCAAGCCAGAAACTTCAGTTTCTGGCTTGTATAACTGTATAAATGTAGGTTTTTGATGGTCGTCACCTACTTCAAAGAATTTGATCGTGTGGTGGGGGACTCACTGAAAATCTTGGCAGTCATGTGCTTCCTGGCTCTTCATATCCCGATCCTATTTTCAGACACATTAACAGGATTAAACATATTTTCGTAGTACTTATTAAAAATTATAATAATGTAACCTGAAAGCATTCAAACCAAATAAATTCAACCAAAAGCAATGCGTATTTTTGTCGTGTGTAATTCCTAATGCTTACTTATCCATGGGTTGAAATACAAGGGAACAGATCTAGATTTATCGACACACAGGAGTACTTCAATTATTTTTAGTTCATTTGAGTGGTGGTGGGAGAGAGAGCGCGTTGCGTGACGAGACCAAACAATGGCTGCGAAAGAGACTAGGCACCAAAACGATTGTTTTCGGTTTCAAGCCGAGACCGAGCGCTTGGTTCGAATGAGACAATCGGAGCGCGTAGAAGGGGGAGAACACTTCCCAATACCTGGATTGCCTCTTATGTTCTTGGTGGTTAATGAGAGGTTTTTGTGTCAGATTCGTGCGTATATTTGAGCATTTTTTCATTTTTGCTTGTTTGTTGAATTCGTCCAGCTTTATCGTGTTTCGATGAGGCGATATAAAACCGGAAAAAATCTTTCATTGCCTACCTATCCTTTCATAGCATATTTGGCAGATCAGATAGCAGAGAATGAAAAAAACTCCTATTTTCCAGGAGCTATCGATTCATTTACGCTATATGCGTGTGGTTGAAAGTAAAAACACATGGGTAGAGAGAACGGCATGAAGGGAACGTTGAACCTCATTATCAGGACTAATTTATGAGACGGTCGATTCACCTAGTCATAGAAATTTTGCAAGGAAACATCCACGAGTTTTGAAAACCGTGGCAACCATGGTTATCCTCCTTTTATTCATCTGGCCCCGGCTGTTCGAATGTCGGATAATGCTATCCACTGGATAAATCGCTCTCCGGTGAATAGCACGGTAGATTTTGTTAACAGTTATCCGCTGGATAGCAATTATCCGTCGGATAGTGTTATCCGTCCTTTATACAACTGGGCCCTGTTTTTAGTAGTTACCTCGTAAACGAAGATACCATGAGTGATAAGTGATGATGATTGTCAATATTCAAAAATATTTGAAACAATTGCATATAATTTATGCTTAAAACACCTGGCTTACAATTCAGCACCTTCATTTACATTATCATTGTGCATAGGCATCACCTATCGACATTCCTATCCCAGCAGTATTCAGGAAGCTTGTCACTATGGGCCTAATTAAAAGGCCAGTAGTAGAGTATCTGAGGTCCTAATCGGAAGGTCGTAGGTCCGAATCCTACCAGGAGCACTCGGAGTTCTTTTTCTCCGAGTAGGCTTCTGTCATTCATTGTATAACATCCTCTTTCACACGTATTTATCCATATCCAGTTGCTGGAGTTATTGAGCAACGCCAGTTTTACGACATCTCGTTAGAACTATTTCCTTTTTCTGCTTAGTTTACCTCGCGTGAGAAATAGCTTAAGGCTATAATCGCCTTAAACTATTTTTTTTCCTTTATCACGTTGCAGATCACGTAACTGTACTCCAGGGCATACCCGTTTCGCTTTTTTATGATTGAATGTAACACTGAGAATTAATGTAAATATAACCTTCTCAGAACTTCAAGCGAAAAAATAAATTGACATAATCATGGGAAATCGCCTAATAGTCATTTTTTCTAGTCATAGTGCAGATGTTTTACTCAACAGCATCTCTATTGGTTTAGAAGTCCCAATTACGTTTTTTACGAAATCGAGCTTTACTGTAAAGAAGGCCTCTTACTCAGATTAATATAAATACAAAAAATTCAAATAGCAACATTTCTATAGCTTTCATTCCATCGACCATTGAGGCTCGAAATTACATGAAGAACTTTTGATCACCTCGTTACAAACTTTCGGACTTACTCTGGAAAAAATTACTTGTTAAAAGTGCTTATCAAGGGCAGACAGTACGTTAGGGTTTTAAAGGAACCAACCTAGTACAGCATGACGGGCCACAAAAGAACGAGGAATTTTCTTGAAGCTTCGGCTGGGCTTGGCTCACGGTATAATGCAAACTAGAAATTAAAGCCACCTTTACCGCCTAAATACATTACACTTGTAATCCCAATCTAATGTTAATCCAATCAAAAATCTAAAGAATTACATTTGCGCAGCAAGAGTTTTCCGGGAGTTTTCGGGATTCTTCTCGTCTTCTCAAAACGTTTCCTGACACGAAACTTAATGACAAACAAATCACCGAGAAGTAGAGTTTGATTGTTTCGTTTGGATGCTCATACATCGAAGTCTCTTGTAGCATGGAATAGTGACTGCTAGAGTGCGGAAACACGTAACACCGGCCCGATTTTCTGTCTGGGCGGAAGTGAGATGTCTCATGGGAAAGGGGGCGGGGAATAAAGGTTCCAATTCATGGATACCTAATTTCACTGTTTCAGCTTTTCAAAAAAATTGTGAAAAGATAGAAGACAGAATGTGAACAGTCTGTTTTCCCCTAGTCAACTCAGAAATCAACTGAATTATAACAAACATCAATAAGGGATGCTTGTCTATGACTTAGCAATCATTGGCGACGTGGGACCAATTTCACATGAACTTGGACTTGAACTCTTTTCCGTTTTACGATATTCATGCTGATAGTATCTTCAATCCATGGAATGCGAAAAGATGAAAGGCAGACTGAAAATTCTGTTTTACTCTGGCTCATTCGGAACTAATCTGGCTTAAAGGAATCCTCAAAAAGAGGTGCTTGTTTGTATCTCCAGTCCATAAATAAGTACAAGATAGATTCCTAAATGTTCGATAACACATGAAATTTATCTCTCGGGATTCTTTTCGGAGTCGAATTTATTCAGGGGTCGAGACAGGGTCTTCTGCAAAGAGAATCGTCACGTTTTGCCTCTTGAAAAATTAATTATGCAATTTTCAAGTTGATTGTTTTGGCCTTCTCCAACCCAACTTGTCCTTATTCCTCCTCGGCTTATTGACGCCTCTTCAAGGTCTCTCTGTTGAACTGAGCAGAGGTTTTATAGTCCTTGTGATCTCACCAGAGCTGAAGGTAGTTTTTTTGTGTGCCGCGTGGCCCTTCAACTTTGATGAAATTGCAGATGACTCGTGGCAAGAGAATATCAGTCCAGTTCTTGTAAGTGTGAAACCTAAAAGGTTTATATTCGTTTATACCAGAAAAGTACGGCGAAAAATTTGATAGAAGTGAAAGTATATTACATTCAACATTATTTTAGGAACTTTGTTATCTTGATGTTGGGAATATGAATGGAAATAATATATATTGTAAGCTATTCAGTGAAAACATGAAAGCTAGTTTATCATCTTTTATTCTCTTTACGACCTTATTTTACAACTTAGATTAGTTGATATCGTATCCTGTTGTGAGGAAATAGTCTATTTACGTCTAATTTGGGAGTTAAGGCAGAACGTTCTTATTTTTTTTTTTCTCGCGGTTGAGCTTGAAAACGTTCTTAACATGTTTTTAAAGTTGTGCGGTAAAGCATGTACAGGTAATAAAGTGATTTCTCCTGCAATTTAGGACAAATTAACACGAGTCAATTTTCAAAGGCTAACCATATTGCACGAGCCTGTAGAGCAAGGGCAGTTTGTAGGCTTCGAAAAATATACGAGTTCCTATTATCTCAAATTGCACGGGAAAAGTCATGTGATTACTAGTTAACAATATACAAGCAAAAATATGACTCTGTTTTCCTCTTTGGCTGTTCTTATTCCGTAGCATGGATCGCCGGTTGGGCCGCTTGCTTTGTCTTGTTGCCGAAGTTGTCGATCTTTTCCCGCAAAAACTTACTTAAAACTTTCAAAACCTCTCTCGAGAATAATTTAGCGTTTATATTCTTTCTCCGTTAGGTATCCGCCGCGTAGCTATCACGTTCGCAATCTTCCCCGTCTTACGCAACGAATTGTTCCGTAAAACTCCTCGAGAATATTACTCAGGGGCTCCGGTTCATACTTTCATATCCATTTTGGGAGGCCAGAATTTTAACCGCTAGTTACCCCCTGGCTAGGTTTTTTGTTTTTAGCATTCTCACTCAAACTTTGAATCAAAACGTTGTATTGAACTTTCTCCTAACCATTTCTCCGCCATTTTGTTTTGCTGCGCTGTCGCGACTTACCTGTCAATCAATTTTGTTTCAACTTTCTGCACTCAATTTTAGCTTTTTGTACTAAACTTCAACTTTCTGCACTATTTGGGATTAATTGACGTGTTCTCAGCCAATGAGCATGCTGAAATTTTTGCACGTGTATTATTGTAAAATGAATCAATTAAGTTCGACTACAAACTGAGTTTCGCTTCAGTGTATCGTGGAGAAACCCGCATTGTTAAAGTTAAAAAATATCCCTTAATACTAGAATTAATTTTCGAATTATACCAAAGTTTTGAATTTCTTTTACCTATACTTATACTTCTCACAAATTAGCAAAACAAAGACGGTTCTCAACTGACTCTCAGCCTAATATGTTCCTAGGATGTCTTTAAAATTTTGGTTGGTCTCAGCCTGAACGTTCTTATGAAAAGGGTTCTTATAAAAAAAAAACTGATTTCTGTATGGGAATTTCCTTGAAATCTCCCTACTTATATATTCCATTCCTCCTCGTCTTCTCGAACTTGCCGTTTACTTTGTCGTTATGTAACGATGTTTAAATATTATTTTCTCCATAACTCTCCAATGAAGTCATATTCTGAGGTCTTCATAAATCGGCTGTTTTGTTGTTTGATCGTGGGTATCCAAGCTCGGGGAATTTCGATTCCGCTTTCCCTATTGATGTTGTTGGGATGAAGTCTTATATGGATAGCCTCTTTAACCCTAGGTGTGTACCAGTGGGGGTCACGATCAATAAACTTAACATTGCTCCAAATAGGAATATGCCCCGTTTCGTTAGCATGCTCCGCAACCGCAGAGGTCTGAGTACGAGCAAACCGTATGTCTTCGTCATGTTCTTTCATCCTTTCTCGCATTGATCTTCCAGTTTTACCGATATACACTTTGCCGCATTTTTATGGGATCTTGTAAACGACACCGTCTTGCTTTAGGTCGTACTAAGTGAGACCTAAGTGTTGTGTCCGACCTAAAAACGGTCCGTATGCCTTGATGTTGTAGGCAGCGGCGAAGAACCTCTGATACACCAAGGGAGAACGGCAGTAGATTTAAATTCCTGCGCGGGCTCTTTGTTGGTTGTTGCCCTTGTTGTCTTTGCGAGTTTTCATACAAATGCAGAAGGATAGCCATTAGAAACCATTGTCGATCTTGTTTTTGTTTTGCCGGATCTAAATTGTGACTTCATGGACGATCGACATGGATTGACAGCTAAGTTACTATCACCTATATATAATCAGATGAATCCGGGCATTTTCTACTCAAACTGAGCTAGAATTCTAAGCTAAAAAGGTGTACGAAAAGTTGCTAAGGAGTAAAGACAATATACCAACAAGGGTGTTAAAGAAAGCCTGAATTTTCCCACGAGAGAAGTCAAAATCCAAGTACGGCGTCATTCGCAGAGCTTATTCTTACATTCAAGGTTCAATCACATGAGCTACTAATTTTTAATTTCTCCTTCTACTACGTATAAATAGTCGAGTGGACACGTGATGAGAACAAAGTAACATGGAAACCAGAGGACATATAGGGCAATTCATGGCCTTATTCTCACAACAAGCATAATAAGAAATGTATGGCAAACGATGATGAAAATTTATGTTTGGATCTCAAGGGTACAACAAGGAAACGCTATTTTGGAAAGGTTACTTGTCCTCTTTATTTTATGTGGTTTCTTTTCCTTCCAGGGAACGATGAATAACTCAAAAGAGCTTTCTACGTAGAAAGTAAAAGTTGATCTCTCAACCACTATACAAGATATTTGAAAACATGCCCTGCAAGGTGTTTCTTTGGCGTGTAGGTGTGTGTTACATCACAGGAGCCCTCAGCCTGCAGAACAGGGGGTCATTTCTAGACGCTTTTCCGGCAAACAGAGGCAAATGGAATGTGAGATTTATTAAAGATTTATTGGCTTTCTCAGTGGATAGGAAAAGTCTTCAAGGTAGTGTGGAACACTCGAGTAATCGGCATCATATGTCAGAGGTAGCTGGCCATGCCGTTCTACTAAAAATTTAAGATCCTTTGATATTGAGATTGATTGTCCGTCAGGAGTAATATATGTCAATTGTCGCAAAACAGTTTGTCGCTGTCAAATAATAGCAGTTTAGGCTCGCACGTAAGTTATTGGTCTAACTTGAGTCTAGTTACGATACTTCGTTATCGCGTAATGCTGCTGTGTAGCTTAAAAATCAAGGACTTTTTTGTAATCAATTTTTGCTGGATTTGCTTTTATCTTAGCTCCTCAGTTAAAAATCCGACAAAATTAGTTGCTTTAGTTCCCCAAATGTAGGGAAAAAGAAACGAGAAAAAATACCCGAAGAGAGACGACAAGGTAGAGTGTAAACGTAAAGTAAATCTTTTTGTTCAATTACGGTAGTGTCAGCACAGGCAGACCCCTTTATGTGTTCGTGGTTACTAACTGTTGACGCGAGACGAACAGAATCTATGAAAGTTACGAATAAAGCTCTGAAAATTGCAGCATATCTAAATTACATCTCGGTCTGAAATCTCAATAAAGTAAAATTGAAATTTTAATCGATTTAATTGTGATACTTTTTGGCCTTCATTGGCCGTCACGAAATTACCTTTGGCCAAAAGTGCTTTCGTAAAATACGCTTGGAAGGCCCATGAGGGCGAAAAACACTACAAATGAGTCGGTTAACACTTAATTTAACTTTAAGAAAATGAACGACACTTTTTAAAAACATGTTTCGACAGTTATTCTGTCATCTTCAGTTCTGAATAATACAAAGTACAAAGTTGAATTTTAAGTGTGTAACAAATTGCTGATTGGACAAAACAAATAATAGTAACAGATCAATGTATGCATTTGCAAGGAAAGTTTTAAATTAACATGATAAAGTTGGTGATTAAAAGTAGGTTTCTCCCACTGAATATGGATAGCTTCTTTGATTTCAAGTTGAAAAGTTGTGGAAGCCCATTGCGTCCGCTATCGAAACAGACAACTATAACCTGGCTAAATATCTGTGCAATCTGCTAACACTTGACATTCTAACGGAACATTGTACCTCGGACTCCTTCACTTTCGTCCAGGACATCCCAGTCATTTTACAAACATGCCTCTTGAAGAATGCATTGACCTAGCGGTCAGGTACATTTCTGATGGTAACTCCGACCTCAAGTTAAGTAGCACTGAGCTTAAAAGTCTTCCTCCATAGCCACCGCCCAGACCCATTTCCTATCAAAGGGTATTTCCACGACCAGATAGATGGTGTAGCTTATGGGGTCTCCCTTCTCTCCTCTTCTTGCTAATCTCTTTATGGGACATCATGAAAAGTTATGGTTGGAAAATTGGCAGGGCTCAGAGGTATTATTTTACCGCCGTTATGTTGACGATACATTTTGTTTATTTCTTTCGGAAAACGATGCGCTACTATTTTTCAATTATATAACCTTCAGGCATCATAACATTAGGTTCACTAAGGAAAAAGAAATAGATCACAAAATACCATTCCTCGATGTTTTAGTCAACAGTGACACCCGTTTTCCCGTCACAAGTGTATACCGCAAGAAAACCTTCACGGACCTGTTGACTAATTATTTTAACTTTATACTTTATCCCTACAAACTGGGTCATATTCGCATTCTTGTTGATAGAGCCTACAAGATCAACAGCACATGGTTGGATTTCAGAAACTCACTGAAATCCTTAGAAAGAATCTTTTTCCAGCCCATCTGTTTAAAAGGGTTGTCAATCGGTACCTCACCCTCACCCGTAATGAGAGCAATCCCCCGATCTCCGTATCAGACACTATTATTAACTTTTATTTTAAATTACCTTACATTGGCCCTTTTTGTTTTGTCACGAAAGAAAAGGTTCGCCAATTTGCTAAGCGTTATTGTAACAACACCGATATTAAGTTGGTTTATTCATCATTTAAAATAGCCAATATGTTTGGTGTGAAAGACCCTATTCCTTGTGGGTTCCGTACGTGTGTGATTTACAAGTTTTTATGTGCGGGCTGTAATGCCTGCCATGTCGGCGAAACCTCTCGACATTAATCCACACGCGTACGTGAGCAATTGGTCAGTGATAGGACCCGTCACATTTTCAGACACCAATGTCGCACTCTTTGTTCTGATGAGTGTTTTAACATCCTAGATCACGCTCTCACAACTTTTCAAATGAAAATCAAAGAAGCTATCCACATTCAAAGGGAGAAACCTACTCTTAATCACCAACTTTAATTTAAAACTTTCCTTGTAAATGCATACATTGTTCCGTTACTATTTGTTTTGTCCAATCAGCATTTTGTTACGCACTTTAAATTCAACTTTGTACTTTGTATTTTTCAGAACTGAAGATGACAGAAGAACTGTCGAAACATGTTTTTAAGAAGTGTTGTTTATTTTCTTAAATTCGTTACATATCTGTTCTATCCAGACCTAATTTAACTTTACTGAGATATTCAGCCTGAGATGTAATTTAGGTATGCAATTTTTAGAGCTTTATTCATAACTCTCACATATTCTGTTTGTCTCGTGTCAACAATTATTAACCACGTACACATAGTGTGGTCTGCCTGTGGTGTCTGCCCTTATAAGCGCAGCAAAGTTCTAAAATTTAATAGTATTCAGTGAAATCAGTGTCTCGTACAAACAGTTGAGAATACGCTGTATTACCAACTTCTTTCGAAATTAATGATCTGCTGACTGAAAGAAAACTTCTGAATTTAATTTATTAGTAGATATTCATAAATGAATTTTTTTACACAAAATAAAAGAAATGTCCAACCGCAACAGAACTTTCCAAAAATTTTTCATACACCCTGGTATGCGCGCAATTCTTATCCTCTTATTTTTGTGGCACGTGAAAAAAATTAAGGGTAGAAAGATAAGTAAAGGCAAACGCTTTCTTAAATACCGTCTAAACGAAGCGGCTTAAACGGTTTAACACAGAAAAAGTGGAATAAGGGGTTGGTAAAAGCTGGTAAAAAAATAGAGAAGGACTATTGTGCGTTACTCTATTTAAAAATAATATTGAAAACTCTGAGAGGTTCGGAAATCTGAACCTCAACCCGCTTCAGTAAGCTTAAAAAACTTGGGTCAACGGCTAGTATTCGCAGCAGCCAGACACTACACTCTTGTTTCATCCAAAGACAGCTTTTTATAATTTTGAAGGAGCTTCTTTTCACATCTAATTCCTTTTTCTCGTTTTCAAAGTGTGGTTATGCGTACTTTTCTGTTCATTTACGAGCCCCTAACTAGTAAAATGTTAGTAACGATCGAGTTACTCACTTATCCCCTCAACGATCCTGAAACGACCACCTCACTCGTTCTGTCACTGAAAACCGATATTAGCTATTTGCCAGATCATGATTTTACTTTCTCGCTCGAAAAACCTTTCCGTTGTATTAGCCTTGCCGCAGTCAGTCATGGTATTCTACCACTTGTTTATGGTTGGCCACGATCCAGGCTGATAACAAAATTGCATGATCTTAGCTCACTAAAAGTCCAGACAATAAACAACTTCGCGTGTTCCTGGCTGTTACCCTATGGGCTGTCCAAAAAGACAATGTCCAGGATGTCAAAAACTTTGCGTGTTCTTCGCCGTCTCACCAATTTTGTCACACTTGTTGTGTATTCTATAGAAGTGGACCTGATGTTGCATCCAATGTCGAAAGGTAAAGGGAATTTTAGAAAGGAAATTCTAGAATAATTTTATGGTTTTTCAATCCGAACAAATCAGGAACCATACTGAATAAAAGAGGATATTTTTTCACGTGAAGAACTGTGGGCGTGTGTATCTAAGTGACATTTCATCCTCTTTATAATAAGCACCTCGGACTACCTAACACATTCCTGGACTTCCATTCTGTTGTTTGCAGAAATGAAGGCTCATTCACCAAGCAATTTCTCCAGAAAGCAACAATCAAGAGAGCGGAAATTTTCTAATCTCAGACTAGATATCTGGGTTTATTTCTGTAATTTCAAAAATTGCTAGATCTATAAGTTACTTCGAATGGTTCAGATAGGAATAACACAATAGCACATGCTGCCATGGGTTACGTTAATCGTCGTAACCGAAGAAAAAGAGAAAAAGAAAAAGCTAAAATAGACAGAAAAGTGTAAGCTATTGTGGCCCTTCAGCATTTTAGTGTACCTCCTGGCACTGTACCAACGTTTCCGTGTGAGAAACGAGTCAGTGAAGCGAAACAAATCCATCAACAGTGTGATTACGCTACAGTAACAAATTAGTATAATGACTGCGGTGATAACCTTATGGTTAAACAGGTGTTTGATACCCTTGACCATGAAGTAAGCATGTCGTAATTGAAGGAAAGCACGTGAATAGGCCACGAGTTTGTATGTGTATTTTCCCGCAAATCTAGGAGAAGCAACTCCTCATGGTGGCGACCATACAAGATGATTGATGCAAACCTCTCTTGGTACGTGATGGTATCAAAGGGTTTATGAACAATTGTTAACCCTAATATCCTGTTTTTCCAGTCTCTTAAACTCTTATCTAACTCTCGGGAGTGTACAGCACTGCAGCAGTATTTTCCCACTATACAATAAAGATAATAAAGAAAAATATAGATTGTAGGCTATTGTTTAATTTAGACCAAATTCTCGAAACAAATAACACAAGAAATGTATGCTAGAGAGTAAGGAGAATCAATATCGCAGTCTTTGGGTCAAAAGGGTAAAGGGCCCCACAGGCAGCCCAAGCTCATAATATGGACTTCTCAAATTTCTCTCATACAAATTTGGTTCTATCTGGAATGAGGTGGTGTTTATGATTGACTCAACTATTTTTTTTATGCCTCCTTAGAACTTTCAGCTGCAATCGTAATCTACTAATGATAATGTGAACCAGTTATTTTTGGTTCAAGATATCGAGTCAGTCCCACATGTGTTGCTCTTTCTTTCCTACCTTCAGTGTAATCAGAAGCTCAACACCCCTGATATAATATTTTTCCCCCAATTTTTCCTTTTCCGAAATGACAAATTCATATCTACACCTACTTCTTCATCATGGTGCAGTTAAAATATACATTTGAAATTTTTTTGTTGTTGCCAGAATCAGCGACCTTTAGCTGATCTGTTTTAAAAATTTTCCCATCTACGTTTTAGAAAACTTTGTTTTCGAAAAGAATGACTCTAAGTTGGTCTCTAGTGTCAGCTTCCTTTTCCCCTGATGTATTATCCAGCCAGAAGCCTTAAATGAACTTTGGACGCAGACGTTTTGGCAACATCCAATTACAAGAGCATCTCGTTTTCCTAGGGAAATGCACAGTCACTGTAAACGAGTTTGGCCTTTTTGGTAGACTACGTGTAGCCGTACCCTCCCCTCGCTTCCGTTTCACCTTGGCGGGGGGAGGGTACAGCTACACGTGGGCTATCATTTTGATAATACCTGCAGTGACGTAATAGCCACTTGAAGCGCGCGCAATCAATCAAGTGCGAAAATATATTACCGGAAACTCATCTTCAGTTTGCAAAACAAGAAGTAAGAGATAGGCACGTCTACGAAAGATTTCGCGAGACATATTCCACCCACATCATGTACGTCACCTCTCTGTGATTTTGTTTATTAAACGTTAAAACGTTGGAACTTTAAAAAATACTGATAATAAATTGAATTTAAAATCTGGCATATGTGGGACGTGATCACTAGCAATAAAGCGTTTTAGATAGCAACTAATTTTAGATAGGTCATACGCCTTGGCAAATGCAGCAAATGATAACAACCACTCTACAAAAAAAATGCAGGGAGTGAATTATGCTTTGCACATTGCATGGGCGGAAAGGGGGAAGTAAGGATTTGCACTTCTGCGTTTAAGTTGCCTTGGCCAAGAAAACAGAGGAACTTGCGGAATCGTGCACGGGAACCACTAAGGATTAATTTTTACAACCGCCAGCCTTCCGGAACTACCTACGCACTGTTTTTTTCATTATACGTGTTGATTTGTAGAAATTTACCAGAGAACTTTGCATGCATAGGTCAATAACTAAAATTGCCAAACAAACCTGACCCACCAACTTTTACTTCTTTCACAGCCAAAGTAAAAAAGACCTTTAAACACGAAGAGTGAAGGCTTTGAGAAGAAGAACTGAAGTCCTACGGTGTCAAAGAGTGTTTATACCTTAAGAAGTCTTTTCAATACACTAGAAGGCCATGATAACCTTACAAGATATTAATATTTGCAAAACTATTGAGCTATGAATCGAAATCGGTCACTTTTGGGTTTTTATGTGGGTAGAGTTTACAAGCCTAAGCTACTTTTGAGCGACTGAACTGGTAGTACTTGATCTCCATCTGCACAATCATCATTCAACGGTTATTCATACATTTCTAAACGCGAAAAATATATCCAAATGAATGGCTAGAAAACACATTTATAAAGCCTATATGCAATGAGTTACGTTGCTTTTGATTGAAGGAAATCCGTAGAATTCAGTTCACAGATGATTCTAGTAATCTGTAGTAAAAGCTACCAACCTCTTAGTCATATACAGCTTACGAGCCTCAGAGTCACAACGATAAGTTACTCATTATTTCAATTCAACACGAGGAAAACATCGAGTCACGAATTAGGAAAGAAAAATTTTGGTAACTGTCAAAAAATATAGCCGATGAAAGTTCTCGTTTCTTTGGTATGAAGAAGTCCTGTTGGACCTGGGTGGTAAATTACAACAGATAGCTTTGTTTGGTCTGGGTGTTCTGATTATCTTAAGCAGGAAGCATTTTGGAACTTCTCAAGTCCATCAGGCGCATTTCTATTCAAAAATGGATTGGCTCGCCAGTGACCCAAGCACAAAGTCACAAGGATCTCATTCGTTAGCCTTCCTTTATTGAACCATGTTTGATGTCATGGCTTGTGAAAAAGCCAAAAATTCAACCTTGCCATTTGCAATCCCCGTACACAATATTCTTCCTTGTATATCAGGCTTGTATCGGTTAATTACGATTTCTTTTCTTTCTGTCTTTTGACGGAAAAGTTATAATTTATCGACTCCATCAAGTTCTAGCTGCTGATGTTTTCTAGGTAAAGGGCAGTCAATTGTCGAAGTTGGAGAAAGAATGACCCTAAGTATCGTTTCCTAACTGTCTCAACAGATCTTTTTCTGGTGTAAACTTTCGCCGTATAAAGTCTCCATTTAAAACGTGCTGTAGTCAAATCTTATTTTTTCCGTCAGAGAAGCGACTAAATCTGATGGAAGGTGTAACCAAGCGTCTTTGAAATCATAGAGGGTCATCAAGTCTATTCATAGATCAATGACTCGAGCGTGCATGTCTCAAGAAAACGGAAATTCAACTTTTCTTTTAACAATTTATCCCGACTCCTTGTACTTATGAAAACAAGAATACTTACGCGAGGCAAAATTAACATGAAGTCACAAGACTCAGTGTTCTAATGAAGCTAGTCAACTCCCACTGTTAACATGGTGTCAGCTTTGCTATTTCAGTAGAACCCAACGGGTTGGTAGGATTCCATTTTCTCTGACGAAGTGCTACGTTCGAAACGTCAGCCTTAGAACCTAGAATTTGCATTATCAACTCAGTCGATAAAAACGAATCATCTTCCATTTTTATCATGTCTATGAAAGGAGTCTACCTACATCATATCACGGTGTTTAGCGGTACAGAAATAACTATTGCCTAGGGCGAGTAAGTAATAACAAGTAAAATTTATCTTATTAATTTACTTCATTTCCGTTCTTTTAACATAAGAGTCTTAAAATGAATATCATATGTTTTGGAAAGTGCATAGGTTATGTTTGCCCAAGGTAATTTTATGAGTTATAATTTTCAGTGATGTCTTGAGATGCTAATGGTGTCGATAAATTATATTTTTTCAAAACTGATTTTCGCTGACATAGGTGAAGAGCCTTTCATATCTCGTGTTTCATCCGCAAGCGTGAAGGGTATGTGAATTTGACGAGTATTATGTGAAAGCTTTCAACAAAGTTCTTAGAGCAGTGCAATGGTCCCTTTTTCGGGTTTCTCGTGATTAGAGAGGATACGACAGTCGTAAGGTGAAATCCCGGAAATACGATTGCATCGTCATGTTTAACCCGATTAAATACACCAAGGGTACAAATTATCAACTAAAAAACCTGTGGAGTAAAAAGGAAGGCTTGTCAAGCCACATTGAGAAAAGAGCATCTATCTGAAACGTTAAGTTCAGGTTTTTCAGCGGCGTTGTTAAGCGGAAGGTTGAAGTAGCAGAGTCAATCAAATTTAACTACTACAGTCATGCTGAGCGTAAAGAAAATAAATCAGCGTTTTCAGAGATAACAACCAAGAGCAGAAAGGAAATCATCGGATATTAAGTTCATAAAGTCTTGAAGAATTTCCGGTCACATTGTGAATAAATATGTGACGCAAGTAACACAGGTAATGGAAATGTTCGTGCCTCCGCGCGTGCGACCACCACGAAGCTTATGTTTTTCCATCCTTTTTATTACAATATTCAAGTGGAATGTTTCATCGCCAAAAACGAAGTGTCAGCACTTTCCGATGTCGTGAGCTTTGCGTAACTACCTTTTACGTTTCTTTTGTTGAAAACGCTCCCGCAAGATATGAAACTTTCACTTGCCTGGACCGTCAAAGTTGTTTTCAATATCTCCTTGGACAGCGTTTGAAGGGGTTTCGTTTCAGAGAGGGGAGGGGGGGGAGGGGGGGTGGATGTATCTGATGAAAGGTAGTGTCTCTCACATGAGGTTTATGGCATGATTTTTGGGTTACGCTTATTTTCTTCTGTACGAGACGAAACTTGATGGGAATATTTCCCTGTTCTTTTGTCCTCAACGTATAAACTGATTTTCAACTAAACAAAGGAGAGAAAGAAAACACTAAAGGAAATCTCTACAGACATTCAGATTGTCAGACACACTCCTCCCCCCCCTTTCACCTGTCCTCTGATACCGATGTTTACTGGAGTATCTCGTTTTCTACAAACGGCCTGACTTGAAAGATGAACACGCACGAGCGAAAAAGAAAAGCGTCACCAAACTCGTTGATCGAAAGCATTAAGTTCTTTTCTAAGCCTCTGATAAATCAGAAAAGGGTTCAATCTTATGACCACATCTTTTTGGATAACATCTTCCAGTATTTACCTTGCAGCTTGTCAGCTTTATTTTAATATTTTCTGATAATAATATTTTCTGATAAGATCACTCATGATGAAGCATGATCAAGGGGCGCGTGAATTGATTTTCTTTCTTTGTTGAGCTCGTGTTACCCTCAAAAACCAATATCTGACTCTTTGACCTCACTAGATTTTTATTCCTTGACTTCTCTGTACGAACAGCACTAGTCTTTAGCGAATTATGATCGCACCGTTATACTTGGATTAAATTCAAGACGGCCCTTTCCTGACTTAACGCCACATGAGCATGGTTGCTAAACGAAGCGCTCCTAAATCTCGCATTGCGTTGCAGATTAAACTTTCCTGCATCAGCACATCTGCTTTCGTATTTTGCAATTTTAAGGGTTTTCGTCCCAATATTCTGTTTTTGAGACTGTGGGTGGTTTTAAAAAATATTTCCTTTAAGTCTAGTAACAAGATCCTTATAATCCCAATATTGTACTTTTGGACTCTTGTTGTTGTGAAAGGATGTTAGATTATTATTAGGTTTCACTTTGCCGAATACAAAACCCTCGTCTTCATTGGCTGATTTTCCGCAAAAGAAAAGATTTGAACTTTGACTTAGTTACTTAAAACAACGACTCTGATTGGCAAATTTTTATTGTTTTATTTCAAAACTTAGCGCTGATTGGCCGCTTTCAGTTCGAGACGTCACTCATCTCCGCTGGCGTTTGTTGATCGGTGGCCTTTTGTTCTCACCGGGGGTGAGGAGTGGCTCTGTAAAAACGAAGAGAGGTTGCTTCTCTTCTGCAGTCGCACTTTGGATCTACAACGCGATATGAGATCCATTTTATTCGTGTTGTTGGCCACAGGGGCATTTGCGGGTACGTGATTTTATCGCTTTCATTTTACTTCAAGAAGGTTTTATTCTTTGACAATCAGATCAGGATTTTGTACTCAAAATACCGAGCTGTATCAATTTTACATCTTTCTCGATTGCAGCATTTGCCTGCGTGTGCACTATTTCGACATGATTTGGAAATTTTTTTGCTCGGTCGATTTCGCTCCTTCTGTATTCTTAGTTGCTGTTGCCCCTTAAATCACTGAGACGTAGATCGATTTGGAAACAAAATGCTGTCAAATTGTCAAAATTTGCCCTTGTACTGAGGGAAGTTCGGGTAAAATTTGCCCGAGCAAGCTAAGAACACGAAATCCATGGATACCTCGGGGGCACATCGGTTCTTTATCGTGTCGCTCTAGTTCTGTCCCGAAAGAACTTAAGAGAAAAGATCTATGTTAAATGCTGGAGGGACACAGAAAAATTATTGGCGATTGTTCTTTTTATCTTTGGTTGATCTTGTTTCAGGTTCTCCTGAATCGTTTATTGTTCCTTATGTTTTCTATTATGTCACAGCATCTCTGTTCCTCAGGGAGCTCGATGCCTTGATTAACGTGTTACTTCTGTACATTTCTTACAGCGCCCAGGTCTCTTCATAGAGATAGGCCGCCGGAATGCGACAAAAGTAAGTAATGATAAGATTTTCTGAGTTAAAATTATCTTTGTCTCGAATTAAATTTAAGCGAAGTTATCGAGCCTCGAGAAGTGAACGTGTTCGAAAATGGCAGATTGCCACGGTATTCTGATCAGTGGGATTTTGCCTTTTGAGATTACAAGGTCCTGTCATGTAACTTTACAATCATTATAACGTATTTTTTTGTCAACCTTGCGTTTTCCCCTTGCATAATTCTGAGTCATGGGACTCTCGCGGTGGAAAAAAAAAAAATCCGGAAATGACATCGAATCTCCGACGGACTTGTTGACAATCAATTCCACAGAATGCATGGGGTTTGATTGGCTTGCAGCACGCTGGAAGCACGCTTGGGACAGTGGCAAATGTCACGGGGCACGTGTGTTGTGTTACATGTTTTGCCCTCTTTCCAGATTGATTGACCTTTCTTTCTGCTTCTCTTTTACAAAGGGTCGAACAGATTTCACCATTTAAAGGAATTTCCTTACAACTATGAAGGAGAAACAATAAGTAGTGTCACAGGCGCGTCCTCTGCCCGCTCAGGGTTGAAAATCCGCGCACGATGTGTCGTCAAGTCTGTTGCACCATGTCAGCATGTCTTGAAGGTAAGTTTTTTTTATAGACCCTCGAAACTCGATGCTTGGTGATTGATAGGGGTATATTTGCTCTTCAATCACGAGGTTGTTTTTGTTTCGGAAGATAGCTCTTTATGAAAACTAGTCAACCTTGATAAGACCACCATAATCAAAGAAAGCAATCTTGTAGTCAATCGTCAGTTTTAGAATAATTTGCAAAGTGATTTTGGTTTCGTGTGAAATGCTGCTTTCCTTGGTTATTGGATATAAATTTTATCCAATCCTATAGTAGCCCCTCTTTCCGGTCTCATCTCACCTTCTAATCCACTGTTAGACTCATTCCTTTTGACTAATGAGGTTCTCAGTTCTCATAACTTCGTAAAAGTTTTGACCTATGCTGACAAAATCGCTTTCTTTGATGATATAAAATGTTAACTAGCCGCAGCGCTTTCCCAAACATTTCGTGTTATTCTACGTGCTCGGTTATTCCTGGGGTAAATCTTTCGGACTTTACAAGATACAAAGAGACGTAGCGAAGGGAATCTGCGTGTTTTCATAAGACGTGATGTTGCTAATCAGCTTATTGGTCTACAAAATGAATACTTTCTTGGAGATTAGGCATAAAAACGACTATCCTTTTTTCCCTCGACTCTTGCTTCGCACAATTTATTTTGCCTCTTGTAGTGCGTCAAGCTTCCCCGCCCCCATCCCACCCTACGAGGATGAAAATTGAATATTGATTCTGTCGTTTCAATGTGCAAATTTTGGCATCCCTTCTCTTAAAGCATTTCCCTTTCTTTATTACGTAACGTTTCAAGTTATTTAGTGTTACTGATACATTGTGTGAATGGTTAATTTACCTCAACCTGGCGGTATGCAGAAGCCTAGTGGATAATCTATGGATTTTAATTCTTCGGAGCTATTGTTTTACAAAACATGGCATCATTTAAAGAAGAGAATTGGCAATGGCTAAATTTTTTTTCGATTGCTAGTGTGTGTCCACGGCCAGTCTAAAACAGGGTAGTAATGGCGTTTTCTAATCAGTTAAATTGGTAAAAGTTATTTGCTTGTAATAGAAGACGAAAATTGAGACAGTTTATCCATGATGAGGTCAGAGGTGTAGGAATCATGTTAATGAAAACCGGGCTAACCGGTCCAAAGTCGAGTTTCACAAGATTATTTTTAGCTGGTTTTGAAAGACTGCGCGTGAGAAAGCGCGCGAGAGAATTGAGAACCTACTAGAATCTTACTTTTTATGTCGCATAAACTTGTCTACGCATTGAATATTTCGATCTGGAAATACCCTAGAGGATTTCTGTGGCCATTAGATAGACTCGAGTGTTTTTTTCTTATTTACCGTCACCTTCAGACTGAAAATGCATCGAGTACTAAAATTCCCCGTATCGGAAACCTGCAGCATTATGTGATGAAAGGATGAGGTTGACAGGAATCGATTTTCAACATTCACTGATCATACAATTGCAGAAAACTTATGCTTAGCTTAGCGAAAATTAAAATACTTTTGTTTTCATCGGTAAGAGCGAATGTAACTGTGGGAGAAACGCAACAAATGGAAGTCTAGGGGATTTATTACGCAGCTAACTGCATGTCGAGTCAGATTACATCCGGCGTTTTGATAAAAAAGATAATTATAATGCTCATTTGTGTCTGATTTCTTCAAGGTTCAATGTTCAGTTTGTGGTGATATCCAATTTTAAGTCATATCCTGTATGCAATCGGACCTTCCACAAACATATCGCTTCCCGTAAGAATTTTGACCTTGGAAAAGCGCCTAGGCAAAGAAATGTAGATTCCACTAAACCGCAGCACGAAACTTGTTGCTGAAAGACTAAACAAGAACTGTGTAATCCATATTCTTAAGTAACCAATGACCACCTCGAAGGTTTTCAAGTCTTGAAATAGTTCATTACAAGCAAAGCGGAAATCTCACGAAAGTTGGCGAGCAATATGTTAAAAAAACATTCCTCACACTTGAGACCCGAGTAGTCATGTGCTTCTTTTGTTGGTTTAGGATAAGGTTTTTTATTTCCTTCTCAAACTGTGACCAATCAATTGCCCGATGAAACAGCTGTATATCAGCGTACCGTCACCTCCCACTCAACGACGCTGAAACGCGAGAAAATTGGGAAAAAACCTTTTTAAGAGTGCACTTTGTACCCCCAAAATTCCCTCATATTCACCATCTTGCGTGCCAGACCGCCTCTTCGACGAATTCCTCACGTTTTCCTTTGGTGATTAATTGTCATAAAGTTTGCATTGTAATTTGTGGACTTGACTCATATTATCAGACGCTTTCTTCGCGCGTTGAAAATAGCAAAAAATATATTTTTTGGCAACATACTGGAGCATCCAGAAAAATTTTTTTTCCAAGGTGGGTGGGACGGGGGCGGGGGCGTTGGTTTTGGAAAAAAATCAAAATTCAAGGACTAATGTATTCCAGGGTTAGTTTGCTTACGACAACTTATCTCTTACTTTTAACAAAATACAGGGATCTAAAGTTGAAATCCACTTTGCCCACTTATTACAGCCAAAAAAACAAGTTCCTGCTTGAGGTTAAAATCTTGTCAAACCTGTTTATTTTCCAGATCGACACAGTTGAGCTCTGGGAAGCCCAGAGCAAGAACCCAGGTCCCTTGGATTATCAGATATCCCAGGGATCAACAGCTTTTGCTGAAGAGCTTCAAGCTCAAGACCTTGTTTTCAGAATGGATGCGGGACGCATCACAAAGATCCTTGCCCATCCAGAGGAGCCCTCTCACGTCTTGAACATCAAGAGAGGTATCCTCAGTGCATTTCAGGTGCAGTTTGTTGACGACCATGCCACCTTAGAGGAGGTAAGATCTTCATTATGCTGATTCTTACAAACAAGTCACGCTGGAATCGAATCTGACTAAATCTACTTTTCCGTGTTTCTCCCAAATATTTGAAAAGTTAAACTTTCAACGGTGAATTATGTCAGTTTGAATGGGGTGTAAGCTTTTACACGAAACTGCACACCATTAAAGAAATAAATCCTAAGTTGAGTCCTTGCATCACCAAAATCTCATTAGTTATTCTCCTTACTGTCTGCCATACAATTGTTATGACTTTTATTCGGAGAATTAGGTTTTGGATCAAATATTGATCTCTTGAATTACATTCTTCCTAATTCTCATCACTTGCCTGCTTGATATTGTATTCATGTGGTGATGAGAAATTCTATTTTGATCACTCACGAGAGTTGAATAGATAGATTATTGATGCATTTGTAGAGGATGATCCTACCACATCTTTATTGTCAAATTTTTTTACTATCTTTGTATGTGTTTGGCTGATTATTTATCCTTTGGTTGCTCCTCTTGTACTTTCGTTGAATCGATAATGTTGTTTGAAAATATCGACTTCCCGAATGAAAGTTTCTTAGTTGGCCTAAAAGCCTAGAGGACGTCATGGCGCATCTTGTGAAAGGGGCCCTGTTGTCCTTGAGACATATTGTCCCCAAGGCTTCCCTTCTGATTAAACTGTATGTATAAGGGAGATTAACCTTTTCAGTTCTTTGTCTTGTATTTTAGGACGATGTCGTTGGTAAGTGCAAGGTGCGCTACGAGATTAAATCTCGGCATCTGAGCAGACGCCCGAAAGTCGTGTACAAGACACGCAATCTTACTGAGTGCACAGATCGTGCACAGACCGACATCGGCATTCACGTCCTTTCTTACGAAGAAAAGGTAAACAGAGAGGTTCTTCTGTCATTGATTTCAAGAGGTCAAGTAGAATTTAAGGCACTTAGAGACAAGCGCAATCTCGAAAGTCAGAAGGGATTGTTAAGTTCAAATTCAGATCATGATTAAAAGAGGGACAATTTTACGTTACAATAAATATAATCATAGTTAGAGTATAGTCACGATCGTTTCTCAGTTACGTGAGCATATTGGCAAAATGACGATGAAAGTGTGATATGGACTGCATAACAACCGAAGGAATACCGTACGACGTAGAGTGTCTCTTACCGTTATAGTCACGCAATATTTAAGGAAACTTAGAGACGCTTATGGTTTAGCCATGTATTAAATACCCTTTCTTCGACGTAGCATAACCATCTCCTTTGTTTTCAGCCCATCAGCTTACTGCATTCAAATAGTACATGCAAGCTGTACCTGACCGCTAAGAAACGCACCCAGAGGGTAGTGTGTGAAGAGGAACATCTTTTCCGTCCATTCTCTGGTGGTTACAAAAACGCTTCTGGAGCAATTACCAGGACAAGGTAGGAGATATTTTTTGTGATACGAAAATACTTAAGGTACAATGGACTCGTTTTGTTTTGTCTGAGATGTAAAGCTATTCCCAATTTGTGCATGTACTTCAAAATGTACGATTGACAAGAATAGTCAATTTTTCATCTCATAGCTTCTGATTACTTGTACTCTATAAAAAATCCTTCTTCTCTAAAATAAATAAAAAGAATTTTCGAGAGCTGATATATTTTCTTTCCCTTATAGACAGGTTTTGGAATTGCAGTCTATCCTTCCCGCATCTGAAGCTAACGTACCTCTCGGTAGGTGGTTTATTTTGATTTTTGTACTCTCTGTTTTCCAGCTCTGTAATTAGTATGCAATCCTAAGTTCATGCACGGATTTTACGTTAGAAGTTTGTAAACATGAAGTAGATGTGATAGACAGATGCATGAAATCGTGATTGTTGCGATGAAGTTTTCCTTTTTCCTTTATTCAAAACCATTATTAGACGAGCAGACTTCGTTTAAATGGCAACACACATGGTGAAGAATCAAATACTTAAAATAATGCAACTTCAAGAGTAGCGTTCCAAAAGAGAAAACAAAAGCTAATTGTAACAGTCTCCTATCTTAAGCTCTCAATCACGTTTACAAAACATAAATGTGAAAAGTTTAACTTGTGCCTTAAAATTGGACGTCAGGTTTTGCTTTCTAAACAAAATTGATTTCATTACATTTTAGAGGGACTTCGCCCTGTGTCACTGAAGTATGCGCATGCTCAGCCACAGTCTAACCAAGAAGCTATTACTGATGCCTTTTACTTGGCAAGCCGCCTTAGCAAGGAGTCAAAACACTCCACAAAACCTGAGTCGGCCCAGCACTTCTCTAGCCTTGTTTTCAGCATCCGCAAGCTTAGCACGCCAGCCATGGAAACTTTGTGGCAGAAAATCCACAACGAGGAAGATCCTAAAATGCAGTAAGTGTATTTGCTTCTTCGCTACGGGGAAATACGGTCCATTGGCTTGATCTTGAAGTTTCGGCAGCATCGTTAGATAAAGAAATGTCACATGGAAATGCTTTTCAGTGAATTGTAGTTGAGTGATCACACAACTCCAAGCTTATTCATAGAGGCTTTGGCAGCCGTTATCAAATCTCAATAAATTTTTAATTGAATATTCTCCATATTCAGAGGACTTGACTTGCAGGCGTAAGTTTTCTTTTGTAATGTGACAAACTACAGCATGATCACTTTCAGCTTGATGCGAGACTACAAGACAGTGGCTTTTTCATTTTTGTCAGTCGAAGCTTCAGTTACTGAGAAAAAACATGACAATTTCATTTACTGACGTGACCTTTTTTTTTTTCTTTCAGCGAATACTTCTACGATGCTCTGCCTCACTGTGGTACAGGAGGATGCGCAAAGGTCATGAGTAATGCCATCAGGAACAAGCTGGTCAACCATGAGCGTGGTAACATGTTTCTGGCGGGATTGGCTATGGCAGCAAATCCCACAAAGGAAACAATTGAGCACGTGCTAGAGCTGTGTGAGGAGAACCCTGGAAGAACCGCCATGTTGACTCTTGGAACGCTCATTCACAAAGTTTGCGAGAGCAAGCCGCAGGATTGTAATGATCAGGTAAAGGTTGTGATACTGTACCAGTCTGGTAAAAGCTTTAACCCTTTAGTTCCCAGATGTAATAGTCAATTCTCCCCTCCAGCCACTAAATATTTCCTTTTAAACCAATTGCGAGAATTTGGTGTTGGACCAAGACAAAAACTTCTATTTGATATGTTCGAGTATTCTCACTACCTGTTGGCTGGATAACGTAAGGATATCTTAGGGAGAAGTTAGATGTTTATCACTTCTGGGAGTTAAAGGGTTAGAAGATTTATACGCAAATTCTCCGAGCAATTTCAATAAGTTATCATGTAAACAGTTTATGATGACAGACCAGCTTATCAGCTAAGGGGCGTTATTTTGGAATAAGACCATCTTCTCCGGTTTAATTTACTAGGAAAAGTATAGCAGTAAGTTGGGAGAATTATTAAGTGGATCATAGGGATTAAAGGGTTTCAGTTGAGTTTTAAAGCATCCCTCAAAATGTGTATTCTTAGATTAACGTATGCGCAATACTTATATTAAGTTGGTTTCTTTTTTTAGCTTTGGTTGTCCTTATGTTTGCTTTATGCATTTAAACTTTACTGAGACTTAAATGTTATTGAAATATTTTACTTGAAAGCGCGTATTCAGTTACATTTATTGTTATTATGATTATGATGATGATTACAACTATTACTATTATTATTATTATTATTATTATTATGATTACTATCGAAAAGCTTTGATGAAAGAGTTCTGACATAATCAATTTTAATTTTCCTTATAGGATCGAGAAAACCCCATCACAAAGGCTGAAAACTTCTTCCTGTCCCGTCTGGGTCAAGAATGCAAGGGCCAAACACCCGAAGATTTTGAAAACTTTATCATCACCCTGAAAGCTATAGGAAACGCCGGTCGACCTTTAAACGCCGAAAATGTCTTGCTCAAATGTGCCTGGAACTTAGAAGCACCCGTGAACATGAGCATCGCAGCTCTTGAGGCCTTGCGTCGCTTGCCTTGTAGTAAGCAGATGACAGACCAGGTCTTGCAGATCTATGAAGAGTTTAATGTGGATGTCGAGATCCGTATCGCAGCGTATCTTGCCCTCACGAAGTGCCCGAGTCCAGAGGTGTTCAGGAGCATCGCCGAAATCCTAAAGCGTGAAGTGAACAATCAAGTTGGTTCTTTTGTTTGGTCCCACATGACTAACGCCATGGATTCCACTGAGCCAGTTCATGGTCTCCCTCAAGCTGAAATAATGAAAGACGCCCTCAATGGAATGAGGCTTCGAGAGTTCAACTTGAATAGGCTAAGGTTTTCACGTGCCTGGGAAGGTTCATTTTACAGCGGTAAGATCATTTTGCATGTGTGAAGAAGACAGAATTTCTCTCTAGAAAATCAAGCAGATAATTGACGAAAGTAAAGATAGATATCAATCGGATAAACCCTTAACACCCCAATATTGGTATGCATGTTCTCCATATTCTTTATACGTTTTCTATGGAGCTTGCAAAGAGAATTTGTCTAACAATCGAGAGCTTCTTGAGTTTCTGATCATGTCCCTTATTCTCATGAAGTTAATGTTTGATTTAGGGGTGATACTGTGAGGAGAAATTAGATGCTTATCACTCTCAGGAGTTAAAGGTTTAATAGAAGTTGCTCCAATGCCAAATACTCCAAACTAACACGTTCTCAGGCGTTACAGCTGTATAAAGATGAAGGTTCTCAAAACTTTGCTAACTAAACATAATTTCAAGTCTCTTGTGGTTATATTTAACAGATGTCCTGAGGTTCGGTGGATCGGCTCAGAGCCACCTTATTTACCACCCTACCAGTTTCTTCCCACGCAGCGCCATGGTGAACGTCACCGTCGACGTCCTTGGTGCATCCATCAATGTCCTGGAGGCAGGTGCACGTTTCGAAGGGTTTGAGATTCTTATCGAGCAGTTTTTCGGAGAAGACGGCTATTTCCCTGATGACCGCATTATGCAGATGTTCAACCTGAAGCCCCACGAGGAGAGGGATAAGGAAGAGAGAACTGTAAAGACTCACAAACAAAAGAGGAGCTTGAACGAGGACTTACACAAGGTGGAACATAACTTAAACAAATTGCACCGTTTGGTAAGTTCGTGTTTTTTGTTATCAATGTATGAGAAGTAATGTGGTTTCCACTGTTACGACTGTGTATACGGCCACAGTTCTGGTTTTTTTTTTTTGGTTAAAGATTGATTGTAAAATTTTGATGGAAAATAAGGTTTATAATGTTTTCATCGGAAGAAAAGTGAAAAGGAGAAAAAAGCTTGAGGAACTAAGCACATTGTGGTCATGCAGGGTGCATATTAATGTTGAGATTATAATGCTGGCCTGTCAGTTTTCACCCCCTAAGGACGTGTAGAATCGTAAAAAACACATTCAACAAAATGTGATATGAGACGATAGCTTAGAGATTGACTACATCTTAACCCTTTTCACCCTAACATCAGTATGCTTATTCTCCATACGGTTCTTTAACATTTCCTAAAGTGTCGACAAAGAGAATTTGTTTACCGATCAAAAGCTTCTTTCGTTGGTGATCATTTCCTTAATTCTCATGACCCTAATGTGAGAATCAAGGGTGATATTGTAGGGAGAAATTAGATGCTAGTCACTCTAAGGGTTTAAAGGCTTAAGTCCATATACCCAGTTCAGTTTTCTTTTTTTCAATTACTGCGTAGTAGTGCAAATAAAATTGTGCCAATAACATCGACCACTTTTTGTAATGCTTTGTCACCCATCATCTTGTCTAAAGCCTGATCAAACTTTGGATTTTTCATCTCAACTGATTCATATTTCGTTACGTGTTTGTAGATGGATAACCGTAAGCATCATCCTTCTGGGGCTGTTTCTGTGAAGATGTTTGGTAACGAATTGAGACTTCTCAGCTTTGACGACATCAGCTGGTTAAATGACGAAGTAGACAAGATCAACGTGATCGACATATTAATTGCTTTAGCCAAGGGTGGCAAAAAGAGCTTCAGTAAAAGCATGATGTTCTTGGACGCTGAGACTACAGTCCCTACCATCCTCGGTCTGCCGCTTAAAATGAGTGCCAAGGGAACCACAGTGGCCTCTGTAGAACTCGCCGGAAAGTTTGACATCAGGAACATGTTCTGGGGAAAGATGCGGTTTGATATACGTGGCCATGTCAAACCCAGGTAAAATAATTTAGGACAGAGTTTAATGTTTCTGTTACGACGATTGGAGTTTAAAAGTAGATGTGTTTATTTTTGATTACCGAAAGCGTTTTGGTGCACAGAAGATAAACTTAGGATCGGCTTGGTAAACAGCCAAAGAGTTGACCTTAGTTTATTGTATTTACGTATAGATATATACATTTATATATATATATTTATATATACATACATACTATATATATATATATATATATAACTGCAGACTGTACTGGTTCAGCCTTCTGGGCCTCACCAGTGCAGTGCTGATGCCAGGAAGGAGGTGTCAGCACTAAGCTACCCCGAATGATGCCACAGATGTGGTATCATCTAAGCTATATATATATATTTTTCGGATTTTCTCCCATGTTGTCATAGTTAACAACGAAAGGAAGCATAAGAATGAGGGAGTGATAAAAGGGAATTGCTCATCCGACCTGGGAGTAGAAGCCACTCTACCTCAGCCTTACGGTAGTACTGCCATTATGCAGTCTTCTTTCCTTAAGCATGTCTCACTTGTCGATGGCGTTTTTATTTTTCAGTGCTATTGTGGACGTGAGTGGTCGTATGGGAGTGAGTGCAGTGTATGCTGAAGCTGGCGTTCTTGTCAATTCCTCTTTGTACACGGTAACACATCTCAAGGGAAATGCATCCTATGCTCAAGGAGAAATCTTGAAGTTTGAATTGGGTGTCCCAGAGGAGCCTGTTCAGTTTGTCAACGTATCGTAAGTAAAGCCTATTATTATTAATATTATTATTAAGAATATTATCAAAACTAAAATTTTCTTTTCGTTATTTCACTTTTTCGAAACGATATCTAGATTTAATGAGATTGTGGCTAAACAGATCGTGGAAACTTTATTAATTCTAATGATAAACTTTCAAGTGCTTCTCCGTTTTGTGATGCAGTCATCGTGGTAGGAAACGCAATCTTACTTGGTGACGATTGTGGTGCTATATGTTAAGTATTTCTTAATTTTCTTGTAGGTCATCGCTTTTCGTTACTCTCAACAACGAGAAACTAGCTATTGACGGAACACCGAGGAGGATTGAGGTGAGCAGTTAAGGACAGGGCTAATGCATCTTTACCTTTATTTGAGACGATGCAGACATGCTTTGAATCAAAGCGGAATTACAGCCGTTAGGAGGAAACTGTCTCATGAGATGGGATAGGAACAAACTGTGTGATCAAGAATTAAAGCTCAATCCAGCACACTTAAAGAATTATTTATTGTTGTTGGATTTAAGGAAAAAATTTCGGCCTAAACAATTCGAAATAGCAAATTCCTGAAATCGTTCAGATGCACTAAAAGGTTTTTTATTCTTCCCTTTTACTGTTTCATTACATGATTAAAATCTAGTTTTGTGTTTCCAACAGCCTGCACCTTGCCTGAATTTGACACGTGTACTCGGACTTACATTCTGCAGTCAGCTGTCTGTGCCCTTGGCTTACCGTGACTACGAGTCACCGTACTTCCCATTTTCTGGCCCATCTTCCTTCAGTGTTTCAATGACACGCACAGACCCTAGGCTCACTAAATATCAGTTGATAGCAGAACGCTTGCAAACTGAAGACGATAACAAGTATGATGTGATAGCGGTAATGTCCACACCTGGAGCAACGTGGGAGCGAAACCTGGAGGCAAACGGAACTCTGTGGATTAAGAAGGATGGCAAACTTCTCAGTGTTACTACTGCTGCTCTTGGCTTAAATTTCGGCAAGTTTGAGGCAACTTACAACAACATCACTCACGCAGTGAATCTCACATATTCTGGAAAAGACGCTGTTTTCGGACACCCAATCGTCGTTAATGGTCACTTTTTCAACAACTCGGAGGCGGATAGCCTTTATCGAGATATGGGTTTCCAGTTGTCCGCTTCCTATAGAAATTACACCATTAAACAGCTGACGAAGCTCTACAACAATTCTAATGCGTATGGATATGTTAGCAACTTGACGTACTGGCCAGGCAAGTACCTGTTTTCCACTGGAGAACTAAACGTCCCAAAGAAGAGCATTAGTTTCCTAGCAAATCATACTTGCACCCAAACGAAGATCCGCTTCAATGGAAAACTTGGTGAGGAAGAAGATGATTTTGTTTTTAGCTTCAGCAACAAGCCAACACAGGCAGGAATCGAGCTTACAGGAAGATATCTCAAGGTTCAGAATGAAGGCGTCCTTCGCCTGTTTGCCCGCCCATGCAAGCAGTCCTTTACTCTACGTGGATCATATGTCAAGGCGGGACAAGAGAAAGGCATTCAATTCACAGGAACGCATGAAAACAAAAATCGTGTCATCAGCTGGTACACAGGTATTGTAAACTCGACTAATGAGAAGTCCATGAAAATAAATGGCACCGTGCTTGGAAGTAAAGCAGAAGCTATCTGGTCGTATCTGAATCTGACACAAAATAAAGGAGTGAAGTTTCAGGGAGTCCTCCTGAACCAGTCCGTCGACGCCGTCTGGTCTTACGTCAACGCTGGGCAAGAACAAGGGCTGCGATTTAATGCAACTGGCCTAAACAAGACCCTTGAGGCAGCCTTAACGTACCTCAATCTCACAAATGATCAGAGCTTGAAGTTTAATGCAACAGCCCTTAACAAGACCATCGAGGCGGTGTGGTCATACGTGAACCTCACTACAGAGAAAGGAATGCGATTAAACGTCTCGGCATTGAATCATAACATCCAAAGTGTTCTAACTTTCCATAATTTAACACAAGAAAAGAGCATCAAGTTCAATGCGACAGCTCTGAATCAGACTCTGGAGGCTGTGTGGTCATACGTAAATGCAGGGAAAGAGAAAGGATTACGAATGAATGTCACCGCCTTGAACAAGACCGCCGAGATCATCTGGTCATACTTCCATTTCGGCGACAAAAAAGGAGTACGTTTCAATGCTTCCGCCCTGAACAGAACAGCGCAGGCAAGCTGGACTGTCTTCAACCGCCACACAGCGAGGAGTTTAGAGTTCCAAGCCTCCGCTTTAAATAAAACCGTCAATGCCACATGGACATTGGTTAGTTTGAGAAATGAGAAGACTTTGAAGTTCAATGCTAGTGTTGGAAACAACACAATCAATTCTTTTTTGACCTTCTTGGACTTGGAACATCAGAAGAGCTTAAATTTCAACGCAAGTTATGGAAACAAGACCTTCAGCTCCACTTGGACGTTGTTGAATCGTCCAAACGAAAAACGCTTCACATTCAAGGCAAGTACCGGAAGGAAGAATTACAATGCTACCTGGGCCTTCTTAAACTTAGGATCCAAAAAGACCCTAAGATTCGAGTCTCACTGTGGATACAGGATGATGAACTCCACCTTGACTTTTCTGAACATGCAAAATGAAAAGAGCGTGAAATTCCAGGGAATTGCTTTCAACAAGAGCATCTCTTCTTCCTGGACCTTCGCAAACGTGGAAAACGAAAGGAGTCTGAACTTCAAAGCTAGTGCTCTCAACAAGACCATCGATGCCACATGGACCTTCCTGAACCTTGCCAACGAAAAGAAATTGAAGTTTAAAGCCAGTGCAGAAAACAAGACCATCAACTCGTCTTGGACTTTCCTTGACTTCCCCAATGAGAAGAAGTTGATTTTCAACGGAAGCGTCCTGAACAAAACGATGAACGCCACATGGACCTTGCTGAGTACGGACAGACAGAGGAACCTGAAATTGGAAGCCAATTTTGCCAATAAGAACATAAAAGCCACGTGGACGCTAGTCAATTTAAGAACTGAGAAGAGTTTGTTGTTCTCAGGCAGTGCTCTCAACAAAACTGCCGAGGCCTCATGGACTTTCTTCAACTTTACAAGTGAAAAGGGATTGAAGTTTAAAGCAAACTGCCTAAACAAGACTCTCGAAACAACCTTATCATATTTGAATTTCGTCAGAGAGAAGAGTTTGAAGCTCAACGTATCTGCCATGAACAAGACGATTGAGACAGCATGGACCTTCGTTAACCTCACCAATGAGAAGCTCATAAAATTCAATGCCACTGGATTCAACAGAACTGCTGAGACTATCTTTGGTTACGGTATCGATGGAAATCAAAGATCCATCAAGTTTAACGCATCCGCCATGAACAAAACTATTGAAGTTAGCACGAGTTTTGTGAAGAGTGGGGAGGAACGTGCTATCAAATTTCATGCTTGCACCTCAAACAAAACTGTAAAGGCCGTTTGGAGCTACCTTCGGGGTGAATATGAACATTCCATAAAATTCAATGCTTCTGCTATGAACAAAACTGTGGAGGCCACCTGGAGTTACATGAGGAGCGATGACGAGAGAGCGATCAAATTTCATGCGGCCGCCTCCAACAGAACTGTTGAAGCAATCTGGAGTCTCAAAAACAGCGATCACCAAGATTCCTTCAGGTTCAATGCTTCAGCAATGAATAGAACCGTAGACATTGTCTGGAGTTATTATAGAGCTGAAAAAGAAAGAGCCATCAAGTTCCATGCCTCGACCTTGAACAATACTGTTGAAGCGGTTTGGAGTTACTTGCAGAGTGAGAATGAGCGATCCATCAAGTTCAATGCGTCAGCTGTAAACCAAAGCATGCAGGCTATCTGGACACTGTTGAACTCTGAGACTGAAAAAGGACTCAAGTTTAACCTCGCAGTCAAGAACAAGACCATGAATACTACTTTAATGTACTTCCGTAATCCATCCAACTTGGGAGTACTTCTAAACGTGAGCTACTGCAACAAATCTGTCAGCCTGTTGAGCAAAGTCTTGTTACAGGGGGCAAACAAAAAAGTCGTCCTACAAGCTGCCTATCAAAACTACAGTGTTGCTCTCGTCGGGGTCTTCAAGAACATGACTTCTCAGAAAACTGCATGCATCTATCCTGAATACCTTGGTCGGTCGCATGGGAAAATCTGCGCTGTTTTTTCAAACAGCTCGGTAGAGACCAGTATGTCTCTCAACTTGACGATCCTTAACAGAACCGGTGAACTGAAGACGCAGTGGTATAAGAACCCCACAGAATATGCTAACCGCCTAACTGCCAAGTTCCACAATACAGTTTTCTTTGAATCCTGGATGAGCTACATAAACTCCACTGAGCTGAGAAGCATTCATTTTAACACAACAGTCTTGAACAGATCCGCCGATACTACTTTTTACTTCCGTAACCGCACTGTAAAAGCAATTGGATTCAACGCCACAGTTATGAAGAAGCAAGTTGGCTTCGAGGGAGCCTGGCTGAATGGGAAGATTATAAAAGAAGCAGCTGTTCACTTGTTTTGGAACAAATCTACTGTAGCGAGGTCATCTTTGATTTTCTTGAATAACACTCAACGTAAGGCGCTTCAGTATCGTGCACACCTTGGCCGTTTCGTCGCCGAATGGGAAGGTACATACGTCACCCAGAAACCTGGTGTAAAAGAGTTTCTGACTTTCCGCATGCTCCGAAATGGAAGCCAAAGTCTTTTCGTTGATAGCGCAAAATTGATCTATACCAAGACCGAAAAGACTCACGAACTTGGATATCAGTACAATCTTAGAGCGATGGGCCTCTCCTTTGAGCATGGCTGGGATGCTTCTTATTACAACTTCTCTAACGTCGAGGATTCCTATCACGAAGGAAGGTTCTCTGTGATTTATTCTAAAGGCAAGAAAGTTTCAGTGACAGGAATTTTCAGAAACACTTCTAAAGAACTTTCTAACACTCTAGTCGTCGAGTATCAGCCCGAAAAAACGGTGACTCATTCTTTAGTTTGGTACAAGCAACGCAAGTCAATAAATCTCAGAGCTGAATTGATTCCAAGCAAACCTTTCACGTGGACGACTACCTGGAACAGGAATAATGGCTTCTCCTTCAACAGCGCCTTGGATATTCTTGGCAAGAAAATCGAAAATCGATTTGACTTCAACAAGGAGACAAGCTACTATGAAGGCTACTTTGAAATTTTCCCAGTTTATCCACTGAAAGTGAGAGGAATGTTTATTCAGGACCACGGCCTATATTTCACAACGGAGATTTCAGCCTTCAAGAGGACGTGGAATCACATAATCGACTTCAACGAAGAGGAACGAAAACTGGCAATTTCTGTCGATGTCTTGCCCGGAACAGCAGTGGCTGCTGACGCTAGTTGGAAGAGTATGGACGACATAGGAATAGCTGTCTATTTGAAAGGCTTTGAGAAGTCACTTCGGGTGGTCTGTGATTACGATAAACTCACTAAGACCTTCACCTCTGGCCTAACCATCTTCAAGCGAACACTGACCTTCACTGAAAGGCTAGACACAGAAACAAGGACCCTTTTCTTGACCTTTTCTGCCTTTAATCGTACCGCTGGTTTTACAGGAAGGTTTGACTGGAAGAACTATGTCGCCAGCACGTTCGTAAGCTACCAAAACAACACGGCAGGGTGGTTTATTAAGTTTAACCCCGCCTCAAGAAGCATTGTTTTTAACGTTACTGCCACGCCTCGTGTCTCTGGACAAGTGGTGGGAGAAATGCAGGAAACTAATCACCTTCAGGTCACGATCCAACGCAAATTTGGAGAAAATGTAGTAAATGAATCACGCTTGATGTACCTCCTGAATTCTGAGGCCAGTCGTGTTTCGTTAACGTGGAATACCTCTACCATAGCGACTTTGGTTAACCAAGCCCAAGTTTTTAAGACCCTCCTCAGGAACGTGACCTTGAGGTTCTACAACCTAACTGTCCTTATGACGAAAAACCTGACTAAGGAGGTTGAGGTGCTTGTTAAGAAGTTGGAGGCCAAGATCAAGCCCACCGTTCTCAAGTTTTACGCTGAATGCAAGGCTTTCAACTACAAAGGATTGATGGAGAACGCCACAGGCATGGCACAGAACATGTCACTCCGACTTCTGAACATCACCCTTACATCATTGAACAATACTATTAACAACCTTACAAGAATGATTGGTAACGCCAACTTTACACACATAATCGGTAATGCCTCGGAGTTTTACAAGACGATTCACCAGAATACCACGGTTGCTTACAGACGTTTCCGCAGAGAGGTGCTTCCTCCCATAGTTGGAAATGTAACCGTCCATCTTCAGAACATCAGCCGGGATTTACAAGGCTGGGCCAAAAATCTATCCATCATGGCGAGTTCGGTAATGGTGCGTGGAGAAAGAGTCGGTGATATTGCCAAGCGTGTTTCCAAAAAGGTTCAAGTTATTACCGCGCAACTCATGGAGAGAGTACAGATGAAAACTCGCGAACTTATCGAGAGGCTTCGAGAAGTTGAGATGCGTGGACGGCGGCTTGGTCCCATGTATGACCAGTACATGCTTGAGATGAAAAAGTTCACTTGCAACTTCAACGCTTCCTGTACACTTAGAAATGTAACAATATTTGCGAAGAACCTGACAACAAGTGTTCGCAACATTACCGTTTTCGATAAGACGATCGAGGAGCATTTCAAGCTACTGAACAAGACTTTCCTGGAGAATTTCGAACAGCTGAACAAGACCGTGCGATCCAAAGTGGAGGTCCTCTACAAGAGAGCTTGTCTCGCGCATCAAACAGCGCTGAATTTCACGACAAATTTGACAAAGGTTTTACCCAAGCTGATAAGGAATGCCACCATTCAAGCTATCCATTTGGCCGAGAACTTGACAAAGGAATTCAGAAACATCACCATCCAGGTTAGGAAGGTCATTCTAACTGCCTATTCAGATCTACAAAAGACTCACCGCCCTCTCATTAAGTTTGCTAAGGACGTCTCCATTTCACTCGAAAGGAAAGCTTATCCTATTGTACTTAAGATTGTCCATCAAGTGCGGAACTTCACCTTAGATGTAAAGAACAATGTTACGAAATACTTGGAACCAATTGTCAAACCCCTTGTTCCAAAGGCATTCGAAGTAATGCACAAAGTGCGCAACATCACCATCCGAAGTGTTCCTATTGGCCAAGTCGTGGATAAAGCTGTTCTTGTTTCCCTGAACATCGCATCTGAGACACTGAAATTAATCAACCACACCGTTTACACGAACGTCTCCGCTCTTATTGCCTTTATCCGTCACAATTCACAAAAGTCGGCTGAAGAGATCTTGGATTTGACTATCGAAAAGGGCATGGAGTTCTTCAATCTGTCAAAGATGATCTTAAACGAATCACTTAGTCTGGGACTCAACCTGAGCCGACGAGCCATTGTGGTTTACAACAGCTCGGTAATGATCCTGAATAAAACCTTGCAGAAGCTTCTGAAGATGCGTCCTGACGAAATTGTGAACCTCTCTATTAAGAAAGTGCAAATTATTGCCCAAAATATCACGGCAGAGGTCTTTAGTATTACCAAACAGTTGCGTGCTTTAGATGTTTCTGGTAAGATCAAAGCAGCATGGGCCAAAATGGACGTCATAGCTAAATTCGAAGCTTTGCAAATTACAGCCAAATGGCATCAACTTGTGGAGCACATTCGAGCATTCAACATCAAGGCGAGAGCACTTCGTGTAAGAGACTTTATCGGAAATGCCTCGCTGAAAGTTGCGAAAGAATTGGAAGACATCGCCAATCTTGCCAATCGCGTTTTGGCCTTAGCAACTGATCTCGTAAACATGAAAGTTTCAGGAGAAGAGTTTATGAAGGAAGTGACTTTCCTTTCCAAGGAAAGTAGGCGAGTTTTCACCAAGTATGGAGTCATGGCCAAGAATACAAGCCTTCACTGGGAAAGTAAATTGCGAAATACTTCGTACGAAATGGCATGCCTCTACAAAAACATCACAATCAACAAGACCCTCGTAGCCTACAACATCTTGAAGAAACACGGTTTAATCCTGTATAATGAACACCAACAAGAAGGACTTAGGCTGTACAACCTTTACAAGAACCTCCTGATTAGGATATATGAAGACTTCAAAGCTAATGTCATCCAAAGTCTTGGGATCCAACGGGAGAAGCTATTGAGTGAATTGAATGTCCTGATCACTAAGGTTAGAAAGCTCGAGAACATGACCTACGAGGAGATAGTTGTGAAGACCTACGAGTTCCTTGGGAAGCACGGACTGGCCATCTACAACAAAATCACCGTACGCGCATTAAACCTGTACAGCAACATTTCTACCCATGCACGTGAATTCTACGGGAATGCAACTTTCCACGCAGTGAGACTATACAATAATTTCACCACACATGGACTTCAACTCTACAAAAATGTCACCCTACGTGCAGGGCAACTCTACAACAATGTCACGGTACGTGCGATGCAAGTCTACAAGAATGTTTCTGCCCATGCTCTGAAGCTTTACAAGAATGCCACACTGATTGCGATAAAACTCTTCAACGAAACCAAAAATGTAACTTTGAGAGCACTCAACCTGACCTTAGTCCTGGTCAATCACACTAAGATGATGGCCTTGCAGTACTACAATGCAACTCTAAACCTGACTATTCACTACTACAACATGGGCCGAAACTACTCCCTTCAGTACTACAACCTCACACGCAACTTGAGTCTTCAGCACTTGTTGAAGTACTCTAATCTGACGCGCAATCTCACCCTGCATGTCTACAACGTGACACGGAATATCAGTTTACAAGCCTACAACAAGACCAGAGCTCTTGTGCTTCAAGGAATCCGTTACGTAAACCTCACCTTCGTCCCCTTGGTTAAGGCCAACTTCATCCGAGGAAAGGTTCTCGTCCTGATGTATGCCAATGAGGCTGTGGTTTTCGTCCAGTCGACCGCACAATCTATGCAAAAGTGGTATAGCGAGAACAAAGAGAAGACTCTCGAGGAACTCTATTTCGAGGTTTTCGATCTCGCAGAACGCAAATTCTTGGAGAACAGAGTCTTCTTAGAGAACAAATATGAAGAGTTCAAGGAAATTGTTGAAAAGAAAATCAAGGAGAAGATTAACGATGCCAAAGTAAGATTCACAGGAAAATTTGAAGAGTGGAAGAAGGAGCTGCACAAGCTGAACAAGACTCTGATTAACATCACCGGAGAGGCGATCGCCCTGTACAACCAAACCGCTAACGTCACCTTCATTGCTGCGAAAGAACTTCTCGCCGTCTTCCATCCGTATATGAGGGATATGGCTAATAAGACCGTCTTCTACCTAGTAAAGGCCAAGAACGTCTCTCTTCCACTTCTCGAAAAGGCCAGAAATATCACTTGGCTAACACTCAACGAAACACTAGAACTGTTGAGCGAATCGGGGCAGCAGCTGAGAAAGAGCTATGCAAAATTTATGGCCCTTGAAGATGTCCAGAGGCTTATCCAGAAATACCAGGTAAAACAACATTATGCAATGGTTGAGAAATTCGTCATGGAGAGGTATAACGAGATCGTGGAGTACCTGAAAGTGATGAAACCCACAGTTGAAGCCAAAGTGAAGGAGGCGATCTTCTATCTGAACGTAACTCTTCCAGCCGAAATCAAGGGAAGATATGCTATGATGAAGGACATGTATGATGAGATTGAGAAAAAGATCCAAACTCTATTGGCTGATCCCCAAATGCTTTTCGAAAAGGCCCTTGCAAAGGCTCAGACTGCCATTAAAGATACATCTATTGAAAGCATGGTGCATCACAAACGCGTTCAGGAACTAATGGAAGACTTCCGTAACCAGCAACTGATTGAAAGTTGTCAAGGAGTCGTTAAGAACATTTCTGTAAACCTTGGAAAGGCCATCGAGTTGGCATTGGAGAAAGTCAACGAATTAATGGAAAATCTTAAAACTAAGGCTGTAGTTATGGCAGATAAGATTAAGACGAAGGTACAAGAAACGCGCCAAACTTTTATCGTGAGGTTTGAAGAATTCAAGACCATGAAGCTTCGCGAGATCGTTGAGCACAATTCTGTGTTCAAGACCATCGAGCTGGCGAGAAATGTTTCTCTACAGATCAGAAATATGACACTTGAGGTCAAGAACATCACGAGCAAGTTTGTGGCGATCGGAAAGGTCTATTACACGAACTTCACTGCAAAAGTTCAGAATTACACTAGGATTTTGAAGGCTAAAGTTCAGAACTACACAAGGTTCTTGAGAGAAAGAGTTCAAAATTATACGAAGATTGTCCAAGCGACTGTCCAAAATTATACAAATGTCTTCAATGCAACATTCCAGAACTACACAAAGATCCTCAACGCTACTTTACAGAATTATTCAAGGATGCTGAATGCGACAATTCGCAATTATACAGCGATCCTTACTAGTCATCTCAGGAATTATACCGTAATTCTCAAAGGCCACTACGAGCGCATCTATGCCAGCCACTTGGTCCCCTTGCACAGAAATTACACCTTGTTTATCAAGAAGTACCAAGCCTTAGCTGTGGACTGCATCGGCCGCTGTGAGAATTTGACTTTGAGAGGAATTGCCATTGCTCGCAACTGGACAACTGCTTCGGTGAATTTCACTCGAATGTGGATCAACAAGACCTTGGAGGACGGTATGAAGTATTACAGAAAAGAACTCGAAAGAGGCATGAGGTATTACAGAGAGGAAGTGAAGCCTTTGTACCTCAACAAAGTCCTGCCATTCTACAAAGACACTGTTCTACCTGTGTATCACAACTACAGCAAGTTACTGATTATGTTGCAAAAGAACATCACAAAGACGGCTCTTGAACTTAAAGACAGTGCATTGGACCTGAAAGAAAGGGTAATGAATGTGAGTAGACAAGCTCTCCAGATGGCACTTGACATCGAGTCTTCTCTCGCGCTTCGTGAATTCGGTAAAATGACCATCCGTGAGTCTGTTCTTAAGGGACGTGTCCTTTGCATCCGTGCCTACAACTTCACCTTGAACTTGACTCGTTTGGCTGTGAACTTGACAAGGGAGACGTATAATATCAGTAGGGTACGCCTTGCCTGTGCCTTGAACACAACAATGGCTGCCATTGATTCAACTCTACTGAACTCCAAACCTCTCTTAATGCTCTTCAATGATACACGAGCAGAGTTGATCGAAACCGCTGTTTTCGTCACCAAGTACTATGGAATCGACGATGCCGTCAAAGGGCGAATGCGTAGAAGTTTTGACTTCACAAGGAACGTCACCATGGACCTTGTCAACAGGCATGGACATTATCTTAGAGGGAAAGCGCAGATGACTATAGAATTTGTAAATGCCTCTATCCAAACTGTTAATGCTCCACGATTCATTAAGGCATCAACGCTCACAGCTCTAAAATTTATCAACACCACTATGAGATATGTTAATCACACCATTGGATATCTGAACGCCACCTTCGTAGACGTAACGCAAAGACTCAACAAGACCATCCATTTTGCCCGTTCTATCATCACAAAGAAAATCCTGGATGCTCGTGTTGCCTTGAACAAAACCGTCCAAGATTTCCATGTGGCTGTCAATAAGACAATCGTCAAAGCTCTAGTGTCCATCCGCAATGCCCGTATTGCCATCAACAAGACCATCACAAATGCTCGTATGGCCATCCGCAACGCTGGTGGAACAATCAACAAGACCATCACGGACTTCTGCTTGGCTCTTCCCCAGTATATCCAGGTTACTGAACACGGTGTCACTGTTGTTATCCCGAGATTTGACGGAAAGATCAAAGCCCTAGCCTTAGCCTCAGTAGAAAAAATGAAGACCTTAAAACGGGACTTCCTGGAAAAGATGCAATCCCTTAAGGAGACAACCTTAGTCAAGGTTCAGGCGCTGAAACAGCAGGCTGCAAGGAAGATTGAGTCACTGAGGCAAAACGCAGTGATAAAGATACAGTCTATAAGACGGGAAGTCTTAGAAAAAATGGAGAAACTGAAACAGGAAGTACCGGAGAAGATAAGGCTTTTCAAACAACAAGCTGCTGCGGAAATCGCAATGTTGAAACAAAGGGCAGTTGAGAAGTACAATGAAGTGAAACAGAACGTTATTGTCAAGTATGGAGAGCTGAGACAAAAGTCAGTTGAGAAGTTTATTGAGCTTGAGGATAAGGCAAGAATTATGTCGGGCCGTGTCAAGACCATCGGTAAAGCATGGGTAGCAGTAGCTATGAATAAGACGGTGCTCTACCAGCAAAAGGCATATGGCTATGCCATGAAGGTTTACAACTTAACCAAGAATCACCATCTCACAAGAAAATACATCAACATCACCCTTCACTACTTCAATGTCACCAGGGATCTTGCTGTGTTCTACCGCCAGCAGACTTACAGATTTGTGATAAGCGCTTACAACCTGACTAAGAACCATCCTCTTACCCAGAAGTATGCAAATATCACTGTCCATTATTTCAACATCTCTAGGAAACTTGCAACGGTCTATCGTCACAAGATGGTGAGGCTCCTACGAAACATTTACAGGAGGACCAGGTATCACCCCATGACTGTGAGATACCTTCACAAGTCTGCGTATTTCTTCACCGTCACAAAGAACTTCTTTAGAGGTTTGAACATGACCTTGATAAGGAACGTCACCATCCAATACACATCCCGTGCTTTGAATTTGTCCCGCCAGTGCTACAATGTCACTAACAGATACCTTTCACGTGCCTTGAACTTGTCGCGGCATTGTTACAATGTTACCCTGTCTCGTGCGCTGAATCTGTCACGTTATTATTACAATGCTACCAACAAATATCTATCGCGTACCTTGAACCTTTCTCGCAACTTGTGTAACACTTGCATGATCCGCACTCTGGATATCTCCGTGCAAGTGTACAAAGTTGCTCAGAACGTCACACTGGATATCTTAAATTCAACCTGCCCATCAGAGGCCCTGGTGAAAGCCATGAACTACTCCAAGATCGCCATCAATGCGACCGTGAAGCTTTACAAGAAAGCTCTACGTCAAGCCAGTAATTGCTCGGCTACAGCTTATAACCGAACAATCAAGCTTTTCCGCGATGCCAAGAACTTCTCGACGATAGCAGTAAACAAGACGGTCAAACTCTACCGACGAGGATTGCTGAAAGCTAAGAATCTCTCGACGATAGCTTTGAACAAGACAGTCAAGATCTATCAACAAGCTTTGCTAATGGCTAGGAATTACTCAGCAGTGGCTGTGAACAGGACTCTGAGACTTTGCCATCGTCTATTCAATAAAACCGTGTTGGTCGTTTACAATACAACCTTCATGAAGACGTACATTCCTATGGCCTTGAACCTTTCACGTCAATGTTACGGTATCACCAAGAATCTCACAGTCGAGGTCTACGAAGTAGCTGTAAATGTAACCCTCGATATCTACAATTCCACCTGTTTGTTAGAAGCCTTCGGCAAGACGAAGAATTATTCGAGAGTAGCTTTCAACGAGACGTTCAAACTTTGCACCAAGGCACTGGGTCACGCCGTGAAATATTCAATCATAGCACTGAACAAGACCGCCAAGCTCTACCGAGAGGCAGTGGCTCAGACTAGGAACTACTCTGTTGTTGCTTTGAAGAAAACCATAAGGATCTACCAACGTGTGTACAATAGAACTGTTCAAGCCGCTTACAACACTACTGTGATGAAGAAGTACCTTCCAATAGCTCTGAATTTCTCACGTCATTGGTGCAGTGTAGGATTTAGCATAACTCGAAATTTCACCGCTGGTGTTTACGAAGTTGTCCAAAATGTCACCTTAGATATGTGCAATTCAAGTAGCTTGCCAGAACTATTCGGAAAAGTCAGGAACTACTCACGCATTGCCTTCAACCAGACCGTGAGGATGTGCCTTGAACTATATGGCGAAGCTTACAACTTAACCTCACAAAGATATGCCGAGCTAAAAAACTACACCTTGACGTTGTACAAGGCCATTATCCAGCACGAAACCACTGTCTTGTATTTGAACCACGCCCATAAGTACCTGTACTACACCAGGAAAATGATTACAATACACGTCCGTAACCTGCACGGAGCTAAACGCTACTGGCAGAAAAGGATGAGTCACCAAGTGTCGCAGATGTCCCATTCTCTGAACCCAATTAATTGGATTCCGCCGTTTAACAGTAAGTTCACTGAGTGAACCTTGTTCTAATATTTTCATTTGGATCCTCAGGCACCACGCTATCTAATTAACGATCTTTCCTTTTCACTTCTACCCCTAAGCTTCTTCTTCCTCCTGCTTTGTAGTTATGAGTAATACAATATTTTTACGTTTCGATAAGATCCACGAAATTATCATAATTATCATCTACTCTTATATGCAGTTAATTTGATGATAAATTGGAATTTGTTAGAGGCTGCGTGTTATACTGAGGGCTATTTTGTATCCGGTTCATTTAATTTTTCTACTCTTACCAATGATGCGTACACTATTTGTTAAAAGGTACGGCGATGATCTTTGGTGGACCCCACGTGTACACGTTCGATGGTACCTACTACAAATTCCCAGGTTACAGTAAGGCTGGCTGCATGTACGTCTTAGCAAGAGATGTCCGCGACAACAAGTTTACAATCCTGAGTCAAGAAACAGCCATCATCGTGATCACGGAGGACTCGAGCGTGAAGATACATCAAGACGGTAGAGTTGAGACGGTTGTCAAGGTAACTTCATCTGGAAAGAAAGTCTCCGACGGTTATAACAGCGAGCTTCCAGTGGAGAGCTTCAGCACCACAGTTCAACGACAAGGATCTTTCATCATTTTCCGTCATGACATGGGCCTGGAGATCGTCTGCGATGTCGAGCACTATTTGTGTACTTTCAACATTGCTAGGTGGTTCCATGGACGTATGGCAGGTACGAAATAGATCGATTTCCAATTTTCTGGCCCTGGCAATTTTGTTCTGTTACATTCATTTTTCTAGTAAATTCACTGCAAATGAAATTTGTAATACTTTTTTTCCAGAAAACTCAACTACCCTTCGCCATTTTCTTGTTAAGTCAGTTCTGTCCCCTTTAAATATGTAACTCGTTTGTTTAGGTCTCCTCGGAACAAACAACAATGAATTCCATGATGAGATGATGACAAGCTCCAACGCCCAAACCAAAAAGTTGACCGAATTTGTGGACTCTTGGGAGGTCACTAAAGATCCAGAATGTCGAGTATCAGTGGAGAAACCGGAAAAGCCCAAGTGCAAACAAACAAGCTACAGCCGACGCTGCCGAGATCTTTTCAAGGACAAGAACTCTCCACTAAGTCGCTTCTTCTCAGTTGTCAACCCAGAACCTTTCATAAAGGCCTGCGAACAAGATTACAGGGAATGCGACTCGAGCACTCCTAAAGACATGAAGCACTGCAATTCAACTGCTGCTTATGTTGAGCTCGTTAGAATGAAGGGACTGTGGGCCGAGTACCTGCCAGAGTGCGGTAAGTGAAGTTATTGTGTAGCCATTGGCGTTACATCAAGATATTTCTGGTCGTTTGGTGCGACGACCTTTCATGGTTAGGTAACCCAAAAATTACTGTCTTGCAAACAAAGAGAAGGAAAGAAGAACCAAAGAAAGAGCAATACTAGAGTTGACTAACACGAATTACAAACTAGACATTTGAGGAAACTTCAATTTTAGGAGAATTTTCTTAGCACGCATAATCAATAACGCATGTCCTTCATGGAAAGCCCGCGAGATCTCTTAACTGACCAATTTATGTAATCTTTTTCTTCTTAGGTCGCTGCGGCGATAATAAGATCGGAAAGACATGGTTCCAGAAAGCAGACAAAGCTGTTGATGTTGTTGTTTTTGTACACGAGACCTCTATCCTGAAGAGCTATGCTGAGAAGCTCCCGACATTCCTCTCCAGTTTGACTGAGTCCTTGGGTGAATCCAAATTTTCCTTCCGCTTTGGAGTGGTTGGATTCGGTGGTCGCTGGATACACAAAGGTCCGCACACAATCACCCTTGACGGTCAGCTGATGAATGATATTGATAGCATTGACGGGGCTTTTGAGCATCTGAAGTTCTCCGACGCAGATTCAGACAACGACAGTAGTAATGCTTTGGAGGCTATGGCTTACGCAGCCTATAAGTATCCGTTCAGGCCAGGTGAGTAATAATGAAGAAATAAAAATGGTAACTGTGAAAATATAGGAAGATGAAAATGTTTACATTAAGACTTGCATCGGTAAAAATTTATTTTTTTTCCTTCAGCTGCTACTAAGATCTTCCTGCTATTAACAAGCACTGATCGTCATTCAATGGCTGACTTCGCTTCTCTCGAAAGTATCAGTAGCATGTTGGAATCAAAAGACATCATCTTGAACGTTATCGGAAAATACCGAAAGTTCCGCGGCGAAGTTATCGGTCAAAACTTCAGAGGAAATGTGTATTATAGAAAGCGACCCGAGGCTGGTTCAGGTGTAGCTCCCCTTCCTGAAGGCGAGTACGTGTCGTTAATGAAGTCCACCGAAGGATCTGTGTTTGGCCTCCCGTTCCTAGGATCAGATAACAAAGCTAAATTTGGAGCATTACAACAAGCCAGTGTCAGTGCGTGGCGAGAGCAAATCAAACGAGATCAGTTTACATGCAAAGAGTGCTTCTGCGCACGCGGAGATGCTGGTCAAGGCAAAACCATCTGCAAGAAGAACTCATTCCATACCAAATGCTGAGGAGAACAGGAATGGTGAGTAAAAATAGAACTTTAGCTTTGGTGGGAATTTTTTTAACCAAACATAGTGAAACGGAGAGCAGAACTGAGACATTCTAGTGGAGGAAGACTGGCATCCCAACCACTGGGGAGTAGTAATACCCCTAATTGTTTATGCCAAGGAAACGGTAATAAGCTCCGGCTGAATTGGGGCACTTGGCTTGAGTACAGACTGAGCCTTACCCGTTGTTTCTGGTCATTCCTGGTTACGAAAGGGTTTACACACTTTCAGTTTAAATAATTAGCTTTCAGATCGTGGAAGTGCGAGGTTTAGGTCGTAAGTTCCCAGAAGGTTTAAGGTGGGCTATTTATTTAGAGCGGCTCTTTTTTTGTTAGTGGTTCATTGTGAATCTCACTTACAGTTTTCTCATGTTTCCTTTCGTTCCAGACGATTCCTGAAAAGGCCAGTACAGTAGAAAGCTTAGCTTCGCCCACGGAACTGTACAAAAGTCACGCTATCTGTAACTTGCTTTATTGTAGCTCGAAAATGCTTAAACAAGTATATGTAGTAGTTGGGTCACGTTATCGCAAAGTATTAATAATTTATAACAAAAGTTAATTTTATTTTATTGAGAAGTTCACATCGTTTCAATAAACAAAGCAAGCCTTAGCGTGGACGATGATTTATTTGTGAGAACCCTGTTCTCGATGTTCGAAGAATAGACTTCATGAAAATATGTGATATAGTAGTTTTGGGCTAACTGATGCGGGTGACTTTCTGGCCTTTTCGTAACTCAATTCTTAGACAATTTTACAAGTGATGAATAACATTATTTAAGGTTTCTTAGTTTTATGGGACAGCTAGCCATCGATGCTTGCGAAAAGAAAAAACAGAGACATGATTTTATTTTGAGCCCCAAAACACACCAGAGGGCAAATGATATGTATTCATTAGTTTAAGTTGTTAGAAAGACAGTAATTTTTTTGTTAAATTTTTTTGTTTCACGGTGCCAGAACGTTCGTAAATGATGAAGGCAGGAAAAAGCATCTAGCGGCTCTATCTTCTGATGAGAAGAACGTAAACCGATATCACAATTTTGTTTATTTTAGGGGGGTTTAGTTTATTGTTAATAAAGACGAACATTGAAAATGAAATATGAGGGTTCTTTGCTTCTTTCAAAGAAATTTCTGGCCTCTTCTAAACCCCTTTTTGTGTTCACCTTCTCCTCCCTGATTTCCTCTCGTGTTTTTTAGACTGAGGGCATAGAAAGAAGTTCTGAATTATTATTTTTTTCAATCTGTCCTGACCTCCTCTCGATCCACCCCTTTTTGTGATTATCTATTTCCTCCCTGGTTTTAAGGCTTGGGATAAGAAAGGCGTTCCAAATTTTTGTAGATCTATTTTGACCTCGTATTAATCTAATTTTGTCTTAACCTATTTCCTCTCAGGTTTTAGGACTTGCGGTAAGGACGGTCACTCTTTTTTTTTTTTTTTTCTTTTTTAATCCCTTAAAAAAAACCCTCCAATTTTCATTTGACGCCTTTGTTATCCATGGTATTCAAAGTAACGAAATTGCAGTACGCACTGAGAAAGCCACGAGGTGGGAGCACGCTCGTGTATTCACAACTCGTGCCTCAAGCGGGCCGCGGCTTGCCGTATTTACTCAGTTTCACTTCGACTTCCTATTAGCGCTAGGGAAAATCTTGACTACCAAATAAACACTGAAGCGGTTGATTTAGGCCCTGGTGTTCTAAGACGTAGCTGTTAATTAGGAGACGCGAAAATTATCGTTATGGACCATGCGACAGTTTCTTGCGACTGGATGAGGTGAAAATTTGGCTGTCCTCACTAATCCTCTTTGAGTCTCGGAGAATGGGCTACATATATAATCAACTTAAATACGATGGAAATAAACATGCGCCGCTTGACACTTCAAATCGCCGGCTCCAAACCTGTAAGTGAGAAACAGCTAATTTCTTCTCACAGTGCCAACGAGAGTAGAAACGAGGATGAAAAAAAAAATCGCTAACTAACGGAGCTATTTACTGTTTAACAAATTTCCTTGTTAGCGCCATAGGAAATAGACGAAGAAATGTATGGAGAATAAAAGATACTGATGTTAGGCCCTAAGCCGAGTTGTTTGATCCGGATTAATCACCATGGCAACGTGTCGATAGGGTTCCGTGCAATCCTGATCTCTCAGTGTCCCAGAAAAGTGGTGTGATCCATTAACCCTTCACACCGTTGATTTTCTATCAACTTTTACTCAGTGTCTCGAACTGTCAATGAAAATAAGCATCTTGTGTGACTGGGTCTCAGCTGTGAATAGATTTCCTTTCGTTTCGGATGCGACTGACAAATATCGATATTTTGTCCCGAGGCCTAACTCCGGTCTGTTCCCGTTAACAGTAGGGTGGGGTAGGCGTTAAATTGTTTTGGGTAGCTAGGCAGTTGTCGGTTCGACATTCTGCTCACATGATAACTGATAAAAAAAATTATCATGTCGATGTCCGGACAGAGAGTACGGAAGACTACAAGAACCATTTAGAACTGTATTATCTGTCGTTCTGTAATTAATATTTTCGCGCCAATCAATGCTTTAATTAGCATACTGCGAACAAAATGCGTGATCACAGTAGCCATCACTTGTGGGCTCCTGGTGTTCATTAATTACTTTACTGCAACATCATAGTCTTAATGAGAAATCTACCAAAACTATTCTGAATAAATCAAGACCTTTGAAAGATTCGATTACACGTAATTATAAATCAACATTGTAGTGACATTTTTGAGAAACCGACACTTTTTCCCACACTTCCGGTAGATTTGCCTTTCCGGTAGTGCACGGAGAGAGCATTAAAATACTGAATATTTTAACAACGGAAGTCAGTTTTCGCGTATCACTCTTAATTCAAGTATAAATATTTTTACACAGCGCTGTGTGTCAGTACGATCGCCATTGTTTAGCGCGCGAAATTGGGTATGCAAATATTCCTCTTGTTTTTGCAGACATTTGCATTAAATGTACATGCAGTCACCCAACCAGAACGGCGTGTCAGAAGTTGTCACTGAAGGCAGATTCGTTTATGATGCGCTACTCACACAGTGTGTATGAAACCTTTCCGAATGAATGGTTAGTGTAGGACGTCATAGACTTTTTAAGCACACAGTTTTTTTAAGCTTCTGTTTTGGGGGATTTATTTTGGAGCTTTCAAGCGAAAGTTCTGGCATTCACCGAGTTAATCGTGCGTGAGTATGCCTTCTCAGAAGGACAGTGTGAAAACTGATCGCCGAGACATGGACGATGCCGCCTCGGTTGGGAACAGCGAAACGGCAGATCTTGAGTGTAGTGAAAGTTCAGCGATTTCGCCAGGAAGGAATCTGTTGAGTTCAATCAGAACCTTCCTGTGGTCGCCGTCGAAAGACAGCGAGAAAGATAGCTCTGCGAAGCGTAAACGATCTGACTCGGACAGCGAAGACGAGGAAGATGCAATAATAACATCCAACCTTCTCAAGAAACGAAAATTTACAACCGAGACAACGGTTGTAAATTCTGTTGCTACGAAGTCTATCGCCGATGGGGAGTCCTCTAAGCGAAAATCGCTTTTGGGAACTTTGTTTTCGCCAGTCTTTACGCTTTTTGGAAAGAACGGTCATTTCCAAAATGTAGAAAAGGAAGGGAAAGTAGTTGCAAGTAATTCGACAAGTGGATCCAGGATTTGTGGCGCGACAAATGGCGGTATACCTGAAGAAAGGGCATTGTGGCATCAAGGTTCATCGACCATAAATAGAAAAGCTTTAGCCGTGCCTAATGGCGACGTCAATGGAAACGTTGGCGATGAGACTTCCGAATCTTCGGAAAACGAATGGGAAGTTTATGATCCGTTTTACTTCATTCGCAATCTTCCCCCGCCAGAGGAAGGTGAAGACGCCACAAGCCGTGGTCCTGTTTTACCCTTACAGACCAGAAGCACTCCAGAATTTTGTCTTGTTCTTGATTTGGACGAGACACTTGTTCACTGCAGTCTCAACAAGCTGGAGGATGCCAATTTGTCTTTCCCTGTCCTTTACCAAGACATTCGTTATCAAGTGTTTGTACGCACCAGACCGCATTTGAAGCGCTTTCTCGAGCGAGTCGCAAGTATGTTTGAAGTTATCCTCTTCACTGCCTCGAAGAAAGTTTATGCAGATAAGCTGTTGAATATCTTGGATCCCGGTCGAAAATATTTCCGACATCGCCTCTTCCGCGAACACTGTGTTTGTGTTCAAGGGAACTATATTAAAGATTTGAACATACTCGGCAGGGACTTAGCTAAAACAATGATTGTGGACAATTCACCTCAAGCATTCGCTTACCAGATTTTCAATGGAATTCCAATCGAAAGTTGGTTTGTTGATAAGTCGGACAGAGAACTGCTCGAACTTCTCCCCTTTTTAGAAATGATCGCCGCTAGAAAAGACGATGTCCGGCCACACATTAGAGACAGATTTAGAATGCACGAAATAGCTGGTTTTAGGTAATGGATGAAACATTCATCGAGGATTTAACCACAGGCGAATCTATTTTAACCCAGGCAAGTTTTGTCGGCGAGTATGTTAATCGATATGATATTTGAAATCTGTTTAGTCCAGTCGAGACCTTTTTAAACCGGATTTATCTTTGTATGCGGGTATAAGAAAGTTTCATTCGTGACTATAATGGCGAACGAATCGCGAAATATTGCTCGTTCGTAATGTCATACACACATTACAGACCGCTATAATCTCTTATATATGGGAGATAAATATCGGAATCATCACACATTTAAAGTGTTTTATATATTTCAAGTATAGTTCCGGCATGATTTATCAATGTATATTTTAGAACAAGTGAAATCTTTTTCCTGTGTCAAAATATATTGACGTCGAAGACAAGACGTGAAGTTGTTTCCACTTATGCAATTGGACCGTACAGTTTTAGAAGAAAAATTTCAAAATTGTAAAGATTTTATATTCCACCAACATTGTACGCATGTAAGCTGTATTATTTGTAAATATGAATTCAAACAGATAGTCAGCACTCTGTAAGTTTTATTTTTTCACTTTTAACTGTTAAAGTTTTACAATCTCATTCTACAGTGTACAGCACTTTTCAAAAATTTGTGTAAAATAGTAATTATTTGATGAACACAAAGTTAGTAAAGTAACTAGGGGATTTGGTTTTCCATAGACCACACGTGTCTGTGGATGATATGAAACGCCTAATACAGAGCTTAAAATATTTTTCACCGATTTTTGGTGGGTAAATTTACCTAATAACTAAATAGGGGGAATGTGTTCTCATCTTTTTAAATTAATAATTATGGGAAAGGAATAGTCTGTTCATGTGTCTTTTAAATATATTATGGTATATTTAGAAAGACAGGTTTCTGTTTATGGTACTCGAAGGAGAAGTCAATACTATTTGTAGAATAACACTTTATGTCTTCACATGGGAACAGTATGGAAAAAAAATAAAAAAGTTGACTTCATCAGTCCCTTATTAATTTTGAACACCTATGCAACAAAATAGAGAAAACCATAGACAATGAGAACCATACTTGTATGATGACACAATTGCGTCAACACAAAGACATAATTTTTGCAACAAAGGAAAACTTAAACAATAATATTCATAACTATTTGCATAGTGTCAGGTCCTGGCGCGTTTGTCAAGGATCTTGGTAACTTAACAGACTCAAAAAGCTGTTCTGTTTTCATTCAAGATGGGGTTTTCAAAAGTTTTGAAAAGTATACACTCAAACTCTTAGCTAAAGAAACAAAATAGATGCTTCTGTATATTCTTTAAATTTTGATTGTAAAATATAGCTTTGGGCTTGTTGAGTCAGCAGAACTGACAAACAAACCTCAGCCACTCACAGCTTTGAATGACTAAAGCTAAACCCATTCCACTGTTTTATTGAGCAATCAGAGGCAAGCAGAAATTTGTCTTTTAACACTTTTGTTAGTCTAAGGTGATAATTCTTATTATTTTACAAATATTTCCTTACTATCATGTCAAGGCAACATTATTATTCTGTTTACACCGTGCATTTATAATAACAAAAAATAAGAATGTTAATCCATGATCCTAATAATCCCTCCACCCTCCACTCACTTCTGGGAACTCATTAGTAATTCTCCTTACTGTCTGTCATAAAACTCTTATGAAGTTAGTGCAGATAATTTTGGAATAAAATCAAATAATTATCCCCTTTGTTATCCTTTTCTTTCTTCCTAACACTTGCCTGCATGACATTGTAGTAATTTTGTGAGGAGAAATTCTCTCTTTGTCTCTCATTGGAGTGGAAGGAATAACACAATTTATTTTGTTCCTGAGTTATTCAACCTAGCTACTTTTAAGCTTAAAAGCTTGTTCATGTATCTCATTAGGGAAAAATTTCATCGCAGGTTGTTACGTCTTTGTCAGAACCTTCAGAGTATTGTTGACATTTGCACAACCTTAGGAAGTATGAAAACCTGCATGTGTTATAATTTGGTTTTAAAATCTTTGAAAGGAAACTTTGGAACATTATCTTTGGGATATAAATTTTGAACAAAGTATTTAGACAGGAAAGTCTTGTAGAACCAAACAGTCAACATGTCCCGATAGAATTTTGTGAAGCACACAAAGTTCAAAATTGTTTGGAGGAGAGACAGGGAAGGATTCAATTCTATTATGTGATGCAAAACTTTTAACTTCCATTGTATTTTGAGTAATTTGATGGGAAATGAGGTTTGAATTATTTAAGAGAAATTGGAAGTTGTGAGCAGGGTGATTGAATAGTCTTGAAAATGAAGGGAAACTAGAATATTAAGCGAGCACTACCCCATACTATGGATAAACTTAGTCAAGTCTTTAATCCCTGAGTGACTCACATCTAATTTCTCCTTACAATATCACTGCTGAATTACATATTCAGGTAATAAGAATAAAGGAAATGATCACCAACTAAAGAAACTCTGGACTGTTGAAACAAATTCTACTTGTCAGTTCCAAAAGAGATGAATGGATCGGTGTAGAGATTATGGATATTGGTGTCAAGGACTAACATTATCAAGGCAATGATCTCATTTGATTGAGTTGTGCAGAGGGACTCTCTTGTTTCCTACTGATCACCCATAATTTAATTGTTTCTCGTGGAAGAGTGGTACCTAGATTAACTTTGACTTCTGCCTGTTGGGGTCATCGGTAGCTCTCATGAATTAGTGCGTAATACTCTCTGCGCATAAGAACATAAGATGGCGGCGAAGATGTGAAATACTAGACAGCAGACGGTGCAGACTGATATGTTGTCATGGAGTACGGTTGAAAACTAGCCATATCAAATAGGTGCACTGGGGATAAAAAAAAAAATGAACAACACTGAAGAACAGCTTCAAGCGCTGCTCTATCAATGCGAACAGGTGAGAAGGTCACGATCGTAAGATGAACGAACAACTTTGTACAGGTTTTGTAAATCTGCGCTCTTTTTCTGCATTTTTTTTCTGGAGATCGCATGACCGTAAAATGACTGTGTTGCCGAAGGGGAGGAAAGTTAAGAAATTATATGCTTCTTCATTGAGCTTATCTTTTTTTCCTCGCTCAGTAATGTGCGGACGAGTTCCTCTATTTCTGTTTATTTTCCTTGATTGAACAGGGGAAAGAACTTGATAGATTTTTGAAGGAGATTTACGTTGTTCAAACACCCCTGTTTTTTTTTTATAACTGTTTTTAGATGTTTACCCTCAGTTTAATTCCCGTTTCTGCCTATGTTCGTTTATGAACGTAATCAACGCGGCATATTGAATTCTGTCATTGAATCAGCTACACTGTACATATACTTCACAAGAGCTGGGGGAGGAATTTTTCTCGAAATGGGGCTTGACCTTAAAAGTGGCGTGCTAGGACAGTTAAGGCTAAAATGCTCAATGTACACCCAACAGAAGCAAAGATGGATAAGCTTTTGCATGTATGCACCTATACATTTGTAAATGCATACAGATTGCAAGAGCACAGTTGTACCTCTTCATAACTGTCACCTGGGGAACAGAAGAAAGTTTTGCTTCCAGCAGTGAGGTGGCTATTACATAACATAACACCTATTTGAGGGAAGAGGTCCAACCTTTTTTTGTCTGAAGAATGTGTATCAAACACATGAACTGCTTAAACTGTGGCAAAACAGGGCTAAAAAAATTTATACCTAGAAGAGAAAAGTTCCAAAGAAACCAAGTCAGTTACTACAAGTAGATCAGCTTGTTTAATATTTTTTAGCAATAACTAAACCTGATTTGATGTTGTGACTTTTAACACATGGATATTTTGGGAGTTGTATAGTTATTTTCCAACAACCACTCCTCTCAGCTTGCCTGTCTAACATTTCCTAGGCACAATTCCCTCAAGGGTGCAACAGTGGCTTGAAGTAATAATGAAGTCAGGTTAACCGTTTAAATGTAATTTGTCAATAGGCCTTGTTTACACTGTATAGTGGACATGATCAGACAAACAGAGACACAGCTCACAAGTGGCTATTGACAACACAGAAATCACATCAGGCATGGCAATTGTGTTGGAGACTCATGCAGACTGATAAGGTATAATTTTTATCGATTCTTGAAACAATAACATGTTTAACCTCGAGAATTTTATCCAAGGTACCAGATATTGTGAGTGTACTGATTGCCTGGTCAACAACCTATCGTTTATTGCACCTGTAAACCCATAGTTATTTCATTACAGCAATAGATTGCACATTTTATTGTTTGTTATAATAATACACATGGGATACTTCTTCATGAGTTACAAACTTTTCTTGTCTTCTCCCAATATCCCACATGGGTTAACATTATTACCCTGGTCAGTAAACTGATAAAAAGTGTGATCTGTAGCTTATTTATAAATAACAAGGGCTGGTTATTTTAACAAAGTTAAGCTGTTGTGTAACAAAACTGTGTTCTAAACTTTCTTGAATTTAGCTGAATCTTTTATCTGGACATTCATTCTTGTGAACAGTGTCAAGAAAGCTAGCAGTAGAAGGACACTTATTTCATGAAAACAACCCTCTTAAAATGTAAAACGGTAGTTTGGGTCAAACCTTGTGTAAATTACTGATCCTAAGTGTTCTATACACTATTTATTTCCCAGATTATTGTAAATGCCCTATTTCTTCCCCCTTCTCTATCAGGTTGTAGTCTCTTATAAACCTCTCATCTAAAACTTAACCCTTTAACTCTCTAGATCTCATTAGTAATTCTCTTTACTGTCTGCCATACAGTTCTTATGATCTTAATTTTGGTGAATTTGGTATTGGATTAACCAATAATCCCCTAATTGATATTTTGCTTTATTCTCATCAGTTTTGTGCTTGACATTGTATTGATATTGTGAGGAGAAATTCTGTCTTGGTCTCTCACAGGAGTTTAAGGTTAAACCTTTACACCCTAACCCTCTTCCCTTCTCTAGTGAAGTTCAAGATTTTGAGAAGTTTCTTTCTAAGGGGTTTATGGTATATCATTCATGGTTAAGTTATGAATTCATACCCTTGATTTATTGCATTATTTTATTTGTCTTTATTTGTTATAGCCTCCAGAAATTCAGTTTTTTGGTGCTTCAATGCTTTACTTCAAGATTGCCAAGAACTGGTTAGTTATTAAATGATTCTTTTATGATTAGTTTTTTTTGAAGCACTCAAACTCATCCATTACACCAGAAACTTATTCCCCTCCCCCCTGTCTTTCTGGATGTCCTAATGCTTTGTTCCTACCTTATGGGTATCTGGTTTAACCATTTCACTCCCAAGATCTTATCAGTAAATTCTCCTTACTGTCTGCTATACAATTCTTATGAAATTAGTCTGGAGAATTCGTTATCTGGTCAACTAGTAATTCCCTTTCTTTATTCTCATCACTAGCCTGCTTGATTTTTATTAATACCGTGAGGAGAAATTCTATCTTGGTTATTCATGGCGGCTAGAGGGTCAAGACTTCTGGGTACACATGTACATTTTTTGGAACCATTATTTTGTTTATCTTCAGGGGGGAACTTCAAGAAGAGCATTACAATGACTTACGATCAGAACTTTTTAAGCACATTTTCACATTTTCCCCTGGACCAAGGATTGTTCTTACAAGGCTCTGTGTTGCTGTAAGTATTTAGGGACCATTTGTCATTACAAATTTCTACACCGTGATAGAGAGAGGCATTGTGAGAAAGATATTTTCAATCAAGGAACACATGGCTTTTCCATCTAGAGTCAGCATTTCTTACAATGCTATTCTCTATGTAGGAGTAGAAATGGGTAACAGTGGACTATAGTATATAAATCAGGCTCTGGTTGTTCGAAGGGTGCATAGTGCTAGCCACTGGATAAATCTTGATCAGTTGAATGGCGCAGTCCACTTTCAGGTTAATACTTATCCACTGGATAGCAATTTATCAGTAGATACCCTAATATACCCTTTGAAAAACTGGGCTCAGGATTATAAATCTTCTGCAGGCTTCAAGACCTCATTGAAAGACATGCAAAAACACTTGTGAGAGGGAGAAAAATTTCTTTCCTTGAGCCTAGTGCATGCCTAGATTTCACCATCATAATGACAACTGCCTGAGTTTAGTTAGATACATGTGTACACTGTGGCTCAATTCCTAATTTTGCACGAATTTCTTTTCTTTTTCTGTTAAAGCTTGGAGCGTTTGCCCTCAATACGATGCCAGAATATTGGTCAAATGCAATAAGTGATATTATTACTACACTACAGAATGCAAGAGGCTCATCACAGGTACGTTCTTGGTAATGCCAAGTATTATCATAGTAACACTTGACCCTTTACACCCAAACATCAGTATGCATATCCTCTACACTGACCTCTCTACATTCCTATGGAACTGAAAAGGAGAATTCATTTAACAATCAAGAGCTTCTCTACTTGGTGATCATTTCCTTTATTCTCATGACCTTTATGTGTGATTCAGGGGTGATATTGTAAGGAGAAATTAGATGCTAGATGTTGACATCATTGATGTATCTATCCATCACTATAGTTCATATAAATTATAACTACTATTCAAGATGCATGCATGTATATTTCAGCCTATTACATTTACATGCATCTCGTTTGATGTTTTAACATACATTATGTATAATATGCACAGATCTTTTGTGAGTTGTGTAGTAATTTTCCAACCCCCATAGGTGTGAAAAAATTAAAAAATGTCCCCTATATTATAATTATGTGAAACCACCACTGAGGTATTTTTCATTCCACTATTATTTCAGTTTTTAGTCTTTTGGCCTCAAGTTTTGAAAACTTTTTACGTTCTTATCTGAGCAGTGTACCAATTGCATAAGGCTTGCTTGAAAGTAGAAAAACACACAAAAAAACCAGTGAAGTGTTTTTGATAACTTGAAAAGAATTCTTGGTGGCTTTGAAGTTTGTCGCTGAAAAAATAGTGTCTCTAAAATGGAAAAGAAATCAAGGATTGTGTGGATTGTTTCTGCTAGTACTTTTGCACTGCTACACAGTGTATTGTCATGGTACATTCTGCACTTTCCTTTGCCCTTATATGGTAAAATGACATAATAGTGGAATAATAAATGTATTTATTAATTAAAAATGAATGAACAAACTATCCTTATCAATGCTTTCAGAATAGAATGTGGTCCATGGCCATGCTGGAAGTTCTAACAGTGTTACCAGAGGAGGTTAGATCTTTTTAACAAATCCTTATCAAAGTGCAATTTTCAATTCAGTAGTGAAAGTAATAATAATAGTAATAATAATAATAATAATGATAATAATAATAATAATAATAATAATAGTAATAATAATAATAACAATAATAATATCTTGATTTGCATCTCAATCTTATAGCCAAGTGTAAAGCTTTACTAATTGGGAGGACAATTTCTGAGTAGTTGAGAAAGCCCACACTCCTTTTTTCAAACCAAAGCGAGTCACACCTTAGTAAAGGGGGAAAGTTTTTAAAGGAATTGTGGTGCTATGTCAGTAGGGGTGTTAAAAGATAATTTGATTTTATCATCTGATTTAATTGGCCACAGTAAAGATTTCCTAAATCTGATGTTTCAAGTATAGCCCTTCATCATAGCAAATTAATTAGTGATTTTCCTTGTATAGTTTCACTCCGGAGATTTTCCACCTGGAAGAAAATTAGCTCTTAGAGGAGAACTGCAGAATGGAGTGTCTCAAGGTACTATTCAAGGCAGTTTTGAAGTGTTACTAGTCATTCCATTAAAGAAGTGTGATTATAAGTATAGTGTATGCCTCTGAATGTTGTGTAACAGGTATTATGTTTTCCACAGTATTAAATATACTCTGCTCTGTGTTATGTAGAGTGTATGCTAGTAACAGTTGGAATCTACTGACTGTATACTCCTGGTTTGGTTCCAAAGGATGTTTTTGTTTTTGCAGTTCTTCAAGTCATTCATCATAATTTGTTATCATCTCAGGCAATACAAGTTAGACAACAGGTATTTAGTTATTTGTAATCTAAAGCTGTTTTAAGATGAAATTCCCAACCAAGGTAGACAGGAAAAACAGCTTAGCTGTGTCAAGTTTAAGTGCACAATTTTAATTGATTCAATACAAAACTTTTGATTTGCGAAGATGAGAAGATACATGTTACTGTAGTCACCTCTGTGAGTTAAGTTGTTGACCCTTCAACTCCTAGAAGTGACTAACATGTAACTGCTTCCTATGATATTCATACATTTTCTGACAAACGGTTAATGAGAATACTCAAACTTATCAGGGAGAAGTTTTTATCTTGATCTTACACCAAATTCTTGTCACTAATTTACAAGGAATCGTGTAGCAGCAAGAGGAGAGAATTAACAACCAGATCTTGGGAGTTAAAGGGTTAAAGTGACAAGCATTCTGCATGATAGTAATTGACCAAACTGACTCCCAATGCGGACAGTAGCTCATGTCTACTGCAACATTCTTTTGTACAAACATTCATAATCATTTGTATTGTTATTTCACAATTTCACACTTTTATATTCAAATTTTTTTCATTCCTTGTTATCCACATTTCACCCATCAAAGACTGTGGTTTAGGCAGTTGAAAGTTTATAATTTTTTAAATCATTTTAACCAGAGATTTTTATTAAAATCTTGACCATGTCTTATCCTGGCTGCAGCCCCTCAATATTTTCATTCTTCATGATGCTACGATTATGGCAAAAGTATAAAAGTATGTTTGTCTGTTTTGTACAACACAGGCTCTGAAGTGTATGATCAGTTGGGTCCAGTTTGGTGTAACTATCTCTGACCTTGGTGACACCCTGCCTCTTGTGTTTGAATCAATTCACAATCCTGAGTTATTTGATACCAGTGTTGACTTGATAGTTGAAGTGGCCACTCATCCATCTGGAATGAAGTAAGCAAGTACTGTAAAACTTTTCTTAGTGTGTCCAGTGCACTAAGGTATTACTTCTCCCCCCTGGATGGGATGCCACTCCATCACAAGGATACTCCTGGCACTTCATCAGGGTTCCCTGACAGTTGGCCAGTACCCATTTATAATCCTGGGTGGAGAGAGGCATGGGGAGAGGAAAGTCTTTTCCTAAGAACACAACACAGTGGCCTGGCCAGGTCTAATGAACCCAGGCCTCTCAATCCAGAGTCTAGCACTTGAACTGCAAGCCACAGCATTTCCCACTGTCAATAGTGAACTGAAGTGTAGAGATGAGCCTGTATTAAGCAGTCACCCACAGGGAATTTGTGGGTGGCCACTTTACATGCCTGCTTCGCACAGGTCCAACGGAATAGGGGTATTTTAGAAACCAATAAAAATTGCTGTTTTATGCCTTAATTGCCCATGTTGGCTTCTTAATGTACAAAAACTTGCTCCAAAATACTACTAACATTGATTTCTGGAGATAAAAATGGATTAAAATTTACTTGAAAGATAATTCTCAGTTTTATTTGAGTGGTTCTGCTTTAAGTGACCCTTCAATACAGGTGGAGGACAATACAAAAAAAATGTTGGGACTCAGTTAAGGGTAACGGCAACTGCTTAATAGAGGTGAAAATTATGTGACAACTTCTGGACTTTGAAAATGGACCACCTAACAGGGGATGACTACCTAACTTTTTACATCCTAGCATGAGTATCCACATTCTTCATACTCTCCTCTGTATTTTTCTTTTGATATGGACGAGGAGAATTTATTTAAAGATCAATGCTTCTTTGGTTGGCGATCATTTCCTTTATTCTTATGATCTTGATGAATGTTATAGCAGTAATACTGTAAAGAGAAACTAGATGTTGGTCACTCTTAGGGTTTAAAGGATTAATACAGTGCTGCTTAGTACAGGTTTGACTGAAATTTTATATGTTTTTTTTTTCTTAATTTAGATATCCTAGTTATATGTGGAATTTTGTGTCAAGTGTTCTGACTCTCAGTGAATCTTTAAGAACAGCTTTGCAGTCAGGAGATGTAGTGAGTAGATTAATTTTGGTTTTATTGTAGATCTGAGGTTAAAAGACAATTGATTCACATATAGCTTCTTAATTAATTTGCTCTCTTTTTTAATTTCTCCAGGATACATCTAGAGGTTTATGTCGAGTTATGGTGTCATTAGCTGAGACACATTTAAAGCTGCTCTTGTCAGCTGATAGTGAAGAAAAAGAATTACAAGGATTCACACTTGTGCAGTTATTATTGGTGAGGATAAGTGCATTATTGAAAGAATGGCAACAACTGCAGTCCTCATTATGTGTTTAAAGTTTCTTGAATTACAGTGTGTAGCAACATTTTGCTCCCCTGTATTGCCCAGTATTTTGTCCAAAAGGAATGTTGTTTGCCATCCACTCAACCCTGCACTCTGTTTGTAAGGGAGTACAATGTAGAAATACATGTACATAGCTAAGAAAATAACTAAAGATACTCTGAAGCAGAGATAAGGGGCAGTACAAAGTCATCTGAGATGGCCTATAGTCAAATGAAGTTCTTACTTACAGCTGTATATACATGAAATAGGACTATAGTATAGCTGTACATGATTGTACAGATGTCTGTTCATTCCTGACCTTGGATTTACCAAAATAAAGTGCAATTAGTTATCATTATCTAGCCTCAACCCTTTTGTTTACTGGGCCCAGTTGTAAAAAGGGTGAATAATGCTCTCTGAAGGATCAATCACTATCTGGCAGATAAGTGGTAGCAAAAGGTATAACGTTGTCCACCATAATAGTGATTTATTCAGTGGATAGTGTTATCTAACCTTCAAACATACAGGGCCAGATTGTTACTTCTTCCCTCTGGCTGTTACACATTTCCTTGTAAAGTACTTTCGAGAATTTAGTGTTAGATTAAGATCATAACAATTTCTACCAAATAAGTTTGAGTATTTGCATTACCTGTTTACTGGATAGTGTTTGGATATACATGTAATAGGGAGAAGTTACATGTTAATTGCTTCAACGAGTTGAAGGGTTGAATGGAGATAAGAACTTGCGTTACTGATGGAGATGTAATCATACCCTCAGAAGCTTCTGTGCTTCAATCTTTAAACCTTCAGCCTAAAACTAGTAGTATTTCATTTTATTATATGATTCATAATTTTTTTGGGGTGGTATTTTCATTTTTAGGAATGTACAGGTGCCCCAGGCTGGTATCCTGTGGATGAGCAATGTAGTGAGATCACATTCAACTTCTGGTATACTCTACAGGCATGTCCTCTTTCACTTTAAAATGTCATTTTTTACATCTTATTTATTTGTATTGATAGAATACATGACGCATTCATTTGAATGCCATAAGAGAAATGTGTATTCCCAAACAATTGTCATGAGAGAGAAATATCTTAGTACCTGGTTTGGATTTGATTCAGCCAGGTCTAGTTGAATGCTTTGTTGGAGATTTACAAAGAAATTGGAGGCAAACATTAATCTTTCACTTTGGACACTTTTCTGTATGTTTAGTTACCTTCTCCAAACCTGTTGGGTCTAATTAATAGCATACCCTGAAAAATACCTTTAAAATGATATATGGTATATGGTCCAATGGTTCATCACTCTCATTATAGAAAAATTTGGCATTTCCCTTGTGCAGTAAAGGTTAGCCTGGGCTCAGGCTTTTGTGTTTGGGTTATTCCTAGTGGCACAGCAGCCTTTTACAGCATTGGCAGCCACTGATGAAAAAAGTTATTGATACCCCTGCCATAGAAGGTTCACATGTTACAGAGGTCTTGCATACTGCCAGGATTAATGATGTTCCAATACAACCAGTGTGGAGTTGACAGGAGAATGATAGATCTTTTAAGAGAGAATTTTTCCTTACAATATCAATACAATATCAACTAGATAAGTGACAAGAATAAAAAAAATATCAGTTTGGGATAATTAGTTGATCCAATACTAAATTCTCTGAACTAACATCACAAGAATTGTCTGGTTGAAAGTGAGGAGAATGACAAATTTGATCTGGGAATGAAAGGATTCAAAGCTCAAAAGCTTCATCACCAAGAAGGATAATTGAGTGCAGTTGTTTTCCAAGCGTAATACAATGGAAGATGTGATCCCTCTGTGCTTATCTTTGACTTTATTTAAGTTAACTTTGGGTTCACCAATCCACAAGTTAGTAATAAACAGGATAAAGGAAAAAAATGATTGCGTACGTGTAACTTTTCTTCTTGCTTGAAACTTTTTCTTTCTCCACATTCAGGATGACATCAGTTCAGAAGAACCTAGTACCATGGAGAAACACAAAGCCATGTATGGACCTGTCTTGTTATCTCTGTGTCAGGTCTGTATTGTTGATTACAACCTCTGTAAAACTGCTGTGACTCAGAAATCATTAGCTGCATCAAGTGCTTGTGTCAGTTTTTTTCCCTTTTTTGGAAGTGTTGGTCATGGGGTCACCAGCAGGGTTATCCTTACACACCTTGGGAAGACAAATCAATTAAATTCTCCTGCCAGGCTGAAAGATGATGACAATTGAAAAAATGTCAAACGGAGGATACTGTTTATTTGATTTAACTGTAAATTCTTAGAAATACCATTAAAAAAAATGTGTTGCAGACAGTGATATGTGGCCCTGATTTTAAGCTTTTAGCTAAGGTCATTATGGTGTATTCTCTGAGAAGACACTCTGCTCTTGAGTCTTTTATTCCCATCAGTGACCAAGACAGAATTTCTCCTTACATTATCAATACAATATCAAGCAGACAAGATATGGGAATATCAATCAGTGGATTATTAGTGGATCTAGTACCAAGTTCTCCTAACTTACATCATATGAATTGTATGGAAGACAGTAAAGAGAATTACGAACGATATCTTGAGGTGAGAGGGTTAAAGTATTTAACCCTTTAACTCCCAGATCAAATTTGTAATTCTCCTTTCTGTCAACCATACAATTCTTATCATATTAGTTCAGAGAATTTTGTATTGAATCAACTAATTATCCCCAAATTGATATTTTTCTTAATTCTCATCACTTATCTGGTTGATATTGTATTGATATTGTAAGGAGAAATTCTGTCTTGGTCACTCATGGGAGTTAAAGGGTTAAGTGTATGATGCATGTGCATCCTTATGAAGTGTCAAGGTAACTTGTCTTGACAGGGTAAGCTGATATTCCATTCCAATGTTTGGAATGTTATACTATAAACATGAGCTGTCGCATAATAAAACACATTGTAGTTGGGGTTTGTAAAACCAAACCTAAAGTCTTAACAGAATTTAGAAAGAAAAACCTGCTAACTGTTTGAAGCTCAGGATTGACTTACATGGTATATCTGATTGGTTAAGGGTGGCAAAAGTATTTCAGAATTAGCTAATCAGATTAAAGTTGAACAAAGCTTACCTTGGATTACTTTCAGTTTTCCATTAAAAATGTTTCCAATTTTTCAATCCACTCAAACTTGTCATCAAAGTAAATTTTACTTTAAGTATTCTTTTGATTTTTTGCTCTAGGTGTTTATGAGGAAGGTTCAATATCCTCCAGAAAATGTCTGGCAAGGTTTTTCTTCGGGTAAGAAAAGAGAAAAGGAATTTTATCTTAGTCTTTTGAACTATAGTTGAATAAAGGACTCTTTTCTGTGTTTCTTAGCCTGTTTAAAACCTGAGAAAGTTTTGAGAATTTTGAGAATTTGCAAGTGTGGGATGCGGTTATCAAGACCTTTGTTTATGTTATCCACCTCAGTCTTTAGCCCCAGCAGATAATATGAACTTTGGCCTTGATAATTCTCACTCTCGTATGCAGTTTCTTTGAATAACTATTGGTCCAAGGATATTTGGATTAATGTCAGTATCTGAGCAACTACACACCTACCTCTCCCCTAACCCGACATTAACCCTGACTTGTTATCAGTTGACTCATTTGGGTTAGGGGAGGGGTATGTGGACAGTTGCTAAGGATACTGACAGTGATCTGAATATCTTTTGGAAATTTAATCTCTCTTCTGTGCCACCAGATCCTCTGAGGACAACAGCAATGTTTGAGAACCCGTTAAACTCTCAGATCAAATTTGTAATTCTCCTTACTTTCAACCATACAACTCTTATAATGTTAGTTCAGAGAATTTAGTATTGGATCAACTAATTATCCCTAAATTGATTTTTTTCTTTATTCTCGTCACTTATCTGGGTGATATTGTATTGATATTGTAAGGAGAAATTCTCTCTTGGTCACTCATGGGTGTTAAAGGTTAGAGGAAATGGAAGAACAGGGAACTAATTGCTACTGATGTACTAATCGGAATAAAATTTCAAACATTAAGAAGTATCAGAATTGAGATATCTGCCCAATGCCATAATTTTGGTTGATTTGTTGTTTTTATTAGACGAGAAAGAGCAGTTTAGATGCTACAGACAGGACATAGCTGATACTTTGGTTAGCACATTTTACTCTTATTATTTTTGTATTGACTGGCATTCCGTCCACTGTTCAGAGCTGGGTTAAGATAACCCGGGGTTAGTGTGAAATTTGATTTCAGGTCTGAAAGCTTGAAAAGAAAATTCAGTTCAAATCTTTTTTCTTGCAGTTTGATCATTGGATGTTATGAAAAGAATAGGGAAAATTTTCCCTAAATGGTTTTTGAACAACGAAATAATGAAACCTGGATTAAAATTTGGTTGGCGTTAATCAACCTTCAAACAACTGGGCCCAGTCTAGTCACTTTGTGTAATGGGAACTGGATATTAAAACTTCGAGTATGTGACCTATGCAGCATCTCCATCTAAGTCTTTTTGTGTTTAGGATAGTGATCAGAGAATTGTTTCGTGTAAACATTGACTTCGTATGATTAAAAAGAAAAGTTAAATCAGAATGTGGAATTACTGGATTTCTTGGTCTTGAGGAGGAATACTTTAACAGACTTTTCGTGTTTTTTTTTTTTAGATGTATGTTTATTGTTTATTGAGAGGTCACTGTTTACAACAACTGTACCATATGTTGTCAGAATTGTTAGCAGGAGAGACACAGCCTTCTTGGCAGGTTTGTATAAGTACAGTAAAATTAATTTTGCTTTTAATTTTTAAAGCAAAATTTGAGAGAGCTTCAATAGGCTCAAATGCAATATACTCGAAATTGGCTTGTTGGTAACTTCTTTCTTCACTGCGTCATCCTTTCATTCCTAAGATATGAAAATTATAAGGAGCTCTATTCGTATGTCTCACAATGAAATTATGGTCACTTTTGATGAGATTCGTGGTGTTTGGACTGCTTACTACGGGTCTTCTCCAGACGATAAGGTCGACTGAATACACGTCACCCAGCGTCTAGTTGTGATCGGCTTGTTCTCTACAGCTGTGATTGGTTTGTTTGCTACAGCTGTGATTAGCTTGTATGCAACAGCTGTGATCGATTCATTTGCTACAACTGTGATTGGCGCAACGTCGCGATCCATAAGGAAAGTGATTACTTTACGAGACCAAAAATTATTCCTCATTTTTAGGTTGCTGTATTTGTGTAATATTGTGGATTGATCGTCCGGGTGAGTGTAGTCCTGAGAAGTGAATAAAGGGGTTAAATTTCTAAAGAAACTGTGGTGCTGCGTCGGTGGGAGAGTATAACAGGTAATTTAGTGTTAACAACTGAGTTGAAAACGTAAATTAGCCACCGCAAAGGGTAAAAAAGCTGACGTATTGTGGAGCTCAATTCGTCCAATCGCTCTGAAGAAGGGCTAACGCTCGAAACGTCAGCTTTTTTACCCTTTACGGTGGCTAATTTACGTTTTCAACTCAGTTGTTAACACTAAATTACCTGTTAGTCCTGAGAAGGACTGTTGTAGCTTGTAGTGACTGACGTTTGAACAACCTTAGCGAATGGCATCATCACTCCAATCATGACTTCCGCTCAGGTTGTTGAAACGTCAGTTACTACTACCCATAACAGTTCTACACAGAACTGCAGCCGCCCGAACGATCAGACTACACTATCACAAGTTTCCCTCGCGTTCAAACTATTTACGGTGTTATACTCAAACCTGTATAAGGCAGTCACTCTTTATTAAACGGTCGCTTTCGACAGAAACTATGTCCAAGGGTTTATCTTCATTTTTGGTTGTTTCTCTTCACAGTCTGTAGATGCTACTTTGTATTTGATCCAGTCTGTTGCTGAGTATGTTGAACCCACTGAGGAGAGTTTCATTCCCGCTATTCTGTCATTGTTACCAAGACTACCGTCCCATTCTTACGTTTCTCAAACAGCGCTGCTGATGGTTGGTATGTGTGGATGAGGTTTGTTCTGGTATAAAGCCTGATTCTCCTCCTTGGCTGCTAGACATTTATTTGAATGTGAGATCTGAGGAACTGATATTACATCAAGTAATATCTTCTCCGAGCAGTTGAACCTCTCTTCAGGGGCACGCTTGGGACATGAAGCAGTGTCCCGCAAACAGGGGAATCCTTTCAATAAATTAAACACACATACAAAGATTGAGACCATTTTTTTTCTCTGACGGGACCAAAGTTTGTGTTCCTTGATTAGAGGTATCGCCCCGAATGGAAATTTTTTAGAAGAAAATTTTCCATTTTACTTACCCCATAATTTTCACCTTTCTGCCCAGCAATTTGCTCAGATTATAGAAGGTTACATTATTACAAATGCTGAGCGTCAAACGATAAATCTTGTAAACCCTCTTCCGAGAGAGTCGTGAGAGAGCCGTGAGACGACACTTATCGAGAGCAGAACGAGAAAACGAAAGACTGCTTTGTTTTTTACGACTCTTAATCGAAATGCTTTCTAATTTATTTTACAAAATCACATTCTCTTAGGTTCCTACTCAGAATGGCTCAAGTGTCATCCCGATCATCTTCGTTCAGTACTTCCTGTATTACTCGGTGGATTGTCTCAAGTGCATCTCGCCTCTGCCTCTACCCAAGCCTTGCGCGGCATCTGTGAAGAGTGTGTCCAGGATTTAGAGCCTGGGTCCTTAATGGAGATTCTGACGCACTGTCAGGTAATCAGTTGCTGTGTAGATATGTTATGAGAGTCCCATTTCTGTGACTAGCAAATACTTATTTTTCTGGAGGTATTTAATCTCAATATTTCTGTTACTTGTGCTGTGTAGATATGTTATGAGAGTCATATTTCTGTGACTAGCAAATACTTATTTTTCTGGAGGTATTTAATCTCAATATTTCTGTTACTTACCCACATTGTTATTACACCCATTTAGACTGGCCTGTCAGGAGGTGTGATGAAGGTAAGAGTAATTGTCTTTGTTTTTTTGGAATTATTCCTTCGTGAAAACGTCATTGAAGTAGAAAATGTTGAGGTTTTGTTAAGGTAGATATATCTTTATTGTCTGAAGTAATCTGAAATGTCGTTGGACTGTTACAACGAGAGAACTTAACATTTGAGTGTCTGAGAAAAAAACAGACCTTTTTAGTCTGTGTCCCTGCATGGAATCAAACCCCAGATCCTCGTTGCTCGCCGATGATATACTAGTGAGCTGCTTAGAACTTTATCGTCAGTTATTCTATTGAAATATTCATATTTGATAGAAGTCCTGTATTTTACTGGGATCAGCAATGTAGAAAATGTCGTGTATGTAATAAGAAAAGAACAAATCCTCTAACAAAATTAATTTTTGTTGAAAGGAACGAGAGCGAATTCGCTGTGTTGAGTGCATCGGACATGTGCTGTCAGTACAAGACTCCGCTGGTGCAGTGGAACAAGTGAAGGCGGTATTCACTCCTTACGTGGAAGGCTTGGCTCAGATAGTACAACAACAGGTAACATAATTTCGGACTGTCATGCACTCTTTGAAGTTTGTGTGACACATTTGTTACTCTTCACATGAACCGCTGGTTGATTCTCAACATTAGAGCTGAATTTTCCAAGGTGGATAAACTACGAATAAGCAACTTTTTTCCTTACTAGAAGTAGTTTCAGTGTTAAGTTCAACAAACATTATTTGGAAGAAAAGAGAATGGGGCACAAACGATTTTCCTTATCCATCGTTGTTGATCCATTTATTTTGATGAATGCTTTACCTGAATTTTTTGGTGCTAGCACTGTTAACGTAGTACAGTTCTCTTCTCCCTCCAGCCCACTGCCGAGCTAAAAGCTAATCTTCAGTTTCACCTCCGGCTCTTTGTCGTGTTGTTTAAATGCTTGGACCCTGAAAATGAAAACATTGGGAATAAAATTCATCCGGTAAGTAGTAAAGGTAGCTTTAGAAACAAGATAATTTTCTTTCCCCCTAATCACCTATTCCCTCAGTTCCCTCATTTCCTTTTTTCCCTATATTCCTTATATTTCCCATATCCCCCACATTCCTAACGTTCCCCACATTTCCAACATTCCACATAAGGGGTAACCATACTCTCTGCCACCTCATGGTAACAAATTCAAGGTGAGTTCTCTCAGTTATGCGAATCACTGTTGTCTGTAGTTTAAAGCTAACCTGTTATGTCTCTTATTTCAAAGGCTGCAGTTGTGCTGAACGATATCTTACCCTCGTTGAAGTCCATGGCTCCTTGGATGCAAGATAATGATGTTCAACAAGTGAGTGAACTTCTCTTTGTCGAGAACGCGTGGACGATAAATATGTAATAATTCTTTACTCCCAGGATGTCTACACCTCCCAGTAAATAATGGAAAGAACCCAATGTTATTTCAAGAAAGCACCTTCCAGCTGAAAATTTTGTCTATTGTCATGACATGTCAGGTTCATTTGTTGATTTTGCAAGGAGAAGTTTAATGTGAAACACTGGAAGTTGTTGGGTTAAATAAACAACTTCCTCCATTTGGGCGCAAAAATATGCACGGGTAGTTGCGAGATACGAACTGTTTTGCGAGAGTGGAGCTCGAGGAAAACTGAGAGCTTCTATAAATAGATAATGTCCAAGGAAAAACATACGAACATATCGTGTTTATTATCCTTCAAATGTCCCTACAACACGTGGATGTAATTGTTTACGAACAATTTTCTGTTTGCTTCGAGGGATGTTTACTTTTCAGTGATCTCAAGCAAACAAACATGTCCCTTCATCTGTAATAAGAGCGAAACGCTCTATCATCCCAAATTAGATTTTGAACGAACGCTTTTATTATCGTAGACGTAAGGTTTAACAGTTGAGGAATATCACTTGGGGTATCTCCTCGGATATTCTCCTGATTTTGTTCGGGAATATGCAGTCTCGTAAAGCATTTAGACCTATCGCATACGAGCAAAGATATGTGATGGATTATAATATGGTTTATGTGATTTTTTGCGGCGATTCTAAGTATATTCCTTCCACAGCGAAATTGGCTTTAACCTTTTTCGCGCTTCGGAAGACAGCGGAACAACTTCGTCATGTACACTATAGGTGGCGTATTAATCTCCATGGGAAATTTTTCTGGTTGACAAGTACCTTTTGTCTAAAAATAACTGAACTAGGAGTTTTAGAGTAAGTTCTTTGTGGCCTGGGAAAGTTAATCTTAAAGCTTATCTTCTCTTGGAAGCTCTGCCAAATCCGTTGTTTGCGTTTATTGTTTGATCTTCGGTGTCACGTCACCACCCGTGACGAGTTCGAATAAATTAGAGGGTACGTAGTAAAATTAACCAACTGGAGCTCCGCTTTGAAGCTTGACTAAATCTTTAGTTTACTTAATCTCATTACCTGCTTTGAACGTTTTACATACGGTGCTGCTGAATAGCAATTCTGCCTGTGCTTGGAGAGAGCCATAGGAACAATAAGAGACTACATGGGCGGACTTGTGTCAGGTCTCTCTGAACTTGTGGTCGGATATTTCTCCGTTTCTCCAACCAGTGGAATCCTGGATGTCGCTTCCACGGTAAGAATACCTTTACCTGGCAGGTAACCCTTAAACTCCCAAAAGTGATTCAAGCGTAACTTCTCCCTTTAATATCCATACATTATCTAGCAAACAGGTAATAAGAATACTTAAACTCAATAGGTAGGAGTTCTTTTCTTGATAAAACACCGAATTCTCATAATTAATTTCCAAGGCAATGTGTAGCAGTTAAAAGGGAGAATTATCAATTAGATCTTTGGAGTCAAGGGGTTAAGTGTTAATCAGCGGTCATCGTGATTCTCAAGATAAAATTTGGTTTTTTCAACGGAGTTGCTAATAATGTAAATTGGCCACCGTAACGAGTGTGTAAAGAGTCAGTCTAGCTTTAGAAACTCTTTACGGTGGTCAATTAACACTATTAACTCAGTTGATCAAACCAGATTAGTTTGTCATAACCCCTACTGACGCAGCACTACAGTTTCTTAAGGTATTTACCCCCTTTATTCATTCGAGATAAAGTAATTCTATCAACGTTTTTTCATATCTTTATGTACCTCTACATATCTTTACGTTAGTCGCAGAGTGCTCTACACTCGTGGAGCTAAATAACTTTTAACTGAATAGAAAAGGAGAAATTACAACATTGTTCTACAGAACTGTTTCGAAAGGGCCTGTTGGTCCTCTCTCGTCAGGTGCATAGAACACTGACTAAAAGTCCTATACCTTTATAAATATTTTTATCTTTAAGCTGATAGGAATGTACGGTATGGTGGACGAACATTACCGCACCATACTTCTAGTATTTCAAAGAATCACCACAACAACATTGCAGCTTCTGCAGAGCAGTAAGTGTGTAAAGGGTTATACAGCAATTTATTAATTGCGTGACAATATCATCATTTATGTAAATGTTTTGTGTGACAACCAACTTGATGCTTTAGTCACACTCTTTGAATTTGAAGAGTTTGTTTGGAGGCTCGTTGGACTTTGGTGATGTAACTTTTGAACTACTTCTGACCAGTGCCATATAAAGGTCAAGTCAAGTTAGGCTTCTATTTTGAAAATTTAGAGATTAACTTAGCAGATATTAAAATAAATGGTTTGAACCCGGGGGTGACATGTGATATTGTAATCCTGTAAAGGACTGTTGTCGGTAGTTGTCACTGACGTTTCGACGACCTGAGCGGAAGTCTTCATCAGAGTCAAGTGAACAATTGTTGTCAGTCGAATGTACTTAGTTCGCTTCATGTAAACTGATTGGTCAGTTTGGCCGTGATGTTATTGGCCGTAAGACTGAAGTGGCGCAAGTTGGTCGTGGCTAGTCAGCTTCGATCCGTCGGTAAAGTTAGGTTCTGTTCGGTGCGTTTGTAATGTTGATGTCGTAAATAATTCTTTTGTGCTGGTCGTAATTGATTCTTATTGAGGGGAGTCTGTTCTAAGTTCTACATCATTACTTAGCAGATATTGAAATTTACGAAAGGGTGCCCGTGGCTTTGGTAAAATTATATGATGGCTGGGTGCTTTAGTAGAACACGATCTTTTGTAGCACTGGACACTGTTCTGCTAATTCTAGTGCGTTCATACTTGTAGTGTAAGGTCTTCATGATCTTTTTCTATTTTACTCATGTTTGTGGGACAGATTTGCGCGACTTTCCAGATATACTTCAGTCATTTATGCAGTTTGTTTGTAGGGTAAGTTTCTCAGGAGAACTTTTAAATCGTTTCACTCCTATCAATTTTTCTTTTTTGATCGTCATTGCACGAATCATTCAAGTATCTTCTTAGCTTCGCTTTCCGATGGGTAGTTTACCTTGCCTTTACAAACCACGGCCAAATTTTCGATTTTCTTTACTGCGCAACAACATATCCGCTCTCACCGAGAACTAAGAATCTCCACCACTTTTGAATTTCGAGTTTTCTATTGTAAAATCCGACATTCCTGTCTTTGTTTTTCGTGTATACATTTCTTACAAAACATTTTTCAACAGGGACTGAAGGCCAATCCAAAACTGGTATTTGAAGGAGATGGATATCATGTGAACATATTTCAGTGCGGTAAGATAGTAGATGACGAGGGAACGCAAAACACAGGAGAATCTTCTTGTTTTACGTTGCTTTACACTATGCTACGCGATCTTGTGTTACTGTTAACGTTCCGATGAACCCTGTTGGTCTTTTTTCTAGCTTTACCCACTAGAAGCTTAACCCATTCCGATAAAAAATGTAATTAATTGATTGACTGATTAATCGACAGGACTCGCAGCCCTTGATGTTCAAGAGAGTCACACTGTGAGAGCTGCCTGTACGTTCTTTGTAAGTATGGTGTAAATACAGATAACAACAATGGACGTTATAATACAACCCGCCCCAGTTTCATGAGATAGAGGATAGTACATGGTAGCTTGCGACCAGGCCCTCATTATTAGCACTGCGGCACAGTCATTTCTCTGCCCGCTGGAAACTATGGGTCTGGCACCGATAGTGCCAGATCCCCGGCAAACCTCTCCCCAACTCGTCCCCTGCTCGTAGGCTCAGTGCATGGCCGCTTGGATACGAATTGTATCTTCTATTGTCGATAAGATCTGTTACTCTTGAATGTTCTTATCAACACGAGAGAATAAATTCGTATCCACAGATGGACATGTAATGTTCCTTTTATTATATGGTCCATAGAATTTTAAGTTCTTTCCTTAGAAGCACCCCCAGATGATATTTTCCTTAATTATTCTCATTATCAGTCTTAGAATTTAAAATTTGTAAATATTTCGAGGAGTATTCTCCTCGGCGGTCGAAGAGTTATAAACGCTTTTCGTGTTTCATGGTTAGCCCCAAAATGTGTTCTTGCCCTGCAAAGTGTGTTCTTGGCTAAACTGTTAGCTGCGTGCACAACGTTCGTTTTTGAAAAAATGCATTTGAATGTTAGGAAAGCAACAATAACTAACTTTGTTGTAAACATAATACATTTTTGCCACAGTCGACGTTCATAACTGCTTGTGAAAATGAAGAAACTGCGAAACGTACGCTACAAGAATACGGATCCTACCTAGTCAGTCAAGTTATTAGGGTGAGTCTAAGTTTCATGTCCAGCATTTTTTTCTGACACAGTATCTTGGACAATAATGGTAATGGTAGCAATTAAATTTTCTATTGCAAAATGATAAGTGTGAAAAGTAGAATCTTAAGGGAGACATCCGACCGTTGATGAGGAGTCAACGTGATCAAATCGTCCTCACTTTCTAAGTTTTTCGGAACTTCTCTCTGTTTACTTTAATGAGCTTCGTCACGATTTGAGGATCACATATCAACTTTGTCATCTACTTAACAAATAGATTCCAAGTCGCCATGGGTCTGTACAGTAATAAATCACAGATGACATCAAAATGTGCGAAGAACAAGGAAGTGGTGCGTGAGGCGCAACCGAGTGATGTTCTACCACATTATGAAGTCTTCTGTCATCTACTACTTTACAGACGTCCTACGGCTTGGAATGCATTTGTTTTATGTAATAACAAAGCAAAGCGTTGTAAGTGGCGATTTCATCTATGCGTCTGTTCTCTACTTGTTCAGGAGTAAGAACCGATTAAAATGTATGTAGGATCAGTTTATCATATAATGACCACTTGCAGCTAACTATGTGTACTCATTGGTAGAGGTAAATATTGTCTCCCCCCCCCCCCCCCCCCCCAGATATGAAAAGTAGGGATTCATCCAAACCTAGCTAGTAGATGAGGCAAGGGACAACGCATTTAGCCACGCTTTATTCATAAAGTAATTGTTTAACAAATCAGGGTCGAGCGAGTGAGTGAGTGAGTGAGTAAGTGAATTTTAGGTCCATACCTAAAGCTCATAGCATGACTAACGTTATACCCTGAGGTAAAACGTATTCGTCTGCGACGTCAGGACGGGCCTGGGTTCGATTTTTTTCATTGAAAATGTGTAAGACGTTTCTGTAAGGAACTCATTTGCTCTCTTCAAGGGAATAGCTGGCGGAGTTCCTCGTCAATGTACGGATTACATGGCGGAAATCTTGTTTGCTTTAAACAGACATAACGTGACAATGCTGTCGCGCTGGATGCAGGTACTTTATGAAAAGGACTCTGAGGCTGCTCGATGCCACCTTGCTACGATTTTTCTTCACTATTAAAATATTGGCATGAAACAGATAGCGGTATGCTTTTAATTTCTCTTCGTTTATTAATTTATTTTTTCGCTTCTTCAATATTTGTGAAGATAGGATAGGAAATATTTTAGCTGAAATTTGTTTTACTACCCCAAAAAACCGTAAAGATGCCTGCAAAAAAAAAATTAAAACAAGACGCAGTTTTTTGGCGCACAATCAGCGACCAGGCTTTCATAAGGGAACCTTTTTTGCCTTACGCGACAAACAGGACGGGCTCGTTGCTTACAAGATTCCTTATATAACCTGTCAAGTTTTTTTTTTGGTGATAGGAAGTGATGGAGGTTGAAGGATTTCCATCCAATCTGGTCACAGTGTCTCAAAAAGAACAATTCTCTAGTGCCGTTTTAAGGTAAGAATGGCTACTGCCAGCGGTGTGCAAAGTTTTCGATTGTGAGTGAAGACGACTTCTGATTCGCTCTTGTTTGCCTCACGACGCCCTTGGGTTGGCGTGAAAACTCGCGCCACATTCCATACAAATCTGGTTTGAACCAATCGTGATATCTGGTTACCAGCCTCTTCCTGTACCTAAGCCTGATACGACTGTCTTTTCTAAGTGCTGATTGGCTCTTTGTGATGTTTACCTTTGTTGTGATTGGCTGTTTTGCCTAAGTCCTCTTTGAGTATCAAACGCAAACCAACGTCAAAAGAATAAGCCTGAACTTGTAGTAAATGCAAATGTTACTTCTTATGAAAGTTTGACTTTTGTAAACTGTGTTGGCCTTGAAAACTTTGTTTTGTGGACTCTGTACCATTTGGTTCCTTACAATGTTATTAATTTATTCAACAGGGAAAGAGCTCATAGAAGACGGGTTAAAGAATCTGTGACACAGTTTTCGTTGCTCTGTCGAGGGCTCTATGGGACAGCTTATGCTAGTTAGCAAGCTGATTCTGCGCTTGCTCTAAGGCACAAGAAAGTAAACAGGCTTATGATCTGGAGCGAAGATGGAATTCGCATGTGTTAGAGGCCTGTGACTTCTCTGCGCATGTTTTAGATCAGTAAACAAGTTTGTTAAGAGTGATAACAATATTATGCATTACACACATGTTGCCTAGACTGCTTGAAATTCGTGCGCAAGTAAAGCATACTGTACGCAGTTAAGTCATAATCTACGTGTGGTTCCATTTTTGGGTACCATTTTTGCAACTCATGCAGTTCTCGGAGTTATTTCACAGCCAGTCTTCTTCGGTATATTTTGTTTGAGAATGATTCCATAGGATAAGGAGTGGAATATGAATGTGCCCCTTCTCATCTAGTGGATTTAATATTAATAATCAAGTTGAGAAGGTAACAGAGTTACATATTCAGTAGTGTCCTTTGCAGACTTTGTTTGGTCTTGCAAAACAACCCGAGGGATTTCACTGACTTTGACCTTAAGCGGCTGCCCATGGTGAAATGGGTGGCTGCGCAGAAAGGCCAAAGAGTCTGCGCGCAGGTTAAATAGACCGTGAGGGATTGGGTAGAAGAGGATGGGGAAATAGACAGTAATAACAGAAAAGTCATCAACCTATGAGTTACAAAAGCTTATTTCGTTTCATTTAAATTCTTCAGATGCTTTTTTAAAAGATTTAATCACGAGTGAATTTATATCACAACATATGAGACAATAAAGCTTGTCCTCAGGAAAGAAACACTGATACGAAGCCATTTGGGTCACCAAATAGGGGTGATGTCTTATCCAATTTCTACTGTAAGCTTTGTGCACAAATAAAACAACCATTGAGAAAATTGAAACGTTCAGGAAGACAAGGAAAGCAACCTTCGAGAGAGAGAGAGAAAAAAATTAATTTAAACCGCGTCTCTTAAATATCCTTATGCCACTTTCCTGGCAATGCAGTTCTGTCAACAGTGAGAAGGTGAAGGTTAGCACTAGTTGTAATCATTTACATGTAAAACACTCATTGAGGAAATTGAAAATGTTGAAGGCCATTTGAAAACAGTAGACATCTGCGCTGCTGCTGAAATTTTTGAAGTTTTCTGGTCGAAGGAGATGAATTGGGTACGCAAGACCTGGGTGGTGATAATTGTGGTAAAAGAACTGAATTAGGAGATAACGCCACAGCTTATTACACTGTGGGGCATTACCAAAGAACACATCGTCGACAGAGAAAACTTGCGGAAGTCTTCGAGAAATTTTTGATTTTGGCAAGCCCAGTTTTTTTTTGGTTGTTGTTTTTTTTGTTGTTGTTGTTGGTTTTTTTTTAGCACGTCCATCCCTTATGTGAGATGACGCCGTAAATTGTTGATATTTTCGTTTGTTTGAATATTACATTTTACAGTTGTGTGCTTGGTTGCCAAGCCTTTCAACAAGAATGAGGCTAAGGGTGACCTTGTTATGATACAAACCTTGCAGCTTTTCAAATGCAAATTACTTTGTTATCATGCTAACTAGATACTGGTCTCTATCACGGCAAGGTCACCTTCAGCCTTACTCCAAATCAGAGGCTTGGCAACTAAGTACACAACTGTAAAATGGCCTATTGGTTACGATAGGAACAGGAGTTTGCTCCGCGCTCTTCTTTGGTCTGCTCATACCCAGACTGATGAAAATTTATTTTTAATGTCAGGAAAAGTTTCTTGTAATCTCTCGTAGGGTTGAAGGATTGACTGTGAATAGTGGAAGATAAAAAGGACAACACTTTCCTTCGTCCTATTTTCTTTATTGCGAAAATTTTCAAACACTGGTTATAAGGGTTGTAAGTTATCGTAGAAAACCAGGAGCCTGAGAAAACCAATCAATTAATCGCCAACTACCAATTTAAATTTCATATCTCTACATATTTGGATAATTTTGTCTTTCGTCCTCAATGCAGCGTTATCAGGTGAGAACTAAAAAGTTCCAAGCCATAAGGGATTGCAAGTTAGGGTTTTTTTTATTTAATGTAATTTTTACATTAACAATACATACAAGACCAGCATTAATATCAAATCTGGCGTTACTTAAAATATTGACATATTTATAACTGTAACATAACTGAAAATACTCACTCCATCTAAATGCCAACATTATTGGCATTTGCTTATTATTATTTTATACATTTCTTCATTTTCTTTGAAGCAATGGTTACACAGGGAATTCTAAAATTCTTGACGTTTTAGAAAAATCCCACGTATACGTTCACACTTACATACTTTTACACTCAGAGCCCGGTTAATTAATATCAATCAGGGAAGAGGAGTTTGAGTATTTTGTTTGGGTAGGAATAAGATTAATACAATCCTCCCGAAGGATCTGTGATATGCTAATTAACCTTCCGCATTGGCAGTCAATTTTTTGTAGTGCCCCTTTTTATATTGTAAGGAAGACTGAACTTCTTACAATAACAATACAATATCAAGCAGACGTGATGAGAATAAAGATAAATATCAATTAGGAGGTCGGAGCATTTTAGAAGTGTCAAGATGAAATTTATCTCAAACCCCCTCCCCCCTAGTTGATTTGCAGTCAATTTTCTGTAGTTCCTCCTCTATATTCCCTTGGCGACAACTGAACCCCCTCCCCCGTCTCCCCTGAAACCGTGCTATCCCCCCTAAATCCCCCCCCCTCCGCGATAAACAGATGATTTGTCTCTAATGTATCTATTTTGAAGGTGTCAAACAGGAAAAGAGCTCTTCCTTACGAGCTGTTATTGGCACTTTTGAAAACGGGCTCACGAACAGAAAATCAGGTTCCACCGACGAAGGTGATAACACCGTCGAAAATTTAGACGTCCAGCTCCAACCTCATTTTTTCTCACATACCGTAATTTCCTACCTCCATACGTTTTTAACGCTTAAGATTTTATGTCATTTGTTACAATCAATGACAGACGAAACAGTCAGTTTTTAAATGATAAAAATGAAGCTAAAAGATACATAGATGATCCCACATATGTGAGATCACTTGAGGTGGCTATATATAGTCTTTCCTCCATCCTAGCATCAGCACTGCACTGATGAGGCCCAGAAGGCCGAAACAGTACTGTCTGCAGTTAAATATATATATATATATATACAAGTGGGTTTCTCACCTTAATTATCACAGTATGGAAGCTCTCTCAATAACGAAAAGTAGTCAGCTATGCACAATGGATTGTTAAGGAGAGCGAAAATTGGAACGAGTATCATCTTAATCAAAATAGGGTCAAGAAAATGAAAAAAATTACACCTACAGTTCCTCAATATTTCAAAATGTCTTCTCTCAGAAGTAAGTGTCTTCCTCGGACACATGAGGTTCCTCCTTTGACTCGCATTCCGCTGGATGATTGACACTGATTGCTGATTCTGACACGCCGGTACCATCATTATCGTCGTCTGGGATATCCACAGATTCGTGGAACGTTTTGTTAAAGAATCCCATCGCTTTTCCACTCTTAGACTTTTCAGCGACTGTCAAGACGTCAGATACAGCATTAGATGTGTCTACTTTGTCATCTTCAGTCTTGCTGCTTGTTGGGTTACCTGATTCTGCCGCAAGGACCCCATCGTCATCACCATCTGAGGCGTCGATGGAGTCGGAATGAAAGGTTTTGTTGAAGAATCCCATGGCTTTTCCACTTTTTGACTTGTCAGCAACTGTCATTTCCTCTTCCCGCTTTGGGAATACGTCGGTCAACGCTTTGGGTTGCGCTGTTTTATCTCCAGCCTCACCTACCGCGGAACCACTCGAAACCGATGCGCAGGCACCATCACTTGCATTATCAGTGAGGTCCATGGATTCGGAATGAAATGTTTTGTTATAGAATCCCATCGCCTTACCACTCTTTGATTTATCTGCCACCGTCAGCTCTTCGCTTTTTTTGGCAAAGACATCATCAGCACCATCATCTTCCGTGGAGTTGTTTTTAAATGTTTTATTGTAATATCCTTTTACTATGCTCTCGTCAGCCAAGGAGGTTTCGTCGAAGCTCGTGTTTGGTGAGACCGTGCGGGAATAGTCGAGACCGCTATCTATAGACTCGTTTTTGAAATTTGCATTATAAAATCCGATGTCCTTCGGAGTTGTTTCTCCATCCTCTGAAACATGCGATACGTTTCGCAAGGATTTGTTGTAAAAGCCTTTCGGTCGCTCCCGTCTGAGGTTACCAGCTGATCCTAGTCTGCCGTTAGGCGTGCTATGAAATTCTCCTCCGACGTGCATTTCGACCGATACCACCTCTGGTTTTGACTCTTTTGTGTTTGATTCTCCATCTGCAAAGCTATTGTAAAGAAGATCCCTTGATAATCTTCTCGTTTCCATGCGTTGTTGGGCATGAGGATGGGTAACCGACGTTTTGTTGTGTCGTTCAAACTCCTGCTCCGAAGTTTCTGGTGCAGCTTTCTTAGTGTTCTTCTTTTTTATCAAAAGATGAATGACTAACAACAATGACAATACGGCAACTGCTAACACTGGCATCAATAGCGAAATGTTTACACACCCAGTCGTGAGAGGAACGCTTTCTGGAAAGTAAATAAACGCGTATAAGAATTAGGGTATCCTAGGATAACTTGGCACTCCTACACATAATTATCAGGGAAACTTCTTCAGAACAACGTCTATGTTCTATCGCCCTGCTCATCTACAAATTTTGTTAATTATCAATGTATCTACGCCATGTTGCATACTAACATTGAGAGGGGCAGAGGAGGCAGTTGGTGTCCCAAAAGATGTGTATGGGTGTGCAGTTATGGGTGGAATGGTTTTCTAGAAAGAAAATACCGCGGATCCAAATTATCGTTTCCTGGAAAAATGTGGCACGACCCAAGCAATCAGTTTCTAGACTGAACTCACCATACGTGTCCTAATTTTTGATAATTCTCACTGGATATGGTTTTTTAAGAGTTAAGTTATGATGCTGTAGGAGTTTTTTAGTATTTTTCAAGGCTTTTTAACATAATCAAATTGAAAATCACACTTTCTAGGTGGTAGTTCAAATGATTAATAACTTTGAGAGTGATAAAGCTAAGCATGAATGCATGAAACTAACCCATCTTTGTCCATCCTCGCTTCAGTTCAATACTACATTGAGTTCTAGAGACACCATTTGTGACGTTACACCGGTAGGTGCCAAAATCTGAATCGTCTTTTGGAGTTACAACTAAGACACTGGCACGATCACTTGAGTTGTTGATTTGGGTTATGATTTTGTTTTCCTTTAACCAGACATAGCTAAAAATAGACGAGGCCTCAGTCTGCGAAGACTTAGCATAGTTTTTTTTGTTCACGTAGCATCCAAGATTGACGGGACGTCTCAAGATGGTGGTGATTTCTTTTCGTGTTAGATTTGTGTCCAACGAAAGCCTCTCTGTTTGAAAAAAGAAAATATTGTGTTAGGTTTAGAAGTTAGAGTGCCAAAAAACTGACTGACTAATTGAATGACCTTTGACCAACTGACTTACTGACCGACTGCTTGGCTGCCAACTTTCGGAATGATTTATGCCTATTGAGAATCACTGTTCGTAGCATGATAGTGTTAAGTAATACTGGCACGGTTGATGTTTGTGAGACATATGATTAACAATTATTTACCGAACCGGAGGTGAATATTCATCACTTGAAACGACACAGAGGTGAATCATTGTTTTAGTACGTACCTCACAGAGACCAAAAATTTATTTATTTCCGTCAATGAGCCGAGCAATGGTTGGAAATTAAATACTCGATACACGATTTTGTCTCTTCGCCTGCCCGGTGGTAAATATTCTCGAACTAACCAATCTGCTCGTAAAGCACTATTCACCTTGGCCAAGTCGTCATAAAGGGCAGATAACGCCATCCAACGGATAAACCGCCATCCGGCGGATAGGTGAGAGAAAACGTATAGCGTTATTCAACGAATAGAGGTTTATCCAGTGGATAACGTGAGCTAAGCTTCGAACAACCGGTGCCTGTATAATATATCCTAATTTTGAATAATTAGTATTTGGTATTCAAGCAAAAATATAACTATGATGTTTAACATTTCATTTCCCAACTCGTCGTCCTTATTAAATTCTGACAACTTTAAGTCCAGTCCCGCATGACCTTAAATTTAATCCGTCTGTAGCGATGTGTGTTAATCCCAAAAACTGTGGTTAGACTTGTTTCTAGGTAGTTTTTCCTTGTTTTGCATTATGTTTATGTCAAATTCGTGACGAAACCAGCATACGCCAGGCATAAGAGTTCCTGTAAAGATTGTAGCAATATTTTCAATTAGGTCATTTCAAGAAATTGAACTTAAGGCCATGATGTTCTTAGCAATGTTTTGCTTATGGAAAAAAAACTTATCATGATGAATTCTAAACTTATCGCAGTTGAAAATGAAAACGTGTCTGATTTTTGAAAGATACGGAACTTTCTGCTTATGTAAAGTTGATCGTGCTCTTCAGCCAGTATAAATGGGAATTTGTGAATTCAAATCTGACAGAAATATCGAATGACTATCGACAAGACGCCTTGCGTTTCGAACTTGGCCATAGGTCTTTTGTTTCTTATAACCTTTTAAAACATTTTAATAATGAAACCGGAAATTCTGATTTGATGTGTCCAACACTAGCTTTATTTTACGCCATACATTGGTTGTAAAACACGGAACAGGCTCTTTGAAACACTAATATCTTTGATATTTTATTTCACAATTTATCGATTGGTTTTAAGTTTTAGTCTTGAGTGAAAATATTTCACCGGCAACACATTTTGAACAGAATAGATTAAATGACAACTTAATCCACAGCAATCAGCTCGTTAACGTTTCAATTTGTTTATCATGCACTCGCCCGGTGTCCAATTAAACGATAAAACCGCTTGATCTGCTTGAACGACATAATCTGCAAACTTATTTTGAAAAAAGATAAATTCGCTTCTTTTCCTCTCGAACAAATCACAATTAGTATGATAACGTGTTCAGACTACTTTATGAAGTGAATCGTGTGTCATACAGAACTTCTGACTTCAGTTTCCATCGATCTCCTACGAAAGCAAGCTTGTCGAGTTAATTTCTAATCAATATAATAATTAAAGCACTTCGTTTCATCAGCATTATGCGCTTAAAATTGCATTTCCTCTTAAAAGCAATTGATGAAAATGATAGCTTTTCTGTGATCTCACCGTTTGCTGCTGCGAGATGAACAATAATCCACAAACATGGAAATAAACGAACGTCGAAAACACTACCGGCTGCCATGATGTGTCCTCTCGTTGCTCGGGGTTAGAAGTGCACAATAATATTTTTATATTAGCCAGAGTTTTGCGCACTACATGACGCGTGAAAAGTATAAATATATGTCCCAGACTAACAAACTGTCTATAATGATCGGCAGAGGTCTCCAGCATCTACATAATTTTGCATATGAAAAGTGTCTTCTAATCCTACTCAATATTGAGAGGTTCGATATTTCGCTCAGTCAGAAGTTGTTCTGAAGCGAGCACGTTTCATACACCTTTTTTAGCCATGAACGATTTGACATTTATTTCTCTCGCATAGAAAATAGACATAACAGAGGTAATCAGACAGCTCTTTTCAGTCTTCGTGTCAAAACAGCGAGATTATTCATTCAGTTCGATTGTAATACAATATCATAAAAGCTGTTTAATCGATATGATAACAAAAACTTGCTGATTACGTAACACACTTTCCCTTTATCCCTGATATGAGATGGTATCATTTGTCAATTATCTATTTTAGTTTCACAGCTGTTCAAACACAGATGTCGCAGCCTCGACAGAACATGAAGAGGAAGGTTTAATAGGAGCTTAAAAATTTTTAGCTTTCAAAAAATTCTGGGTTCTTTATTTGTCATCCATCTCAATCCTTTTCAACCATTTATAGTTATACTTTTAATCGAGTGAGTTGCTTATGTAAGTTGACTACCGAAAAGAGTTTCTACAGCTGACGTCTCGAGCGTACACCCTTCATCCTTCCATCCTCTATCTTTGCCTTTCGTTCTTGGTTTATATTCATCCTACATCTTACCAAGGTTATTTTTTTGTGGTTTCTTTCACTCTAAAGGAATTTTAACCCGTCATGGTTACAGAACCAAAGTATCTTGACGTAACATGATTTCCTTAAAAAACTTCTATTTCAAGTCCACCATAGCGTCATTGATATCGTCTCAAAAAGTTTTTTATCTTTGCCTCTCAATCCCTTTCTGGTTCGTAGAATTTTATCGAGAGATATTTGGGAAGTGAGTTATTCAGGAATTGGTTTGAACACGGTTCTCAGTTAAAGAAACTAAAATAACAGAGTTAAGAATGTGTAAAACTTAACGACAGGAGATGAAGTAATTCCATCTATTTTGAAACTGTTGAGCTAAATGATACTAATTAGTACGTCATGTGTATACTTAGTGTGATACAAAATTAATTTCCGCTTGATGATGTAAACTGATTTGGCCTTTTGTTGGCTTTGGCACCTATCGTGAAACACGGTTGTTTCGAGAAAAAAAAACACTAACAAATTGAACGCACTTTTTTCTGCCAAAAAAAATACGGGCGTTCTTGATTTATCAAAATTACCTGATAATCAGTGTACAATTTGACCCTCCTCCCTCCCCCACGTTCGTCTTAGAAAAACCACTTAAAAAATTGTTTCAATGCAGTCATAGATACCTACAACCATTTCATTTTTTTTCTTTCTGAAACAATATGTATGAAAATGACATGGACTTAAATTTGCTTGATCATGATATTGTCCTTAATTCTTCACAATAAGGGCACATCGTGGTAAAGTTCATCAGGAATACACCAATGTTTAAAACCAAGCGAATCAAAATATTAGAACAAACTGTAGCTTTCTAAAGTTCATCATTTTTGAGGAAGATGTTTTTCGTCTTTTCACGGGCGTGGAACGAGGAAAAATTCGTTATGGGTCTCAGATTTTTTTTCTTTGTCTCACGCTCGTGACAAGACTGGCGAGGCACAAAGCTCTTATTCTATTCATAGTTTTTGTTCTTAGGCCATTGAGGTCCTTGTCTGACGCCAAGAATATAAGATATTGGAGAACAGTTGTAGAAAAACGTTTTACCCAAGTCAGAGGTCAATTTGGTCTTTCGCCGATGAGTTATTCATCAAAATTTCTTTTAAGGATCATGGGTTTAGGGTGTCGTGACCTTGCTCGATACTAAAATATACCCCATACAATCGGTGGTTTTGGTCATTCAGTTTAAATATTGATAGCAGTCCCATAAATGTTCCAAGGAATGGAACCCTCAGGTTCAAGTGTCGTTTTTGACGTAATTGGAATTATCTTCCAAGGATTTTAACAGTAAGCCTCGCTTTGCTTTTAAAAGAATAATTTAAACTACTTGACGAGTAAGATCGCGAAGTTTTTCTTTTCGTATTTTTTTCTCCATGGCACAATATAATGAGTCATTTATTATAGAGTGTTTTTCGGATTGAGTGTCATAGGACAAATTACAAAAGTAATCACAACCGCCAAGCAGAGTGAGAGACAATGCCTTGAGGAGCCGGAAACCTCATGCGACCGAGTCGCGAATGATTTTATTTTTGCCTCTGATTAGTTAACCTTTTTACTCTCAAGATCTCAATAGTAATTCTCCTTACTGTCTGCCATACAATTCTTATGATGTTAGCTTGGAGAATTTGGTTTTGGATTAACAAATAATCCCCCTGATTGATATTTGTATTAATTCTCATTTCTTGTCTGCATGATATTGTAAAGATATTGTAAGGAGAAATTCTGTCTTGGTCACTCATGGGAGTTAAAGGGTTAAGAGAGCGGCGCAAGTTTCCTGGCCCAATTACAGAGCGAAGTAAAGCAAAGACAAAGCAATCCCGGATTACTTTAGACTCTAAATTGAAAATTGTTCCCGATCATAAAAATAAGTCCTGTCATGGTAGACTAGCACTGAATAGGTACGGATATGGAGAAGATGAGCAAGTATTTCGAAAGAGAAAAACGTGCCAAGAAAGGCTAAATTTTTCATGCAGCTTGACAAACAACGAGTCAGCCTGCTATTTTAAATTGGCGTCTTTGTGTTTTAATCATTATTGCTTGGGGTTGCCAAAGCATCTATAAATCTAAACAAATGAGGTATTTCACCGACCAAAAGCCTCATTGCCAAAAATATTTGCCAAGGTCAACTTTCTTAACGGTAAAGGAAAAGTTAAGTGCGAATCTCTTCAGATGCCATATCAGCCACAGTGCATTCACGTGGACGGATAGTGTAGAAAGCCAACTGCGTTTAGAGCGATTGGCCACATGTTATTCACGTGCCCTAGTCAGTACTTTATAACCTTGACAGCAACAAAAGCGTGAAGTAACAGTGCTGCTCACGTGGGTTTGAACTTTGAACAGTTCCTGATCTGAACCTCAGTAAAATAAACACCGAAAAATCGCCACATTTGGTGTATTAGCGAGGAAAGTTATATTATGAAATTCTCACGTTCTTCACTGACTATCTAGATACATGGATCACATCATGTCATTCTCGAAAATAAAAGAAATCAGATCTGAGTAAGCTGTGGCTCCTGCAGGTTTCATTGCCAATTTTTCTTCACTTTACATTCACTTTAAACTCGGCGTTAGTAATTCTTCTGTCTCAGTAAGTATGTTGGTAAAGGTTTTTTTAAAAAGGATTACAGGAGTACAGTAAAGACATTCATGAGTTTGTATCGCTCATTACACTATGAAAAGACCAAAAAAACGGTGTTATAAAAGTTCAAAAGTTAAATAAATATACATTACTAGGGTTAAAAATTCTAAAATAAACATCCTATCGACAATTGAAAATACAAAACTTTTCGTACATTAAAATAACTTAATTCAAAAGTCAGATTTCAAGTAGTGAGGAAGATTTCTGCTTGTTCAAAAATTTCCCACACAAACTGAGCTTCAAACTAGCCACTGAAAGTAAGTGGTGCTAGCTGCAATTGAATTTAGGGGAATTACTGAAATATTATCACAGAGAGATGTTCAAAATACTTTCTGTCTAAGGTCCATAGCTTTAATAGCAGCAGTTTCTGTTTCTAAATTGAAGAAACGAATTCAAGATATTAATTAAAACTTTTATATGATAAACAACTTAATGTTAGTTTAGTGGACCACAATGAGAACTACTGGTTTTACCGGTAATTGTGTTATCCAATAAAGTCATTATTATTGTTATTATAGTTCCAACATTTTTACCCAAAATCTGATCAGTGAGAATAACAATATTAGAAAATTATAATATAACAAGGATATTTAGGTCTCCAATTCGCAAAAATGTGACTCGAAATCTTTTGAAAAACTTCAGTTAAAGTCAGCTTTTGTGAGGATTAGTTGGTATGCCATTCTGAACCAAATGAGCTGTTGGTTACTGATCTCGGTAAATGTCAATTATCGTGCTATCTCGCACGTGTTTTCAAGTTTGCTTGACAATATTCTCACTCTTAGATCCATATCATCGAAAAAAAACCCTTAAATCCAAGCTAACGCATTTCAGATCAACTCACCAACCGCGGACACAAGCTTAATACAACTGAGAAGAATAACTGCGTAACATAAACACGTCCTGAAAGCATCCATGCTGTTCTCCAACGGCTGCAAGATCGACAAGCTCAACACCAGCAGTACAGTGTAAATAACTTACAAAAAGATTACACATATCAGCTGTAATAGTATACTGATAAAGCATTTCCTATTTTCATTGGTGTAAAAAGGTCACGTGTAGAAGAATTTGATCGGTATGGAACAATGCTCCCTCTTGAGTCCAAGAGCGAAAAAGTAGACATCTTTCCTAGATGTTTTGGATTTTTATGCCAATTTTCTAAGAAGTATAGCATGTTTGACTTCTTCATACAATATCACGCACTTGATGCCTTATCCCGAGGGAAACGGTCAGCTTTGTTCTCTGAGAGCTCTAGGGCTTAAGGAGTAACCAAACATTCTTTTGACCTGCAGTAAGAGACATGAGTACTTGACTAGATATAGACGATCAACAATCGGTAAATTACTAGTAAAAAGCATCCCTCTTTCTTCAAAGCTACCATCAGACAACTACTTGGGAAATGTAATAATACAAAACATTCACTGCATTCTGTACATTTGTTGATGAATTTGTATAAGAAATGACATCCGGTGTTTCCGGACAGAACGGAATAGTGTATTTTTTTTCAACAGACCAGCTTAGATGCATGATGCTGCACTCAACACTGCACTGCACCGGTATCGCAGAGGTCATGGGTTAAAATCCCGTTCAAGCCTGAATTTTTTTAGGTCTTATTTTCACTATTGCTAAAGTAGTGTTAATTACTGCAAAGATCACTTTCATATTCATTTCCATATATGATTTTCATATATTTACAGTCATGACGCTATTAGTTCCCCTGAATTCCAATATCAATTCTTTTTACTGTTTTGCCATACATTTCGTTCTATTTTAACTCTGAGAATTAGACATGAGATCAATCTATAGTTTCAAACTGATTGTTCTCGTTTTTCTCACAATCTTTCTGCTTGAAATACACTGATATGGTAGGGAGAAATTATTTTTTTTTTTTTACTCCTGGGGTTGAGACTAGAACTGTAGCATGCAAAGTTTGTAACACAGATGTTGGCAAAAATAATTGAACTTCTGATTACTTAACAAAATAACTTCAAAATAACTTTGTTTCACCCTTTTACTTCCAGAAGAGATTAACAAGTAATTTCTTCCAAAAATATCCATACATTATCCAGCAAACAGTTGATGAGAATGCTCAAACTTATCATGAAGATTTTTTTTTTTGATTTACCACCAAACTCTTTTAAATAAGTGACACGGAAATACGTAGCTGCTAGAGAATAGAATTAACAATGACATCTTGGCAGTGAAAGGGTTAATCTGATTTTGACGTTCTGTTTGTGAATCATAGTTGTGCGCAATCGTTTATTATTGTTGAATGTCATCCTTAATTCGCATGATCGCACGCGTGTAACACGAAGACACAGTGGCACAGCGGCAAAATGAGTGCGCATGCTCCATTACTCGAGTAATTTGAGCGTTCAGGGTTGCGATTTTTCTTCCGCAAACATAAGCTGACACGGGTTTCTCCGCCGAGACAACAGCCATGTTACGGCTGCTCAACTTCAGTCACTAAATTCACGCCTGTTATCGAAATACTTTATTTTGTTGAGTGAGATGTGTGACGGAGGAGGTTCGACAGAAACTTTCCTGAATACGGTTACCTTATCTGTTTTGGTTTGGACTTATTCCCACGAAATGAAGACAGGCAACGGGAATTTTAAAAATGCCGCAATTTTAGCTTGATAGTGTTACTATCGAAATTTTGTCGTTCCCATTCCTTTACAAGCGTAAATTTCTCGCGAGTTACAAGAATGCGGTTGTTTATGCATGGCGGCAATTTTAGAGCGCATGCTCCGATCACTTCACTCGATCACTTTAATCGTCAGGCTGTATCCCTTATTAGAAAGCGATGACAAGAAACGTCCTGGTAGTAACTAATCGTTGGTGGATCGTGTAAGAATCACTTTGTTATCAAGATGTATTTCACATGACAAGCTGAATAATACACACATTTTGATCGTTTCCTACCTATAATCTCGAAGACAGACGCATATATGACGTCACCACTGACAACATTTAATTTTGTTATCATATTGAAAAAAGTGGATTATATGTTGCCGTCGGTTTGGAAAGTAATAGATTACAGATGGCATCTAATTGTGGTAAAAAAAGCAACGACACACTTGGCTGCTCCTCGAATACCTCTTCTTCGTTCTTACCACATTTTGATGTCGTATGTCATCCATCACTAAACAGATGCATGAACAAATAGAGCCTATCAGCCAACTTACTGAAAATTTAAATGACAGAGGAAGGTTCTGGGAAACTCTTAAGTAAAGCAAAATTGTATCTGTTTAATTTTACCTCCAGCGAGATAAAAAAAAATCAATAATAATAAAATAAAACGAATTTCAACTCTGTCATCATTTTCAGTCGGTGATCAAAGCTTGCTCATTCATTTTGCCTCCAATGTTGTCATACGCAATCAGAATGCGTAATACTGAATGACAAAAACAATAATAATAGTTGTACTTAAGATAATACTATTCGACAATCTTTGAAGAAAGGAAAAACCAATCATTAATGCAACTCAACTTGATGACGGAAATTAGTCATGATAGAAACTAATTATTCCAATATCAAAATCTGGTTTACGAGATAATTTCCATAATTTTAGCCTCGTCACTCATAGAAGGCCAAACACTCGTGATATATACGTGTTTTCTTTCTCGATCGAGATATTTCAATTCTAAGAAAATTCTTACAATATCTAATTTAGAACTACTATAGTCTCATTAATACTGTAAAAATAGCAAATATTCTACTATAAAACTCTTCAAACGGAGGTAAAACTTTTGCTTATGATTATTTCAGAACAGTAAATTTCTGTAGCAAAGTTGAAAGATTAGAACTAGATCTCTGCACTATGGATAATTTAGAACTAGCGATTTTTGCATTAAGAAAACATAACAACATTACGCTGATCTACGATATCTAACTATGCTTAAATTGCCCACCCTTTCCCTAGATTTGGTTTGCAAAACCCTTCAGCGTAGCAAATAACATTTTGCAACGAATCTGCTAATTCAGTGATATATTGAAATTACACACATACCTTTTTTTCATGACTACTCTAGCAAACATCTTAAACGCTCTGGGAAATGAAAACCGTAATGGCAAGTTAACGAACTCGTACTGTCCTCACAAATGCTTCGTCGCTTTGCTCCTGGCTTTCTTCTTAACAGTAATTTGTTTGATTAAGAGAAAGACCCAGAAACGTAAAACATACAGGAGTTTATGTGTTGTATTGATCTAATAATATTATGATTGTTTTATATTGGAGCCGGCTTCGCAAAGGAGTTTTCTATCTTATATCGAGAGATGGAAAAGCATTGCAGTGCTAAAGCAAAGCTATTTGACGAAATCGAGAGAAGCCTTTGATGTCAAGACATTTTAATTTCTGTATGTTTTCTAGCTTTTCCAAATGTTTTATCTACACAGTGCCACCAATCTAACTTCAATATGCCCGCAACTCGAACTAATAAAGCGTTTCATTGGCTTATCGACTGCAAAACCAACATAATTACAACAATACCGTGAAAAGGCTCGAAAGTGACGTGCAGTTAACTATAACTTGGGTTGTGATGTAATTCCATAATCACGTAATATTGTCACGTTCTACTGAAGAAAGTCAAACGGCTGCGTGTGTTGGCCATAAAAATTCAAGAATGGTCTTTGCCCTAATTTAATTATTGGACGTAAGATATATAAACCGCCCGAGGAGGCGTTGAAATATACGATTTTTACGCATTTAAACCGCGAAGTTGCGGCTGTTTTGAAGTTGATATCGAAATATCTCTCTCATGCGCTCGTTTATATCGATTGTATCAATCTGTATGAAATAATTAGGCATTTTAGAGTCCAGTCTCGTTGCTTCCATTAGCGAGACGTGTTGTCATCGAACAAGTGCTTGCTTCAATACAAAATATCGAGAAACTATACCGAGCGTTTTGACCTTCGTAGCTAGTTGCCTGTTTCCTGTCGTGTAAAACTTCCTTAACTGATAGAAAGTAAAGAAAACTATAATGGCGAATTTTGGAGCTTGTTTTTGCTATTCATGTGGGTTGAAGGTGACGTTTTTACTCGTCATATCTGCTGTATGCAATGGTGAGTAGTATATCAATGATTCTATTTTCTGTACAGTTGACTTGTTTATGATAAACCAGTTCATGCATCCATGTTAATTCTTCCCACACAAGAAGGGAGGTAAGTTTCTAAAGAAACTGTGGTGCTGTGACGGTAGAGGATATTACAAGATAATTTGGTTTTAGCAACTGAGTTGATCATTTAAATTGGCCACCTTTAAGAGTTTGTAAAGCTGACGTTTCGAGCATTAGCCCTTCGTCGAAGCGAATATTCGAACGAAGGACTAACATACAAAATGTCAGCTTTAGAGACTATTTACTTTATCAGCTCAGTAAGTAAAACCAAATTAAACTTTAAAATAGCTTGTTAAAAGATTCTCCGCAGCTCAGTCGGTACAGCATAAGAAACGCGAATTCAGACCTGCCTTGAGTTCGAATCGTCACAGACGACTTACATCTCTCTTTGTCTACTATTATTGACAAATCTCAGTAACATCTTCATCAGTTGTTAGTATTTGTATATAGTTTAAACATTAAAAACAAAATTTTGAGACATGAAATCGGCTAAATAACCGCACAGAGGAAAAATTTACAGAAAGTAGTAAAGACTGTACTAACATGAAAGCTTCGAATGTTTACTGCTGAATTCTTGTTCGCGCGTGTCAAATATTTAAAATGTTGATCGAGTGTGATTCGCGTTTTATCTGCGTTCCGGAACTTTATTGAAACATCTTTAAAGTTCGTCTCGTTTTTAGATGTAATTCTGGTTTTAGTAAATACTTAAAGATTAATTTCAGTTCTCAGTAAGTCTTAAACTAAAGAAGTAGAATCTCACACACACACTCACACACACACATACTATAAAACAGAAAAACAAGGATTACTTTTTAGGTGCTTTATACAACATTCCACGAAGATAATGGATTGTAATCGGAGTTAGTCAGCCTTTTAATTTGATGACTCTCGGGTTTAATTATTTCTTTAACAATTAAAGGATTTAAAATTTCGGAACTTAATTTTACTGCTTTTTGTTCTCTTATTAGGATAATGTTCAACGTTTATGCAGAAGTCAGATTAAACGAATATTTTTCTTTTCAACAACTTGATATAAGACAAGGCTTCAAATTTTGGTAAAACGTATATACAGGATGCTGTTTTTGTGTTTGACAAATGTTTTAGAGCTGATGTTGTGCGAGCATTTTCTTAGTATTGATTAACGAAGTCAATACCGTGTTAATTGCATAACATCGAATGCCAGTTTTCTTTCAAAAACCAAAAACCTTTCAAGATTAACCTTGATATGGTTTTTGTCTCGATTTAAATAGCTTCTCTATGGTACACAACACAACAGAGATAAAGAAAAATTTTGAAGAATCCATGACAAAAAAATTGCTTTAGTCTATTGTTTTTCATTTTTTTTAGCACAAAAAAATACTTCATGCATAAAATGCCACAACTAGTGGGTAGTAAGATCATTTATGGGCGAGATTTAGACAGTCTGTCGACTGTTAAGCAAAAATTAATGGTTACAGACAGTTTTAATATGTTTTTGTATATTTGCTAGCCTACGAAAGCTCACGTATGCAAAATTATCGAGCCCTGTACCACTATAGAACGATCTACCATTTGCTAGAATAATCACATCCATTTGCAAAAACCCTTGAAAACGCGTGCCGCACTAAAGAAGCTTCGTGATTAGTTCATTCATATAAAATTGCAAGACTACGTAATCTTGCTCAAGATTCCAACGTTTATAGAAATGATGAAATATGAATAAAATCATCTCTTAAAATAATTTTGGAATAATTGTGGGAGTTTATTTAGATCCTTAAAAGCATCCCATGAGGCATAGTGCCCTCTGATGCTTGGTTCTAACAGACTGAAGTATCCTTCAGCGACTTCAATGCCATGATCAAACATACTGGCATTCATTGAGTTAAAATGCACGTTTTGAATAAAACACGTTTAGTTAATTAGACCATATTTGTGGTTTGTAGATAGTATATTTCAAAGTATACAGTTTTATCGCGTATAATATTAAAGTAAATCATATTGACCCAAGAGTAACGATAACGGGCGAATTAATCCTCAGGAGAAAAACTTATTTTCGAAAAATACTGAAAAAGATAGAGGTAAATCTTGAAAGAAGAATCAAGGCAAAATATGACACTGGAACCCATGCCACGTACATCCAATTGGACCTTACTGCCAACTGTATTACGAAACCATTCTTAGATCTTGGTAATTTCATGTAAGTCTGGCCTTATACTCAATCTTTTTTTTACTTCTTCAATCAGAGGCGCTAATACTCGACGTGAATCTTACACGACAAGAAGTCACAACATTTCTTAGACAGCCGGTGAACCTTGGTTGCTATGCAACTACCACCTCAGCCGGCTCTATACTGGAGTATTATTGGACAAAAGACAACCAAACTGTCACGCAATCTCCAAATGTGCAAGCATTTGATGGCGTCTTGGTTGTAACACCGGAGAAAGATTCTGATTTTGGAACGTACGAGTGTAACGTTACCAACGGAATGTCCAGTGGTTTGTGCAGGATCTCGCTGATACAAGTAACGAGTACACCGGGTAAGCATAGAGAATAACTTGAATTTTGTATAAAAACAAAAGGGCCTGGATTGATTGGGAGGAAGAAACCGAAAAATATGGAGCTCTTCTGGGCAACAGCGTATTCGCTATGTGAAGGCTCCATTTATTGTTTGCGTATAACTTAAAAACTAGCTACCGACAAGAACTGGAACGCGAAAAGTTGGAAGGGTTTTTGTAAGGAATACGTAAAGAAAACGAAAGCCAATCGCGATTTAGTCATCCGCGTCTTCCCGCGCTTTTATCAGTTTGCCTGGTTTTACTGTGAATTCCCATTGGCTAGTTATGATTACTTTGGTTTGGTTTTTCAACACCCAATCGAAAAATTATCCGAACAAAATATTTTCTTAGCTTTCCAGTACTTGTGTCTAAGATTGTAGTCTCCTAATTCTACAGAAGCTGGGATTGTAAGCTCCGGCTTTTTGCACCTTATCGTAATCATTCATTTATTTACCAGAGCATTTTCCAATTAATTGAAAGGTGACCCCACAACTGGCTGTGTGAACGTTTCAGTCCTGATGCCCGTTCTAGCAGTTGCAGTCTTTTCACTCTTGCTCTTCATTCATCTTGTCATCCAAGGCGCAAGAAGGCGATCACGTGATGAAGTGCTGTCCAAGAAAAGTGAGGATAGCAGTCTACATAGTCACGAGCATGTGCGCATGCGCGAAGGAAGCTGTGTCATCGAAGAACCTATTGAGTTGCACGTCAATCGGCGAGTCTCACGAATGGAAGAAAATGAAAGGATCCAAGAAAGCACTGTGACTCAATTTTGACCCCGAAAGACTTTCTCTATTTAGAGCCTGAACTCAAACTTCATTTTTAAAAGAAAAACTTAGAAACACGACCATTGGTGTTGAATCAATTTTGATACAAGATCAAAGAAGAGTTATACCCGGCCAAGATGTGAAGTTGTAAAGTTGTGATATTGGTCAAGACAACTACATTCGGCTCTGCAGCGATATCGCTTCCTATATGAATGAACATGGAATAACAGGGTAATTTGGCATTATCAGAGCAAAAGGAGGAATTGTGGAAGGCACACACGATCTAAATTACCAAATTACCCTGTTATACTCTCCCACCGATGCAGCGACACAGTTTCCTTCAAACTTAGCATAGCTTGACAGGAGAGGATGAACGTGAGGATGAACGTGAGGCTGAACCCTTAAATAAACCTTAAAGGGAGAAGTATACTTTAGGAAATATTATTTTTTTCATTGCCGCCATTAAAAATGATTTATGATTTACTAAATGCTGCCCTGAAAGGCTCCTAAGAGTAAACGAACCCTTGATTATTGTCACAAATGTTCTATACATTCAACTGCTGAGGCACGTAGCCACCATTTTATAAAACAATTCAGAAACCTGGCCACACACGCATAGGCACAGCAATCTGGTCAAAAACAGCCGCCTGCTCCGGTTAAATCTGGAATTCCTTTTCAAAAAAGGTTCATGCAGATTAACGAGAGATGGTAAAACGAGGAGCAAGACTTTGCTACCTAACGGACGAGTGGCTAGGCTACTTTGCCAGCGCCCGCGGTTGAATAGCTTGCACATTTAAAAGGCTGGCTAATCTTTCTAAAATTAACGCGGTCAGCGTCATAGTTTCATCCTTTGTAATAGTTGAGATGTAGATAAGATGGTTTCTACAGCATACCTATTAAGTCATCATGTTTCTAGATCTCTTCTGTTTTCGGAGATCACAAGAATCCCAGTGCAGCTTAAGAGCTCTCTCTCCCTCCCCTCCCGTATCTTTACTGAAGTTATTATCCTAAGCGATACAAATCAAGCGGAAACAATCTCAAAAATGATTAAACTTCCAAATTTTTTTTAAAATTTAAGATCACCATTTCTTTAATATACTATTGAGTCAGTGGATGAATGACAAGTGATAAGTCAAGATCTTTTTTACTAGAATATTGTACACTGGTAAAATGCTTTCCTTGTGTCATGTATATATTATTCTTTTAAAAAATTCTTGTACAAAATTAAATAGCTATGCATATTTTTCTTCTACTTCATGGATATGAAAGACTTTTTCATTGATTAAGTTTTATATGGTCTGCCAAAACGATTTCGCTAGAAATTATGGTGGAGGAATGTGTATTCCTGCATCTGCGCAAAATATTGGATCACGTACAAATTTATGAAGAGTGCGAAATGATACGATATGAAAGTTCATATAAAAGGCCTCTCCGTCCTTAAAAGTTATCTGGCGAACAAAATTAAGGAAGGGTATTGCATGAACTCTTCTGTAGAGGGACACCCCTTATCTTACCTTGGGAAAATCAAATAGGGAGCCGGGGAGATGGAACCGACAGAGTGTAAAGGGTACATGGCAAAACCTCTTAAACTCACAAAATACCTATTTAAAAACGTACAGTGACCGAAATAAAGGTGACATGGCTTCATGAGATTTTAAAAAGATCAAATACCATTTTCAGACCTGAATATTTCGAAAGATTGTTCAGACGAACCCCATACTTTAAAAGAGAAACGTAACGGTTTGATTATGTCAAAAAACAAACAAATAAACAAACAAAACAAAACAAAATAAAACAAAAAACTTATCTAAAATATTTCAAGGTCTTCATTTACGTTCTGTGAAAATCTCTCCCATCCTTAGTTATCCTGAGTTTTTTCGTTCTTTTCTCACCTCTCTAGTTTCTTTTCACCCAACCAAACCGTTATTGTAAGGTGTCTTTCTATTCAAAGGCTATTGTTAATGGTGTCATTTCGTAGCTCCTTTCAGACGAATTTTGTTTTCAAATCATACAGCGGTTTAACGTCGGGCATGCGCAAGTGGGGCAATTTGTGCCAGTCGCGTGCCATTTTCCCGCGCAAAAATTTTTTAAAAAGGAAAAAATATTAAGCAACCGATGTCACGCAAGAGTTATGAAAAAATACATCAAATTCTCACGCTAACGTTTAAACTTAGTACTAACATTAGTGGGGTATTATCATTAGATGGTTTATCATTTATCATTTTAATTTGAGGTTGACTAAAGATTGTGCGCGCTCAAATCACCGGCGTTGTTTATTCCTAATTTTTTTATCAGTTATATGATGTATGACGGCGTCTCTTTGCGGTTTTAACACTCAAACATGCGCAGACGTTTGACCGCTGTCTGCCTAACATGCACCCAAACCGGTTTTATCATTTCACAACTGGTTCATCGTCGGCGTCTTCTTTCTCTTCAAAATCCATCCTCTCCATGTAATGACTAACAAGTGGCATTTCAGAGTCAAGGCTCTCTCGTCCACTAGCATCGCCATCTGTTTCGTCACCCGGGACGAAGAAATCTGCAAACCTTGGTGTCTCCTCTGCATCAATTGGGATGCGGTTAGGATCTGACAGGACAGGCGCAGTCTCATCGTTTGTTTCGTCACCAGAAACAAAGAAATCTGCAATCCTTGGCGTATTATCCATATCAACTGGGATGAGGTTTAGATTTGAAGGAGCATGCGCAGTCTCAACGTTTGTTTCGTCGGCAGCTCTGATGTCTGCCACGCTCGGAATGTCATGAATTTCTTGCATTTCAATGGTTTCTTGTCTGTTTTTCTCCTGTGTATCTTTTTCGCAAAGAATGTCCGTATGGTTTTTGTCTTTTTCTTCAATATGTTGGTTATTTTCAGAGTGTTCAGTAGGACGGTGTTTCCTAAATCGCTCGCGGAAAGGCTTCTTTTTCTTTACTTCAACGTGTTCTTCACTTTTCTCTTCAACTGGTACAGACTGTTGGGATAGTTGAAGCTGCATGATCGCCTCTTCAGACAACGCACATTCATCTCTTCGCTTCCAACGAATTAGAAAATGAGCATTCAATAGTATAGAAACGACAGTCACTGCTAAAACCGGCATGAGAACGGCAATAATACCACAGCCAGCACTGTTTTCCTCCACATGGTCTAAAACATGACAACACAAAAGCGCAAGATCAAAAACGAAAACCAGCTTTATGACGATCATGCAGTGAATAACACGAAATATAACCTTTAAATTCCTTTTTTGTTCAAGGAAGATGAAAAATGGAAATTGCTCACAAGCTACCCACAAGTCGGAAAATTGCCAAAGTTTAGCTGAATACGAATCAATGGCGGGTTTAGTTTCTAAGGAAACTGTGGAATGGAAGGGTGGGGGGGGAAGGGTCATTACGAGAAAATCTGGTTTTATCAACTGAGTTGATAATGTAAATTGGCCACCATGAAGAGTTTCTAAAGCTGATGTTTCGAGCGTTAGCTTTGTCAGTAAGTTAGTAAAACACGGTCAGCAGTGAAACTCTAGGTGACGCGGTGATCTGGGTTCCAGCCTTAGCCAGGAACGTTGTGTTGCATAACCTTTGATAGGCCTGCGTCTCTTCATTATGATTTGCAATTCGTGTACGTTTTCCTAACATCAGGCCAAAAAACGCAGAAAAAGCGTCTGTCTCAAAAGCCACTTTACACTTGATGAAAGTATTAAACATTGAAATATGACCCACTTTCGTGCATTTCACCATCAACTTTACAAACTACTCACTAGGAACATCACTTACTTCTGTTGTTACATCCCGCATTCAGTGAAATACTGCATTTCGTTACTGTCATGTTATCACTAACGTGACACTCATACGTTCCAAAGTCTGCATCATCCTCAGGAGTTACCACCAGCACGTTTCTAAAGACTCGTGTGTTTGAGGATTGTGAGACAGTCAGATTATCTTTCGTCCAAGAAAATGTCAAATGCACTGAGCTCATTTGGTTGACATAGCAACCAAGGTTTACTGTTTCACCAATACAGGTTGTGATTTCCTGACGTGTCAGATTCACGTCTAGGGTTAGTCCTGCAAACCAGATAAGTTAATTAGCTACTAAGCCTTTCCCACAAGCCCTCATTGCTCGCGCTGCAAGACGCTCGTTTCCCCGCTTTCGGGAAGATTTGAGACGGATCGGGGGAGAGGTTTGCCGGGAGTCTGGCACTAATCAAGTGATTAGTGCCAGACCCCTTGCACACCTCTCGCCGACTCGCGTTGCTAAAGGCGAGAGAGGTTAGAATTAACCTCTCTCCGCTCTATCTCATACCTTCCCTCTGGCGAAGTATTGCTCGTGTGAAAGCGTCTATACTAAGGACCTACTTGCAGGCCACTAAAACACTAAAATGATGAACCTTTAAGCAAATCGTTGATCGTTGATTTACTTATGCAATCAGATAACAGCAAGGATTTCGTTGAATTCTCAGATTCGTTCATTACAATTCTACAGTTCGTTACAAATAAACAAGAAAACATGGCTCTACTCTCTCTTCTTAAAATATTAGAACATGATAAATTAATTTATCCATCATTTCTTCCCTTCCTTACTTTTTTAAATCATTTTTATAACTTAAATGTAAATAAAAAACAAATTGTTTTTGTTGTTGTTGTAGTGGTTGAAATAACGTTAATCCGTGATAACGATGAAAATAATGTAACTTCACAAGAAATTATTCATTTGACACTTACCTACACAATATCGTCTGTAAGCGATTTATTAGAGTTATAAAGATTTCTCTGAAAGCTCAAATGATTGTTAAACTCTTAAACATATAGTTTAAAAGTGCTTGCCAAAAATATCAGGTAAAATGACCTGGAAAAATAGCATTTACACCCACTGCATTTCCAGTGTACAAATTTGTCATAAATAGGGTCTGGTTCAAACATGCAAATGAAAAAATCCGCTAAAAGAACTGTGGTTGTTTTCTTCGTAGTTGGCATGTAAATTGGCAAAGATTCCAAGTTGTTCTTATGAAATGAAAGTTGCTCGATTATGTCGTTCATGAATTGGTAATGAGGTCGACTTATTTGTGGCGACAAAAAGTCGAAACAAATCCGTGAATAAATAATATAAACATGTATTAACTTCTCCAAACGAACACTTGATATTGTATTCAAACGGGTTTGTAAACAGCTTAGGTTGCCTCTCACGTGACGTACTACGTGCACAGATAATGATCTAATATTAGTCATGAACAACTCGTAAAGGCTACGAGACTATTAATAGAACATATCTTTGTTCTAATAACCCTTCATACTGCTTTCATAACATAAGAGTGAACATACAGCAGATCACATATTTTTTGACATTGATAAACCTGCAATCGTTTACAATAAAGCATCGATCGATATTTGCGTTTCTAATTCGGTTGTGAGGAAACACGATCTGGACGCGAAAATATTTTAAAATTTACCTTTTGAATATGGCTGAAGATCAGTTGCAGAAAGAAAAATATTTCTACGCTTACTACTCACCCATTGGAACAGCAAAGTTCACAAAAAGGAGTAATCCTTGCAGTGCACAACGCAGGCACGTTCTATAAACCGCCATGTTGGTTTTTTATGTAATCCGTGAATTAAGGCAAATGAGTCCTAAAATGCTTTTCAGAACAAAAGTCCCATCGTGATGATCAAATTTATCCTCGTCTTGTCACTTACGATATATTAAATAGCTAAAAACGGCCGATTCAGCTGAGTTAAAACAGTTTCGAAACTGACATCCACTGTTTCCTACGAACAACTTACAACAACGTTGCGTGACATACTTATTCGGCCCAGTTTCTCGCGTCGTCATAAGTCACGCTTGACAGGAAGACAATCGCACAAGTTCAAAGCGCTTCCTGTCTCCCGCCATCTCCCGTATGCTCACCAATATAATATTGTTTTTCGTTTTGCCGCAGCTGGACTAAGAGAAATGTTGAAATTTCATTCATAATAACTGACGCCACACGCATCAAAGGCAATGCCAAAACAGCTGTCCAAAGTTGCTAATAAAACAACAATAGGGGACCTTTGGCAAACTATGACAGCGACGGCAACGAGGACTTGGCAAAACAAAAGATCTAATGAACAGAACAATAGCTCAGCACGTGAGTCTTAAAACTGTGAACACTAACCGTCCTTTGCACAACGACAACGTGAAATCAACAGAATTTGCGCGGTCCGATAAAGAAAACCCCGAAGGCAGATTATTTAACTTAACTGGTTTCCATTTGGAACTCAACGCCGCTCTCATACGTTATGCTGAGGTTAACTTGTGGCGCCATAAGAGATGGTAAGCACATCCAGTCATTCGAGAAATTCCAACTGAAAATATGTATTCATTTTTAATCGACGTTTTCCTTGGCGCTGCCGTCCTAACTGCTAAAGATCCCTGATCTGAACAATCACGCGAGCGTGTGAGCGGGTTAAGACAAACTGTCAACCCGCTAAAATCTTCAGTTTAGTCTGCAAAATGCGCCACAATTCCTGGCAGAGTCATACTAATGGATAGGCCTTAGTATTTTGGTTAACTTGGAGTCAAGAAAGATAAGAACAAAGCTTTTGCGTAAACTCAATTTATTTTCTGTGTCATAATTATGACTAGCATCTGCGGTAACCTCCAAAACAAATCCATATTTGGCCTCTATTTTTAATCTGTGAAAGTCTTTTTTTTTTTTTTTTAATCAATTAGAGCAAAGATCTCACGCACCTTTTACTAATGTTTAATCAATTATTTTAGCTGGTCAGTTTGTCGAGGAGACATATTACCATGTAGACAAGTCTTTGAATCTAACGGTGGCTATAAGTTTGTCGTGAGTGCTCTGTCTTTGAGGTAAGTAACCAAAACTGCTCGAATAGTGGCGATACATTGAAGAAATCAAAGGATTGGGAAAAAAATCAGCGTAGCTTAAACTCGTCTCCAAGACTTACCACATAATTCAGCGAATTTTTTTTCCTTACAAAAATATGGGAGATGAGAGAGGACCAAAAAAATTAATTACCAAAGGAGTAGTTCCAACAAACTCTATAAATGTTAGGGTTAACATCAAGACTGTTTTTTTTCTTCTTTTTTCCTTTATTTATTGCTTTATTTCTTTTCTCTTTTTCTTTCGCTTTTTTTGGTTCTGCTAAGTAACGAAAATATGCGAGTTTCTAGAATGTAAGATTCAGTACAAGCCAAGGGGCTATAATTACTAACTGAATGCATTGACAACTCGTGATAAATTATGGTTATGATTTCTTTCCATTTGTTGTGTCTCTTTCGAGAAATTTAAATGCATCGAATTTCAATTTATACGCTAAAAGGGTAGTTTGCAACTTTTTATCAATTATCTAGATACCGGCTTTTATGTGGTTTAATTGCGACCCTCAAAATCTCAAACTGATACCACTTTGAGAGTGTTTTGTGCAATCCCAGCTGTGGTCGCTAGACGGAAGCGACTCCATTTTTTTTTCCTGGAGGGGGGGGGGGGAATGGAGCTAGAGGGTGGTGTAAACTAGATTTATCATTTATTTTCCATCGGAAGGTTATAAGAAACGGCATGGGAAAGTAGGACTTCTAGTCTCCAAGAAGACATTAAATTCCAATGTAAACATTCTTATCATGATCACGATTGTAATTCATGGGCAGGCGTCATTCACAACCCTCCTGAGGATGTTACGCGACTGGTTCAAGTTTATGTTTTCCATTCCTCGTCACGAGCCAATGAGTAAAACGGAAAAGTTCGTTCAGTGGTCATCTTTATTAGTCTACTGCTTAGGCGGCCTCACATTTCTGGCAGTGCCCAAGCTCTATGGCATCATATTGAACGTAGAATACACCTGTCGTTCTGAAGGTTACGTACGCCTGGTCGGCCTTGGAGTTGTAGAAATTGGATTTCTTTTCATAATCTTGGCACGTTCCACTGTAAGAATACATCGCTATGGAACCATTTTGGCTTCTGTTGTTAGCCGTCTCGTTTGGGTGCCAGCGACGGGGCTCATGTTCATCCTCAGAAATATGGTCCCTTTCACGTTCGCGTTAGTCTTCATGGGCTTGGATGTGTTGCTTTCCCTGAGCACCCTGTTTATATGGTGCCGGGAGAGGGATGGTTCCTCACTGGGAGACTTCTTAAAAGAGCTCCTGGCTCCATTTCGAGAATGTCATGGGGTGAAAGTAGGAGGAACCATTACAGCCGTGTTTTTTGTGGGCCTCATTCAAACAATCTTTTGGTACGTGTTAGCGGTGAGACCCGATTTTGCTCATAAAATGTTTGTTCTCGATGATTTGGATGGGCTCGCTGATGGCTATCTAGCAGCGTTCCTTTATCTGATTTCCATTCATGGCCTGTACCACGTCCTTTGCGCCAATAATTTGAATCATCCCTTCGCTCTAGCCTCAGTTAGCTATCGAGTTCTTTTGGATACTCCAGTCTCTCTTGTCTTGCTTCTTGTGGATCAGATGGAAAGAAATCTCTTTCTCACGATTATGAGCTTCAACATATTCATCTCCATCATCTTTTTGGCGTTTCTGTCACGTGAAAGACTTATCATTACAAACAACAGAGAAGACCCACCCGATGTGCAAGCTCCCACCGTTAAGGAAGACAATTGAACTACCATGACTACTTAGTATGATAAAGGGGGTAAGTTTCTAAAGAAACTGTGGTGCTGTGTCGATGAGAGTATAACAGGGTAATTAAATATTATCAACTGGGTTGATAACGTAAGTTGGCCACCAAAAAGAGTTTCAAAGCTGACGTTCGAGCGTTAGCCTTTCGAAACGTCAACTGTTAAACTCTTTACGGTGGCCAATTTACGTTATCAATTCAGTTGATTATACTGAAATTAGGTAGTATGATAACTCAGTAACTCGAACTTTCGGTCTTTCCTCTCGAATCATTTCATGTATAAATCTACCCTTGACGACTCAAACCGTTTTTGTCAATTTAAGTAAAATCGAAGAAAAAGTATTTCTAGTCATAAGCAAAAACCTGAAGCAAAACATGAAAACTATGTAAGCGGGCAGTGATTTTCAATAACTTGTGGGGGAGGAGAGAGATCGTAGGATTTTAATTGGGAACAAAGGGGGAACAGTCGTCTCCAATTAAACTAAGTTTAAAAGAGAGTAACAACTAATTGACTGCTTATGAGGTTGGATCACTAGAATACTACAGAGTCTTGTGGGGGATCTGGTAACTTTTATTGTGACACAACCAAAGTCCTCTGACGCCCCTCCATCCCACCCCCCCCCCCCCCCCCCGTGGCTAAAAAAAGACTGGTCCCTAAATCACTAAGAAGCGAGCGACAACAATTAATTCCATATAGTTTAGTTTACATATTTATTACAAGAACTGATCAAATTACAAGTTTTATTACATGCTGCGATTAAAAAAAATGCTTTATATTTAAAACTGTGTTCAGGTGGAACTCATTTATTGAATAAAAACCACGTTTGGTTTAGTTCCAGTGACCTCCATCTTAGCACGCCAAAGAAGCAACTGAATTACAACATAAACTACTGCAGGTCTTGAGTAATTTGACTGCATTTAGCTTCAGTTTGACGAGAGAGGAGCCTGTATAAGATAAAAGATGATATTTATGGCTCAACTGAACTCTAAAAACGAGAGAATATGAGAGGTGTCTACTTCAACCTCGATGTCAACTTGAAGGTACACTCTTGACATGATTGGCTCATTAGTCAGATCACTAATGTCGCTCGTGCATACAAAAAAATATAATATAAAATTCGAAAAAAAAAACACATACCGAGGAGGGAAAGAAAGGAAAATTGCAGCAGAAAGTAAAGACACCTTCCGCGCCACTCGATAGCGACCTCCATATTTAGGATATATGACTTTCGCTAAAGAGACTTGACACTTTTGGTTAAAATTTCTTATCCGCCCCCTCCTGACTCGGACGACGGTCAGGTGTCCGTGAGTGGGGAATGTTGAAGCTTCGAATTGACTGGCGCATGATACTTACAAGTTTTGTGTTATTTCTCCTTCGTTTCGCAAAAGCTGCTTTCTCTATTGGGTCACTTGGCTCTTCAGCCTCAGTCAACGCCTTGAGTTGCACCTCCCACTCAAGAAAGTGCCCATCTTCACTTCCTTGCTCAGTTTTATGCTGTCTCAGAGAACTGGTTCTTCTACTCCTTTTTCTGCCCCCTGTTATAATCTCATCGTCTACGATTGAGTCTCTTTGAATTGTCTCATAAAAAGAGCTTACACTGCCTCCCCATACACGATAGGGCTTGTACTCAACTGTAGTAATACCAGTTCTGGTGCGAATGGGAGGTAAAACTTTAACTTCTTTAATAGCAGGAATGCTTGGTTCTTCGGTCTCTACGCATGCGGACGGCTTTGCATCCATATGGTTTTTCTCTTTGCTTCCGAAGTCATTTTTTTCCTTCTCACAAGACTCACTGTCATCGTGATTCCCTTTTCTGTTTCTTTTCTTAACTGAGGTCAAACAGGGCTGCACTCGGGAAAGAACCTCATCTTGATAACGCGAGCAAGTGCTTTTAAAACGAGAGCAAGTAACTCCCATGTTGAGTAGGAGAAACTTGAAAACCATTGCATCGTAAACAAACACGTCAAACAAACGAATGAGGTCATGGAAATGATCTCTAGCCATTTTGACGTCACCATTCTGGATTGAAAACTTAGCTTCTCTTGTTCCGCCATTTTTTTTTTTTAACTTGACTTGCTCCGTTTAAGTCGCATTACCGAGATGGGTTGGTCAGCTATGGGTGTAATTAACGAAAACCATTCAATGAAAGTAAGCAGAGGATTTCCTTATATTTAGGCATATTTTATGTTTTAAGCATATGTCATCACTACGTTTCAACAGCTCGCTAAAAGAATATGGGCATTTGGAGTCGAATCTCGGAACTCAGTTTAATTTGGAGTCAGACAGTAAGAGGAATTTATTATTACTCGCTAAATGTGTAAATACGAATCCTTCCCAAAGATTGGTAAAAAGTCTCCGGCCGTAGATAATTTCGCAATTTACCTCTGCGCGCGCAGCTTCGGGTTGTTCGTACGCCTGCGTGATTTGTGCACGATCTCGAGTCGGTCCAAGCAGTATTTGAGCAAAATATTTCGGTTTTCATATCAAGCACGAAAAAGTCAACGATTTCACAAAAAAAAATTCAATGTGTGTGATTTTCTTGAATTTTCATCAACCCTTTGACACATAACCTGTCACCGTTTTGCAGGACCAATGTGATTCTTATCTAACATCTTTTCGGAAAATTGGCTAAAATGACGGTCTGCATTACGTGATCCACATTTCTACACACGTAGGGTGAATGCGGCGATCTACATATTACCTCACCCGAACACCATCAACAGGGACAGTGGAATAGAAATCCCAGATGCTCGGTTGTCGACGATCAAGAAACACAACAGCAGTAGAGCCGTGCGCAGAGGGAACCTAATTCGGGGATGTACCAATCACTGCTGCGGAATTCCAGCCAATCACAGCTAAGCATGAGAGTACATATGTAACGCGCCCTCAGTCACCTTTATGAAATTACAGTGTTCATCTTATTTAAATTAAGTGAAATGTAACCAAGATTCTGATAATTCTAACCTATTCCTAGAAATATAATCGAGTCCCTAAAAATATACACCGTAAAGAGGGAAGATGACCATTCTTTCTGAAGTCATCTAAATATTATTTGTTAATCGAGACGGCAAGTCAGTTGGGGTAATTTTAATTTTAAATTAATTAAACTCAATTTAATTAAAATTGACGAAAGCATTCTGGGGATTTTTTTTTTCGCTCTGTGATTGTTTCAGAAAACTCGCACCACTTTCTTGACCAATTCGATGCAAAACTAACACCAAGCACGAATTGGTCGCCCATGTTTTCATGCGTTCTAAGCGGTTTTCTTGGTTGTTATTTCTTACAAAGTAAAATTTAACCGCAAACCATATTTACAACGAGCGTAGTACTTCAGTGGTTTTACAGACGAACGTAATGTCATCGCCGTGAGGTGATGTCTTTCAGCAAGTTACAGGGAAGATAAACCTTTTACGTTAGCGAAATTCGTTCTTGTTTTGACCGGTTCAGCCTCTGGAAACAAGGATTGAGAACTTGCCGACCCAATCTCAATAGTATGGCTTTCCTTGGGAAACAGGAAGCACAAATTCCATCTTGGAAACCTCAACAAGCGTTCGTTCCTTCACGTTGTCCCTTTTCTGGTTGCTTGGTACACTTCATCCATCAATTCTCTCACGGCAAAAGTGTAAAAATGTTTGTTCACCCGTTTAACGTTTTCTAATTCCTCTTCAAGTTCCCGTCGCGAAAGTTGTCTCTTTCCTGTTGTTGCAGTTCCTTGCCCTTCAAACTCTGCGACCTGCAGGAGTAGAAAAACTGGAATTAGCATCATCTTCGGATTTATTCGAGCAATTATCGATTGAGTGTCTGTTATGAATGTAACAGGACAAGAAGGTGAAGTAGGAAACGTCGTACCTCGGCAAGCAGAGGTAGCGCAACACTGTCCCCAAATCTTTCCCTTTTTTCCGAACTACTTTCCTGTTTGAAAATCAAAATAAAAATATTAAGTTCAAAGTCTCATAGCTAACGTAAAGAAATGCATCTAAATCACTGGGTATAATTTACAATCCAGGTCTCAAGTCCATACCTCGCTTATTTTTCCCTTCAGCGTCATAAGAATAGCGTCAGGGTTGGATTCTACATCACTCGTTCCCGCGGGACCGGCCACGTGTTTTTCACGTGATCGATTCGGTACATGCACGTGCCGTTTTAGAGGCTGGATTGGAGCAAGGGATGATTTTGGAGATGGGTTTTCCAGGTGTAAAGATTTTGGAATTATCTGAGAGTTGGTCACTGCACCTGTTCACAAAGAATCAAGTATATCAACGTGAAAAATTTAACCCTTTAAATCCTAAAATCTGATTGTTAATTCTCCCCTCTAGCTGCTACACATTGTCTTGTAAATCACCCACGAGAATTTGGTGTCAGATCAAGATAGCAACTTCTAGCTGATAAGTATGAGTATTCTCATTACCTGTCTGCTGGATAATGAATGAATATTGTAGGGAGAAGCTACATGTTAATCACTTCTGAGAGTGAAATGGTTAAGCTTACCTTTGTGGTTGACAACTCTGAGACACTGCCTACTAGGAACATGCCAAACACGAGCAGTCTGGTCTTGAGAGCCAGACAATAACAGAGTTCCATCCATAGAAACTGCTAAACTGTTGACTTGCTTACTAAATAGAGATAAATAGAATAGTCACTCACACAAAGTTTTCGACATTTTGAACCTAACACTGTGCAGGAGGTGTGTCACATATGAACCTGGTCTGGGAATGGCCAGGGTCACTGTAGAGTCTCTGTGGCTCAGTGGTAGAGAAAAAGAGTGAAAAATCTGAAGATTTGTGGTTCCTTTCCTAGTGGAAACTCATATCACTTTTCTTTGACCCATGCTTGTAACAAGACAAAAAACACTTTTCTGAACAACAGTCATTAAAAACATATTCCTTTACAAGAAAGATGAGCCATCTAAAAATTGCCTTGCTCTCCAACATATTGATTCATAGCTCAGTTAGTCCACCTTCCAGCATATTGGGCTTGAGATTAAGAGATTAAAGGTCAAGTTTGGCTAAAATCGTCCATTCAAGTTCTGAGAACCTGGAAAATATTAACCCTTTAAAACCAATGAGTGACCAAGACAGAATTTCTCCTTACAATATTAATGCAATATCAAGCAGAGAAGTGATGAGGATAAAGAAAAATATCAATTAGGGGATGATCAGTTAATCCAATACCAAAATCTCTGGACTAGCATCTTAAGAATTGAATGGCAGATGGTAAGGAGAATTACTTAGAAGATCTTTGGAGTACACAGGTTAAAATAATTATTGGATCATCAGATGCTTGAGAATATTACCTATGACCATTGAAGATGAGGGCTTCTTCTTTCTCCAAGTGAATGTTATCCTTCATCCCCTGTATTTCAAGATGGAAAAATATTAAGTGGTACTGAACAAATGGCATGAAAAATAAAATCAGCTCATAACCTTGATGCTGTAATTAAAAGCTGATAGGGGCCAGGAAACCCTCAGCTGTCGGACCATTCTGTTCCAGCATCAGCAAAATCATGAAGGTTGTTCGATGCATGACTCGCAGTTTTTAGTTTATAAAAAGGAAAGTAAGGCTACTCTGGAAAATTACTTTATGCTTACCCTTCTAAAAAGCTCTACTAGGTAAATGTTGCCATCTGTTCCTCCTGCAAAGCAGTTCTGTTCCGCAGCATCCATTGTCACAGCTGCTACTCCAACATCAAACACAAATGAACATAAAAGTTCACCAGAACTCAGGCTGTACAACTATGAAAAAAAAAAATGGGACAAGTGTGGAAGACTTCATGGCCAATAGTCATGGAAGATGGGCTCTGGATAAGGAGGTCTGGGTTTAAGGCTTTACACCCTAATGTCAGTATGCATATTCTCCATACAGTTCTCTAAACATTTCCTGTGATATTGACGAGGAGAATTTGTTTAATGATCCAGAATTTTTTAAGTTTTCTATCATTTCCATTTTTCTCATGACACTGCACAGCCTTAATACCTGCATGTTTTTTTTTGCTAGTCTTAACCTCTAGCTTCAACACTCCTTGCAAAGAAACTGTGACAAGCTCAAGTAAATGCACCATGTAGCTAGTCTCTTATCCAAACATTTTCCTTTTTTGTGGCAAATTGCAGTTATCTAGATCACACCACTTATATCCGTCACTCATCAATCTCAGTTAAAAATTTAAATTTTAGTTATAAACCAACACACCAGTGACATACATTCAACCAAGGCTGATAATACCATTGCTATCACTTACCTTACAAGTTTGATCAAGGGATGCAGTGATCACATGACCTCTCATGCCCCCACATCCACAATGGATATCAGTGACAGGAAGGGCATGATCAGACCATGTGTACCTTGGAGTTCGTATTTCATCTGAAGTTCCAACGCTGTTTGATGAACCAGACAAAATCCTGAAAAAGATCATAAAAATTCAACAAAATGTAAAAGTATTAATAATATTTCATTTTTAAATGTGAAGATGCCTGTGTCATATTCTTCAAAATTGCATTTTTCAGCCCTTTTCCCCAACCCTCCTGAAAAATGCATCTTGCAGGCTGCCATTAAAGATCTTTTTCAAGCAGCAAAAGAACTTTTTTTTTCTGTGGGGAATTTACTATTGAAATATTTGAAATTAAAGATATCTGAAATTGAAGACTTTTGTCAAGGTACATGTATGTGGGGCTTAATCAACTACCGGTACATTAAGTTATACAAAATTCTCTGAACTGAAATTATAAGCTATGTATTGAAGACAGTGTAGCAGATTTCCAAAAACATCTTGCAAGTGAAATGGTTAAGGTTCTGTAGGAAGAAGTTCTAGAGACTCTATATTTGAGAACAAAAGTTTCCAAGAGCTTACTTTGCCATTTTCCACACCATCACTAAATTATCATCACCAGATGACAAGAAATGAGATCCATCACCGGTGAATTTCAGACATGAGACTCGCTGGAAGTGTCTTGAAAGTAACCCAAGTAAATTGCCACTTGCAACCTTTGAAAGAAAAGAACTGAATAAAACCTTTCATGATAATCTCAGGGACACAGTAGCCAAATGGTAAGTGGGCTGAACTCCAAGACTTGGTCAGTTTGAGACCTGGCTACATCATTGTATCTTGTACTATGGAAAACACTTTACTCTCAAAGAGCATCTCTCCACCTAGGAGTAAAACATGTACTGAAAAATTGTCAGGGAAGCCAGCTTAAATAGTGGGGGTAACCTTGTGATGGACTGGCACCCCATCCAGGGGGGAGTGGTGAAACTTCTGATCGCTTCATGCTATGGATGAGCCGTGGCTTTATAAGCCACTAGGCTTGAGTACAGACTTTTTTATCATGTTTTGAGATTCTAAAGACTAACCTGTTTTCTAAAATGCTTTTAACTGTATGTTGATAATACAATAGTGTATACATCTTTAATCCAATAATTATAATTGTAGCTTAAGAACACTGTTAATGAACTAGTCATGAATTAAGTTCTTTTTTTTGTTACTTTTTTTAAAATTTCTTTTTCACACTGAATGACTCAAACATACCTGCCAAATATAAATTTTCTCACCACAAGCCACCACACAGTAGTTACCATCAGGAGAGCATGTTATGGCTGTCACTTTACCAGGGCAGATTAATTTTGTGAGAACTGACTCCTAATATAAAAGGAAATAAAAAAGGAGTGAATAGGAGTATGGGGAGGGGGGGGAAGGCACTTCAAGTAAAATTTGCAACTCATTACTGGGTTCTCAGCTGCAATAAACTGAGATCAGGAAGGAATAGTCAAACAAAATCTCAGAAACCAAACCAGAAACCAGGTAGGTTTAAATCTAGCTCTAAAATGCCTTAACCCTTAAACCCCTAACAGTGACCAGCATCTCACTTCTCATTACAAAACCACCCCTAAATCACACATTAAGATCATGAGAATATGGGAAATGATCACCAACAATAGCAGCTATTGATTGTTACACAAATTCTCCTTGTTAGCACCTTTGGAAATGTACAGAGAACAGTAATGAGAATATGCATGCTGGTGTTGGGGTGTAGAGGGTTAAGTCCGTGATAGCTAACATTCATTATGAATTCACAAATCACTGGAACCTTATTTGAAAAGCACCAGTTACATTTGAATTATACACACAAAAAAATTAAATTATCTATGCCTGTAATATAAAAACAACAAGGCAATGAATCCTTTCACGTATGGTAAAAATGCAACCACAATCTTCTGGAAATTTTTAAAACACCTCAAATTTTTTCCTTAAATTTAGCAACAAAGACACCAACCTTAGCCATGTTCCACGTGTGGATTATAGGTTTATTTGACTGTGATGCCATGATATAATCTTTACCGAGGAGTGAAACGCATCTCGCTTGGCAACTTCCTCCTTTGTAAGCTTTTAGTTGCATACCTGAGTTTAAATCCCATAAGGATACACAGAAGTTATCTCCAGATGATTCTGTTGTCAGTGCTACCTCGAAGTCCGCCATCTTGGATTTCTTCATTACGAGCCGACAGTCATAAAAAAATCAGCGGTGTCCTCAAACTCATGTCTTCTGTTAAGGAGAAATTAGGAGATTAAAAATAACAAGATGGCTTCCGTGGAGCTTTCACAAGTTTATGTGCCTGTAGCGAATTACTGTGTCCAGATGATGAACTCTCTTAACGAGTTCCGGAAACACAATATCTTGTGCGAAGTAGTGATTGTGGTCAATGGAAAACAATTTTTCGCTCATCGGAATGTTTTGGCGGCGAGTAGTCCCTATTTCCGGGAGATGTTTTCGAGTAACATGCGTGAGCATTTGGAAAACAAGCCAGTGATTCTGGAAAACATAACTGCAGAAATAATGGAAGAGTTGTTAAATTTTATCTACACCGGAAGCATCAAGATTACTCCCTTTAACGTCAAGGATTTTGTTTCCGCTTCAAATTATCTCTTGATGACGAACTTGAAGGAAACTTGTATATCATTTATGAAAGCCATGTTAAATCCCTCGAATTGCCTGGGTATCGAAGCAGCTGCATTTAAATTCAATTGTACTGCTCTACGAAGCACAGCTAGTCAATACGTTTACGATAATTTTGTGGCTGTCTCGCAAACGGATGAATTTAAGTTGCTCTCTGCGGACCGCTTAGCAGAATATCTCGGCAGTGATGACATTCGAGTCGAACGCGAAGAACAAGTATTCGAATGTCTGATGCAATGGATAAACCATGATATAGAAGTTCGTAGAGGCTTTTTTAAAATACTTTCACAACATGTTCGTTTTCCGCTCATGTCTCCCTATTACTTAGCGGATCATGTTGAAACTGAAGAGATCGTACTTTCATCTCCGGAATGCACATCGTTGATTTTAGAAGCAAAGAACTACCACATGCTTCCAGATCGCAGACACCTGATCAAAGGTTCTAGAACCAAACCTAGAAGATCTATGGGGGTAATTTCTGTTATATTTGCTGCCGGAGGAATTCAAGGATCGACAGTAATGAGGGACACTTTTGGGTTTTTCCCTGCAGCAAATAGATGGAGTCCTTTAGCGCACATGATCATCGCGCGATGTAGACACGGATTAGCAGTTACTGGAGACATGGTATATGCCGTGGGTGGTCAGTCACGAGAAGGTATGTGTGATGAAAAGAGTTTTAACGAGTACATGTAAGGGTTAGATGTCATATTTTCGTGTAGGTAATGAGGTCGGGTGAAAGTAAGAGAATAATGTTATTTGAACAGCGTGAAAAATATGTAAATTTATTTTTTTGCTGTTGTTGTTGTTGTTCATGTTGTTGGAGTTAATCCTGAGAAGGACCATTGGGGGAGAAGTCAATTGAGTTATTACTATTGTTGTTATTATTACTAATATCATTATTATTATTATAATATTTATTAGCATTAGTATCATTATTATTCATGGTTTTAGTAGAGGTTACAACCTGATTTTGTGCAATTTGGTGTAAACAAGAATGAGAAAGTTTTTCAAGAAGAACAAAATTGCCAGGCAAGTGCAATTTGTAGTCTTGAAAAATTTACAAGTGTTTATTTGTACCAAATTACATGAGAAATCAATCACAAGTTATTACTTATTAATGATTTGCACGATAAGAGCATCACAGAAAGTCAAACAGATGAAATTTTGACAGTGCAGTCCTGTCACAACTTTGCAAGGTTGGTCATTACTGTTTTAGAATTGAGATCAAGTTTACCCATGAAAACTTAAATTTTCAAAACTTTGTCCTTGGTCATATGATAAAATACATATTGACTAAGTTAGGTAGGGCTGGACAGGAAATTAATTGGCTCTCAATCGTGATACACAGCCTCATTGGGCCTGGTCTGTGTGTCATGACCTCAAGCCAAATATTCATGTCTAGCCCTCCCACTTAGTCAATAAGTACATATTATAGGCAGCAGTAGTCAGCACCAGTTACTAGTTTTTATTTAAACTCTTTGTATAGTATGAAGGTGTTATACAGCAATATTTTCTGCCTACAGGTGCTGCCCAGAGTTCTCTGAACTCAGTGGAAAGATATGATCCAAGAACAAACACATGGACAATGGTTGCACCCATGAATATGAGGCGCAGTCTGCTCAATGTTGCAGTACTTGACGGTGAGTATTATTTTTCTCTTATGCCTAGTTAACCCTTTACACCCTAACATCAGTATGCATATTCTCCACACTGTTCTTTATACATTTCCTAAGGTGCTGACAAGGAGAATTTGTTTGCCAATCAAAAGTTTCCTTCCCTGGTGACCACTTCCTTTCTTCTCATGACCTTAATGTGTGAATCAGGAGTGATATTGTAGGGAGAAATTAGATGCTAGTCACTCTAAGGGTTTAAAGGATTAAATACAAAGCAGCAGTACACAGGCATTCTTTCTATATTCACCCTTAACACCTTAACGTTAGTATGCATATTCTCTATACTATTTTCCATACATTCTTTAAGGTGTTGACTTGGAGAATTTGTTTAACAATCAAGAGCTTCCTTAGTTAGTTGGTGATCATTTCCTTTATCCTTGTGACCTTATTGTGTGATTCAAGGGTGACTTTGTAAGGAGAAATTAGATGCTGGTCAAAGAGGGGTTGGCTATCAGTTAGAGGACATACATAGGGTAGAGTGAAAACTGGATTATTTTCATCACTGCAACTTGTTGCATAAGTTCAAAGTTCAAACCAACTTACCTTGTTACCAAGGCTATTACTAGTGGAAGAGAAAAGGGAACAGTTGCCTAAAAAAATGCAACATTTTTTTTATTCCATCTTTTTGTGGAGTGTTAGACAGATAGTCTGAACTTTGTAAAAATTACCTTTGAACTTTTCAAATCCAATTCCATCATCTTTATTAAACAGCAAAAAGAGGTTTTGACCTATAAAGACAAGTGTACATTTGCATGTGGTCATAGTTTCACCTTTTATTTTTTTCTTCACATTAGGAAATATGTATGCTGTGGGTGGCTGTGATGAGAGTAACTTTCGACTCAACAGTGTGGAACGTTACCACCCAGCAACAAACACTTGGTCATTTACAGCACCCATGACCACTTGTCGCAGCAGTCCGTGTGTGTTGACATGCCGTGTACTGTATGTGATTGGTGGAGTAAGCTATGTTGGAATGTCACTTAACACTGGAGAGTATCTTGACCCCATGACAAACACATGGAGGGCAATTGCCCCCATGCATTACAAGCGAGCGAGCGCATCAGGAGCAGCAACAAATGGAAAGATCTACATCATTGGTAAGCCATGTTTACTTAGTGTCTAAGAGTGATGGGCATCTAATTTCTCCCAATAGTATTACCCCTGAATCAAACATTAGGTTATGAGAGTGACGGAAATGATCACAAACTCAAGAAGCTCTTGATTGTTAGACAAGTTCTCCCTGTAGGTACCACAGGAAATGTATAAAAATGGTGTGGAGAACTTGTATACTGATGTCAGGTTGTGAAGGGTTTGGATCAAATATTGTGAGATGTCATTTAAAAATTCAGTTCAACACAATTTCACATTAATTTTTTAAGGTGGCTGGGATGGTTCTGTTCACCTGAATAGTGGTGAGGTGTATGACCCTGATATAGACCAGTGGTCCTTGATTGAACCTGCTAGCACTGCCAGATGGGATGCTGGGATAGCTGTAGAGAGTGACAAAATCTTCATTGTTGGGGGATGTGACAGGAATGCACTTTGCACTTTGGAAACAGAGTGCTATGACCCTGAGAAAGACAAATGGAGTAAGGTGGCATCCCTGCCAGTTGCAACACATGGAATTAAGTGTTGTACCATCCAGCTTCCACATAAATTTGCATAGCTATCTCAGTATGTGCAGTCTGTCACTCAATCCTGTAACTTGTAAGATCTGATTAGTATTTTATTTCTCCTTCCTGGCAGCTGTATGCTTCCTGGTAAATTTTTTAAGGGAATTTGACATTGTATCAAGATGGTACTTTTGCGAACAAAAAGGTTAAAAACTACACAAGGCATGTACAGAAGTAGGTGTACATGAAGGATATGATATATTTCACTGAGGCAAATTGTTATCTCAGCAATGACAATGGTTGATTGGCCAGTAGAAAATGCATAACTATGTTGTATATTCAGGTGAGGGTAGGCAAGTGGTTGTTACGTGCTAAGGAAGGGGCCCCTCCACTTATCTCCTCCTTGCCCCCCTTTCTACTTTGGCCTCACAATTAGCTCTGTTCCCCCACAATTAAAAATGCACCTCTTCTGCTACAACATATGCACTTGTGTGAAAATTGAACAGTAATGACCTGAGACTTGGTTCTCAACCCTGATTGGATAGATTTGATACCATTAACCCTATGGAGTTTAAATGTTAGCTATGAATAACAGTTGTTTGTGGGACACAAGTTGTTCATACTCATTTTATTACGGGGTGTCCAATTTACTGAAAATTGATGTAGCATGTTGATTTGGAACACGTCTAATATTTGTAGCTCCATAGAAATGTTATTTACTAGAGATATTTGGAGTCTTTTGCAAACAGCATAATCAAAGGCATAGCCAGCCTATAGGCCATCAGGCCCAGGCTTTCATTTTTCTGTCTGCTTGCTTGACTTTGTAATTTGACTCTTTCAAATATTGAGACAAAAATGAAACTTTCTCAGGAACTGGCCTACAATGTACAAGTTAAAAAGCTGGCTACACCCTTTATAACTGTGTAGGGGAGAATGGTTTTAATTTTATTTCCATTAGAGAAGAAAAGAATTAAATATGCAGGTTGTTTTATGAAGGAAGCCCAAGTAAAAATTTAAGCATACTGAGCTTTTTCCAATGGTGAGCAGCAAATTTTAAGTGCTGACACATAAGAAATTAAGGCACCTCTACAGGATCCTTTTAATTTTGTCATTCCTCACTCATTTTTAAAACTTCCTTTCCCCCAAGCAGTTTACTTCAACGGAAAGGTTTGATAGATAAAACTCGATGTTGTATTTAGGGTGGGAAGCAGGGGTGGAAGGGGAAAAGGAATTCCACTTCAACCAGAAAAGGAAAAAAAAATGTGAGTTAACCCTTTAACTCCCATAAGTGACCAAGACAGAATTTCTCCTCACAATATCAATACAATATCAAGCAGACGAGTGATGAGAATAAAGACAAATATTAATTAGGGGATAATTGTACATCCAATACCAAATTCCCCATACTAATATCACAGAACTATATAGCAGACAGTAAGGAGAATTGCTAATGAGATCTTGGGAGTTAAAGGGTTGAGACTTTAAAACTCAATGTTGACCATAGAGTTCATAATTTCTGGAATAACATAATTTTAAAAAAAACCCATGGAATTTCACTGTTTGTTAAATTATACGTTTAACAATTGGTTCATACGTCAGCGTGCGTTCATCGAGATATGAAGCACGCGGGAAGTTTGGGGAGCACGAAAGATGCGTAAGAGTTGCTCGAGGCGTAGCTTCTAGCTTCTTGAGTGCTCTCTAAACTTCCTAAATGCTTCATATCTCGATGAAAGCACAGCTGACGTGTGAACCAATTGTTTTATAACATTTTCAACCGGATGGAAAATTTTTTTCTCGAGGGATCTGTTTGCTGACGTCATGAGCGTGCACAATAGGGATATGAAGCACGCTCGCGCAATTGAATTTGATCGGACAAATTTACCAGCTATGTTACAATATTCGATGATACCATTCAAAATTGATTTCTTTTAAAAGATACATGTACATTACTACGTATGTAACTATCTTGTATAGCTACTTTTTGATATTTTTCACGTCTCAGCGGATTGTTAATATTGTTCAAAGATATAAGTTAATTGGAGTTAAATTAAATGATGAGTTCAAGTGATAATCCAGTCAATATGAGAAATTGAAAAATGAGAGGGTTCCAAGTTCACCATTCGAAATTTAAATTACAATATGCCATCAAGTAAAGTCTGTACCCGAGCCTGTTGGCCCACCAGGCCGGAGGTAATCCTGGTTTCCACTTAGCATGTTTGGTGGATGGTTAGAAGAGGCCCGGTATTTGTAGTTTAGCCCCAAATTTATTGGTCTTCTCCCTCGAAACGATATACCTCGGAACGCATATTTTTACCATGCGTTTTCTTTTTTCTGAGTGAAATTAAAGAAGTGCGATAGTGTGTTCCACCAATTTTATTTTAGATGGCATAGTGTTTATTGTAAGCCTGGTGACCAGCCTAAAAAGTCATTCTAGCAGTTTTGTTTTTTCTTCTTTTTCGTTCTTCTTGAGGCAAAAAAATACGGCTTGGTTGACGACAAACAGGACTAATAGTACAGTTTCACCTGATGCAAACAACCGGAATGCCTCTACGGCGCCAAATGCATCGATGAAAAAGCCGCACAAGGCAGTTCCAATGCCGCAACCCACGCCGAGAAACAAAGAGTTAACCCCTCCTAAGAGATAAAGAAATACCATTAGTGTCGGTTCAAAAAATAAACTGTGTAGGGCCAAACCTTATTTATTAGTCAGCTAATTTGCATAAAAATATTTTTTGCGGCGCGAAGCCTGTCGGGGTAACAGAGGATTCTGGGATTTTTAGGGGGAACGAAGAGGGGATCAATCGTTGCCAACAAAGTTTAAAATTTGGCTTTCTTTTTCGCCGAACAAAGAGTGTAAAGACAAGGTCTTCATTTTTCTAACTGTGGGGCTTTAACTCATTCTCTTCTGAGCCCCTGTTACCCTTTCTGAACAAGACCTTGGGGACCTGGTACGTAACGAGGTTGAATCCTCTTTTGTTCTCACCTTGCACTGTGTCCATCAGATGATTGGGTGTTACTTCACCATAGTAACTGATCAGGCCTGTAAAACCAGTTACATAAGCGGTGTAGCCGATAGTCTCAAAGAGAAGCATGAGCCATGGGTTTTTCATGAGAGACATTCCCACAAACCAAATGAGGAACAGCATCATGGAGAACACAGTGATTCCAGAGTAACCAGTCTTCTTCACACACATGCCTGTTAAGCCCAGGAACACCACACTAACCGCAGAGCAAGTCATCCGAGAGAAACCAAACACCAGCGTGGCGATGGTAACGTCTAAGGTCTTGGTGTACCAGAACCCAAACGTTAGCACAACTCCATCAAAACAGCCAATCAAGAACGTCATGACGATGAAGACGCAATTTTGATATCGAGAGAAGAACTCAAATAAAGTCAAAGGCTTTCCGTTGCCATTTCCTTCAGTGTTGTCGCTGTGCTTGATCGTTTGATCTCCCAGCTGCGTTACAGATACTAACGAAGCCATAGCCATGACAGAAATGACAGCGAAGACAATAACAAAGTTGTCCTGATACTCGCCACAAATCACATAATGGTAATGAGTGACAAATACAGCTGTGATGGGAGCAGCAATCATGTGTCCAATTGGGCCCCAGAGACGAATCTTGCCAAAATCGCGGCTATTTTCCCCGAGGAAGTCCACAATTTCAGAATTAGCCAGACTAAATGCAGGAGAAGCGAGGAGTTCCCCAACGAATACAATAAACACAAATATGAGAAATATGGTGTTGATGTCTTGCGGGTTTTTTTCTAAGATAAGGACATGATCGCCAACCAGAGATGCTTGTCTTGAAGTGCGCCTCTTTATCGGTGGTAGAGAACGTCTTGAGGTAAATTGTTCCAGGATTTCAGGGGTTTTTTCTACCTCGCGGAAAAGCGATTGCATATCGTGGGTTCGGTTACGATGATTCGTATTCTCGTTCGCTTTACTCTCGACATGAGACTTGATCCACTCGTCGTTAGGATGGAAGGAATTTTTGCCCTCCTGTGGAGTGATTATGCGACGCTTGTTTTCCTCCAGGCTCTTTCCCGATTCCACCAAGCACTTATCGTGCGTTCTTCTTGGAATCAACGACACTAGTGGCGAAATAGCCGTGGATAGAATGCTCATCATCAGCAACGCACGGCGAATCTTCCACTTACTAGCCATTTTTCCAAAGATGACCCCGCCGAGGGAGTATGCCACGCCCCAAACGGCTCGTAAAATGCCAATCTGAGTCGGAGACAAGCCAAGCTGTTGCCAGTAGACTGGCATAAAGAACATTTTAAAGCTAAAGCATGTCTCGAAGAAGAAGTAAAACGAACTTAATGCAATCCTACTTCTGTGCTGCGAACAAAATTCCGAGATGCAATTTGGCTTTTTTCCGGGTTCTTGTGAAGGGGCACTTGACATTTTTCTTTCTCTCTTTGCTAAATGCCTGAGACAAAGTAAAAACAAACAAACAAGCAACTTAAACAATGCTTGTCAATTTTGAAGCAGATGGCCATTCTATGACTGAGCTGTAACTTGGGAAGGTCGATCAATAGTCATTTTCGTACATTTAGATTATCCAAAAGAGCTTTTTAAAAAAAACGTTTAGTTTGCGAAGTTTAGCTAAATGTATTACGTTTTCATTATTTTTGTTATGTTCGTATTAGTCGCAATTAAAGAATGGGGCGAGAGAATCTGCTATTGCTACAAGTGTCAATGTAGAGCACGGCTGTTCCAAGACAAAACTGAGGATCGTCGGTAACAGCAACAAACTGACTTATTTCCACGTAGTTGAGTTCTCGACTTTACAGCACTAAGCTTCTTCACAATTCTCTGTTTTTTTGATGAAACTATCGCTCTTATATACATAAAGTCCAAGGATCTAGAAACTTCTCTAAGGAGCTAAATTTAGTAGATTAACACGGTTTCAAAATCTGAATAATTACATAAGAGATAGAACGTTCCAGAATGTTCTTATACAAGAAGGTCATGTTGAAGTCGTAAATGTAATAACTGTCCTAAATGTAATAAAGTCCTAAATGTAATGACATTTGGTCCTAAATGTAATAAAGTCCTTAATATAATAACATTTAGTCCTAAATGTAATAAGCCTCCAATGCAATCGTTGAACTCCTTCAGTGCATTGTTGTTATGGCGGACATCCACATTGAGATGTTAGTGACAGCTGTTGCACCAAACACCGCTGATCAGTATACATGTTATATTACGGGCTCGCTGATATCAATCAGCGTCTTTTTACTTGCTAGACATAAGAAATATCAGCAGTCGAAGTATGGTCCATAAGGCGGTTTATTGATCGAGTTGAAGAAAATCATTTCCAGCCCAAAGTGGGCAAGTGCTTGGCTGGAAGCTCAATAGGATGGAATCGGTACGTAATCATTAAGACTTTTTGGAAAAGAAATTGACTTCAATTGATGATGAACTAGCATGCTATT